>NC_081411.1:59766080-60397234 GCF_030272615.1 Cryptomeria japonica | reverse complement strand
TTTTTGTCTTGATATTCCATTCTCAAAGAATCACAACAATCTCCTTTTGTTTTCACCACATAGAGCATCAAACTTTTATAAATCGTTATATCATTTGATTTATAAAGTTTTATCTTTTGAGACATTCTAATATTTTTAAATATCACATTATCTCTCCTTACTTTATGGACACACTCCAAATCATCCCGACATATTTCTTTTTATCCCTCCTTGAGTTTACCATATAGGAAATCGAATTTCTCTAAACCATCATGCTTTTATCCTTATAAGGGTTTTTCCTTTGAAATACTCCTATATTTGGAAATACATCAATATTCATCTGTATTTTATAGGGTTTCTCCATTTCTCTCGAGAGATGTTGGATTTCAACCTTTATTTCCTTGTTGTGATTAGCTGAAATCATACTAACAATATCAACATTAGAATTGGGGGAATTTTTTTATTTATTTTTGTTACTCCCCTATGTGATTGATGTAAACCTAAAGTCAAAAATTCATACTTAGGCTTGCTTTTCAATTGTATCTTTTGTTGGAGAGATAAATTATTTGGAAACCCTAAACTTTTCTCATGAACATTTTCTTTTATTTTTTAAAAATTTATATCACCAATTTTATTTGTCTAAGTGTGCTTTGGAGAATGCAACTTTTCTGATCCATAACAATTCTCCCAATTATCCTCATTGTTGTTTATGTAATTTCTCAATAAGATCTCTTGATCATCTGGAGATATTTCTTGTTCTTCATATAGTGGATTTGAAAACACATAGAGATCTTTGTTAAACATACTCTGGCAGGATGTTATTTCATCATTTATATCTGCATTATTATAAAGAGGATTTGTTAAAAATTTAAAATGATCTTGATAGTTATATGACTTCAATTTTTTGGTCATCATATGTCCTCTCACTGTCATTAATGTATTTATCAGAGAAATAGGAGGACTCATCACATAAATTTTTTTCCGAATGGCAGCCATCCTCTATCATGTCATCACACAACTGATTTGAAAAATATTTGAACCTATTTCCAGGTGCATGTGCACATTCTATCTATTGTCCTTGACACACCTCTTTTTATTTGCTGCATTTCTTTGATACTCTCTATCCAAAAGATCTAAAATTTGTTCACTACTGAGAAAACAATCTTCCTTTTGATATTGCATGTTGTCTATTTCTACACAGGTCTCATCAACAATGGATTCTTCTTCAATCTGATCCAAACTTCCCTCTTCATTAGGTTTTTGTGTTCCCTCTGTATATCTCATCCTGCATCCGTTATCTTCTGCAATAATTTCATCATGTAGATACCTAAGAAAACTATACAACTGAGAGTCATACCCTATCTTATATATTTTATTTAATAACTCACAAAATGGAGGCTTGACATCTGAAGGTATCTCCTGATAAATATTGAACATCCTCATGAAGAAATTTATTGCAGATTCATCTTCTTGTTTTTCTATATTTAAAAAATCATCCAAGGGAGACGCACATTTCCATAGTGTATTCTTGGTCTTCCTCTAGCTCATAGCACATGCTTCCTTCTTCACCTGCATCATGAAACACATCAAGGAACCATTGCTCCAACTCCCTCCATGATGAGATGCTTTGTGTAGGGAGTGATTCATAGGCTTCTCTTGCATTATCCTTCAATGTCTTAACAAATAACTTCATTGCATAGTCTTCTGCATAAATCTCATAATCCTTTATAAATGTCTAAAATGAGCCCAAATGATCAAGTGCTAATGCATCATATTCCCCATGGAATTTTGATATAGGTTGTGAAAGCTTAGGGAACAACTTGTTTGGGATACATTGAAAGCTTCTGAGATCCAATGACCCGATGCCATCTGGAATAAATGGTTTTCTTTGAAACACTCTAAACCAAAATTGCTATTTCTTTCAAAAAGGAAAATTTTCATCTCCTTCTAGATCTTCTCCCTCAATAGAGTCACCAACTGAAATAGATCTTATTATGTAGAATAGAGTCGCCACCTACTATGGAGGAAAAATATTACTTATTGATCTCCTGGGTTCTTCCTTCCAATAGAGCACACCTTAACAGAGATTCTGGAATTGAAATTCTATAGACAACTCCCCAGCAAAGTCACCAATCTGTTGGAGCCCAAAACCACAGATTGGAAAACCCAAAGACTTTCCAAATCCTCAAGCAATCTAATCAGCCTTGGCCAACAAATAGGGATAGTCAAAGACTAAATCCCTCTGCACTTTAGGCTCCACTAAACCTAAGCTGGTATACCTCACACTCTCAAGCACAAAAGAGATTATTTAAAGTGGATTTAAGCCTTTTAGAAAATTACAAACTGGCAAATTGTTGTCTGTAATTATGCTTTATTATGTGTAAATAAATGCCTTTGAAAATAAATGATTGTGAATGTATATTGAAAATGAGATTTCTTTCAGGACCTAAAAGACATATGCATAGATCAATTCATATAGGATTTGGGAACAATGTTTTTCTGTCAAGGACCTTGAATGCATACAGATCAAAACCTTGAAAAATCAATAACAAACTAGTGCCTCTATCCAGGGATATATATGACACTTTGTGGATAGAATATCTTATCAAATCAAGAGAAAATTTCTCATCAACTATGAAGCTTCGGTATGTGTTACACAAACAATAAGAACTCAATCTTCCACTTAATACAAAAACATGTGATTCACATCATAGCAAATCTATAAACAGATTTATCAAGAGGACAAAGATAACTCATCAACACAAAAGTGTACACAATATTTGGAAAAAGAGATAGTGAACCTTGTATATTAATCTTTAGGAAACAATTGCATACATAAGTTGCACTTGTAAATACTTCATTGCATATTGCTTGCACAAAATGATACTTCTTCTTCCTATAGACTTCTCTAATACAAAATGATATTCAATCCTTACAACATTATGTTGATCTTATAGTCTCCCCTCCATATCTACATTTTTTAACCACTTATATATGTGGTTTAATGGGTACCATACCCCTTTTGGGGTGAAAAGTCACCATTTTACAGTAAAATTAACAAAACCCTTTGAAATTAATATGCAAACTAGTTAGTCAATAACCTTTCTTTAAGCTATCTTTCGGGTTTTTGTTTGGTCGGTTGCCTTAAACTTAAGATATGAATCTTTAAATTTTTGTGGTGATAGGAAACATCCACTTGTAAAATGGGTCTTCATCAGATTTGATATTTGCATACATGTTCATTCCAAGTCAACATCTTCTTTCATGCAGGTCGAAATAATAGGCTTTTCAGCCTTCTTACGGTCTTCTATATGGTCTACAGACAAAAGTACATTATAAAGATCTAACATTTTTACTGGAGCTTGGAAACTTGATTTTCTAAAATGGGTATTTCTTATATTTTCATGTTTCATTCATTTTAAATCTCTGTTCATATCATCTTTTCTATAGATCAAAAACACCAGTCTTTCATGGGGTCCATTGGAATTAATTTATTCATATCCTCCTTTACTCTAGTTGTTCAAATCATTAATCATCCATAATGTATCGTTTCCATGAAGTGACCACCATTTTTTAATATTAGGGTGCTTGAAATTATTTGGAAATTTGAAGCCCCAACACCTTCTTGCAAGTGCAGGCCAGTGAACTGATATTGTGGGTCACAAATCCCACCGTGGTTATTCTTCATTGAGGTTTTCCACGTATAAATTCTATGTGTTATGGTGTTCATTTATGTGGATGTTTTATATGCTTCTTGTTATATGCTTATTTGTTTACTAGTACATACATGCATGGTTTAGAAAGTTAAAAATTGTTCATTCCAGCAGAACACTAATTTACCCCCCCTCTCAGTGTTCTCAGATCCCAACAATTGATATCAGAGCCTGGTACCTCAGAAGAAGTTTAATAGTTTGAGGAAGATCCTGAAACTAAAATCTTTGAACATGGCTATGGAGAAGAAACTTGAGATGGCTCTTGAGGATTATGATGCTGAAAGGATGAAGAACTTGAAATTGCAAGAGGAGTTGAATTCTGCAAATGAATTCATTCTTATCCTGCAAGAAAGGTTATCATCTACTCAAGCCAAGAGAAAATAACTTTTGCAATAACTAGATGATGAGGAGAAGAATGCTCTTAAGGAACAATGTCAGAAACTAAGTCAAGCAAACATGCTCATGAAGAATGAAATGCAAGATCTGACCACGAGGTTATCAAAAGATATTGAGGATAGAAATAAGAAGGAAGATAATCTTGTTTTATCTCTGAAGAACAAGTTTGATGAATGTGGAAGATTAACTCATGAGAATAATTTGTTGAGAACTGATTTGGCACACTCCAAAAATAATGAACAAGAACTTGAAAGGTAAGTAATTACTTGGAGAGATTATCTGACTACTGCAAGTGAGTATAAAGAGAAGTTTAGGATCAGTGCTGCACAATTGGATGACTTATTGAAAAGACAAAGATAGACTAATGATTGCGCGGATTTGTACAAGGTGAAATCTTTGGTACTGCTAATGAAGATCAAACAACTGGTATGTAAAACTCATCAGAACAGAGGAAATTAGCAAGGCAATCTAATGCTTCTAAATTAAATGGTAGATGTTTTGTTTGCAATACATTTGGGCATATGGCTAAACAATGTAAATAAGTAAATCAAAACTACAATCTTGTTCCCGGTCAATGCACAAACTACAAGAAATATGGTCATAGATCAGAATATTGTAGAATGAATGTTAAATGTCATGCATGTGGAAAGTTTTGACATTTTTCTAATCATTGTAGGTCAAGAAATAATAATACCAAATATGTCAAAGCAATTCAGAAGAACAATGTTACATGCTATGCATGCAACAAAATAGGTCATATTGCTAGGTATTACAAAAGAAAGACTCGACTAGCTAATAATGATAAAGACAATGAGAAAGGAAAGCAGAAGGTAGATGAAATACAACAAGATCACAACAAGAGATGGGTCATAAAATTTGAAGAACAAAGTGGAGATGGATCTATACTGACAAATCCACCAGTGGAACAGATTATTCCTCCATCGACAGGAAATTCCACTGGTAATTGAGGCATAATCCTTAGGGGTTGGCAAAGTCACTGCTAAATTTTGCATATTACCCTAGAAGAGATCTAAGGAGATTTGGAGAATTGTGTTCATCATCGATGAAGGTTACCCCGACATATAACTGTGAAACCGACATCCGTAGGGTTGTTGGTGAAGCATTAATTATAGGAAATTAGGGTTTTACTCACTGATAAAAGAGGCTAAGAGAACTCATTTTCACTCACTGAGCATTCAAGAAATCAGAGCAAAGTAAAGGCGAATTAAGAGCAAGCAAAGCATTGAGAAAGGATTTCGAGCAATTATCTGAAGCACTCAATTGTCCACCGGTCGGCATTCACTTTCAGGTATTTTTTGCAATGGCATCTCGATCTTCAACACCTACTTTTATTGCAAATCTCACTGTTGTCGAAGTCAAGGATAGGTTAAGGCCAGTCTTTAAGGAGGTTCCCAAAATTTCCAAGAAGGAAGACTCTGCGGGAGAATTCTTTAGGGTTCCTGATGGAGTAATGTATGTTGAATATGTGAGGGCATACATTCACTGCACTCTTGAGGATTTGGGCACCGATGACATCAAAAGCATGTATCAATTAGTGATACTAGGAGATAGTGGAATGATCAAACCAGAATTCAAGGCAATTGAGGATCTAGGGTTAATCGGTATTCTGTACATATTGGAATTCAAGGATGACGTGATCAGACACGTTCTGAGCAGGATTCACAATGAATTCATTTGGTTAGAGAGACCCTACATGATCACAAAGGAAGCTATTCATGCTGTCACCGGGTTACCCAGGGTCAGACAGGAACCTGGTAAAAAAATTTTTAACACAGAGGTCAAAAAACTCACTGGTGCTACATTCGATAGAAGATCAATGAGGATAAGCACAATAACTGACACAAACATAAAGTTTGCAGGCATGATCATAGGATACAAGGTAACTCAATCCAACCGATTGATTTATGTTGCAAGTTCATGCACTCATGTCGCATATCAAATGCTAAGGATAATGTGAAGTATGACTTATGTGAATAGATGAGGAGTGAATTAATGCTAAACCTTACTAAGATCAAAATAACCAAGAAAGGCACCTTCAGATATGGAAACTTAATTGTTTGTTTAATTCTTTATTTCCTGAATGAGCTACCTGGTTTAGGAAAGAATAATTAGGCTCATGACATACTAGTAGTTATGCAGATCAAGATAGCTATCACCGGTCTTGGTACCGGTAGATATGAGAAACTTTGGGGGTATTTTAAGACTTTTCAAGAGAACATGAGGAAAATGGAGATAATTTCAAAGAATATTGTGGCTAAGTATTCCACTGACATATGTTTCATTTTGAAAACTGATGAAACTCTCATGGAAGCAGTTAAACCCAGGTAAATCTAGATTACTAAGCTTGGATATGAGGCAGATGATAGCATTTTTGAGCTTTATGCAAAGATGTTATTAGATGCCCCATTAGATGATAAGACAGAGCACTTTGGTACAGCAGGAGAGAAGGCTCTTGAAGTAAAATCCATCTTTAACAGGAAGAGAAGAGAAAAGAAAATAGAAAATATGTCTACATATGTACAAGATGTGTTGCATAAGATAGACACTCAGTTGGACTGCAAATCAAAATAGGTTGCTAAATCGGTAGAGGTTGGTACTGAGGAAGTGAAGAAGCCACAAGTACACATTTCCCCTATCACTTTCGACTCTAATCCTGAGGATAATGAGCCTCTAGCTTTCAGAAGGGTACAAAGGAAGAATGTGGTAAAACCATCGGTAGAGCAACACAAGGCAGAACCTAGGAGGAGACTTGTCAGAAAGGCAACTCAACCTACTATACCTCCACCACCGATAAGGAAGCCTATGCAGAAGAGGAAACTAGTCACACTGACAACCATAAGCAAAAAGAAGAAGGGTGATGATACTAAAACTGGTGTTATCACTATTTAAAAATGGGTTTTCCTTTCCCATAATTGGCTAGGTTCTTGAAATTTTGAGTAAGGCATGCTATGAATTGATTCAACCCTGTGTTAGGTCCTAAGGGTTTAGGGTTTTCAGTTTTAAATCGTTCAATGTTTTATCAGAAAACCCTCTGGTTCTATTTCTTCGTTACTTTATCCACTTAAGTAATGGGTCCCAGGTTCATAGAAAGTGTCCCCCCTTTGTCATTTGCCTAGGCGGTCATTTGAATTAATCGTAAAATTTTACGCCTTATATATTTCCCTCCTAATGTTGTTGGGTCCAGTAAGTGGTGCGCATCTCTCAGGAAGATCTATGGTTTTCGCTATTTCATTAGGCGAACTTGCACGTGGTTTAAGACTCATGAAATGGCGAAAAGGCTTTGCATTCTAAATGGTGATTTTGGTCCGGTTTAAACAGGTCTCATCTTGTCCAAGATCCAACGGCTGGCGTTATTTCGCAGCCTGAACTTGCAAGCGAAATACCTTTCATGAAATGGCGAAAGCATTTGGTGGGACCCTACATGCAAGGATTTTCTAAGTGACTAAAAGGTGATCAAGTCCCATTTGATCTGACGGTTCGCACTATTTTGTAGGATGAAAATGCTTGACAGTTATCTTTCACGAAGTGGCGAAATGATGTGGCACTCCAAGTAGACAGTCTAGCTAGTCTAGAGAGCAAGTGAAATGGTTGCACGTAGCAGAGGCCACAAAAGTCAGCAAGGCGGGTCCAAGGGTTAAAAGAAGGTGGGTCCTAGAAGTGAGTCATGCCGCGGAATAAGAGGTGACCTGGCAGATACAGGTGGCAAAGATGAGGTGGAACCCAGTGTTTTCTATAAGCAAATGAAAGACTAACATGTCAGCTTTGAAAGTGACTAGATGCCAAGTGTTTGAGGTTGAGTCAGAGGGCCCACATCTGCTAGAGTCTATTTAGATGGTTAAGCATCAAGCAAGTAGAAAATAATCCAATGGCCCATGTGAATTCACAAGGGCAAGATGCTCGTGCTTTATGCCCTGTGAAATGGCAAAAAGGTTTTTCATCCCCGAACACAGATAAAACATGAGGATAAAGGAGGTTAAACTTCATTTTGATCCAACTGCCAACACTATTTCATGGTTTTGAGATGCTTGAAGGATATGCTTCATGAAATAGCGAAAGTAAAAAGGGTTCATGCAGGTGTCAAGCTAGATGGTGATGTGTACATGGACACATGGTTTCAGAAGAAGCTGAGGGCCCGCTAAGGTGTAACAGGCGGTAAAAGGGAGAGACACGTGGTCAACATGGAACTAGGCCTGAACGGTTTTCTAAAACCAATGGTTGAGTGCCACGTGGTAATCAATAACCAATTAAAAAGCAGCATAAGCAAAGTAGGCATAGAGGGTTTCCCTTAAAGGATGGTCATCTCTGAATTAATCCAACACTTCACGTTGTTTTGCAGCCCGAAATTGACAAATGTTTAAGCTCCGTGAAATAGCGAAAGACCGCTAGCGGTCAAGGTAAAGGCGCGGTTAGTAAAGATGTCGGCGGTCCCGGTGAGAGTTAAATGTCAAGCAGTTAGAATTCCATCTAATGTCTGGCGTGGTTTCACGAAAGAGAAGTGCTCAAAAGATAAAGTCTGTGAAATGGCAAAAAGGAGGTGGGGCCCAATGCGAAGGTAAGATTGTTAAGTCAGTATAACGGCCGATCAAGTTTCTTTTCATCGGACGGTTGGCGTGATTTCGTTTAGCGAAATTGCCTGAAGGCTATGCTTCACGAAACAGTGAAAGAGTGAAAGGAAAGAATTACAGGAACATTGTGGCCTATTGGAGCGAAAAATATGAATTCTCTTATGAATTCAATTCTCAAGGGATGGCCGAAGCATGCAGAATCAATGTTGCAGTTAAGACCCTAGGTACCATATATGATCTCCTGTCGATTGAGTAAAGGTATTATTCAAAAGAATTGTTGTAGAAGAGGAGATACAGAGCTTTTGTCTTCAGATACAAAGTGAGTCAATTCAGTTGCAGAGAAGATTCCTTTGAGCTAAAATCAGGTTTTCTTGTACTCCTGTTTGGTAATTTCTTTGTGTTGTTTTTATTAAGATCTTGATTTGTCACTGAACCATTTGGGGTAGTATTTTGATTGTTTGCATTTTCAAAATGGCACCTAAGAGAGAGTTTTTTAGGAAGGTTAATTATCAGGAGAGGGCCATTTGTGATGATTTTCTTGAGCAATTGATGTTGTCAACTAACCAGGCATCAAAAGTGAAAGAGTTAGTGCCTAGAGCTCCTCGTTCAAAGATAGGAAAAGGGATATATGATAAGGGCAACTGGTTTAGAGACCCACAGGTCAAATTGTCTGGGTTGGGGTTATTCAAGGTTGGATTTGGAATGAGAAATTCTCTGGCCCCACAAAATAACATCTTGGAATCAGATGTAGGGAAGTTGGTAGCTCTAGGGGTATTCATGGACATGGATCTATTGACTCAAATTGAACATAATTATGATCTAGTTACAAGAAGCATTAGGGACATAAATGGAAAAGCCCTTATTGAAATTAATAATGAAGAGTTCAGAAGTGCTTTTGGGCTCAATGAGTTCACAAATTTTCTGGAACCCATAAACTTCAAATCATTAGCTTAGATATACAGTGCACAGAGGAATCATCTTAGGAATGGGCCTCTTAAGGATTTTTTTGTGAAGATAGGTGGGTTGACAGTTGTAGGACCCAACATAGAAGAGCCCTTCTCATTGAATCTGTTCACCCTCAGGGCTAAGGGAATCTATTGGTCACTCTGCTAGGTTTTGGGAGAAGAGGCTGAGGCAAATATGCCCAATCACTACTTGCTAATGATTGCTTAGATTTTGAATCCTTCCCTTGTAGTAACATTTGATTATGCTTCTTTCATTGTTGATGCTATCCATGGAGGGATAATAGGAATAAAAAATGGGAAGGTGGATAGGCCTTTTGGATGGTATTCACTCCTTATGCATCTATTTATGTTCAAAGGAGGTGATTACTTTGCCAGTGGATTGGACGTCATCAAAGAGGAGGGAGAAAAGATGCCAGTGCAACTATGGAGTACTATTTTGTCATGGGATAGAGAGGATTCTAGCTTCTTAAAATTTGATAAATATTTTGCATCCAAGATTAGGACTCTCCTCTACTCAAAAAACCCAAGAATCCCCAATGTTCTTTCGGAGTTTGTTAGACCAAAAGAATTTGCAGAGAGTATAAAGATTGTTCACAATTGGGGTGAAATTTATTTATACCTAGTCTCAACAGTTTTCAGAGTTTTTGGTTTTAAAGGCACTCCATTCTTGTTGCCATATCAGGTCCCTCTCAAAGTGGGAATTGTAGAAGTCCTTAAACAGATTGGTAGTGTACAAGAGGCAGAGCTGGCCGCAAGGGTAAAGGGACTATTTTCCCTACGGTTATCATAGCCCATCAATTTATAATAACCAAGTTAGGTTGGAATTATTTTGAAGACTTTCTCAAACCCTATCATTTGTCAACTGCAATATCTAGGTGTGCTGATCCAGAAGACTTCTTCAATGGAATGTTTAGGAAGAGGGAAGTGTGGAACTAAGGAAAGAAAAATGGGTGGCTTATAAGAAAGCCTTAGACTTTGTGCATCAGTTTGATGCCAGCTATGACGCATTGTCTAGCTTTTTCCCTTTTGGGGAGAAAATAAAGTTTTTAATTGTTTGTTTTGAGGATGTGATGAAGACACTGAAGGAGAAGAGGGAAGTTGTGATTAAAAGCAACCCTAAAAAAGCAAGAATGATTCTAAGTAGGTCTGCCTCCACCAAAGCAATCCCTCCTGGTGATTACACACATCACAAGAAATCTAGTTATAGTGTGTTGATGCCCACAACAGGGAGCCCTCTACCTCCAAAGGAAAGAGGAAGATACAAGATGTCATTGACATCCAAGAGAGCCCTAAGAAGTAGAGAGTAGGAAAAGAAGTACAAATTGATACACCTTTGTACTCTCCATCCCAATCCCCTATCCACATAGGAGATGAGCAAGCAGCAGCTGAGCAACTTTTACAGTTGGGCAGATTAGGGGAAATTGCCTACACATATGATGAGGTAGAGGAAGGAATGCCATAAGAACCCCTTGCTATTGAAAGGAAAATTACCACCACTAAAATTAAAGGCCAAGAGTTGGATCCTGAGATAAAGCAAGCCAGTGATGACTTCTCGGCTGACAACAATTTTTTTACCTCGGGAGCATTTATGCAGTTTGTATGGAAACAAAATATAGATAAATACAATTTAAGATGTGAGAAGAGAAAAGGTGAGTAGCTTAACAAGATCCAACTCTGGTAGAGGAAGAAATAAAATAGGAAATGATGGAAGAATTTAAGACCATCACTCCTGAGCAAGGAATAGATATGGTGGCACAAGCTAGAGTGCTTATTCTCCCTGAGTGGGACATAGTAGATGCCTTGGTACTGGAGGTAGTAAGGAAAGAAACTAAGCCCATGGAGGGAATCACATTCAGCAAGGATAATGCTACACTCGTCATGTGGTCTCTCAAGAGAGATGAGAGTAAGAAAAGTAAAGATACCCCAGGGTCAAGCTACCTTGGTGGAATGATAGTAAAGAGAGTGCAGAACACAGGGGTGGTAGAAGCTCCTAGCATTGTGCTAGAGAGTGTAATGTTTAGTGTTGCAGTAGCAGAAAAGGAGGCCAAGGAGAAAGAAGACCTCCAAGTCAAGTTGGAGACAATTTTGAAGGCCTATAACAGTGTTAAGGAAGAGGTAAGAGGTAGAGATAGCATCATTGCTAAGCTGCAAAGCCAGTTGACAGGATAATACCATCAAGGTGAGTCTTCAACACCGATGATCTCCTCTTCTCCTACAAAACCTCCACCTAGCAGTCCCATCACTGAGTTCCCACCATCTCCAACACCCTCCAACTCGTAGATGATTGAGATTACTCCTCAAGAGCTAGAAAATTTGAAACAAGCTCAGGCCTTGTATGCCAAGAAATATGAGGATAGAGTAAGGGCTACTATTTCAAGTTTTGCAGATACAATGAGTGTCTCATTGTGATAACTCAATTATGAAACACTAGTACCAAACCAGTACTGAGAGGAGGGGGTGAATCAGTACAAACACAACTATAGTCCAAATCCAGTTTGACAGAAAACACTCCAAATAACTGATAAATAGAGATACCGGTAAAACTGAGTGCAACCGGTAACATCTAGTATAGCTCAATCAGTCATGAACCAGTCACTCAATAGGATTTTCTCTTAGCTCAATACCACATTATCATAATATTCATATGCATGAACTAGTAGACTTAACCATCAAATCTTCACAACAATGAGTTCAATATGTTTTATAGACAGGCATAAAACATAGAACCTTCATGTGCACAACAGATAAATCAGAGCATCACAAGACAAGAGCATTACACATGACACACATATTTTTCACATGGAAACCCAACTAGGAAAAACCACGGTGGGGATGAATACCCACAAGATGCTTTTTGAACTCTTTATAAGTCCACTCTGTTAGGAGCCTTGTCCGGTTAAGGACATTACAATAGGTTCTGGTAGGAACCGATCCTGTTAAGGATCACCTGGCTAAGGGATACCCGGTTAAGGGTTAAACCTACTAGGGTCACCTTGTTAGAGGATGTTAAGAACTCAATAGCTGAAAGGATCTCCTAAGCTTCTCTAGCTTCTCAGAACTCATTAGCCTCGATTTACCCAATTAAGGGATTTGAAACAAGTCGGTTAAGGCCACCCGATTTAAGGGGTTTTGAGTCAAGCTAGTTAAGGCTACCCTGTTAGGGGATTTTACAACTGTTGAAGTGGTTAGAGATCAATAGGTATTAAAATGATCTATTAACAGCACTCAATGCTAATGCAGATCCGTTTAGGCTCCTCTTTTCCTTTTGCACATTCACTTTGTAGGTATCTCTTCTCTCCTTTGGTCTGGCAAGAATCACGTAACCCTTTTTTTGGATACACACTCACAACTTTTGCCAACAACCTCAGACAGAAACCTAACATCGACCTTATAGGAAACATGCAGGTCGGTAGAAAAACCCTAAACCCTAAACTTGTTAGGTTGAGCAATTCAAATGGTTTGATCCTAACCGTTGAGTCATACTGCATTAAATGCACCAGTCTTGAGTCGATCTCAAGACATTATCCATCATCCATTATCCACCATTTTCATGGCAGTTGATAACCCATCACGAGTTATCACCGTTTGACAGACTTTGCACATTCCTGAGATAGATAGGAATAGTCATCTTCATACAAGATCCTTCATGCCCACAGAGCTTATGTGGCAACACGATCTATCCTCCATCATACTGCTAACTCATCACACAAAGATCACTGATTGAGTCACACAGACTTGAGGTACTCCAACCGGAAACCCCAAAGTGGAAGCTGCCTACCAATCGGTAGTCATATAGTGCTTCCATGTGCCGGTTCCCATAACTAGATGTTGGTTCACCTTGAACAAATGTGCCACTTCACTTTGGCATATACCGGTTCACACATATGTCGGTACCTCTTTCTTCACTTATCACATGTGCCAGTTCACACTATGTCTCATATTGACATCAATGACAACATACAATATCATTATGTCTTCATGCCAGTTCACATAAGGCTCATGTCGGTTCACATAATGCCAACAATCTCCCCCTTTGGCATTGATGGCAATATACAAAAGATATCTTCTCTACTTCACATATTCTCCCCATTTGTTGTAGATATCTTTTCACTTCACTCCTTCTCCCCCTTTGACAACAATGCCAAAGTGGAGGTACAAACATTACTGTTTCATCATGCTGCTCCCCCTAAGGAGTAGCATCCATAAACACACCAATCAATCAAAGATTTGTCTTTTCAGTACCTGACTGATGTGGAACAATCACTTTTAGTTCACTTCCTGAAGGGGCAATACCCCTAATTCACCTCTCAAATGCACAAATGTTGTCTTTGGGAGAGGCTTGGTGAATATGTCTACTAACTGCTCCTTATTGGACACATGCTCTAGTGCAATCTCTTTATTTTGAACCTTTTCCCTCAAGAAATGATACTTAAGCTCAAAATGCTTGGTTCTAGAATGTAAAACTAGATTCTTTGATATATTGATAGCACTTGTGTTATCACAGAATATACTTACCGGTTCAGATACAGGGATCTTGAAGCCTTCCAGTACATGCTTCATCTAGATTGTCTGAGTGCAGTTCATGAAAGCTGCAACATACTCTGCTTCTACTGTAGACTAAGAGATGCAACTCTACTTTTTACTCATCCATGAGACCAATCTACCATCGAGAAAGAATGCACCACCAGTTGTGCTTTTCCGGTCATCCACATTACCGGCCCAATCAGCATCTATGAATACTTTCAGATTGAAATTATTGTTGTATGGGTACCACAATCCATTGTCGATTGTTCCCTTCAAATACCTAAGAATCTGCTTGACTGCACTCAAGTGAGATTCTCTTGGACTCTTCTAGAACCTTGTAGTGATGCCACCTACATGTGCAATATCCGGTCTGCTATGCACTACATAATGCAACTTACCAATCATTGACCGGTATTCGTTCTCATCAACCAATGCGAAATCATCCTCCTTTGTCAATTTGCAACTGGTCACCATCGATGTACCAACCGGTTTGATATATTCCATGCCAAAAGTCTTCAACACCTCTTTGACATATTTGGACTGAGTGATGAAGATTCCATCTTTCATTTGCTGGATCTGCAGTCCAATGAAGAACTTAATCTCACCTATGAGTGACATCTCAAACTCTTTCTTCATCTCATCAGCAAACTCATGACTCATCTTGTCATCTCCTACAAAGATAATATCATCAACAAAAACTTCACAGATTAGAATCTGATCTTCTCCAGACTTCAAGTAGATATTGCTATCTTCACTTGTTCTCTCAAATCCAATCTTCACAAGATGGGAATGTAGGTGCTCATACCATGCCCTAGGTGCTTGCTTCAGACCGTATAATGCTTTATGTAGCCTACATACCATGTCACTATCTTCAGATAGGGTAAACCCATCTGGTTGCTCAATATATACCTCCTCTTCAAGTACACCATTTAGGAATTTAGATTTTACATCCATTTGATATACCTTGAATCTCTTAAAAGCTGCATATGCAAGAAGCATATGAACTCCTTCCAATCTGGCTATAGGAGCAAAGGTTTCCCCATAGTCTTCACCTTCTTCTTGAGCATATCCTTTGCATACCAATCTGGCTTTATTCCTAATCACTGTGCCATCCCCATTCAACTTATTTCTGAACACCCATTTGGTGCTAATGACATTTTTATGCTCTGGTCTGGGTACCAAGGACCATGTACCATTTTTCTCTATCTGGTCAAGTTCTTCTTCCATTGCCTTGATCCAGTCTTCATCTTTATGAGCCTCTTTAAATGACTTAGGCTCAAATTCAGAGATCATACATGATTTTTCTCTGATCTTTCTTCTGGTAAGGATTCCTACATCCTTATCACCTATGATCTGCTTGGGATCATGATTCAACTTGACATACTGAGGAATGGTCTTAACCGGTTCTTCTTTCTTTTCTTCTTCATCCTCATCTTCATCAGTATCAGCATTCACTGGTTCAAGAACACTGTTACTGGTACTAGGTTGACTGACAACCGGTTCCTAGAAGGTTGCAACCGGTTCATTTACAACTTGCTCACTGCCAGTTTTCTTAGTCTTCTCAGAGGATTCATCAACTCTTACATTTATGCTTTCCATAATTCTTTGAGTCCAATTGTTGTAGCACTTGAAAGCTTTACTCTTGGTGGAATATCCTAGAAATATTCCTTCATCACATTTAGCTTCAAATTTGCCTTGATGTTCACTCCTCTTGATGTAACATTTGCTACCAAATACCTTAAAGTAGTTAACCACAGGTGTCTTACCGGTCCAATACTCATAAGGAGTTTTGTCCTTACCCTTTTTGATGAGTACCCGGTTCATAGTGTAAATTGTAGTGCTCACCGCTTCTCTCCAAAAGGTGTGAGCAACCTTTCCTTGGATCAACATAGTTCTAGCTGCTTCAACCATAGTCCTGTTATTCCTCTCTGCTAGGCCATTTTGCTGTGGAGTCTGGGGGGTAGATAGCTGTCTCTTGATGCCAAATTCTTCACAATACTTGCTGAATTCACTAGAAGTGAATTCCCCTCCTTGATCAGTTCTGAGACATTTGATCCTTTTACCGCTTTCCTTCTCCACTAATGCTCTAAATGTTTTGAATTTCCCAAAAGCTTCAGACTTGTCTTTCAAGAATGTGACCCACATCATTCTTGAGTAGTCATCAGTGAGAATCATAGAGTACCTATCACCCTACACACTTCTAGTTTTCATAGGACCACATAAATCAGTATGCACAAGATCAAGCAAATTGTCAGCAGTGAAAGATTTACCTTTAAAGGTTGAGGAAGACATTTTCCCCAATTGACATTCTCTACACAAGGTATTATCCAGTTTTCTCAGCACCGACAACTCTCTAACTAGCCTTCACAATGTTATCAAAGTTCACATGGCAGAACCTCTTATGCCATATCTAGCTATCATCAAGCTTAGCCATAAGACGTGTACTTATATTTGCATTTAGATGAAATAGGTTACCTTTAGTCTGCATGCCGGTGGCTACCAATTTACCATCTTTACCTTTGATTCTGCAAACTCCATTCTTGAATTGTAGAGTGAGACCATTGTCATTTAGCTGGGCAACACTTAGAAGGTTGTGTCTGAGACCATCAAACCAATACACATTGTCAACACTACTCTTTCCATTCAAAGAGATGGATCCTCTGCCTTTGACCATGCATGGTGCATCATTGCCAAAGTGAACCACACCACCATCATACTCTTCTAAGGACAAAAACTTGCTTCGATCACCAGTCATATGGTGAGAACAGCCACTATCAATGATCCACTCATTGGAATCATCAAACCGGGAGACAAGAGCCTTCTTGTTTGCCACATCTTCCTTTACAACAACAAACACAATGTCTTCACTCTCTTCATCTTCTGATTCCTCATCTGTGAAACCTTCATCAACTGCCACAAAACAATTTCTCTGGTTTCCTCCTTTGAATTTCTTGAATCTTTCTGGTTTATCCTTGTTGTCACTATTAGGATAGTTCATAGCAATATGTCCTATCCGGTTACAGGAGAAACATTTCAAAGGAACCTTATCTTTGTATTTACGGGTTCCTTTTGGAAATATCCTGGCAAGAAGAGCTTCAAACTCCATCAAAAACTCTTCATCCTTCATTTCTTTGTTCTGATTAGGTTCTCCGCTAGTGCTAGTCTCTTTTCCTTTTCTGGATGGTATAGCAGAAGCTTTAAAAGCTGATTCTATCTTTTGAACACTACCATCAAAACTATTCAGCTCATAGGCTATCAACTTGACTATAATGGAGTCCAAGGACGCGTTAGACTTGTCTATTGATCTCAGCTCCTGAATAGCAGCAACCCTTATTGCATAGACCAGCAACAGGGATCTCAGGACTTTACTTACCACATTGGAATCTTCTATTTTGCCACCTGCACTCTTTATTTCTCCAACAACTATTTTGATTCTTATTCCATACTGTTGAATGGTCTCTCCTTCAACCATCCTCATGTCTTCAAACTTTCCTCTCAAGCTCTCTTCCTTAGCCTGTTTAACATGCTCATCACCACTATAGATATTTTCAAGAGAATCCCATACTTCTTTGGGATTAGCCTTGTCCTGAACATCAATGAACTCAATGTCAGATAGACTACTGATGAGGGCTTCCATGACTTGTCCATTTTCTTGTATCTCTCTCTTTTGGTCATCGGTGAGAGTACTAGTAGGAACAACATATACATTTTCAACATAACTCCAATGTTGAACAACCATGCTTTTGATGAATATCTTCATCCTGTCTTTCCATATACCAAAGTTTTCCCTGTTGAACTTTCGACCTTCCCTCTTCATCATTTGGCTAGGATATTTTCCTCAAGCGGTTAAGCTTACGACACAGAGGACCTAGAGCACTCTAATACCAATTGATAACTCAATGATGAAACACTAGTACCAAACTGGTACTGAGAGGGGGGGGTGAATCAGTATAAACACAACTATAGTCCAAAACCAGTTTGACAACAGACACTCCAAATAACCGATAAACAGAGATACCAGTAAAACAAAGTGCAACCGGTAACATCTAGTATAGCTCAATCAGTCATGAATCATTCACTCAATAGGCTTTTCTCTTAGCTTAATACCACATTATCATAATATTCATATGCATGAACTAGTAGACTTAACCATCAAATCTTCACAACAGTGAGTTCAATATGTTTTATAGACAGGCATAAAACATAGAACCTTCATGTGCACAACAGATAAAACAGAGCATCACAAGACAAGAGCATTACACATGACACACATATTTTTCATGTGGAAACCCAACTGGGAAAAACCACGGTGGGGATGAAAACCCACAAGCTACTTTTTGAACTCTTTAGAATTCCGCTCTATTAGGAGCCTTGTCCAGTTAAGGACATTACAATAGGTTCTAGTAGGAACCGATCTTGTAAAGGATCACCCAGTTAAGGGATACCTGATTAAGGGTTAAACCTGGTAGGGTCGCCTTGTTAGAGGATTTTAAGAACTCAATAGCTGAAAGGATCTCCTAAGCTTCTCTAGCTTCTCAGGACTCATTAGCCTCAAGTTACCCAGTTAAGGGATTTGAAACAAGCCGGTTAAGGCCACCCAATTTAAGGGATTTCGAGTCAAGCTAGTTAAAGCTACCCTGTTAGGAGATTTTACAACTGTTGAAGTGGTTAGAGATCAATAGGCATTACAATGATCTGTTAACAACACTCAATGCTAATGCAGATCCATTTAGGCTCCTCTTTTCCTTCTGCACATTCACTTTGCAGGTATCTCTTCTCTCCTTTGGTCTGGCAAGAATCACGTATCACTTTCCTTGGATACACACTCACAACTTTTGCCAACAACCTCAGACAGAAACCTAACATCAACCTTATAGGAAACATGTAGGTCAGTAGCAAAAACCCTAAACCCTAAACCTATTAGGTTGAGCAATTCAAATGGTTCGATCCTGACTATTGAATCATACTGCATTAAATGCACCAGTCTTGAGTGGATCTCAAGACATTCTCCATCATCCATTATCCACCGTTTTCATGGTGGCTAATAACCCATCACGCATTATCACCATTTTATAGACTTCGCACATTCCCGAGGTAGATAGGAATACTCATCTTCATGCAAGATCCTTCACGCCCACAAAGCTTATGTGGCAACATGATCTATCCTCAATCATTCTGCTAACTCATCACACAAAGATCACCGATTGAGTCACATAGACTTGAGGTACTCCAACTGGAAACCCCGAAGTGGAAGTTGCCTACCAACCAATAGTCATACAGTGCTTCCATGTGCCGGTTCCCATAACTAGATGTCGGTTCACCTTGAACAAATGTGCCGCTTCACTTTGGCATATACCAGTTCACACATATGCTGGTACCTCTTTCTTCAATTATCACATGTGTCGATTCACATAATGCCAACACATTGCTATATAATAACATAAGCAAGATTTTGGATATGAGGAATGAGCTCAATGGAGATAAAGCCATGCTGACACCTATTTTTGATAAATGGAGGCCTAGAGAGCAGGACTTGGAGTCTATTTATGCATCTTATGATGAAGCAGGGGCCAATCCTATCATCAAATCCACTTGTGATACCACCAAGGATCTAGTGAAATTAGCAGAAGGGGTGGATAATGCTAATAGGAAAATTAACTTGTACAAAAAGGAGTATGGTGATCAGGTTTTTGAGTTGCTCCTAGGAGTTTTTGCTAGCCCAGATCAACTGAAGGATAAAGAAGTGTGGCTCAAGGAATTAGAGGCCAAACTGTCAGCTAGAATTAAAGGAATTGCTGATCTAGATGATGCTTCCTTCTTTGTTGTGACAATTCAGGAGATAGAGAAAATCTAATCTCATTATGGTTTTCTCAATTCAGAAGTGAATAAGATTAGAAATTCCTAGAAAAGGTTGACCAAGGCTAAGACAAAAGTGATTGATTTTGCATGGCCAACTGATGATGTGTACAATGAATGGACAAAAAAATATACCATCCAGGATGCAGAGCAGTTAGAGGGTGCTCCTGAATAGTTAGAAGAGGTTGCAACCGAACAACAAGTAGAAGAAGCTGTAGAGGTCGAAAAGGACTTGTAACCGTTTTTGCAAAATGTTTTGTAACTTCTTCTTGAGAAGAAATAATTGTAACAAATTCTCCTAGGAAAGTCCGAAGCTATGTGCATTTATGTTGTTATAAATAGATACCAGGACTAGTGAAAAAGGGATCGCAAAGAATTGTAAGAAAATGCTACAGAAATTTATCTGAGCTTTTGTAAGTTTAATGGAGAATATTCAAAAGTTTTTGTAATACTTTCTTGAAGATAATATCAATATATAGGCCATCAGCTTTGAGTAAAAACTTTGTGTCATCTTCAAATGTGTTTGCAATTATTTACTGTTTCATTCTGAATAATCCAGGGTTATTTTGTTTGAATGGGGGTTGTAAGGCAACTTTCTGTAGATGTGTTTGCTATCTTTTCTCTTTAGGAGGGAAATTAAATATGTGGGGATCATTTCTACTAGTAAATTCCTTGTGAGATATCTTGAATCTTGATGAGCATAGTTTATTTCAGTATACATAAATTCTTATATGTGTCAGGCATATATAGGGATCAATAGAAGCCAAGCCAATGGGATGTGTAGAGATATTTTGTTTGGGGAGTATTGTTTGAATTTAGATGACTCTGTGACCTTGGATAAGGCACTGGTATAGATCAAGGTTGTCTATTGCATGTTTTGTAGATCAAAATACTGAATATGAGTATAATTTTCATTCCATTGTTTTAGTTGGTTTCAAGGTGATTAGATCCACTAGTTTTCTGGATTAGTTTGTTGTGGATTTATCTTTTGAAATTGTGAATTTAGTTCACAAAGGTATACCCGCCTGGACTCTGAGTAAGTCCGAAGTGTAGAAGGTTAAATCAAACCTTGTCATATGTTGTCCTAAGAGTTTCCTTCCCTTTGATATCTCTTTTGCACAAAGTTTAATCATTTTATTATAAGGATGTTGAGGTGAATCATTTTGAAGACAACAAAAGTGGTGACTCTGCTGGGGAGAGTCACATTAAGGATCCAGATGCAGATTTGTGCTTAAGTTGTAAAGAAAATCATTGTGTTTGTGAAATTCCTGTGTATTATTCTAAAACTTGTTTTCATAATTCCCATAGTCTTGTGGGTGGCGAATCTGTTATATTGTATCCAGTCCTTGTGAATTATAAAATCATTTCAAAAGAAAACAAGTGTAATCCAAGGAGGAAAAAACACCAGCTCATTCATGAAGAAGCATCCTCATGAAACTTTGCAAGAAGGTTTGCCAGAGTAGTCACGGAGAGGTCAGAAGAGATCTATGCTACATGAGCCATCAAATATTGCTTGGGTACAAAAGAACAATAATACTGGTAAGATGCCTGATTGACCTATTTATGCAAAGTTTAATTCCTCTTCCAGAGATTCAGAACATGATATATTAGGGTTCCATTCAGGATTGTTTGGAAATATTGATAATGCACCTGTTTTAAATCAAGATTTATCCCATGTTAGTGTTTTTGCAAGAGATAGGACCAGTTCAAATGCAATTAGACACTCTGTGCCTAGAACAATGGATGGAAACATTAGTTTGATTGACATAGACCAAGTCAATATATCAGACTCTAAGGAAAATTTCCCTAATGAAGACAAAGTGTCCCAACAAATTGAAGATCTAAATAAAAGAGTTCACCATCTAATTGCCCTAAGAGCCCAAAAGGAAGCAAATAGGGAGAAGGAGGTTAAAGCTAAATTAATGGAGAGAGATAGGCTTCTTAGATAGATAGTTGATCTTGAGGTGCTGGCCAAAGAAAAAGAAAAGAGTGATGAAGAAGGCCCTATGATCAGAGAAATCCTGATCCCCAAAGCTAAGCAAGCATATAGGTCAGTAGTTCAACCAAACAAGGAAGTATTTAGTGATTCTTAGCTTCCTAGGACTAATGTGGATAAAGGAAAATAGAAATGGTTAGATGATGGAACTGGATCTAAAACTATAGAGGAGATTTCTCATAGGTTGTCAGCACATGAGAGAGAAATGGAAAGAATGAGGAAAGAAAAGGAGGATCTCCAAATGGAACTAGAGAAAGCTGAATTAGAAGCAGCAAATCAGGAAGTAAAAAGAAAAATTAGTTACTTAAAGGCTCCCCCTATCACGTTTCCATCAAAAGATCTGAATAAGCCTGATCCTCAACAAATTTCCCTTCCCCCTGTTAAAATACAACCTGCAATACCTACTAATGTAGCATCAGTGAGTCAAATCCCTGTGAATAGTCATCACACCCAAATATCTCAGTCTCCAATTCCAAAAATTAGAATGAAGATGGGAAATAATAATGCTATTACCCCTTTTCAGAGGAGACCAATCAATTTAGAACAATATAGACAATTATTTTTTGATGGGATCCCAGGATATCCCAATCATGTTCCTACTGAGTTAAGAGACAGACTCCATAAATTTGTTGGGAACAATGCTATTACTGCTGAGGAACATCTGAAATCTTTTGGGGATTTAATAAATGATTATGAGATAGTGGATGAGAATGTCATCATGAAACTGTTTGTTCAATCCCTAGTTGATGATGTAAGAGATTGGCTCAGAGGTCTTCCAGTTAACAGCATAGGGTCATGGGAGGATTTTAAAAATTGTTTTCAAGAGCAGTATGGTGATAAGACTAATGTGAGCTTCATGCTCAATGAATTCAATAACATCAAAAAGTCTGATAATGAAATGGTCACTGACTTCAATGCCAGATTCCAAAAAGCCATGCATAGATTATATCAAGTGATGAGATTAGATGGTAACATGTGTTTAAATACTTATTACAATGCATTTGATTCTAAGATGGCCTATATCCTGAGAGATAAGAATTCACATAGCTTGAGAGATGCTTTTAGAATTGCCATTAATGTAGAAAGCAATAGAAAAGCATCCGGGAAGTTAGAAAGAAGAACATATGGTAGATTATGGAAGGAAACAAAATAGCAACCCAATAAAGTTACTAAGGAGGATGATAAGATAGATAAATTGGTTATTGCAATGAAGGATTTGATTGCCAAGGTAAACAAAAATGACAAACCTCATTATAACTGGCAAGATAGACCCCCTAGATTGCATGACATGCCATATAATACCAATTGGAAAGATGGAAAACCCCAAAATGAGAAGCCCAAGATTGTCCAAAATCAGGACACTCCAAATCCCTTGAAAGGGAAAACTATCCATACTCCCTAGTGTATTGCTTGTGATGGACCGCATTCTCCTCATCAGTGTGCAGTGGCTCAGGCTTTAGAAGAGTCTATATGAGATAAGAAGTTGAGCCTGACATTAATATGTTTGAAACCATCATAGAAAGTGATGAGGAGTCCATGCAAAGTGAACATAGTGATGTGTTAGATAATGAAAGGTTTGTTCAAGGACAACTAACCTTAGATTGGCATCCTACATTGAATGTGGTAACAATTGAGGATGAAGAGGTTCATCTTAGAAGGCCTAGTGAGGAAGAAGTAAAAAATCTCACTAAAGCCGCCATTGCCAAAGCAAAACACAACTAGAACTTGAGAAGCACCAAGAAGGACACTGATCAGGGTGAACCTGGTTCCATGTTCATAAAAGAGACCACCCAAAAGGGGGCAGCGAATAGTGCTACTACTGTTCCTAAAATTGGTCAAGAAAAGAAAGAACAGGTTAGAGATGTACCAAAGAGTACAGATACTGATGATGTGCAAGGAGCTACCATAGTGAAAAAGGCAAGTCAGCTCGAGACAGAAAGAGTTAGAGCTAGTATTGAAACAAGCAATAGTTCTACATTTGACATGGCTCAAGCTCTTACTCAAATGAAGGTCACTATCCCATTAGTAGAATTATTGAAGATTAAAGAACATAGGGATGCAACTTTGTCTTTATTTTCTAGTATATCTAACAGTGACACAGTCTTACCCACCGGTTCAGTTAAAATTGGAAAGGATCAAGAATTCCAAACCCTAGAGGTTTATGTTGGAACCACTATCACTCAAGAGCCTTCATAGGTAGACCCTTTCTATGTTACTTTGTTAGTAAACAACCGGTTGATTAAAAACTACATGATAGATTCAGGAGCTGCTGCTAATGTAATGCCCTATGGTGTTATGAAAGAATTAGGACTGTTAGTAACTATTGTGTATGGGAAATGCTATGCTATGGATAATAGGGAAGTACCTATGATATGTACAATGAAAGATGTTGAAGTAAAAATAGTAGCATTCCATGAGGCAACTTATAAAATGGATGTTATTGTTACTGATACCAAGCCCCATTATGGTATGCTACTTTCCAGGCAATGGGCAGTAGCAGTAGGAGGAAATGTTCAACTGGATTTATCCTATGCCACCATTCCAATCAATGGAAATCAGGTCAAATTGTACAGAGAGCCATGTGCTCCTAGGGTAATTGAAAATGTAGACCCTAATATGCTCAATTGTATGATTGATGTAGATCTTGATAACTTCAGACTTCAACCAATTTTACCCCAATTGAAGAATACTGACCCCATTGTGGTCGAGTTAGAAGCACAACAGTATGGATTATGGCAGATGTATTTTGATGGAGCTTGCTCCAAAGAAGGATCTAGAGCAGGGGTTCTTTTTGTATCCCCATCAGGTATAACCTTCAAGTATTCATTCTTACTAGCCTTCCAATGCACAAATAATACTGCAGAGTATGAAGTTCTATTGCTAGGGCTTGAAGCTGCAAAGAAGAATGGAATCCAACTGTTGACAGTGTTAGGAGATTCAGAATTGGTCGTATCTCAGGTAAGATCCAAATATGCATCCAAGAATGATAGATTAAAGAGATATAAACATGCAGTTTGGGATGTTATTGAGCATTTTAGTGCATTTTCCATTAATTGGACAGAACGATCAAAGAACATTATGGTGGATTTCTTAGCTAATGTTGCCTTGAAGAATGATGATGCAACATTAATCGGTATTTCCACTGTGGAAATAAAATATAGGCCTGCTATCCCTGATAATGTGTACAATTGACAAGTTTTTGCTGATGATGAAGACATTCTTAAGTTCATCCAATGTGTTGATGATTATGATGGATAGAATATTGATTGCAATGCATTGGTGGAAGTGGTTGATAATAGAGAAACAATGTTTGGAAATGAGTTGGTCCAGTTGGAAACCAATGAAATACCTAAAGGGTTGGTAGAGCTGGAAAGCATGTTCACTTATAATGATAGTCACTTACATCAGCAGTCTACCACCAAGTTGGAAGAGTTAGAGGAGGTAAACCTGGGGACTGAATCATCCCCTAAGCTAGTATACATTGGGAAAAAATTACCCCCTCATGTCAGAACTAACCTTATTAATTTATTGAAGAAATATAAACATGTTTTTGCTTGGTCTTATGAAGACCTAAAAGTGTATAGACAAGATCTTTTTTAGCATGAAGTTCGTCTACTTCCAAATGCTAAGCCTTTCAGATAGAAAAAGAGGCCCATTAATCCCCTGTTAGAAACTAAAATGCAACAAGAGTTGACTAAATTAAGAGAAGGGGGGATTATCAAACCTATCAGACATTCTTTTTGGGTCTCTAATCTAGTCCCAGTAAGAAAGAAGAATGGGGACATTAGATTGTGTGTGGATTTTAGGAATCTAA
The DNA here is from genome assembly GCF_030272615.1 of Cryptomeria japonica. Classification (NCBI taxonomy): domain Eukaryota; kingdom Viridiplantae; phylum Streptophyta; class Pinopsida; order Cupressales; family Cupressaceae; genus Cryptomeria; species Cryptomeria japonica. Next base: position 60,371,405 of record NC_081411.1, on the reverse strand, counting down.
ATGTTGCTTCTTTGAAAGATAACTACTCTTCCCCAAATATGGAAGCTATGTTGCAAAGGGTAACAGGTTGTGATCTTTTGTCCATGATGGATGGTTTCTTAGGATACAATCAAGTGTTAGTGAAGGAATCTGAATAGTTCAAAACTGCTTTCACTACTCCACGGGTGACATATGTTTATGTAAGAATGCTGGAGCTACATTTCTGAGAGCAATGGATGTAGCTTTCAAAGAATTCATTAATATTATCATGGTGGTCTATCAAGATGATCTAACCTGTTTCTCCAAAAGGGCTGAAGATCATTGTGGACATTTGGAAAAGGTGTTCAGTAAAGCCTTAGAATTTGGTGTGTCACTAAATCCCAAAAAATGTCATTTTGGAGTCACTGAAGGAAAACTATTGGGACACATTGTTTCCAAGGAAGGGGTAAGGATAGACCCTAAAAGAATTGAAGCAATAAATAAGGTGTCTGAACCTAAGAATGTAAAAGGTATTCAATCCTTTCTAGGGAAAGTGAATTTTGTTAGGAGATTCATTGCAAACTTTGCAAAGATAGTGAAGCCTATCGTCAAGTTGCTCAAGAAGGATACCAAATTTTGTTAGGATTAAGAAGCCTCAAAGGATTTTTCTGAAATTAAGAAGACAATTCAGGAAGCACCAGTGTTAAAATCTCCTGATTACAGTAAGCCCTTTTCTCTATTTTCCTTTGCTTCGTATCATACAATAGCTACAGTGTTGTTACAAAAGGACAATGAGGGATATGAACATCCCATAGCCTTCTATAGCAAGTCTTTGCAAGCAGCAAAATTGAAATATGAAACCATGGAGAAACAAGCTTATGCTTTGGTCAAAGCTGTCAAGGCTTTTAGGCCATATTTGGTAAATGCAAATATCACTGCTTATGTCCCACATGCTGCAGTTAAGGATATTCTATCCCAGTCTAAAGTTACAGGGAAAAGATGCAGATGGATTAATAGAATCCAAGAATTTGACTTGGAGATAAAGATTACCAAATTGGTAAGAGGTTTAGGTCTGGCTAAGCTCATGACTGAGTCTAATCTTATGAATGTTGAAATACACAATGTTGAAATCAAAGATACCTCAATCACTAGCATTGAAAGGCAACCTTGGTACTCAGAGATAGTCCAATTCCTAAGAGATGCTGCATTCTCAGAAGGACTGACACATAATCAGAAAAGAACTCTGAAACTCAAGTCCCAAAAGTATGTGCTCATTCAATGTGATCTATTCTGGAGAAAAAGAGATGGAGAATTACTAATGTGTTTAGATGAGTTCCAGGGTAAATGAGTATTGATTGAAATGCATGATGGAGTGTGTGGAGGCCACTACTCTACTAAGACCACTGCTAGTAAGATAATCCAGGTTGGATACTTTTGACCTACTTTATTCAAAGATGCTCATGCATATGTCCGGAAATGTGACCCCTGTCAGAAGTTTTCATCCAAGCTGAAGTATGAAGGAGCCTTACCCCTAAATCCAGTCTCTGTGGAAGCTCCTTTTGTCTAGTGGGGCATTGATTTTATTGGAGAGATTGTTGAGAGGTTAGGAAGAGGTCACAGATGGATCATAGTAGCCACTAACTATTTCACTAAATGGATAGAAGCTATTCCTACAAGAAGAGCTACAAGTAAGGTTGTCATTGATTTCTCGATGGATAATGTTGTAACTAGATTTGGAATACTTACAAAATTGGTGATGGATAATGCCATGTGTTTCAAATCAGAAGAGTTTGTAGGCTTTTGTACCAGTCATGGAATACTCATGTCTTACTCTTCACCTTATCACCCTCATGGGAATGGACAAGCAGAATCTAGCAATAAAAGTCTTTCGAACATCATCAAGAAAATCTTGGAGGAAAATAAAAGATCTTGGGATCAGAAATTGAAGTTAGCTCTGTGGGCAGATAGAATAACAGTCAAAAAAGCCATTGGAATGTCACCTTTTTAACTGGTTTGTGGTGCTCAAGTCAGATTGTCAGTGAATAATCTTCTTCCAGTTTACAAGTTCTTGCAAGATGAGGATATGGAGCTATCTGAACCTATGGAAGATAGAATGATCCAAATTGTAGAGGTGGAAGAGCTCAGAGCTTTAGCTCACAAAAGAAATCAGAAGATCCAATTGCAATCCAAATACCTTTTTGATAAAAGGACATCATTAAGGAAGTTTCAAATTGATGACATGGTTCTTCAATGGAATGCAAAAGGACAAGACAAGGGAAAACATAAAAAGTTTGAATCATTATGGATTGGCCCTTTGTGGTCTATGACTTAAATGGTAAGGATTCATATTTTGTGAAGAATATAAATGATGAAGTACAGGAATTTCCAGTGCATGGACAATTCCTGAAACATTACTTCTCTTGATGTCTGTGTAGGGGAAAAAGCGAGACTAGGCTAACATGCCCTAATCCTACCTTTTAACACACATTGTGGAATATGAAAGAGCCTAGAGGTATACGAAAGAGCCTAGAGGTATCACAGAATTGGCTACTTCTTTTTGTGGAAGAGAGAGCCACGGGCTACCTATTAGGGTTTCTACTCCTTTGGTGTAATTGAAACATAAAATGATGCAAGTTCAATTCCTAACCCTAAAGTGCAAGTATGAACTAATAACAAGATTGCAGAATTGAGATTAAACAATGGAAAGCTGTAAACACACGGACAAGGCAAGAATGCAAATGCGTACCCGGAGTTAAAATCTAAGTGAAAATGTTCAGGACAGGGGCGCAGACGCCACTATCCTGATACTGCTCCTGAAAAGCTGTCGAAAATGCTGAAACTTGTTGTCTGACAGAAGGACCAGGGCGCCCAGCGCCCCTGTCCCAGGGACCAGGGCACCCAGCACCCTTGTCCTAGCAGGACCAGGGTGCCCCATGCCCCTGTCCTGGTCTTTTGCCCTGAAATTTGGTGTGTGGCTCAGTTTTTGTCTACTTCCATTGGATCTGCAATTTGCGGCATCGTTTGAATCCTAAAATCTGCACTTATATCTAAAAAGGTATGGTGGGCGGCTATATAGGGTTTTGCCTTAGTCAAACCCCTGCTTTGGTGATTTCCACCTCCATGAATAGCCAAGTTGTATTGTAAAATTAGTGTGTGTGCAAGATCCTAAAATGCAAGTAAGCAAACTAGAGCAACCTAGAAAGTAAACCCTAATTGCCTGTAAATGATAATGTAAATGCTCCAAATCAATATGCAAAGTGATCTAAAGCATGAATACAAATGATATAATGAGGCTTATGCAAAGACATGAAAACAACATGAAATCATACCCAACCCCAAGGGAGGGGTACAAGCCAATCTTCAGTCGGTGATCCCCTATTGCTCTCCAATGTCTTCAAAGCCCTAAATGGATGAATGAAATTGATGAATGCTTGATGGATGGATGTTGAATGTTGTTGAAGTCTTCAAAGATCTGCTCTTTCGCTGCATAGAAGGTCCCTTAAACCAAAATTTTTGATCCTTTCAAATGAAGAAAGAGAGCTCTTATATATGAAACCCTAGGTCTTAATTTCAACTTTTGGCTGACCTAGAGATTGAATCTCCTGCCAATTTCTTGGGGTTAAGCTTTATTTTATGATTGGATTGTGCTCCTAAAATTTCAGGAAAAATGTCCAGGACCGTGTGCACTTCGGGCGCCATGGTCCCGACAACTTTTCACCAAATTTTCAGGGCTGTCGGATATGATGATTTTAGAGAAAATCCCGAAGTTACAACTGATTTCAAGATGTTTTGACCCCCGAAATCAAGCCCCCAAGTTCAAAATAGGACCTAATTAGGGTTTTTGATTGAATGATGTATTGGAGGAATAAAATGAAAGGGGCACACTTTAATGAAAGGGCCCAACTAGAAGATGATGAAATAGGACCTTAGACCTAATTAATTTGATTAATTAAGTGCTAAAGGAAAATGCGATGCAAAGTGCAAGATGTGCCAAGGCGGGAGCTAAACCAAGTGTGAAATTGTACCACTTTAGCAAGTGCGTACAATTTTTGACACTACATTTAGCCCCCACTTTAGTGATCATATGAGTACTACGTGCATATGCAAGCTAAAGTACAGGAAATTAAACATTATTTGAAAAAGGATATATCCATAAGTCTGTCGAACGAAGCCCCCAGTGGTATCTGCAGTACACAGTTAGGAACCGCACCCTACAAAACACATGTTAGATCACAAAATCACCTAATGCTTACTAAGGAAAGTGATGAAATTTGCGAGTAGCTATATGCCCCCCCTGTTTCGGCTTGCTTATTAGGGAGGTGAAACAAGATAGCATGTTTACTTTCGACAAATTATGTGAGAGATTTATTGATGAGAGATGTTCACTGAAGAGGCTTCATCAGAGCATGTTTTGGAACATCCAGGGAGTAAGGGAACAAAAATATGATTCCTACACAACAAACAGTTCGAAAATTGCATCTCCCAAACTCAAGTTATGATGAAATGAGTGATAGAGGAAAATTAGGGTTTTGAAATCAAAGGTAAAAGAATGAAAAAAATATATACCTCGAAAGTGACTATTACATTTTTCACTTTGTTGATTTCTAAGTATTGTTCATAGCAGCAGAGCCCACATAGCCATCATCATGCCTTCACGATGACCAGAGCGTCCCACGAGGATGGAGATCATGCGACAGGCCATGATCAGTGACGAGCCACTGGATGAGGTGAGTTGACTAAACTTTGACTTTGACTTTCTACATTTGTGTTGACTTTGAGTTTTTGTGATCGAATGTGGGCCCTAGAATCTGACCCTAGGTCCCACCCAGGGTGTCATGATCCTATCAGGGCACCATGGTCGCTATGGGGCACCATGGTCCCTAAAGGGCGCCATGGTCCTCTTAGGGCGCCATGGTCCCTGAAGGACGCCATGGTCCTTGCAGGGCGCCATGGTCCCTGACAGAGTGCCATGGTCCCAATCAAGACTTGGCAAGGGGTATCAGGGTTAGCTTTCGATGTTCGATAGTTTTCATTTTTCGCGTAGATGATTTTGATGATTGAGTACTGATTATACTGATGTTTTTGCATTGTAGGGTCTAACATACATGAGAGAGCACACTGCGGGGCAGATTCTTCATAGTCTGCAAGATCAGATTTCTCGGCTGACTCAGGCAGAGAGGGATACGTTATCGATAGTGGGTTTATGGTATGCGATCCTCATGTCGGCCATTTGATTCCATCCTGTGATGTTGATGGCACTTATGGAGTGATGGGATCTGGACGCATGTACATTCCATCTCCCAGTAGGAGAGATGACGGTTACACTTGAGGATGTGTACCGCATACTTCGCCTACCTATCAGAGGAGCCACCGTGACATACGTGACCGATCGGTCAATGGAGGACCATCAGAGGGAGCAGATATACTACATAGGGAGAGTCATGCCGAGTGAGACGAGAGGTCCCATCATGATCAGTTGGCTCTTACATCCTACAGGAGAGGTGCCCCTTGTGAGACGTCTTATGATTGCCATCATTGCACTAGTCGTCTGCCCTAATGGGTGAGGTACGCACATGCATGGGGGTCTCACATGGTGCATCAGGGCTATGGAAAGACATAGGAGAGTATATGCTTGGGGTCAGAGTATGATTGCACATCTCTATCATGACCTTGAGGAGTATGTGTTCGGACAGTGTTGTAGCTTGATGACATGCACACTTCTGTAGGTGTGGATATTTGAGCACTTTACATGCACTAGGCTCATCGGCTATCCGATGAGTGCAGCTAGCAAGCAACCTAGGGTGTTTGCCTATCCACTTATCGGTGAGTGGAGATTTGGGGATCTACTATATTGGAGAGTGACAGTATGGAGACCATATCTGCGGATGCATAGATGGGATGGATTGGAGAGGCAACTAGCATGCTTACAGAGGAACTACCTACTAAGAGGACGATACTCACATATCATAGTCCCATTCTACTTTGACCAAGTATGGAGGCAGTTTAGGCTAGAGCAGTGTGTTCCAGCCGATGTACCTATCTATACTTGACACTCACGAGTCCTTCCCAGACCCAGAGCAGTAGCGAGACCTACGATAGATGATATCGAGATTACAGATATAGAGGGGTCTGATTAGGATGTGGTCACTAATTACTCCACAGATCTCGGAGCACAGCGCAAGTATCTCTCATGGTTTGTGAGGACATACCCAGGGCCTATCTTTCCACCAGATTACCCGACAGGCCATCCAGGTCCATGGAGACATGGAGACCGAGATGAGGATCAGGGATCCAGATTGGAGGAGCCAGAGGAGGGAGAGGGTCATGAGGAGGCAAGAGATCCTGATCCACCCATAGGAGATCAGCCTAGTGCCGAGGAGGAGGAGGAAGGAGAGGAGGATGACATAGATAGAGATGATGATGAGGAGAACGAGGATGTGGGTGAGGATGCAGATGAGGATGAGGATGATGCAGAGGAGGAGGATAGAGATGATGAGGAGGAGTCAGACGTAGCTCCCCACCATTCAGGAGATGATACCATAGCCTTGGATCCTCCTCTTATTCCCTAGAAGGGGGAACACGAGGCAATACAGAGACTTGTACCCATCGTGCACAGATCATTTGAGCGTGGGGAGCCTAGTAGTTCCTAGTCACAAATGCTACCATATCACGATCCCTACTGGCGTGAGGGAGATCCAAGTATAGTAGGTTTATATTGATTGATTAATGTTTTGAAGATATAGAATGGTACTAATACAAAATCTATTCTATTGCTATAGCTAATGCGTAGGAGTGGCGCTCCTTGATCCAGCAAGCAGTGACAGACCTTTCCATGATGGCATAGATCCCTAGTTCCTCACAGGTTGCTTATAGGCCTCAGGGGAACGCGGGTCGGCATGAGGACCTGTTTTCCCCATTCTGAGTACAGGTGGAAATATGGAGGGAGAGAGAGAGAGTTCTATTAGAGAACCTTCAGCGGGCACAGCGTGACCTAGTAGCAGCTCAGGCCGAGGCTACCTCGTATCGTGAGATCCTTATGGATAGGGATCGTAGGAGTTCCTCTCGGAGTCATTCACGGTCTATATCACGCTATACACTTATGGGTCCACCTTCCCGGTCGGATCAGGAGGGAGCGTCTAGTCGTCACTCTCTAGCCACTAGCCCTAGGGATAGGAGATGATCTCATGATGTAGGATAGGTCACATTTTGGATGTATAGTGACCTACTTTTGTATATGAAAATGTGATCCACACATATATATATATATATACATGCTTCTGTTTTTCTCAAACGTGTTATCTTTAATGCCTAAAACAATGTATATTTTGATTAAATTTAATACATTTGGTAGATGTGCATGTATGTTCTGAATTTAATTTCCATGTGATTGATTTCTCAATGCTCCATGATTAAATTGATACATGTGTGACTTAATTAAAATAAAATATTTAATCAAGTACTATATTGATGATAGAGAAGAAATATGTGTTAAGCCTAAGAATCATATAACTAATGTGATTTAATTTAAACTTAAACACAACATGATATAATTCTACTTAACACATAAAGACATTGTATAATATGCCAGCATAATGGAAATGTAAATATTTTGCAATTTAAATAAATGAATTCAAGACAAACTATAGAGTAAAGAAACATGCTTGTCAAGAATAAAGCAATATAGATTAAACAAAATATCATTTAATTCTATTTGCTCTAACAAAGATATGCTAACATATTATCCAATTTTGAAGAAGTGAAAAGAAGATAGATGAAATGAAAGATAAGGAATGAGGAATTAAGCATAGTATCTACACAAGTGCATAGCATTTATAGGTTCTTTAAGAGGCGTACCGTCTATATCCGCTATTTTGTAAGCACTTGATCCATAATCTTCAATAACAATATACGGTCCAAGCCAATTAGGACTAAATTTTCCCTTTTCTTCAGGTAAGGTATTCACATTGCGCTGATTCTCATAGAGAACTAAGTCACCTACTGAGAAGGAACATTGAATAACCTTATCATTATAGCTTCGTTTTAGAGTTTTGTGATACACTTGAATATGCTCAAGAGAATTTATACGCTGTTCATCAAGCATCTCACGCTGTTGAAGTCTTTGTTCTCTATAAGAGTCATCATCTACTATACCTTTGAGAGAAACTCTAAAGGCATAATAGCATCAGCACCATAAACAAGATTATAAGGGGTAGTTCTTGTAGAAATTCGTACACTCATTCGGTAGGCCCAAAGAGCATAGATTAGCTGAGTACTCCAATCCTTACCATGCTTATTCACGGTTTTGCGAAGAATTTGTTCAATTATCTTATTGGATGATTCGGCTTGACCATTTGATTGAGGATAGTATGGTGTAGAAAATTGATGTTTGATATGATATTTCTCAAGGAATTTCATGTCCTTGTTCTTAAATGATGTCCCATTATCTGAGATTATAGTGGAAGGTATCCCGAATCGAGAAATAATGTTTTCTAGAAGAAATTGACAAATCACTTCAGCAGTAGTAGAACGAAGGGGAACAGCTTCTACCCACTTTGTAAAGTAATCTGTTGCAGTTATAATGAAAGTGTATCCTTGAGATGAAGGAGGAGAGATTTTACCGATGAGATCCAACCCCCATGCAGAGAAAGGCCAAGAAGCTACATGAGAACGAAGTTCTTGGGCAGGAGCATGAATCAGATTATTGTGTTGTTGACATTGATGACATTTCTTAACAAATGAAAAAGAATCCTTCTGCATAGTTTGCCAATAGTATCCCATACGAAGCAATCTTTGAACCAAGGATTTGCCTCCAAAATTCCCCCCACAGGCACCTGAATGTGCCTCTTCAAGAGCAATAGGGATTTCTGATTTGTTAAGACAGCGAAGGAGAAGACCGTTATAACCCCTTCAGTAAAGAACATTAGAAAGAATGATATATCTAGCAGAAAGCTTGCGGATTCTAGCCCTAGTGTTCCTATTGGTGGAATCAAGAAAGGTACCATCGGTCAAGTATCTTACGATATGTGAATACCATTCATCTGAGTCTATAAAGTCACAACATGTCACCAAGCTAGAATCATCTACAATAGCTGGAGAAATAAGGTTGTGAATAACAAATTTAAGATCAACCATAGGGTCCTCTAGAGATACAAGAGAAGCCACACATGCCATTGCGTCCGCATGTCGATTATCTTTTTGAGGAATAGGTTCCATGGTATAAGAATCGAATTTTTGTAACAAAGAGATAGCAAGGTCTTTATATTGTGATAATTTGTCTTTTTTTGCTTGATACAGTCCTGTTACTTGTCTTATAATCAATTGAGAATCTCCATAAATATGTATGTGCTTTACATTCAAAGCCAAGGCTGCCTTTATTCCTGCTATAAGAGCCTCGTACTCAACAATGTTGTTGGTACATAGGAAATTGAGACGATAAGATAAGGGAATGGATTTCTTTGTAGGAGAAATTAGAACAACACCTACCCCCGATCCTGTACGACACTTAGAGCCATCAAAGTAAAACTCCCAAGTTTCATCTTTCCCTATACAAAGAATGAAGTCATCGGGAAAAGACTCAAGGTTAGGGAAGGAGAAAGGTGAAGGGGCCTCAACTAAGTGATCGGTCAATGCTTGCCCTTCAATTGCTCTTTGTGAAACAAATTTAAGGTCAAATTCAGTTAACATCATAACCCACTTAGCTAGGCATCCTGATAAATCAGTTTTAGAGAAAAGATGCTTCAAAGGATCAAACTTTACCATGACATGGACTTCTGAATTTAAAAGATAATGTCTCAATTTCTGAGTCGCAAACACCAAGGCCAAGCATTGTCTTTCTATCGCAAAATATCGGGTCTCATAATCGAGTAAGGTACAATTTATATAATAAACCAGACACTCCTTACCATCTTTATCATGTTGTGCCGATAATGCTATGAGAGCATGAGGGGAAGCAGTTGTATAAAGAAGAAAGGGTTTAGAAGGTTCGGCGGGTTGAAGGATAGGAGGATTAGCCAAATATACTTTTAAATCTTCAAATGCTTGCTGACAATCTTCTTTCCATTGAAAAGTGATATTCTTTTTGAGAAGTTGAGTAAAAGGAAAAGTACGATCCGCAAGTTGAGATACAAACCTACGAATAGCTTGAATCTTTCCTTGTAAGCTTTTGAGTTGAGACACATTTCTAGGAGGTGGCATGTTGAAAATAGCATCTATTTCTTAGTGTCCACCTCAATCCCATGATGTGAAACTATGAATCCTAATAGTTTTCCAGTATCCACACCAAAAACACATTTTTGGGGATTCAAGCGCATGTGATATTTATGAATTCTTTCAAAGATTTGACGAAGGATCTTAATATGATCTATATGGAGAATGGATTTGGCTAAAATATCATCAACATAATCTTCTAAAATCTTATGCATATAATCATGAAAGATAAGGGTCATCGCTCGTTGATAAGTTGCGCCGACGTTTTTAAGTCCAAAAGGCATCATCACCCAACAAAACGTACCCCAAGGAGTGGTGAAGGCAATTTTGAATTGATCTTGAGGATTAATGAAAATTTGATTGTATCCTAAAAAACCATCCATGAAGGATAACAAAGCATGTCCTGCTATAGAATCAACTATCATGTCAATATTTGGAAGAGGGAAATCATCTTTTAAAGAAGCCTTATTTAAATCTCGAAAGTCGGTACACATTCTTATTTTATTATATGATTTAGCCACAGCGACAATATTTGAAATCCATGGGGAATAATCAATAGGGCGGATAAATCTAGCCTCCAATAATTTTTCAATCTCAGCCTTAACAAGCAAAGCTACCTTAGGATTCATTTTTCGAATCTTTTGTTTCATAGGCTTAACATCGGGAACTAAGACAATATTATGAGTAACAATCTTAGGATCTATACCAGGCATGTCAGAGTATGTCCAAGCAAAGATCTCAGGGAATTCATGCAATAAATCTGCATATTGTTTTTGTTCTTCTTCATCCAAACACTTTCCAATTTTAATAAATTTTTCTTCATTGCAAGGATCCATCTTAACATCAATGGTGTCACTTATGAGAAGATTACTTTGTTGAAATAGGCTTAAGAATCTCATCATTATTAGTCCCTTTTCCAAAATAGGCTTCAGTGTTCAAACAATAAGGAAGTCCCCTATTGTGATGATAACGAGGAAGAGTATCATATGCTCCTAAAAACTCAGCTAAAGCATCATCGGTAGGAAAGACATCCAAAGCATAGGCACACGAAAGATCCCCATCAATATACTCAGGGTGTCTCATTGGTAGAGATGTAGAAATAACATTAACACTAATACATGGTCTCTTAGAAGCTTTAGTGCGCTTGTAGGGATTATAACCAAGTCCAAAGGTCTCATCATAAAGAATATTCCCTAGATGAACCTTTATCCCTTATTCATGAGCGCCACAACCATTTCCATTATACCCATACTTAGCTAAAATATGAAAACCATGACCATAATGATTAGCCATTTCAGAAAGAGAAGGTGGTTTTTCATAAGACAAAGAATCAAATCCTTCAGAATTAGAGGTGTGAGGAGAAGAAGTTTGAGAAGTGGCCACAAAATTATTGTTCATAGGTTTAGGTAAGATTGATTGATTTTTAGTTTCTTCCTTCTTTTTAACTTTAAGCTCTCTAGGAGGAACCCTATACTCACCTACAAAGGTGGGATTAAAATCAAGAGATCCCCAATCGTCTTTTGCGAGAACCTTCTCAGGATCAAAAGCCTTTTCATGTGTAGATTCAAGTTGAGAAGAATCTTCTTCAGGAACTTCAGGCTCATCCAAATAATTTTGACTAACAGAGGATGATGATTCCTCCATAGGTATCTTGTTTAGAGAGTCATCACTAGAAGAGGAAGGTTTAGAGGAACTCCCTTTGGAAGTAGATGTTTGCAAACAAGCTTGAAATTAGTATCACCTATCAAGGTATATGTCTTATTGTTATAAATAAATTTAACTTGTCTATGCAATGTAGAGGGGACAGCTTGCATACTGTGAATCCAAGGTCTCCCTAATAACAAGTTGTATGTTAGATTTCCCGACATAACATGGATAGGAGTAGGCAAAGTAACCGGTCTCACCGTGATGGGTAAGGTGATAATACCTAATGAAGACTTAGCCACATTATCAAAGCCTCGAATGGGACAAGAGTTAGGCTCAATAAGGGATGTATCCACATTCATCTTATGCAATAGATTAATGCTACACACATTAAGGCCAGAGCCATTATCTACCAGTGTTCGTCTTATAGCAGTGTCATTTATGATAACCACAATCATCAAGGGATCATATTGATGTTGAATTTCACTAGTAGCCAATTCATCTTGAGTAAACACAATTTGAGCTTTAGGATTCATCACAGAGTTAACCAAAGACACTATATTACTAGATGTATTAGGTGGAGGAACATTCAAATCTTTCAAGGCATCTTGTAACATTCCATGATGAGCGGAAGAAGTTTGGATCAAATCCCAAAGGGATATCTTAGCAGGGGTAGCTTTAAGTTGTTCTATGAGATCATATTCCTTACCAAGAACTTGTGAAATATGTGGAGCTTGCGGAAGAATTGGTTGAGGATTAGGAAGAGAAATTGGAGTAACTGGAGGAGGATTAGGCTGCCTATTATTTCTAGTATTATAAGTATGGGCAACCACATGATAACTCTCTCTAGTTAATTGCTTGGCATAACTATAAGGACTTATAAGTTTTCTTCCTTGCACAGTGATGATAGGTTTATTCGGAGTAAGAAAGGAATCATGACCATACCCTTCTTGGACAGTAAGGAGAGGTGACTTAGGAACTTGAAAGGTGGGAGAAGGATAAGCACCTTGGACTTCAAAGAGAGGCTTATTATGCTCTTTTAGGTTTATCATGTTAACTAATTTAGAAGTTTTGTTCTTGTTTAAAGATTTCGATAAAGCCACAAAGTCATCAAGAGCATCATCCAACAAAGCATGATCATATCTATTAAAAGGTTTATCTTTTGATTCAAAAGGAGACATCTCTTCATAGAGGGGATCATTGAAAACAACCATGTTACTAGATTTAGTGGAAGAGTTGATAGGAATGTACCCTTGAGAGGAATCATTCGACTTATCTTTCTCATCACAATGAAATGGCATAGTAACAATGTTTATGAGTTTTTGGTAAAATGGAGGTTTGGTATCTTTAGGGTTCAAAAACTCATCTAAAGCTTCATCTATTTCATCTTGGCTTTACTCATAATCGACATAATTGCATACATCATCATAAATATGAACATCTTGCAAATAAAAATCTAACATTTTGAAATAAAGATTGCATAAAACTTAAACACACAATGTAGAGAAACAAAGAAACACACTCTTTCTTTTCCCTCTTTTATTTTTTTTATTTTTCTATTTTTTATTTTTTTATGAAAATGAAACTTAAATAAAACACACTAAATCTAGATCTAGATCTAACAAATGCAATGCAAGAGAAAACAATAATAAGATTCACGTTGGGTTCACCAAAATGTGTAGGGGAAAAAGCGAGACTAGGCTAACATGCCCTAATCCTACCTTTTGACACACATTGTGGAATACAAAAGAGCCTAGAGGTATCACACAATTGGCTACTTCTTTTTGTGGAAGAGAGAGCCATGGGCTACCTATTAGGGTTTCTATTCCTTTGTTGTAACTGAAAGATAAAATGATGCAAGTTCAATTCCTAACCCTAAAGTGCAAGTATGAACTAATAAAAAGATTGCAGAATTAAGATTAAACAATGGAAATTTGTAAACACACGGACAAGGAAAGAATGAAAATGCATACCCAGAGTTAAAATCTAAGTGAAAATGTTCAGGATGGGGGCGCAGGTGCCACTGTCCTGATACTGCTCCTGAAACTGTTCTTTTGCAACCTGAAAAGCTGTCAGAAATGTTGAAACTTGTTGTCTGATAGAAGGACCAGGGCACCCAGCGCCCCTGTCCCAAGGACTAGGGCGCCCAGCGCCCCTGTCCTGGCAGGACGAGGGCACCCCACGCCCTTGTCCTAGTCTTTTCCCATGAAATTTGGTGTGTGGCTCAGTTTCTGTTTGCTTCCGTCGGATTTGCAATTTGCGGCGTCGTCCGAATCCCGAAATCTGCACTTATATCTAAAAAAGTATGGTGGGTGTCTATATAGGGTTTTGCCTTAGTCAAACCCCCTCTTTGGTGATTTCCACCTCCATGAATAGCCAAGTTGTATTGTAAAAGTAGTGTGTGTGCAAGATCCTAAAATGCAAGTAAGCAAACTAGAGCAACCTAGAAAGTAAACCCTAATTGCTTGTAAATGATAATGTATATGCTCCAAATCAATATGCAAAGTGATCTAAAGCATGAATACAAATGATATAATGAGGCTTATGTAAAGACATGAAAACAACATGAAATCATACCCAACCCCAAGGGAGGGGTACAAGCCAATCTTCAGTCGGTGATCCCCTATTGCTCTCCAATGTCTTCAAAGCCCTAAATGGATGAATGAAATTGATGAATGCTTGATGGATGGATGTTGAATGTTGTTGAAGTCTTCAAAGATCTACTCTTTCACTGCGTAGAAGGTCCCTTAAACCAAAATTCCTGATCCTTTCAAATGAAGAAAGAGAGCTCTTATATATGAAACCCTAGGTGTTAATTTCAACTTTTGGCCGACGTAGAGATTGAATCTCCTGCCAATTTCTCGGGGTTAAGCTTTATTTTATGATTGGATTGTGCTCCTAAAATTTTGGGAAAAATGTCCGGGACCGTGTGCACTCTGGGCGCCATGGTCCTGACAACTTTTCACCAAATTTTTAGGGCCGTTGGATATGATGATTTTAGAGAAAATCTCGAAAAGTTACAGCTGATTTCAAGATGTTTTGACCCCCGAAATCAAGCCCCCAAGTTCAAAATAGGACCTAATTAGGGTTTTTGATTGAATGATGTATTGGAGGAATAAAATGAAAGGGGCACACTTTAATGAAAGGGCCCAACTAGAAGATGATGAAATAGGACCTTAGACCTAATTAATTTGATTAATTAAGTGCTAAAGGAAAATGCGATGCAAAGTGCAAGATGCGCCAAGGCGGGAGCTAAACCAAGTGTGAAATTGTACCACTTTAGCAAGTACGTACAATTTTCGACACTACAATGTCCATGCACAGTAGGTCCTTTGTTTGTACATATTTTGCTTCCTTCCTATTTTTCTGTTTGGGTCTATGTTTTGGTTTGTTTCTCTAGAGTTTCTGAGTTTTCGTATGTTGACCTTATGATCAACCATCCCCAGTCAGAGCCACTGTTATCACTACTTAAAAATGGTTTTTCCTTTCCCATAATTGGCTAGGTTCTTGAAATTTTGAGTAAGGCATGCTATCAATTGATTCAACCTTGTGTTAGGTCCTAAGGGTTTAAGGTTTTCAGTTTTAAATCGTTCAATGTTTTATCAGAAAACCCTCTAGTTCTATTTCTTTGTTACTTTATCCACTTAAGTAATGGGTCCTAGTTTCGTAGAAAGTGTCCCCCCTTTGTCATTTGCCTTGGTGGTCATTTGAATTAATCATAATATTTTATGGCTTATATATTTCCCTCCTAATGTTTTCAGGCACAGTAAGTGGTGCGCATCTCTCAGGAAGATCTATGGTTTTCACTATTTCGTTAGGCGAAGTTGCGCATGGTTTAAGACTCATGAAATGGTGAAAAGGCTATGCATTCTAAATGGCGATTTTGGTCTGGTTTAAAGAGGTCTCATCTTGTCCAAGATCCAATGGCAGGCATTATTTCACAGCCTAAACTTGTAAGAGAAATACCTTTCGTGAAATGGCGAAAGCGTTTGGTGGGACCCTGCATGCAAGGATTTTCTAAGTGACTAAAAGGTGATCAAGTCCCATTTGATTTGACGGTTCGCGCTGTTTTGCAGGATGAAAATGCTCGACAGTTATCTTTCACGAAGTCGTGAAATGATGTGGCACTCCAAGTAGATAGTCCAACTAGTCTAGAGAGTGAGTGAAATGGTTGCACGTGGCAGAGGCCACAATAGTCAGCAAGGTTGGTCCAAGGGTTAAAAGAAGGTGGGTCCCATAAGTGAGTCATGTCACGGAATAAGAGGTGACCTGGCAGATAACGGTGGCAAAGATGAGGTGGAACCCAATGTTTTCTATAAGCAAATGAAAGACTGACATGCCACCTTTGAAAGTGACTAGATGCCAAGTGTTTGAGGTTGAGTCAAAGGGCCCATGTCTCCCAGAGTCTGTTCAGATGGTTAAGCACTGAGCAAGTAGAAAATAATCCAACAGCCTGCATGAATTCGCAAGGGTAAGATGCTCGTGCTTTATGCCCAGTGAAATGGCGAAAAGGTTTTTCATCCCCGAAGGTAGATAAAACATGAGGATAAAGGAGGTTAAACTTCATTTTGATCCAACGACCGACGCTATTTCGTGGTTGCTAGATGCGTGAAGGATATGCTTCACAAAATAGTGAAAGTAAAAAGGGTTTGTCCAAGTGTCAAGATAGATGGTGATGTGTACATGGACACGTGGTTTCAGAAGAAGCTGAGGGCCCGCCAAGGTGTAACAGGTAGTAAAAGGGAGAGACACGTGGTCAACATGGAACTAGGCCTGAACCATTTTCTAAAGCCAATGGTTGAGTGCCACGTGGTAATCAATAACCAATAAAAAAGTGGCGTAAGAAAAGTAGGCACAAAGGGTTTCCCTTAAAGGATTGTCATCTCTGAATTAATCCAATGCTTCACGTTGTTTCACAACCTGAAGTTGATAGATGTTTAAGCTCCGTGAAATAGTGAAAGACCGCTAGCGGTCAAGATAAAGGTGCAGTTAGTAAAGATGTCAGCAGTCCCGGTGAGAGTTAAATGCCGAGTAGTTAGAATTCCACCTAACATCTCTTGTGGTTTCACAAAGGAGAAGTGCTCGAAAGATAAAGTCTGGGAAATGGCGAAAAGGAGGTGAGGCCTAGTGCGAAGGTAAGACTGTTAAGTCAATATAACAGCCGATCAAGTTTCTTTTGATCGGATGGTTGGCATGATTTCGTTTAGCAAAATCGACTAAAGGTTATGCTTCGCGAAATAGTGAAAGGAAAGAATTGCAAGAACGTTGTGGCCCATTGGAGTGAAAAATATGAATTCTTTCATGAATTCAATTCTGAAGGCACGGTCGAAGCATGTGCAATCAATGTTGCAGTTAAGACCCTAGGTACCATATATGATCTCCTGTCGATTGAGTAAAGGTATTATTCAAAAGAATTGTTGTAGAAGAGGAGATATAGAGCTTTTGTCTTCAGATACAGAGCGAGTCAATTCAATTGTAGAGAAGATTCCTTCGAGCTAAAATCAGGTTTTCTTGTACTCCTGTGTGGTAATTTCTTTATGGTGTTTTAATTAAGATCTTGATTTATCACTGAACTGTTTGGGGTAGTATTTTGATTGCTTGCATTTTCAAAATGGCACCTAAGAGAGAGTTTTTCGGGAAGGTTAATTGTTAGGAGAGGGCCATTTGTGATGATTTTCTTGAGCAGTTGATGTTGTCAACTAACTAGGCATCAAAAGTGAAAGAGTTAGTGCCTAGAGCTCCTCGTTTGAAGATAGGAGAAGGGCTATATGATAAGGGCAACTGGTTGAGAGACCCATAGGTCGGATTGTTTGGGTTGGGGTTATTCAAGGTTGGATTTGGAATGAGAAATTCCCCAGCCCCACAAAATAGCATCTGGGAATTAGATGTAGGGAAGTTGATAGTTCTAGGGGTATTCATGGACATGGATCTATTGACTCAAATTGCACATAATTATGATCTAGGTACAAGAAGCATTAGGGACATAAATGGAAAATCCCTTATTGAAATTAATAATGAAGAGTTCAAAAGTGCTTTTGGGCTCAATGAGTTCACAAATTTTCTGGAACCCATAAACTTCAAATCATTAGCTCAAATATACAGTGCACAGAGGAATCATCTTAGGAATGGGCCTCTTAAGGAATTTTTTGTGAAGATAGGTGGGTTGATAGTTGTAGGACCCAACATAGAAGAGCCCTTCTCATTGAATCTGTTCACCCTCAGGGCTAAGGGAATGTATTGGTCACTCTGCCAGGTTTTGGGAGAAGAGGCTGAGGCAAATATGCCCAATCACTACTTGCTAATGATTGCTCAGATTTTGAATCCTTCCCTTGCAGTAACATTTGATTATGCTTCTTTCATTGTTGATGCTATCCATGGAGGGCTAATAGGAATAAAAAATGGGAAGGTGGATAGGCCTTTCAGATGGTATTCACTCCTTATGCATCTATTTTTGTTCAAAGGAGGTGATTACTTTGCCAGTGGATTGGACCTCATCAAAGAGAAGGAGGGAGAAAAGATGCCAGTACAACTATGGAGTACTGTGTTGTCATGGGACAGAGAGGATTCTAGCTTCTTAAAATTTGATAAATATTTTGCATCCAAGATTAGGACTCTCCTCTACTTAGAAAACCCAAGAATCCCCTAGGTTCTTTTGGAGTTTGTTAGACCAAAAGAATTTGCAGAGAGTATAAAGATTGTTCACAACTGGGGTGACATTTATTTATAACCAGTCTCAACAGTTTTTAGAGTTTTTGGTTTTAAAGGCACTCCATTCTTGTTGCCATATCAAGTCCCTCTCAAAGTGCAAATTACAGAAGTCCTTAGATAGATTGGTAGTGTACAAGAGGCAGAGCTAACTAGCAAGGGTAAAGGGACTATTTTCCCTATGGTTACCATAGCCCATCAATTTATAATAACAAAGGGAGGTTGGAATTGTTTTGAAGACTTTCTCAAACCCTATCATTTGTCAACTGCAATATCTAGGTGTGCTGATCCATAAGACTTCTTCAATGGCATGTTTAGGAAAAGGGCAGTGTGCAGAGGAAGACCCCATGAATTCAGTTTCTTGAGGACCTCATTAGAAATGAGTATGATTTGGATGAGTAGGAACTGAGGAAAGAAAAATGGGTGGCTTATAAGAAAGCCTTAGACTTTGTGCATCAGTTTGATGCCAGCTATGACCCATTGTCTAGCTTTTTCCCTTTTGAGGAGAAAATAAAGTTTTTAATTGTTTGTTTTCAGGATGTGATGCAGACCCTGAAGGAGAAGAGAGAAGATGTGATTAAAAGCAACCCTAAAAAAGAAAGAATGATTCTAAGTAGGTCTGCCTCCACCAAAGCAATCCCTCCTAGTGATTACACACTGCACAAGAAATCTAGTTATAGTTTACTAATGCCCACAACAGGGGAGCCCTCTACCTCCAAAGGAAAGAGGAAGATACAAGATGTCATTGACATCCAAGAGAGCCCTAAGAAGCAGAGAGTAGGAAAAGAAGTGCAGTCTGATACACCTTTGTACTCTCCATCCCAATCCCCTATCCACATAAGAGATGAGCAAGCAGCAGCTGAGCAACTTTTATAGTTGGGCAGTTTAGGGGAAATTGCCTACACATATGATGAGGTAGAGGGAGGAATGCCAGAAGAACCCCTTGCTACTAAAAGGAAAATTACCACCACTAAAATTAAAGGCCAAGAGTTGGATCCTGAGATAAAGCAAGCCAATGATGACTTCTTGGCTGACAACAATTTTTTTACCTTGGGAGCATTTATGCAGTTTGTATGGAAACAAAATATAGATAAATACAATGCAAGATGCGAGAAGAGAAAAGGTGAGTAGCCTAACAAGATCTAGCTCTGGTAGAGGAAGAAATAAAATAGGAAATGATGGAATAATTTAAGACCATCACTCCTGAGCAAGGAAGAGATATGGTGGCACAAGCTGGAGTGCTTATTCTCCCTGAGTGGGACATAGTAGATGCCCTGGTACTAGAGGTAGTAAGGAAAGAAACTAAGCCCATGGAGGGAATCACTTTTAGCAAGGATAATGTTGCACTTGTCATGTGGTCTCTCAAGAGAGATGAGAGTAAGAAAAGTAAAGATACCCCAGGGTCAAGCTACCTTGGTGGAATGATAGTAAAGAGAGTGCAGAAACATAGGGGTGGTAGAAGCTGCTAGCACTATGCTAAAGACTGCAAAGTTTAGTGTTGTAGTAGTATAACAGGAGGCTAAGGAGAAAGTAGACCCCCAAGTCAAGTTCGAGACAATTCTGAAGGCCTATAATAGTGTTAAGGAAGAGGTAAGAGTTAGAGATAACATCATTGCTAAGTTGCAAAGCCAGTTGACAGGATTGTACAATCAAGGTGAGTCTTCAACAATGATGATCTCCTCTTCTCCTGAAAGACCTCCACCTAGCAGTTCCATCATTGAGTTCTCACCATCTCCAGCACCCTCCAGCTCCCAGATGATTTAGATTACTCCTCAAGAGCTAGAGAATTTGAAATAGGTTCAGGCCCTGTATGCCAAGAAATATGAGGATAGAGTAAGGGCTACTATTTCAAGTTTTGCAGATACAATGAGTGCCTCATTGCTATATAATAACATAAGCAAGATTTTGGATATGAGGAATGAGCTCAATGGAGATAAAGCCATTCTGACACCTATTTTTGACAAATGGAGGCCTAGAGAGAAAGACTTGGAGTCTATTTGTGCATCTTATGATGAAGCAGGGGCCACTCCTATCATCAAATCCACTTGTGATAGCACCAAGGATCTAGTGAAATAAGCAGAAGGGGTGGATAATGCTGATAGGAAAATTAACTTGTACAAAAAGGAGTATGCTGATCAGGTTTTTGAGTTGCTCCGAGGAGTTTTTGCTAGCCTAGATCAACTGAAGGACAAACAAGTGTGGCTCAAAGAATTAGAGGCCAAACTGTCAGCCAGAATTAAAGGAATTGTTGATGTAGATGATGCTTTCTTCTTTGTTGTGATAATTCAGGAGATAGAGAAAATCAAATCTCATTATGGTTTTCTCAATTCAGAAGTCAACAAGATGAGAAATTCCTAGAAAAGGTTGATCAACGCTAAAACAAAAGTGATTGATTTCACATGGCCAACTGATGATGTGTACAATGAATGGACAACAAAATATGCCATCTAGGATGCAGAGTAGTTAGAGGGCGCTCCTGAATAGTTAGAAGAGGTTGTGACAAAACAACAAGTAGAAGAAGCTACAAAGGTCGAAAAGGACTTGTAACCGTTTTTGCAAAACGTTTTGTAACTTCTTCTTGAGAAGCAATAATTGTAACAAATTCTCCTAGGAAAGTCTGAAGCTATGTGCATTCATGTTGTTATAAATGGATATGAGGACTAGTGAAAAAGGGATCGCAAAGAATTGTAAGAAAACACTGTAGAAATTTATCTCATCTTTTCTAAGTTTAATGGAGAATATTCAAAAGTTTTTGTAATACTTTATTGAAGATAATATCAATATACAGGCCATCAGCTTTGAGTAAAAGCTTTGTGTCATCTTCAAATGTGTTTGCAATTATTTACTGTTTCATTTTGAATAATCTAGGGTTATTTTGTTTGAATGGGGGTTGTAAGGCAACTTTTTGTAGATGTGTTTGCTAGCTTTTCTCTTTAGGAGGGAAATTAAATATGCGGGGATCATTTCTACCAGTAAATTCCTTGTGAGATATCTTGAATCTTGATGAGCATAGTTTATTTCAATATACATAAATTCTTATATGTGTTAGGCATATATAGGGATCAACAGAAGTCGAGCCAATGGGATGTGTAGAGATATTTTATTTGGGGAGTATTGTTTGAATTTAGATGACTCTATGACCTTGAATAAGGCACTGGTATAGATCAGGGTTGTCTATTGCATGTTTTGTATATCAAAATACTGAATATGAGTATAATTTTCATTCCATTGTTTTAGTTGGTTTCAAGGTGATTAGATCCACTAGTTTTCTGGACTGGTTTGCTGTGGATTTATCTTTTGAAAGTGTGAATTTAGTTCACAAAGGTATACCCATGTATCACTTCTCTCCTTTGGTCTAGCAAGAATCACGTATCACTTTCCTTGGATACACACTCACAACTTTTGCCAACAACCTCAGACAGAAACCTAACATCAACCTTATAGGAAACATGTAGGTCAGTAGCAAAAACCCTAAACCCTAAACCTATTAGGTTGAGCAATTCAAACGGTTCGATCCTGACTATTGAATCATACTGCATTAAATGCACCAGTCTTGAGTGGATCTCAAGACATTCTCCATCATCCATTATCCACCGTTTTCATGGCGGCTAATAACCCATCACGCATTATCACCATTTTATAGACTTCGCACATTCCCGAGGTAGATAGGAATACTCATCTTCATGCAAGATCCTTCACGCCCACAAAGCTTACGTGGCAACATGATCTATCCTAATTCATTCTGCTAACTCATCACACAAAGATCACCGATTGAGTCACATAGACTTGAGGTACTCCAACTGGAAACCCCGAAGTGGAAGTTGCCTACCAACCAATAGTCATACAGTGCTTCCATGTGCCGGTTCCCATAACTAGATGCCGGTTCACCTTGAACAAATGTGCCGCTTCACTTTGGCATATACCAGTTCACACATATGCGGGTACCTCTTTCTTCAATTATCACATGTGTCGATTCACATAATGCCAACACATTGCTATATAATAACATAAGCAAGATTTTGGATATGAGGAATGAGCTCAATGGAGATAAAGCCATGCTGACACCTATTTTTGATAAATGGAGGCCTAGAGAGCAGGACTTGGAGTCTATTTATGCATCTTATGATGAAGCAGGGGCCAATCCTATCATCAAATCCACTTGTGATACCACCAAGGATCTAGTGAAATTAGCAGAAGGGGTGGATAATGCTGATAGGAAAATTAACTTGTACAAAAAGGAGTATGGTGATCAGGTTTTTGAGTTGCTCCTAGGAGTTTTTGCTAGCCCAGATCAACTGAAGGATAAAGAAGTGTGGCTCAAGGAATTAGAGGCCAAGCTGTCAGCTAGAATTAAAGGAATTGCTGATCTAGATGATGCTTCCTTCTTTGTTGTGACAATTCAGGAGATAGAGAAAATCTAATCTCATTATGGTTTTCTCAATTCAGAAGTGAATAAGATTAGAAATTCCTAGAAAAGGTTGACCAAGGCTAAGACAAAAGTGATTGATTTTGCATGGCCAACTGATGATGTGTACAATGAATGGACAAAAAAATATACCATCCAGGATGCAGAGTAGTTAAAGGGTGCTCCTGAATAGTTAGAAGAGGTTGCAACCGAACAACAAGTAGAAGAAGCTGCAGAGGTCGAAAAGGACTTGTAACCATTTTTGCAAAATGTTTTGTAACTTCTTCTTGAGAAGCAATAATTGTAACAAATTCTCCTAGGAAAGTCCGAAGCTATGTGCATTTATGTTGTTATAAATAGATACCAGGACTAGTGAAAAAGGGATCGCAAAGAATTGTAAGAAAGCGCTACAGAAATTTATCTGAGCTTTTGTAAGTTTAATGGAGAATATTCAAAAGTTTTTGTAATACTTTCTTGAAGATAATATCAATATATAGGCCATCAGCTTTGAGTAAAAACTTTGTGTCATCTTCAAATGTGTTTGCAATTATTTACTGTTTCATTCTGAATAATCCAGGGTTATTTTGTTTGAATGGGGGTTGTAAGGCAACTTTCTGTAGATTTGTTTGCTATCTTTTCTCTTTAGGAGGGAAATTAAATATGCGGGGATCATTTCTACTAGTAAATTCCTTGTGAGATATCTTGAATCTTGATGAGCATAGTTTATTTCAGTATACATAAATTCTTATATGTGTCAGGCATATATAGGGATCAATAGAAGCCAAGCCAATGGGATGTGTAGAGATATTTTGTTTGGGGAGTATTGTTTGAATTTAGATGACTCTGTGACCTTGGATAAGGCACTGGTATAGATCAAGGTTGTCTATTGCATGTTTTGTAGATCAAAATACTGAATATGAGTATAATTTTCATTCCATTGTTTTAGTTGGTTTCAAGGTGATTAG
The DNA here is from genome assembly GCF_030272615.1 of Cryptomeria japonica. Classification (NCBI taxonomy): domain Eukaryota; kingdom Viridiplantae; phylum Streptophyta; class Pinopsida; order Cupressales; family Cupressaceae; genus Cryptomeria; species Cryptomeria japonica. Next base: position 60,347,522 of record NC_081411.1, on the reverse strand, counting down.
TTTGTTGTGGATTTATCTTTTGAAATTGTGAATTTAGTTCACAAAGGTATACCTGCCTGGACTCTGAGTAAGTCCGAAGTGTAGAAGGTTAAATCAAACCTTGTCATATGTTGTCCTAAGAGTTTCCTTCCCTTTGATATCTCTTCTGCACAGAGTTTAATCATTTTATTATAAGGATGTTGAGGTGAATCAGATTTTGAAGACAACAAATAGTAAGACAACAATGACCTGTGCTGAAGTTATTGATGAAGTAAAAAAAGATGGAATCTTATAGAATATATCAAAGTATTATGAAGATTTTGAAGAGAATGGGAAAAATGAGTTAGAAGAGGCTATTTTACTGTATATAGATATCTATAAGAAAGCCTTAGTTGAAATTTTGAAGGAGATACCTTTATCCCAGTATAATAAACTTGAGGCTAGAACACTTGATGCTATCAAGAGGGATAGGGAAATCAAGGAAGTTTCACTTTTGGAACAATGTGGTACTATAAATAATGAAGAGATGAAAAGATTTATAGATACTGCTAATAGGACAATTTTCAATAGCAAAAATTGGAAGATAAGCCTTATGATGGGAAGAGTAAATGAGGTGATAAATGAGACAAGTAAGGGATGGACAAAATTCTTTCTAAAATACCAAGACTTTCTCACATCATAAGAAGAATTTTCAAAGGTAACATCCCCCACCATTCCTGACAAATCAAAAGGAAAGGGTATTTTGGCCAGTTCAACTCCAGTTTTGGCACAACCACAACCAAAAGTTATAGAGAGTGTATAGTATATACTGACACAAACCAATTTTGAGCAAGAGAATGTATAGAACACTGAAAACATTATGGATAATACTCCACCGGCAGTAACCAATACTGCACCAAGTGGCGAAGCCACCAGTGTAATAGAGGTTGAAATGGATAAGGTAAAATCAACTGAGTCCATACCGATAGGTGAAATTGATTCCTCGGCAAGAGTTTTGGCAATTGACACTTCTTAGGTCGAGAATAAATTAGTCTCTGAGTTAAGTCCAACATAATTAATGATGATGGCCACTTAGAAATTGCTAAAGGGAGGAACTGTAGACAAAGGGTTAATTGATCAATCAGTCTCTGTACTACATAGAATAATGCCTGACTCTTAGATTGACAATGGATAAATCCCTTCCGGTAAGTTCAAGACTTTAACAGAGTACATATCAAATAATTTTCAATCTTTGAGACAAATTGCAGAGTGACAGGCTTTTGACAGTTTTTGTGCAGCTAAAAGAGCAGTTTTTGATCAACTCATAGAAAATGGGAAGAAGAAAATAGAAGATAAGATTATTCCCATTGAAATTTGTTTAAAACAATGTACTAACATCTACAAAGTATGTTGTAATTTGGGAAATCTTACAGCCAATGTAGATAGTAGATTGAAAGATTTATATGACAAAATGGCTAATACTACTAACTCTTTTGATGGACTCGTTGCACTAACTACATCTGTGTTGGCATTATAACAGACAATAAGAGATTTTTGGCATTCCAATTACAATAAGAGATTGTTGGCATCTCAATAAGAATATTGAGAAGGTTGTTGATGATTATGGATATAACTGATTAAGGATGTTTACTGTCTTAATATTATTATTTTGTCATTGATGTCAAGAAATTGATTTTCTAATTCAGTATGATGTCGCCATATCTTAAGAAGTATGATTTGATTAGTATAAAGATGTTGGTAAAAGACACAGAAAGAATGTGATGAATAAGGGGAGGAATAAGTTATTCAATGGGAAACTATTACCAAGTTAGACAATGATGAGATCATGATGTTTAGATTGTTTTGATATCCTACATATGTTATTGATTGTAAGGTTAATACTATACCATGTTACCAAGCAAAGAACCTAGTCGGTAAACCCTAAGGTCATCGCTATCGGTTAATGAAGGCAGAATGTCTACCAAGTCAAGTTTAGTATTTATCGAGTTGCAACCGAGTAATAATAGAATGCATTGAATGAATTATTTAATCAAGGAAGCTAATGAGCTGGAACTGATTAAATGATTGGTATGCCATGCATGCAGTTTGTTAAAGAATCTATGGTAAAGGAAAATTGGCAGGAAGATCAACAACGCAGATTGAACCGCAATAACCTTATGCAAGTTCCAAGAAAGGACTGCAAGTCCCGAGGCAAGGTAAAATGTTTTCAGATCGAAAGATACATTCAACCTGGTCAAGTTTGAAGATTTGATGGCTATGATTGATCATGGGATATGTGATCAAGAAGATTAAGCGGTTAGCAAATTGTTTATAAATAAGGAACTGTTGATAAACAATGCATGCAGGCAAGTGTATGCACAGAGATGCTACATAGTGATTACCGAGCACTAAAGCTTAAAGACCTGTTTGAATAATAGAGTATAGAGCCCAGTAGATGGACAAGACAAGTCCTATGATTAGATTGTATTGAGAAAATAAGAATCTGCTTTAGCATTTTACATGTGAAGTTGCAGATAGATTTTTATTACTGTTATTTTGTAAAGTGACAGAAAATCTCTTAACCAAGTGGACTTAACAGTCTTATTTATAAAACCCTCTAGCAAGGTGACATTCTGATTGAGTGTTTGAAATCCTTTAACAAGGTCACTTCTAATAAGGTGAAGATCCTAACAGATCAAAGGGAAATCCCTTAACCGGGTCACATCTAGCAATGTGTTTGTAATCTTTAACAGGATTTGCTTTTAACCGAGCATACTCTAGAAGAGTATATTTCTTAGTGGGTCTGAAATCCTATGGTTGTTTTTTTCTATTTGGGTTTCCATGTTAAATTTGGTGTTATGAGTGTTAAGATGTTTATATGCTTTTGAGTTTGCATGTTTAGCAGTTTTGGTTATATTACTGAAGTATATGTTACCGAGGTTGAATCTATTGTTTTTATGGAAGATTAAGTTTGTATGATTCACCCCCCCCTCTCATCTTATTAGCTTGGCATCTGTACTTAACATTAAGTATCAAAACTATCAATTGGTATAAGAGCATTGGGATCTGGAAGAAAAGTTTAAAGGTACTTGAGGCAAAGATCCAAAAGATGTACAAGAGGGATGCACCAAAGCTGAACAAGTCAAGTTTCTCTACATGGCAGAAAAGGATGAAGCTACACCTATCAGGAGTTGGAGAATATGATGTATATTATCTAGAGAATGATTTCACTACACTGAGCACCTATCCATTGGCAATGGAAGAGATAAAGGCAAAGCAAGAACATATCCAAGCAATGATTGAAATAACATCTGCATTGACTGACTCAGAGTTTAATGATCTAGAAGGCTGCAGTGATGCAAAGGTAATGTGGGAAAAACTCATATCTATGTATGGTGGAGATGAACATGTTCAAAGAGAAAAAGTGGACAGTCTAAGAGGACAACTTGAATCTATGAGGATGAATGAAGGTGAGAACATAACCCAGTACAGTACAAGACTAAAGGAGATTGTCAATGAAATCAAAGGAGTAGGTGAAACTATTGAAGAAAAGGATATAACAAGTAAGTTGTTAAGAACCCTTCTACCAGCTTATGCAATCCGAGTCTCTACAATCAATGAATTGAGGTTTGTACCCAATATGCTAGTTTCTTTAGATGCTACTATTGGTAAGCTACATGCATTTGAGTTAAGTAATTTTGATAACAGTGGGTCTTCGGTAAATAAAGTTGAATCTTCATTTAGTTCTTTTCATCTTGATGAATCTGATGATTACAATGATAGAAAGTATAAATACTCTGAAGGAAATCATAGTGGAGCAAGTGAAAGATTTCACAAGAACATGGAGGAAGTACACAAACTGTATGAGGAAATCAGAAAGCAAGAAGAGTTTGAAGCACTATTAGCCAGAAGGTTACTGAGAGGCAAAGGTAAGTATAAAGGAAAACTACCTTTGAAATGTTTCAATTGTGACAAGATAGGACATATGGCTTCTAACTATCTTGAAAAAGATTCTACTGAAAAGAGAGATTTCTGAGATGACAGACAAAAAGATAATCATTACAGAGGACACCGAGACTTCAGAAGAAGAGATACAAAGTCATGCTTAATAGCTGATGAGGAATCCAATGATGATAAATCAGATGAAACTGATACAGAGGAAGTAGTTTATGTGGCTATCAAAGATGGATCAGATGAAGAAAGGTATGAAAAAGCCCTAATATCTCACTTAAAAACTAATGATTCTTGGATCATAGATAGTGGATGCTCACATCACATGACAGGTGATAAACACAAGTTTGTTATGTTAGAAGATTATGATGGAGGCTATGTAAGATTTGGTAATGATGCACCATGTCCGGTAAAAGGTAAAGGATCTATAGAACTTCTTGACAATGCAAGATGCAATGATGTTTATTGGGTTGAAGATCTGAAATACAATTTGTTGAGTGTAGCACAGCTAAACAATACAGGTCACCAAATAGAATTTCAGAAAGGAATTGTGAAAGTTCATGACAAGCATGGAAAGTTAGCTGCTACAGGGACACAAACAAAAGTTAACACATTTCACCTTGACTCAACTCAGAACAAGTGTCTGTATGCAAAGATAGATGATACTTGGTTATGGCATAAAAGGTTTTGTCATGTAAATTTTGATAATCTGATCAAAATAAGCAAGAAGCACCGAGTAAGAGGTCTACCGAGTCTTGAAAAACCTAAGAATGCTATGTGTCGAGGATGCCAGATGGGTAAAATGACAAGATCAATCTGTACAAGTAAGTCCTACACTTCTAAGGGAATTTTAGATCTTGTGTACACTAATCTTTGTGGTCCTATGACATTTCAAAGTTATTATGGTGATAAATATTTCATATTATTTGTGGAGAGTTGAAAATGAAATAGAAAGACAACTGAAATGTCTTAGATCAGATAGAGGAGAGTTTACCTCTGATGAGTTCAACTTATTCTGCAATGATCATGGTATTAAAAGACAAGTCTCTACACCAAGAACTCCACAACAAAATGGAATTGCTAAGAGAAGAAACAGATCTATTGTGGATTGTGCTAGAACCTTGATGATTGAAAAGAAGTGCCACAAACATTTTGGAGAGAAGAAATAAGCATAGCAGTTTACACCCTGAACCGAGTACAACTGAAGAAAGGAACTTTGAAGACACCATATGAGATCTGGTATGACAATAAACCTAATGTAAGTTATTTTAAAATCTTTGGAAGTAGATGCTATGTACACAAAAAAGATAGAAATGGCAAGTTTGATCAGAAAAGTGAAGAAGGAACATTTCTTAGTTATTCTTCTAGAAGTAAAGCATTTAAATGTTTGATCAAATCATCTAACAAAATAGTAGAAAGTGCAAATGTGAAAATTGATGAATTTGCAGAAAGAAATGATGAAGGAAACTCCAAGGAACCAGAAGATTATGATGAATTTGTCTATGTTCAACCGACAAGTCCTACCGAGAAAATTGCAGAAGAAAATGAAGAGGATATTTAATTACCAAGTGATGAAGAAGATCATACAGAGCCTACCGAGGGTGTATTAGCCAAGTATGTCAGAAGACATCATGCACCAAGTCAAATTATAGGAGATAAAGATGATCCAGTGATGACTGTAAGGAAGTAAAGTAGCGGAAACAACTTTCTACACTAACCTTGAGAGGAGGGTAATGCAAAACTTTTCAGATCATTACAACAGTTACAGAAAATAGAAATAGATATAATAACATTCATACCACAACACAATGATTTACGTGGAGAAAACCCTTTCGGGAGAAAAACCCCACCCTCCAAAAGCAGCTCAATATTTTATTCAGCAATCAAAAACAGATTACAAAATACTTGCAGAGCAAGCTCTTCACAGGAGTATCACTAATCAGAGATTCAGAGGCAACTCAATAGCCATAGGACTCTTTCACACAACCTCTATCTCACACACTTCATAAATAGGAGATACAATACAAGAAACCGTCAAACGGTATTACAAAACCATGGGCTAAAACCACCCAATAAGGTGTAGCCGACCTTATCTCCCTTCTAGATGCCCTATGACATGTTAAAGCACACATCAACACGTGTCGCTCCCTTTTTACAGCTCATTTATGTATTCGATACAAATTATTTTTCCTATTTCAGAAGTACAAACTTCCGGAGGCCATAACTTGAGAACAGGGTGTCCGATTGACGAACCGTTTGAAGCGCCGGAAAGCTCGCGAAGTGCTCTATCACCTCATAACCAGCTTTGCCGGTTACGGCAACTTTTCAGGGCGTTTCGGAGCCTCTAAAGTCCCCAAAATTAAGTTTAAATATTTTATTGCACCCCTCCAAGACGAAAACTTTAATATCTTCAAAACTAGCTGTGACCTTGCGACGCAACTTTACCGGAATGCTTATCTAGCCAACCAGAAGCTTCAGGGAGAGTTTTGCACCATTTCGTGCTCAAATAAAAACTTACTATAAATAGTAACCTCACATAAATGCAAGGTTGAGACACCATTTTTCCCAACAAATCTCCCACTTGTCGAACACCTTGCAAGAGCAGAAGGGAATGTCAACACAATGAATCAATTGCTAGGGGCCATAAGGCCCATAGACTCTGAACACCATCTGAACTTCTCTGTGCTCACAGCCTTAGTTAAAGCATCTGCAACATTCATCAAAGTGTCCACCTTAACCAGCTTCACCCTACCATCTTCGACCATATCTCTAACAAAATGATACTGAACATCAATATGTTTGGTCCGGGCATGAAATGTCGGGTTCTTAGCTAGGCTAATTGCACTCTGACTGTCACAGTAAACTGTCACTGTACCTTGTTTTATTCCAATATCCGAACACAGTCTCTTAAGCCAAATGGCCTCTTTACAAGCATGAGTAGCTGCCATATACTCTGCTTCAGTAGTGGATAGAGCAACCACAGCCTGTCGCTTACTCATCCAACTAATTGCACCACCAAACAAAGTAAACACATAAGCACTGGTGGATCTTCTGCTATCAATATCACCTGCCCAATCTGAATCCACATAACCATGGATATCAAGGGAAGTAATGTCTCCAACTGAATTACCATGATAACACAAAGAATACTCTGAAGTACCCTTCAAATATCTGAAGACTCTTTTGACTGCATCCCAATGAACTCTACCAGGATTAGACATATATCTAGAAAGTACTCCCACTGCTTGGGCAATATCTGGTCTAGTACAGACCATAGCATACATCAAGCTTCCAACTGCACTCTGGTAAGGCACTCTGCTCATGTCTTCCATCTCCAATGGGGATGTAGGACAATCTGAAACAGATAGTTTCGTTCCAACTGTAAAAGGAACACTCAATGGTCTACAATTCTGCATGTTGAACCTCTGTAACACTGAATTCACATACTTACTCTGGCCTAGCCATAGCTTTCTGTTCACCCTATCTCTTCTAATTTCCATCCCAAGAATGTGCTTTGCTGCACCAAGATCTTTCATTTCAAATTTAGCAGCGAGCTGAGACTTCAGTTCTGAAATCATACCTTTCCCTTTACCAATGAATAACATGTCATCAACATACAATGCAATGAATAAGAAATGATCACCATAAGATTTATAATAAACACAGTGATCTGATTTAGAACGTTCAAATCCCAAACTCAACACATATGTATCAAATTTCTGGTACCACATCCTAGGACTTTGTTTGAGGTCATACAAAGATTTCTTCAATTTACAGACCAAATTACTTTTGCCTTTCACCACATAGTGCTCCGGCTGTGTCATATAAATATCTTCCTCCAAATCACCATGAAGGAAAGCAGTTTTCACATCCATTTGCTCAACCTCTAAATCATAAGCAATAGCAATAGAAAGCAAAAATCTAATGGACGTCATTTTTGCAACAGGAGAAAATATCTCACCGTAATCAACACCCTCAACCTGAGAGTAGCCTTTTGCAACCAACCTTGCTTTATACTTCTCAATGCTTCCATCTGAACCAATCTTTTTCTTGAACACCCATTTACAACCAACAGGTTTTCGTCCTTCACGCAATGGTACAAGATCCCATGTATCATTCTTTTTCAAAGCTGCCATTTCTTCTTCCATAGCAATCTTCCAGGATTCTGCATCATTCATACCTAATGCCTCTTCTACAGATTTTGGTTCATCCACACTAGTATTCAGAGCAAAAATACATCTCCAATCATCAGGTGAATACCTTTCAGGTGGTTGTCTATGTCTTGTAGACCTTCGAACAAGCTGAGTTGGAGGTTCTTCCTCCTCTTCTGAAGATTCAGAGCTAGATGAGCTCTCCTCAAATTCTTGCCTATCTAGGGGTCTCGATTCAACTCTTTCAGGTGTAGAAGGAAGTTGAATCACATCTTCTTTTTTAGTCTGTTCTGGCTGCAATGTAACAGAAGGAGACTTAATTTCTCTAAAAATAACACTTCTACTGTGAATTACCTTTTGTGCAACAGGGTCCCAAAGCTTGTATCCTTTCACACCATAACTATACCCGATGAAGATACATTTCACAGCCTTGTTCTCCAACTTTGTTCGCTTCTCCTTTGGCACATGTGCATATGCCTCGCAACCAAAAACTCTAAGATGTCTCAATGAAGGCTTGTGACCTGACCATGCTTCCATAGGCGTTTTATCAACAAGAGCTGATGTAGGAGACCTGTTAATCAGGTAGCAAGCAGTGGCAACAGCTTCAGCCCAAAACTTTTGTTCGAGACCAACACCACTCAACATACTCCTAGCCTTCTCCATCAATGTCCTGTTCATTCTTTCTGCAACTCCATTCTGCTGTGGAGAATACGGAGTTGTCTTCTGCCTGTTAATTCCACAGTCTTTACAAAATCTATCAAAATCATTAGAGCAAAACTCACCGCCATTATCAGTTCTCAAACATTTTATTTTCTTTCCAGTCTGCAACTCAACCATTGCTTTAAATTCTTTAAAACGACTAAAAACTTCAGATTTACTCTTTAGAAAATAAACCCATGTCCTTCTACTAAAATCATCAATAAATGAAACATAATATGTGGATTTTCCAATCGAAGAGACATCTACTGGACCAAACACATCAGAATGGATAAGATCCAAAACACCACAAGTTTTATGAGAGCTCGAGTAAAACTGAACGCGGTTTTGTTTTCCATAAATGCAATGCTCACAGAAATCAAAGTCAAGATTACAATCATTCAAACCTTCAACAAGGTTTTTATTTTTCAAGGTCCTTAGACCCTTTTCTCCAATGTGGCCAAGTCTCTGGTGCCATAACATAGTCTTCTCTGCAGGTAACTTTGCTTTAGATGAAAGTGCACCCTTAGGTACCCAAAAACCATTTCCATCTGCTGAAGGTGAAACCTTCAAATCTTCCAGTGAGGTATCCACAGATTTACTTTTTACAGAAGTGCTATTACACTCAACAGTGTATGCTTCAAGCTTATACAAAGTGCCAAACCTGACACCTCTAGCAACTACCATAGCACCCTTAATCATCTTACATCCCGTTTCAGAAAAGACTACCTGCACACCTGCATCTATTAGTTTGCTCATAGATAACAGGTTTCGTTTTAATCCAGGGATATGCAACACACCATTAATCCTTTTTATTCTACCATCAGAAAACCTGATTCTAACTTTACCTCGACCAACAATGTCTAAATGTGAATCATCACCCAAGTACACCTTACCTCCATTAAATCCTTCATATTCAGAAAACCAATCTCTATTGGAAGTCATATGAAAAGATGCACCTGAGTCAATTAGCCAGGCATCATTACTTGCATGAGTCGCCAAAGCCGCAATAAATGCATCGCCATCTTCCTTGTCGGACTCAGAATCAGAATCGAACTTTTTCTTTTTCTTCTTCTTTTCTTCTTTGCAGTCCTTACAGATGTGACCCGGTTTACCGCAATTCCAGCAAATGACTTTGGACTTTCCAGGAGATTTCGATCTCCCTTTGGATTTGGACTTGCCGCGCTTCTCATTCTTCTTGCCTTTCTCCTTAGGTCTTCCACGAACGGTTAGGGCTTCCTTTGAACTGATGGATACCTTCCTTCGCATCTCTTCACCGAGTAGGGCACCCACCACGTCTTCAGATTTCAAAACAACAGAAGTACTACCGATAGCCATAACAAGAGAATCCCACGAATCAGGCAAAGAACAAAGCAAGATCTGACATTTCTCCTCCTCGTCCATCTTAACACCGACGGATACTAATTGAGCCACAATCATATTGAATGCTTCTAGGTGGTCTGCAATTCGTCCACCCTCTTCCATCTTCAAGGAATACAATTTCTTTCTTAAGAAAATTTGATTTAATAAAGATTTCACTTGATACATCTCACCAAGCTTAGTCCATAGCTTCTTTGCAGAGTTTTCTTCATGGACATTGATTAGAACAGAGTCTACCAGGCACAGTCTGATTAGACCCTTGGCTTTTCGGTCCATAACATCATACTGAGCTGCTGCAGTAGGATCTGAGGGCCTTTGGACATTCGCATCAACAGCATCCCAAAGATCTCGATCTATTAGCAGATCTTCCATCTTCAGCTTCCACATCTCAAAATTACTTCCATTAAATTTCTCCACCTCTATTCTCCCTGACGAACTCGCCATCTGAAAATTCCTGCAACAAGATCAAAAAGTGTCTTCTGCACAAGCTCCCACTCAAATCTGGATTGGTTCAAAAAACCCAACTGCCCACAATTGAAACCAAAGGTGATCAGGCTCTGATACCACTTGTAAGGAAGTAAAGTAGCGGAAACAACTTCCTACACTAACCTTGAGAAGAGGGTAATGCAAAACTTTTCAGATCATTACAACAGTTACAGAAAATAGAAATAGATATAATAACATTCATACCACAACACAATGATTTACGTGGGGAAAACCCTTTCGGGAGAAAAACCCCACCCTCCAAAAGCAGCTCAATATTTTATTCAGCAATCAAAAACAGATTACAAAATACTTGCAGAGCAAGCTCTTCGCAGGAGTATCACTAATCAGAGATTCAGAGGCAACTCAATAGCCATAGGACTCTTTCACACAACCTCTATCTCACACACTTCATAAATAGGAGATACAATACAAGAAACCGTCAAATGGTATTACAAAACCATGGGCTAAAACCACCCAATAAGGTGTAGCCGACCTTATCTCCCTTCTAGATGCCCTATGACATGTTAAAGCACACATCAACATGTGTCGCTCCCTTTTTACAGCTCATTTATGTATTCGATACAAATTATTTTTCCTATTTCAGAAGTACAAACTTCCGGAGGCCATAACTTGAGAACCGGGTGTCCGATTGACGAACCGTTTGAAGCGCTGGAAAGCTCGCGAAGTGCTCTATCACCTCGTAACTAGCTTTGCCGGTTACGGCAACTTTTCAGGGCGTTTTGGAGCCTCTAAAGTCCCCAAAATTAAGTTTAAATATTTTATTGCACCCCTCCAAGACGAAAACTTTAATATCTTCAAAACTAGCTGTGACCTTGCGACGCAACTTTACCGGAATGCTTATCTAGCCAACCAGAAGCTTCAGGGAGAGTTTCGCACCATTTCGTGCTCAAATAAAAACTTACTATAAATAGTAACCTCACATAAATGCAAGGTTGAGACACCATTTTTCCCAACAATGACAAGGAACAAACTGAGACAGAACACATGTCTGATATCTGAATTTGAACAAAGAATAATGAAAGAGGCATTTAATGGTGAAGATTGGATAAATGCTATGACAGAAGAGATTGATCAAATCAAGAAGAATGACACATGGACACTGGTCCCAAGACCAAAGGACAAAAATGTAATCGGTACAAAGTGGATTTTCAGAAATAAGCTGAATGAAAAAGGTGAGGTCATTCGAAATAAAGAAAGATTAGTTTGCAAAGGTTATGCCCAAGAAGAAGGAATTGATTATGGTGAGACTTTTGCACCTATGGCAAGACTTGAAGGAGTAAGAACATTGTTGGCATATGCTACTTACAAGAATTTCAAGGTATATCAAATGGATGTCAAATCTATATTTCTGAATGGTATATTAGAAGAAGAAGTTTTTATTGAACAACCCAAAGGATTTGTTGAAGACAAGAATAAAGATCAGGTATGTAAATTGAACAAAGCTTTATATGGTCTAAAACAAGCACGTAGAGCACGGTATGAAAGATTGCACTCTTATTTAATCAAGATTGGTTTTATAAGAACAAGTGAAAATAACATGTACATGAAGAATGATGAAAATGGAATACTGATCTCAGCCATATTTGTTGATGATATTATCTTTTGTGGAAATGACTCTTTATGCAATAACTTTGGAAATGAAATGAGCAAAAAATTTGAGATGTCATTAATCGGTGGGATAAAGTATTTTATAGGTTTACAAATACTACAAATGAAAAATGAGATTTTCATTACTCAATCCAAGTACATAAAGGAAATCTTGAAGAAATTTGGAATGGAAGATTCAAAACCAGTAAGTACTCCTATGACTACCAACTATAAATTATCAAAGAATGATGAGTCTGCATCTATTGATCAGACACTTTATCGATCCATGATTGGGAAGCTACAATATGTTGTTCACAGTAGGCCAAATATAGCACATGCAGTAGGTATAGTTGCAAGATTCTCTGCAAATCCCAAGGAAACACACATGACAGCAATCAAGAGAATTTTCAGATACTTGAAAGGCACTAAGGATTATGGCTTAGTATATCAAAAAGAAAATGACTTTGATTTAAAATTTTATACTGATGCTGATTGGGCAGGCAACATTGATGATAGAAAAAGCACAAGTGGAGGAGCTTTCTTTTTAGGAGAAAGACTAGTGAGTTGGCTTAGCAAGAAACAAGGATGTGTATCATAGTCAACAGTAGAAGCTGAATACGTTGCTATAGCATTGAATTGTACCAATATAGCATGGATCAAAGAACTGTTGGAAGGTATAAATGAGAAAGTTACCGAGCCAGTAACTATATTCTGTGACAATACTAGTGCCATAAACATTTCAAAGAATCTTGTTATGCACTCTAAGACAAAGAACATTTCTATCAAATATCATTATCTTAGAGAAGAAGCTCAAGAGAAGAAAGTGGTGTTGGATTATGTTAACACAAAGGAACAAATAGCAGATGTCTTCACCAAGCCACTGCCAAGGGACACTTTTGAGTATCTTACAAGTAAGTTAGGGGTCCTATCCCTATCTTCCACTCACTGACTGAGTTCGGTGAAAGCATAAATTCGATGACTCTATAGAATATTATGTGTGGATTGATGTTGATTTACACACTTTAGGATGTTTTCTAAAGGTGTGCAAGAAACAATACAGGGAATAGGAATTGAAGACAAAATGCTCTAACCGAGACTAAGTTGACACATAATAGCAGGAAATCACTTCATACAGGAAGAAATTATGTTTGATTTCTTTACTTTTTGGCATTGTTGTCAAAGGGGGAGAAGACTGAAGAAAAGGGGAGAAGACTAATATATGGGGGAGAAGACTAATGACAGGGGGAGAGCATTTCAGTATTTCAGCAATCCAAATCAATTAGGTCAAATTAATTGGTTTTGCCATCAATGCCAAAGGGGGAGATTGTTGGCATTATAACAGACAATAAGAGATTGTTGGCATTCCAATTACAATAAGAGATTGTTGGCATCTCAATAAGAATATTGAGAAGGTTGTTGATGATTATGGATATAACTGATTAAGGATGTTTACTGCCTTAATATTATTATTTTGTCATTGATGTCAAGAAATTGATTTTCTAATTCAGTGTGATGTTGCCATAGCTTAAGAAGTATGATTTGACAAGTATAAAGATGTCGGTAAAAGACACAGAAAGAATGTGATGAATAAGGGGAGGAATAAGTTATTCAATGCGCAATTATTACCGAGTTAGACAATGATGAGATCATGATATTTAGATTGTTTTCATATCCTACATATGTTATTAATTGTAAGGTTAATACTATACTATGTTACTGAGCAAAAAACCTAGTCGGTAAACCCTAAGGTTATCGCTATCGGTTAATGAAGGCAGAATGTCTACCGAGTGAAGTTTAGTATTTATCAAGTTGCAACCGAGTAATAACAGAATGCATTGAATGAATTATTTAATCAAGGAAGCTAATGAGCTGGAACTGATTAAATGATTGGTATGCCATGTGTGAAGTTTGTTAAAGAATCTATGGTAAAGGAAAATTGGCAGGAAGATCAACAGCGCAGATTGAACCGCAATAACCTTATGCAAGTTCCAAGAAAGGACTGCAAGTCCCGAGGCAAGGTAAAATGTTTTCAGATCAAAAGATACATTCAACCTGGTCAAGTTTGAAGATTTGATGGCTATGATTGATCATGGGATATGTGATCAAGGAGATTAAGCGGTTAGAAAATTGTTTTTAAATAAGGAACTGTTGATAAACAATGCATGCAGGCAAGTGTATGCACAGGGATGCTGCATAATGATTACCGAGCACTGAAGCTTGAAGACCTATTTGAATAACAGAGTATAGAGCCCAGCAGATGGACAAGACAAATCCTATGATTAGATTGTATTGAACAAATAAGAATCTACTTTAGCATTTTAGATGTGAAGTTGCAGATAGATTTTTATTACTATTATTTTGTAAAGTGATAGAAAATCTCTTAACCGACTAGACTTAACAGTCTTATTTGTAAAACCCTCTAGCAAGGTGACATTTTGATTGAGTGTTTGAAATCCTTTAACAAGGTCACTTCTAACAAGGTGAATATCCTAACAAATATGAGGGAAATCCCTTAACCGGGTCACATCTAGCAATGTGTTTGTAATCTTTAGCAGGATTTGCTTTTAACTAAGCATACTCTAGAAGAGTATATTTCTTAGTGGGTCCGAAATCCCATAGTGGTTTTTCCCTATTTGGGTTTCCATGTTAAATCTGGTGTTATGAGTGTTATGATGTTTATATGCTTTTGAGTTTGCATGTTTAGCAGTTTTGGTTATATTACTGAAGTATATGTTACCGAGGTTGAATCTGTTGTTTTTACGGAAGATTAAGTTTGTATGATTCACCCCCCCCCTCTCATCTTATTAGCTTGACATCTGTACTTAACATTAAGTATCAGAACTATCAATCTGTTGATGGAAAAATTTTATCCTTGGAGAACCAAGTTTTTTTCTTTTGAGAAGGAGAAACATAATATAATAAGGAGAGAGAAATTTAAGAGGATTGGTAAGCCCTAGACTTGATTCATTGGGTGTTCACAAGAAATAATGCATGGATATGCTAGCAAAACCTACACCAGTAGATACCCAGGAGAAGGAATCATTTGCCCACTTACTTAGTGGACTTGCATCGGTATCTAATACTTTCAAATAAGGCTGGGACACATATCTTCAGTTGCTACATAAGGCATACCTAAAAATCTTGAAGATGACTAAGCTCGAGTGACACTAACAGTATTCTTTCATTATTTTATTCTTTCCCTAGTCTTTGGTATTAATGTAAAAGGGGGAGTATGTACATATGTGAAAAATATCAAAGAAAATATTATTAGATGGAGTATATGGAGTGTATTGCTCAGGGGGAGAATGCCGACAGGGAATCCATTTTTCACATGAGTGTTGCCATCAATGACAAAGGGGGAGATTGTTGGCAATTGACACTCATTGGATTCATTTTGTTGTCATTGATGGCAACAAGATCTGATGGAAGTCACAAACCAATACTAGGAGGTTTATACTGGTAGATACCGGCATTGGAAGCATTCAGGCCTATACCGGCACCGGCACCAACATCAATACTTCAAGGAAGCTGACATCAAGGAAGATTTATTTAGTAAATCATTTTGTAATTATTGTTGAGTCTGACATTGAATATACTTTGTAAATACATTGCAATTCATCATAAGGCATATCATGTAATAGGTATATAAGTCAGTCTGCTAGGTCAATTTTGTAATAAGTAGAAATTAGTATGAAATGATGGTATTGTGATGGAATAAGGATACATATATATGGGTATAGCAGAAGTATGAGATGCAAAATATATGTATGGAGATAATTTTTGTATGTGAACATTATATCATGCAATGATCTACAGATAGCTTGGAAAGCACTCTTGGAGGAGAAGTAATACCAGTAATAGTTCAAGTTTGTGAACTGGTACAGAGCAGAACCAGAACCGGAACTCTATCTGGCATAGTAGATGCATTCTTGAGTTTATTTTAAGTAATTTACTTTGGCAGAAAGCTTGTAGTCAGTGAGACTCTTTAGTGATGAGCAGTATTCTCTAGGCAGTGTGCCTTCCTGCAAGTGCAGGCCCCTGTTTTATGTAATATCTTTTCATATGGCCAGTGAACTGATATTATGGGTCACAAATCCCACCGTGGTTTTTCCTAATTGAGGTTTTCGACGTATAAATTCTATGTGTTATAGTTTTCATTTATGTTGATGGTTTATTTGCTTCTTTTTATATGCTTATTTTTTTACCAGTACATACATGCATGGTTTATAAAGTTAAAATCTATTCATTCTGGTAGAACACTAATTCAACCCCCCTCTCAGTGTTCTCAAATCTCAACAATAATCTCTTAACATTTGATTCACCCCCCCCTCTTAGTTATTCGCCGATTATCCTAACCATTGGTATCAAAGCTTTGGTCCTCTTTTGCAGAAGCTTAACCACTTGAGGTAGATCCTATGGCAACTAATCCACTAGCAACTATTTTCAGAAGAGAAATCCCTAAGCTTGATGGAACAAATTATGGGATATGAAAAATTCGAATGGAGACTCATCTTAAATGTCTTGGCAAGGATATTTGGGAGATCACTAAGAAAGGATACACACTTTATGATCCATCATCTAGCAATCCTGCTCCTGTAGACTTTGATAAGAATATTGAAAATGATTGTAGAGCTAGAGAAGCCCTCTTATGTGCACTTACTGATCAATAGATTATGGGATTGACTAGAAAATCATCGACTAAGGTTATGTGGGACAAATTGCAAACTCAAAATGAAGGTGACCCTACTATCAAAATTGCTAAACTTGATGGTTGCCAGGTAAGATATGAAAACTTGAAGATGGAAGATAATGAAAGAATTGTTGTGTTTATGGAAAGAGTGAATGAGATTGTTATGAGAATTCAATGTTGTGGAAGATTTATAAGTGAAGATGAAATAGTTTCCAAATTCTTGAGAGCCCTTCCACCAGCTTACAACATGAAGGCAACTGCAATTAATGAGTTAAAGACAATGGCAAACACTTCAGTTAATAGAGATATTTTGATTGGGAAATTATTTGCTTTTGAGCTTGAAGAATTTGGATCTTCTAGAGCTATAAAGTTTGAACCTACTTTTCATGCATCATCATCAACATCTACCGACAAGAGTGATTAGAAAGCCCTATATGCAAAGGAATTGGAAGACATGAGGAAAGAAGATGAAGAACTTGAGCAACTTGAAGCCTTAATTTCTAGAAGAGTACCTAAAGGACCTACTGGAAGTAAGTATGAAGGAAAAGCACCTTTTAAATGTTTTGCATGTAATAAGATTGGTCATTTTGCATCTAGATGTCCTAAAAGGAATGCAAGGTTTGAGGAAAGAGTTAAGAAATATTTTAAGCCTAACCAAAATAGATATAGATTCAAGAAAAGAAAACAATGCTACATAGCAGATGAGGAAGGAGTAACTGATGACTCTAGAGATGAACCAACAGAAGACTCTGCTAGTGGATCTGGCAATGGTAAGGAATGGGTGTTCTATGCTTTGAAGGAAGTTGAACCGGAGCTGGCTATCAAGAATGAAGAGAAGGCCCTGGTAGCTAAAGTTGAAGATAAGGATGAATGGGCAATTGAGGGTGGATGCTCACATCATATGACTGGAGATAAAGGGAAATTTATGTCCCTACAAGAATACAATGGAGGTCAGGTCAGATTTGGATATAACAAGGCATGTATGATAAAAGGTAGAGGTATTATTTCTTTGGATGGAAAGCATAACATTGAAAATGTCTATTATGTAGAAGGTTTGAAGCATAATCTTTTGAGTTTTGGTCAATTGGTTGAAAAGGGTTTTCAACTTCAGTTTAAAGATAGAAAATGCAAAATCATTAACAAAACTGGTTTGGAGATTGCAATCAGTATTCAGATAGGAAGTAACATCTTTCACTTGAACATAGGTAATAAGACATGTTTGATTGTTCATATTGATGACAGTTGGGTATGGCATAAGAGCTTGTGTCATGTTAATTTTGATTATATTGTTAAGATCAGTTCAAATAAGGCAGTTAGAGATATACCTAAGATTATGAAGCCTCATAATTCGGTATGTAAGGAATGTCAATTAGGAAAGCAAGTTAAAAGTTCCTTTAAGAGAATACATGATAAATCTAATGATGTACTTGATTTTATTCACACTAACTTATGTGGTCCAGCAAGGACTAGAAGCTTTCAAGGTGATAGGTTTAAGCAGAAACTATAAGTCAGTTTGGTGGGTGACTTTTCTAAGGGAGAAGTCTGAAGCTTTTGAGAAATTCAAGATCTTTGAAGTGAAGGTTGAAACAAAAATTGGATTGATTTAATCAAATGTCTAAGATCAGATCATGGTGGTGAGTTCACTTCTCATGAATTTAACAGTTATTGTGAGACAAATGGAATTAGGACACAACTATCTGCACCTAGAACTCCTCAACAAAATGGAGTAGTTGAAAGAAAGAACAAAACCATTTTGGATGTAGCTAGATCTATGGTAATGGAAGCCAAATTGCCTCATATCTACTGGAGAGAAGCAATGAGTACAACAGTCTATACATTTAATAGAGTTCACATAAAAAGTGAAACTGATAAGACTCCTTATGAACTATGGTTTGGACATACACTTACTGTTAAGTATTTCAAATTTTTTGATAGTAAATGCTATATCAAAAGAGATGATTCAATTGGAAAGTTTGATCCTAGATGTGATGAAGGGATATTTCTTGGTTATTCAATTCAAATCAAAGCATATAGATGCTATAACAAAAGATTGCAGAAAATTGTGGAGAGTGCTAATGTGAAAGTGGGGAACTGACAGTGGAAATGATCATAACTGAACCGGCAATGCCTCAACTAGTACATGAAGCTGAGAAAGTTACACCGACACAATCAAAAAATTCAACTGTGACTGATGATTAGAGCAGTGAACCTGAAGTTCAAAAGACACGTAGGTATGTAAGATTAAATTATTCTAAAGATCAAATTATTGGAGATAGAAACTAGGGAGTTGTGACAAGAAGAAAACTAACAAATGAAGAGGTTTGTCTTATTTTTCAAGTTGAACCAGCAACTATTATTGAATCTTGTAATGATAAACATTGGTTAAAGGCTATGGAAGATGAATTAGATTAGATAGAAAAGAATGAAACTTGGTCTTTAGTTCCCCGACCTAAAAATAAGAATGTTATTGGAAATAAATGGGTTTTTAGGAATAAACTGAATGAGGATGGTCAAGTTGTTAGAAACGAGGCTAGATTGGTTTGTAAAGGATATTCTCAAATGGAAGGAATTGATTATGGTGAGACATTTGCACCTGTGGCTAGAATTGAAGTTGTTAGACTATTTCTTGCCTATGCAGCCTATAAGAACTATAAGGTTTATCAAATGGATGTTAAATGTGCATTTTTGAATGGTGATCTTGAGGAAGAAGCTTACATTGAGAAACCTAATGGATTTTCACTATCAGATGATAAAGATATGGTTTGTAGATTGAAGAAAGATTTATATGGTTTGAAATAGGCTCCTAGAGCTTGGTATGCAAGGTTGGATAAATATATTTTGAAGTTGGGTTTTACTAAAGGTAGTGTTGATAGTAATCTATATTATAAGATAACTAATAATGATATTCTGATTATTGAAATTTTTGTTGATGATATCATTTTTGGAGGTGAAGATAAAATGTGCATTTTTATCTATCAAACTAAGTATTTGAGGGAATTGTTGAAGAAGTTTGGTATGGATAATTCCAAACCGGTAAGTACTCCTATGGCTACAAGTGAGAAATTATCTATCAAGGATACTTCTACACTAGTAAATCTGACAAGGTATAAATCTATGATTGGTGATCTATTATATCTAACTCAAACTTGACCTGATATTATGAATGTAGTAAGTATTGTTTCAAGATGTCAAAGTAATCCAAAATAAAATCATGAATGTACAGTAAAGAGGATATTCCGTAATTTGCAAGGAACAACAAAATATGGTTTATGGTAGTCCAGAAATGATGATTTCACTTTCTGTGCATATACTAACTCAGATTGGGTAGGTGATACTAATGATAGGAAGAGAACTTCTGGTGGAGATTTCTTTCTTGAAAAGAAACTGGTTTCATGGATCTGCAAAAAATATTCATGCATATCTTTATCTATTGCAGAGGCTGAGTATGTTGTAGCAACAACTAATTGCACTCAAGTCTTGTGGATGAAGCAAATGTTGAAGGACATTAGGGTAAATTGTAATGAACTGGTAGTTATCTACTATGATGACTCTACAGATATTGACATGTCTAAGAATCCAGTATTTCGCTCTAAGACTAAGCATATTTCAATAAAGTATAACTTTCTGAAGGACAAGGTTGAAGCAAAGGAAGTCAAATTGGTTTATGTGAACACTAAAGAACAAATTGCAGACATATTCACTAAACCATTGTCTAACGAATCATTTGACTATTTAAGAGATAGGTTACTGGATTGATGAAGTTTGTCATCAGTCCGACATGCATTATCAGAGATACTATTCATTTTGGCACTGATGAGTGGTGCTACTACTCAGGGGGAGTAGTTAGCTTTGAGATTCAGAGGTTTATATCATTTCTTTGATATTTTTGTCAAATTTTTGGCATTGATGTCAAAGGGTGAGAGATATTGATGTAAAAATAAAGTTGTATATATTAGGGGAAGTAATAGTAATGAGAAAAATCATTTAGAACCTTATAGGGATATCATTCTCAAGGGGAGAGCTATTTTGGCATTTCTTGGTACTTAGATGTTTTTCACATCTAGTGTTGCCATCAATGCCAAAGGGGGAGATTGTTGGCATTATAGATGAATTGATTGTGTTGCATTGATGCTTTTTCATTGATGTCAACACTAGCTTTTATGGTTGGTTACCAGTAGACAAGTTTTGGTTATCTAGTGTTATCAACAGAAGAGACTATCTATTGGACACTTCCGACATGTTTGGATCATTGAAGTATATTTGATTTCATGTGTTATATGGTCCATGAGCATGTTTTGGTCAGATGGTATTGGCTTGGAAATTGGATTCTATCATACACTCTATTAAACCCTTACCAGCAGAGCTTTCATTAAGGAATCATGACAGGATACACAATTGGTGTTGGTGCAGCTTCTTCGAGGATTTCAGGATGTTGAAGATGTTCTTTGATCATGCTTCAACTACTTGAAGACATTGCTTTGGCATGATGGACCCAGAATAGGTCTGGTACCCATCTAGGTTATGGACTGGTATGATGCTAACATGTACTCTACTTGTTATCGGGATTCTTCGAGATGATTTATGGATTTGTTATTATTGTTTTGGTCTTAATCCGACATGGTATATCATTGTAATATGGAATTATATAATGATCTTATTGTAATATATTTAGGTGGCCGACCTAATTGGTTTAGGCCTTAGGGTTTGTATAAATAAGAGGTAGAAACTCTTTGTAAAGTATCATGGTTATTGAAAAGGTCATGGTCAAGGAATGTAATGTGAGAATATTGTAATATCATTCAGGTAGATGAGTTGATCGATCATTTGTGATTGACTCGGATTCTAAAGAGGATTTAGTCCTCTAGCATTGAGCTTAACCGAGATTGTAATTAGGCATGGTAGATGTTATTTCTGGTAGTTCACTCTATTGGATTGTTGTCCATTTATTTTGAGATGGTTGTAGCCTCTCTGTAGTCAGTGAGACTATTTTGTTATGAGCAGTACTCTCTAGGCAGTGTGCCTTCCTGCAAGTGCAGGCCCCTCATTGTAACACATACTTTCTGCAGAAGTATCATCTGACTGTAGGTAGGCTTCCCACCGTGGTTCTTCCCTTTCTGAGTTTTGCACATACAAATCATGGTGTTATGTGGTATGGTTACTTTATATTGATTATCTAGTTAATTGTTAAGTTGCATTGCTTACTGGTATTTGTTCCTATCAGCATCTGTCTATACTTTACCGATACTTGATTTTTAAGGTTATATTATGGATTAAAAGTTATAATTTGTTAACAATTGATTCACCCCCGCTCTCAGTTGTTCACTGGGTATCCTAACACATACATGGTGAATATCAAACCAATCAATCAAATCTAGGATGTGCCTCAAGGGTTTTGGAGACCTGCAAGAAAATAAATGAAAATACATATTTACAAGGGCCTTTGCAATCAGTGGTGTGATTTTTTAACATTCAAAAGGCCTAAAATACATTTTGTTTCCACTCACTGGTAACCCTAGTGAGGGTTTTGATAGATTTTGGTAAAATGGTGATACCTCCTCAAAATATGAATGGATTTAAATGCCACAAAAACCAAAATGAAGTAAATTCACTTCTCTACCAAGATATGATGAATTTTACAATGAAAATAAAAGAGAATTAGACCATGTCTACAAATGCATAGGATACTTTGATTTAATTAAGAAAATTCTTCAAAATTCAACAAGAAACCCTTGGATGATGTGCCAAAATCTTATTTATACCTATCCAAGTGATTTACAATCAATAACCACCCAAAACCAACTTCTCAACCACATTTAAAAAAAGTTGTTACAAAAATGGAAAAGTTGTCATGACAAAAATGACAACTTTTTATAACTGACACATTTTGCCCAATGGACCTCAAACTTGCACAATTAGGTCCCAATACATCAAAATGGCCTCAAATGACCCGGTTTTCACAAAATAACACAAAAGAAATAAGAAAATCAAATTTTTACCTTATTGGCCAAACCTACGTCCCTAGGGTGCTCATGCACCAGTATTCATAGGTAGACTTCACTATAAAAGACCTTGTGGCAAGATATGAAGTCCTTGAAATTTTCTCTAGGATCTCCCTTTCATTTACATTTTTCAAATTTTAGGATTTCTAAGCCTAGAGGGTAAGGACATATCTCTTTAAATTTATAGTCTTCCTTTGGATGTTCATCGTTTAAGTTATTAAGTAGATCTTTGATTTTGTGAAGTTAAGGAGCATTTCATTATTGATAGTGAAGGGGTTGATATTGGTGACATGGATTGTATGTAGATGGATCGTAGCTAGAGGTGGGAGGATTTCTATAGCTAATGTATTGATATGTAGATATAGTAGCAAAAGTAGTACTAGAAGGTTAAGATAAATGTGCAGTACTTGGAGATGGTTGAATTGTGTGGATGAAGTTGGCCATGTTGTTTAAGGATTTAGAGGTGATGGGTGGAGTAGTAGCTGGATTGGTGGTGGTGGATGGGATGGAATTATGTGATGGCAGGTTAAGTAAATTGAGGATAGGTTGGGTAGTATGAGAAAAAATCATCAATTGTTGGAGTGGTGAGGATGGAGTTGTCAAATTTTGAGGGTAATCTATCCCATGTCGAACAAGGTCCATCAAGAAGGCACTTGGATTAGTTTTAACCAACTTTTCTATCATTTCTTGGTTATACATGTCATTTAGGAAAGAGAAAAATCATGGGGATACATCAAGTTGATCTATTAGGACCTCCTCGTCTTGGTTTGATTCATGCATCTCATAATGGAGGTTTGGATTAGTGAGATCAGTAGTATGAGAATCCATTAAATCTTTTTCTTTTAAGATCACATGTAGACCATACAAGGGAAAACCTTTTAGGATGGTGAAAGGTGAAAGTGAATTAGATTTGGGGTGTTGAGTGGATGGACTGGATACATGGGTTTTTGGCTCAATATAAATGGTGGAGATTTGTGTGAACTGACATATTATTTATTTTGATTAAGATGGATAAGGATAATTTGATTTAGTTTTGTTTTTAGATTTAGTTTGATTTGATTGATTTGGATTTGGATTGGATTATCTTGAAGTGAATCAAGATTGGATTAGGGTCAAGACAAAAACTAGGTAAACTTAAATCCTTAGTGAAAAACATTGATTTAGCTTGGTATTCTTTTTTACTTAAGATGGGCAAAGTTCCTATGCAAAATGTGAGGCCCAACCCCGACTCATCCTAGCATTTCAGTATTTTTCATGTTGAGACTATTATGGATGCTTTATTTTTATGCATTGTGGATTTGGAACTTATATGATTTCATGATATGGATAACATTGATATATATTGATGCTTCATTTCTATGCATTATAGATATAGAACTCTATATGATTCTAGAATATGATTACTTTGTGATGATGTATGTCATTATTGGAATTGCAGGACTTTACTATGATGATAGAAATAGGATGCATGTTTATGTATGGATCAAAATTAGGAGAATTATGATAATTGCTTATGTGGATTTATTTTGATACAGGATATATTGATTTTGTTTAATAACAATTGTATGTAGAGTGTTTCATGTGTATTCTTATTCATGTGATTAAATATTATATGAGGTTATTTGGAAGTACTAATGTGTAATTGAGATGCACAGGAAAATTATCCATGTGACCATGGAAATATTATGGAGAACCAAACCTAGACCTATGTACATTCATAAAGCCAGGGGTTGTCTATTTGGAGAAACAACACCCCGTATGTATCGTATTTTATTTGTAATAGTAAATGATGCATGCGTGTTAAATTTTATTTATTGATTTATTTAAATCCAACAAGAGACAATTTCCATGTGCAATTTTGTAATGTATTTTATTGTGTCACTTGACACATGTGTTGATTTATGTCTTGAATTTTGACTTGTCTCTTGAAGGGAGTTGTTAAACTATAGCTTTTTCAAAACATTTGATGTGGTTCTATGATTTCCTTAGGTAGAGAGTCTTTGGAGTGGTCAACTCAGGTTGGACTAGAAATTTAACTTCAGATGGGTTTATAAGGGGTCAAATGGACTCCTAGGGGTAGTTTAAAGGTGTTTCCTAAAACCCATAAGGTATACCTATGAGTTAGGAGTGTTTTTAGGCATGTGTCTACTCTCATGTGACTGTTTAGTCATCCCAAAATGTGGGTTTTCTAAGATGTACGAAAATTCAAAATTAGAAGGTGCCATCTAGGTTAGATAACCTTCCCTTTTGATGAGAGATCCTTTTTGATTTTTTTCTTACTTTTTCCTTTTTTAGTTTTAGAAACCTGTGAGAACTCTCACTGAGGTCTTTTTAGGAAAGAATGAGAGATTTTGTGGGTAATCACCCACTCTCCATTTTTGGAGACTATGCATTTTGGAAAGTTGGTTTTTGGATTCGAAATTTGGCTAAGTGTAGAAGGGAGGATTGTGGATTTGGGCTGCTCATCCTCAAACTAGTTCTAGCATACCTTTGGGTAGATTGAAGGTTGGTTCATCTCTTTGTTTTTACGTTGCATGTTTATGTTGAAAAGATTGCTTGTATGTAGAGGTTGGTTTCTTGTATTTTCCTTTGTCAAAATCATTTTGTGTTCTATCTTTTATTTCTTGTGTGCATTTTTCTATGTCTTGGGAGTAACCAAGGCCTTCTAGTCTTGGGAGAGTAGGATGGTATTGCAGGTGGTGGAAGTTTGACAACCCTCGAGCGAGAGACTCTCTTTATGAGAGAGAACTCAAGGGGTGTATTTGTGACCCTTGTTGCATGGCCTGGTTTGTGCATTTGGGGGTCATACGGGGAGAAAGTGTGGCATAGATGCCTTGGGGGGCATAAGGAATGTGGGGTTAATGATCTTATGAAATAACTTTGTTTGCCATGAGGTGGCATTGTGTTCTACCATTCTTGCAGTCTCCTCAGGGTATTTGGTCCACTACCACCCATGTAAAAATCATCACATTTTTTGATGGAGTGTAGCCTTGGTTGGGAAAGTGTTTACAATATGTTGTTTTCCCTTGCTTGTTGTGTTTGCATGTCTGTAGCATGTCTAGGGCTTGGTTCTCCAAGCTCAGAGGTGGCTTCTAGTAAGCCTAGGCTGGGAGGTGAGCACTCCATCGTCAAAGCCTATGATTTATTTGCAGGTTGCTTGGAAAGAAAAGAAAAGGACAAGTAGAAGTTGTTGGATTTATTTGTTTGCAGAAAAAGATTTGGGAATGGAATATTTTATATTTTAAGTTGCAGCAATGTAAAGGAAACTATATGTTGTGTCTATTTTGAAAGGAAATGTATCTATTTTATTTAAAGTCCTCATTTAATAGAAATGAGGGACTAGTTTGGGTATCTCACCCTCTTGTAAGGTTGACTATATTGTACTTTAAAAATGCCTTAAATAAATGCATTATTTCGGTTAAATTATTATTGCATAAATGAAATATTTCTATTGTGCTTTAGCTATGAAATGTTCTTAAAATATTAATGGTTGTATGCATGTTACTTTAGAAAGCAAGAAGTTTATTTTACCCCCTTAAGCATTTGGATTATTGGAAAAGAATGAAATAGGAAAGCTTGCATGTTAGTGAAAGAAAAATTAAGCATCTAGTCCTAACCATTTATTATCCAATGCAAATCATGGTTTAAAGAAAATACATGCATATCTCTAAGGTTAAAATCAAATGATTCCAGATTAATATAGCTGATGTTTAAGTTTATTTAATTCTATCATTTACTTATTTGCATAAATTAAAATCTAAAGTTAAATAGTCTATCTAATTTAAATAAAAACATATTTATATAGTTGCTGTATAAATTTATTGAATTCTGTCAATTATTTATTTACAGGAAATAAATCTAAGGTTATATAGTGTATCTTAGATTTTAGCAACATGGAATTTAAAATAAATAAAAAATACATTGATCTAAATCTGAATATTTTAATTAATCTGTCAAAAAATTCAAAAAACAATAATATATACTGCATAGTAAAGTTAGCTCTAGTTTTCATATGCATCTATATATATATATATATATATATATATATATATATATATATATATATATATATATATATATATATATATATATATATATATATATATATATATATATATAGATACTTATATTTATATTTAAAAATACTTTTGTATATATAATATATTTATATATATATATTATATTTTTTTAAATTAAAAAAAAAGAAATTAATTTTTTTAAGAATAAAAAAAAGGGGGAACTTTAGGTCTCAGGGAGCTCAGCCCCCCCGTACAGTGGGCGGCGACCCTCGACAGCGGTCACAGCCGCCACTATGGGCTACAACTCACAGTTTGGGAGGCTTCGACCCCCCTCTATGGGTGGCACCCCACAGCGGTGGCGCTGCCAGGCTGCAGGTTGCGTCCCACAGCAGCGGCCAAGGCTGCCTCTATGGGTCGTGGCCCATAGGCTCGACAGTGGTTGTCCCTGCGAGGAGCCCCCACTATCACTACCGCCGTGTCTCCCTTTGAAAAAATTGTGGCCGCCTCCAAAACCTGCGCCATTTGCCATTCAACCCCCCTGCAACACAAAGAAAAATATGAAACCCTAACCTGATGGGGTTAGGGTATTTCGAAATTATAAGAAGGATAATAGAAAATGTTTTGAAAAGGCATTTTTATAATAAAGTAATTAGGTTAAATGGGTACTGCTACTTTAATGTTATTTAGAAAATAAGTATCCCCATGTTTAAAATATCTATGTTTAAAATAAATATTAAATAAACATATATATATATATATATATATATATATATATATATATATATATATATATATATATATATATATATATATATATATATATATATATATATATATATATAGTTAATTGTATGAATGTATGAATTCTAACCTTAGGTTAAGCTATTTTGACTATAACGGATTATTTAGTCCACCTAAAATTTAAGCTATTCCAGGCTAAGTTTTATAGGGAAATTTTTATTATGGATTTAATTGACCATTTAGTCGAATTAGTTTAACCAAATTTTAATTAAATGTTAAAATCAAATATAGGCATTAATAAATCTAAGTGCTAGGACTAATTTAATTAGTTCCTAAAAACAATTAATGGTTATTGGAGATTCATTTATCTTTGCCAATTATTTAGAGAGTTTTTATTAAATTATTTTATTGATTTAAAATTTATGAGATAATAAATGATTCTTTTAATATTCCGCATTTAATTTAAATTATTTTCGCTTACTTGAGTTAGTGGTTAGAGCTAACTCAAAACATAGTTAAGACAAAACTTGATAGTGCGTCTCGTATTAGCAACATTTAATGTTATTAGGTTGTTATTTTTAAAAAAAAATTATCTCGTTCGTGCCCAAAAGTTTGGGCATGACATTTTGGTATCAAAGCAAGGTTTCCAACACTAGGAACCTTTCTCCATTACGTTTCGTTTTAATTAGTTAAATAATTTATTTTATTTTATTATATTTATTTTTAATTAATTAAATTCTTCTTCGGAAAAATTATTTATTTATTTCATTTTATTTTATTTTCTCATAAGGATGCCTCTAACTACGCGACAAGCTCACAAATGTGGTAGAGGTCCTAGGCATGAAAGTATAGCATGCGAAGAGGTCAATAGGGAGGAATCAATTTCGGAAAGGAACCTAGAGGTTCCTCCCGAACAACCAGTTGACCCAAACCGAGACATCTTAGAAGCACTCCAAAACCTGATAGGGATAGTCCAGGAAAGGCTTCCAGTAGAGGATCATCATGTTGAAAACCAGAACTCAGGGAGCCATAGATCGACAGATAGGGAATGGAGTAGGAGTGCACCTCCTAATCCCATAGGGAGTCAAGTTGGGGATAAGTCCGAGTCCATTCACCTACCAGGACCACCTCCAATGGCAGAGCCAGTGTATTATGAGAGATCATGTTGGGATCTAGGGGATCTAATCAGAGAGGTTATGCGCCTCCAGCCACCATCTTTTGGGGGATCTACCGATGGGGTAGAAGATGAGGCTTGGCTTTTGAGCCTGGATAGGTGTTTTGCATTGCACTCTTATGAGAGCAATCTAAAGGCATGTGTAGCAATCCACCTATTGAGAGAAACGACCTCCACATGGTGGAGACAGGAAGAATACAAGTGTGGTTTAGTTGCTGATACTTTCACATGGGAGATTTTTACATAGAGGTTCAAGGAGAGGTACTTGTCAGAGCATTATAGACAGCATAGGATAGATAAGTTCCATGACCTCCAGCAGAAGGGTCTCTTAGTGACCTAGTACGAGAGCAAGTTCTTCGAGCTCTTGCCATACGTGGACTACTTGAAAGACGAGAAGCTTCTCGTCAACCGTTTTATCAAAGGGCTGAATGTCGGCATAGCAAGACCAGTGAGGATGTCCGCTCTAGAGAGCCTTCGGGTTGCCATGGAGAAGGCTTTGATAGTAGATGAGATTCAGGTCAGACCACAGGATACAAGGGATCGGTTCCAGAATTGAAACCCTATACCCCAGACATACGGGTTTCAGAAACCCCATTGGAAGGGTAATAACATGCACACATCGGGGTTCTCCAAACCCCCTCCTCTGCAACAGTCGTAGCAGAACCAGAGGCAGAGGCCTCCATAGAGTCAACAGGGCGCAAAGCCCAAGCAATGGCAGTCTCAGGGTTAGAGGTGAGATCAGTGATCTCAGGTTCCTTACACACCTCTGGTAAGGACTCAGTAGTCCTCTAGGGGTGGGTATAGTGGTTCTAGCAGGATAGGGGGATAGTCTTTTTCTAGGCCTCAGGGCGTCCAGTTTCAGACACACGGTGCTTGTTTCACGTGTGGAGCCATGGGGTAAATGGCAAGAGAGTGTCCTCAGGGTCATATGGTAGGGAATCAAAGGATGGCAACATCAGAGCCTAGAGTTGGAGATATGGGCAGGTCCCATAGAGTCTCTGTAGTAGTTGACAACCACCAGGAAGAGCACAAGGCCACGGTCATTGAGGTTGCAGGTATGATAAGAGGTAATAGTGTATCTATATTATTTGATTCAGAAGCTACTAACTCCTTTATATCTCCATTGGTTGTGGAGGATTGCGGGCTAGTGGCAACTAGACAAGGTGTTAGTTGGGAAGTGGAGTTAGCTTCAAGGGCTAGAGTGTCAGTGGAATTAGAGGTTAGGGCATGTCAACTTTAGATTGGAAATACCACCACCTTAGTAGACCTTAGAGTTACACCACTTTGATCATACGGTATCGTACTTGGCATGGATTGGCTTTATGCCCACAGAGCCAAGATGGATTGCCACTGGAAAGAGATCAAGTGTGAGGATGATTAGGGTTTGCCCATAGTAATCAGATGGATTCAGAGACCCATATCTCTTCGTATGATTTCCACAATGCAGCTTAAGCGGAGCATGTGAAAGGGATGTCAGTTATTTGCCATCACCATCAGTGATAGAGGGGAAGAGGATGAAAAGGAAACATCGATTGATGACCATCCTATCGTTAAGGGATATTCAGACGTGTTTCCTTTAGAGCTACCAGGAATGCCACCTCGTAGAGAGATTGACTTTCATATAGACCTTGTACTAGGAGTTGAGCCAGTTTCAAGAGCACCTTATAGGATAACCACAAATGAGCTTAATGAGCTCAAGATGTGGCTTGAGGAACTCCTAGAGAAGGGTCACATACATCCTAGCATATCCCCGTGGGGTGCACCAGTCATCTTCATGAAGAAGAAGGACGGATCTCTTCAGTTATGCATGGATTATCATCAGTTGAACAAAGTAACCATCAAGAACCGATATCCCTTGCTAAGGATCGATGATTTATTCAACCAAATTCAAGGTGCCAAAGTATTTTCCAAAATTGATCTGAAGTCAAGGTACCATTAGTTGAGGATAGTGGAAAGCAATATCCACAAGACTGCATTTCGCACTAGATATGGCCACTATGAGTTCACCGTGGTTCCATTCGGTCTTACGAATGCTCTAGCTATCTTCATGAGCCTCATGAATGGGGTATTCCCCACATTTCTTGACCATTTTTTGATTGTGTTCCTCGATGACATATTGATATATTTTCAGAATGAGAAGGAGCATGAGGAGCACCTAAGATAGGTTTTGCAGTGTTTGAGGGACAATCAGTTGTATGATAGTTTGTCAAAATGTGCTTTCTTTCATTTAGAGGTCAAGTACCTTGGGCACGTTATTTCTGGTGATGGGATCTCAGTTGACCCATCAAAGATCAGAGCTATTATGGATTGGCTAGCGCCAACCTATGTGATAGAGGTCAGGAGCTTCATGGGCTTAGCAGGTTATTAGTGATGCTTTATTGAGGGATTCTCTAGAGTCGCACATCCCATTACTTCTCTTCAGTGTAAAGGGAAGAAATTTGAGTGGACAGAGAAGTGCAAGAGGGCCTTTCAGGAACTCAAAAAGGCACTAACTAGAGCACCTATCTTGGTAGTACCAGATCCCTCAGCTGACTTCATGGTTTTCACAGATGCCTCCTTAGAGGGTTTAGGAGCAATCCTTATGCAGGATGGTAGGGCTATAGCTTTTGAGTCTAGGAAACTTAAGACTCATGAGCTTAACTACCCTACTCATGACCTTGAGCTTGCTATAGTAGTGCATGCACTTGTGAGGTGGAGACACTTCCTTTTGGGTCATCATTTTGAGCTTCATTCAGACCATCAGAGCCTTTAGTACATATTCATTCAGTCGAACCTTAATGCACGTTAGAGGAGATGGATGGAGTTCTTGTGCGAATATGATTTTGACATTCACTACATCAAGGGGAAGGAAAACATAGTTGCAGATGCCTTGAGTAGGAGACGTCGTGAGGTATACACCATATCTATGGGCATGGATTTGAGAGATCGGATATTGCAGTAGTTGCTAGAGGATGGATGGTATTTAGAGGTTTGTTAGGTGATACGATCTCAGGAAACTCTAGAAGGGAAATATGTGGATTATTCCTTGGAGTCCGATGGACTATTACGTCATAGAGGGCGCATCTATGTGCCTTATTCTGGGGGATTGCACGAGTTCATTGTCAAGGAGGTTCATAGAGCCCCTTATGCAACACATCCCAGAGTGAAGAAGATGCATGCTAACTTGAGATAGTTATATCATTGGCCAGGTATGTGACAGCTCATTGCTGAGTTAGCAGCCTAATGCCTTGAGTGTTAGAGAGTCAAGGCAGAGCATCGCCATCTAGGTGGGTTGCTCCAGTCTCATGCGATACCAGAGTGGAAGTGGGATACTATATTCATCGATTTCATCATTGGTCTCCCTATGTCATCTCGTCGCCATGATGCCATCTTGGTGATAGTTGACAAGTTGACCAAAGTGGCCCACTTTTCACCAGTTTAGACTACCTTCACAGCACCAGTAGTAGTATAGGTGTTCTTGCGAGACATTGTCAGACTTCATGGTATTCCATGCAAGATTATTTCTAATAGGGATTCCCTCTTCACTTCTTCCTTTTGGAAGGCATTACAGGCAGCTATGAGCATTAAGCTCAACTTCAGTACAAAGTATCATTTGAAAATGGATGGTCAGACAGAGAGGGTTAACCAGGTGTTAGAGGATATGCTTCTCATGTATGTCATGGATCATCAAACCAAATGGGAAGAGTACCTTCCCTTAGTGGAGTTTGCCTATAACAATGGGCATCACACTTCGTTGGGAATGCCACCCTATCAGGCATTATACGATAGGCCTTGTAGGACACCATTGAGTTGGGACTGCATAGAGGATAGAGTTGCTATTGGTCCTGAGATAGTTTGGGATATGAAGCAGTAGGTGGATTTGATTAAGAAACATCTTAGAGAGGCACATGATAGACAGAAGAAGTATGCAGATGTGAAGAGGATAAATCATAGCTACTTGGTTGGAGACAAAGTCTTTTTGAGAGTGCAATCGCATAAGAGTCCAATCCATTACGGAAAGGGTTCTAAGCTTGCACCTCGCTTTGTAGGACCATTTGAGATCCTTGGGAGGATAGGACCAGTTGCCTACCATTTAGCATTGCCACCTAGCCTGTCACGCATCCACGATGTGTTTCATGTATCAGTTTTAAGGAAGTATATCTATGATGAGTCTCATATTTTAGATTGGGATGCCTTGCAGGTGGATTCAGATGGGCAGCTAGCTTTGGAGCCCATTTGCATTTTGGCATGCCGGACGCTGGCCCTTCAAGGTTGAGAGCTAGACTAGGTTAGGGTCCAGTGGGATTGCTATGATGAGGTCACAAATTCATGGGAGGACGCAGCATGTATGAGATCAAAGTACCTCCATCTTTTTGATGAACTCTAGGAGGAAGTTCATGCCTAGAGGAGGAGGGTGTGAAGCCCTACCCCAACTCATCCTAGAATTTCAGTGTTTTTCATGTTGATACTATTATGGATGCTTTATTTTTATGCATTATGGATTTGGAACTTATATGATTTCATGATTTGGATAAAATTGATATATATTGATGCTTCATTTCTATGCATTATAGATATAGAACTCTATATGATTCTAGAATAGGATTACTTTGTGATTATGTATGTCATTATTGGAATTGCAGGACTTTACTATGATGATAGAAATAGGATGCATGTTTATGTATGGATCAAAATTAGGAGGATTATGATAATTGCGTATGTGGATTTATTTTGATACAAGATATATTGATTTTGTTTAATATCAATTGTATGCAGAGTGTTTGATGTGTATTCTTATTCATGTGTTTAAATATTATATAATGTTATTTGGAAGTACTCATGTGTAATTGAGATGCGTAGGAAAATTATGCATGTGACCATGGAAATATTATGGAGAACCAAACCTAGACCTATGTATGTTCGTAAAGCCAGGGGTTGTCTATTTGGAGAAACAACACCCTGTATGTATCGTATTTTATTTGTGATAGTAAATGATGCATGTGTGTTAAATTTTATTTATTGATTTATTTAAATCCAACAAGAGACAATTTCCATGTGCAATTTTGTAATGTATTTTATTGTGTCACTTGACATGTGTTGATTTATGTTTTAAATTTTGACTTGTCTCTTGAAGGGATTTGTTCAGCTATAGCTTTTTCAAAACATTTGATGTGATTCTAAAATTTCCTTGGGTAGAGAGTCTTTGGAGTGGTCAACTCAGGTTGGACTAGAAATTTAACTTCAGATGGGTTTATAAGGGGTCAAATGGGCTCCTAGGGATAGTTTAAAGGTGTTTCCTAAAGCCCATAAGGTATACCTATGAGTTAGGAGTGTTTTTAGGCATGTGTCTACTCCCATGTGACTATTTAGTCATCTCAAAAAATGGGTTTTCTAAGATGTGCGAAAATTTAAAATTAGAAGGTGTCATCTAGGTTTGATAACCTTCCCTTTTGATGAGAGATCCTTTTTTATCTTTTTCTTACTTTTTCCTTTTTCAATTTTAGAAACCTGTGAGAACTCTCACTGAGGTCTTTTTAGGAAAGAATGAGAGATTTTGTGGGTAATCACCCACTCTCCATTTTTGGAGGCTATGCATTTTGAAAAGTTGGTTTTTGGATTCGAAATTTGGCTAAGTGTGGATTTGGGCTGCTCATCCTTAAACTAGTTCTAGCATACCTTTGGGCAGATTGAAGGTTGGTTCATCTCTTTGTTTTTACGTTGCATGTTTATGTTGAAAAGATTGCTTGTATGTAGAGGTTGGTTTCTTGTATTTTCCTTTGTGAAAATTATTTTGTGTTCTATCTTTTATTTCTTGTATGCATTTTTCTGTGTCTTGGGAGTAAACAAGGCCTTCTACTCTTGGGAGACTAGGATGGTCTTGCGGGTGGTGGAAGTTTGATAGCCCTCGAGTGAGAGACTCTCTTTACAAGAGCAAATTCAAGGGGTGTATTTGTGACCCTTGCTCCATGGCCTGGTTTGTGCATTTGGGGGTCATAAGGGGAGAAAGTGTGACATAGATGCCTTGGAGGGCATAAGGAATGTGGGGTTAATGATCTTATGAAATAACTTTGTTTTCCATGAGGTGGCATTGTGTTTTACCATTCTTGTAGTCTCCTCGGGGTATTTGGTCCACTACCACCCATGTAAAAATCATCACATTTTGTGATGGAGTGTAGCCTTGGTTGGGAAAGTGTTTGCAATATGTTGTTTTCCCTTGCTTGTTGTGTTTGCATTGTTGGCATATGGACACTCCAATGAGACATTGTGTGTGATTGAAGGTTTTGTCATTGATGGCAACCTTGCAATCCTATGGCACCGGCAAGAAATTCTACTAGAAAAGCATTATTCAAGCAAGACAGTGCACCGACATCAGCAAGATCACTCTACACCGGCACTGGCACCAACACAGAAGAAAAGATGTACACCGGCACAGAAGAAAAGTTGTATACCAGCACAGAGCCCAACAGGATTTTTGATATGTAATATTTTATTTATTATTGTAAGTCGACGTGGCAAATTGTAAAATGACTCTTGTATATAAAAGAGATCATTGTAGACATTTGTAAGATATGTATGGAAACAAAAAGGAAAATTATTAGGTGGACCTAATGTGTGAATTATAGGTCAAGGGTATATGTAAAGAATAGAGCAAGAACTGGTACTGAATCTAGCATTGAAGATGCTAATGTAATGCAGTACAGAATATTGGATTAACTTAATCCTCATTGTAAGTCAGTGTGACTTCTTATTGAGCAGTGTGCTCTAGGCAGTTGGCCTTCCAGCATGTGCAGGTCCCTATTGTAAGTAATATTCTCTTATTGGCCAGTAAGTGAATATTGTGGGTCACAAATCCCACCAAAGTTTTTCCCACATCAGGTTTCCTCGTTAAACATCTTGTTTTATGGTGTTCTTTTCATGTGGATGTTTTTGATTCTGTTAATTACATTAATTCTTGCATACCGGTATACTGTTACTTTATATTCTGCATGTTCTATCTTAAGAAAATTTTATTACTGGTCAAATACTGATTCACCCCCCCCCCCTCTCAATATCTGTGGGAACCCTAACAATTGGTATCAGAGCTTGGTCCTTTATTTTCAGAAGCCTAACAACTTGAGGAAGATCTTGACACCGATAAAGATGGAAAATCTGATGAAGCAACTTGAAGGAGCCCTTACTGACTATGATAAGGAGAAGTTGAAAAATATCAAATTAGAAGATGATTTAAAAGCAGCTCAGGATATTATTCAGGCACTTCAAGAAAATCTTACTATTACAAGAAATAAGAGAAGATAACTTTGTGAAAAACTGCAAAATGAGAATGACGAAAAGGAATCACTTAATGATATGATAAGCAAATTGAAACAAGAGATCATGACAACAAAAAATGAAATGTAGGATATGACTATGAGATTTTGCAAAGAGATTGAGGATAGAAAGAAGAATGAAGAAGAATTGACCAGAAGACTAAGTGTTGCAGCAAATGAGAACACAAGACTTAGCTATGAAAATGGCATGTTGAAGACGGATCTGATGCATACTCAGAATGACTCGAATAAACTAATGAGACAAAAAGAAATATTGGAAAGGGAATTAGAAACTGCAAATCAACACAAAGAAAAATTCAAGAAAAGCTCAAAAGAACTTGGTACCTTATTGAAGAATCAAAAACCCAAAGGTGACACTTCTAGAATTGGATTTGAAGTTGGAGAAAGCTCCGGTACTGCAAATACTCAGGATCACAGCAAACTGGTAAGACCTCCTAATACTTACAAATTCAATGGAAAATGCTTTAACTGTAATAAATATGGTCATAAGGCAAACGAATGTAGATCTAGGAATTATCAGAATATCAATCCTCCCACTGGTCAATGCTCCAAATACAACAAAGTTGGTCATAACTCTGAAAACTACAGAATGAATGTAAGATGTTATGTTTGTGGAAGATTTGGACATTTATCAAATCAATGTAGAACACAAACCGGCATAGGTTATGGGAAAGCTATTCAGAAAAATAATGTAACTTGTTATGCATGTAACAAGATTGATCATATTGCTAAATTTTGTAGAAGTAAAGGTACACTGGTAGACAACAAAAGTACTAGCTTGAAAGGTAAAGAAAAGGTTGAAGAGGTTAAGCAAGAATTCTCAAAGCAATGGATTAGAAAAGCTGATCTAGATATTGGGAATACTCCTCCATCGGTAGAACCAACAAATGCTCCACCGGAAAGACAATGTGATGCTCCACCAGCAGGACAGAGAAATGCTCCACTGGCAGGAAGTTCATCATCTAATTGAAGAAAATTATCTTGAGGGTTTGGCAATCTAATGACACATGTGCTATTATTCCCTCGGTTAGAGAAAAGAAGTTGAAAATCACTCATTACCGGCAAATAAAGTTAAGCTAATACATTACCGACAAGCAATTAATGTGGTAGGTAGCAGAAAAGACTTTATAAAATAAGTTTTGGCTCCATTTCATTTCACCATCATTTCAAACTTTCAAAGAGCGCGAAGATTTCCGAGCTAAGGCATTCCGAGCAAAGAGGCAAAGCATTTCAGCAATCAATCCATCCAAAAGCAAAAAAAAGTATTTATCATCATGGCATCCTCCTCTGCACCTGAATTCATAGCAAACCCTACAGTAGTCGAGGTTATAAAATGCCCTAGGCCCATATTCCAGCTAGTTCCTGAGGTAGCTAAGAAAGATGAGAATATAGGTGCTTTTTCCCATATTCCAAAAGGAGTTGTTTATGCAGAAGATCCTAGAATCTATATCCATTGCAACATAGAGGAATTAGGAGATGAAGAAATTAAAAACATGTATAAGACTGTTATATGTGATAATTCCAGAAGTGTAAAACCTGAATATAAAGTTGTTGAAACCCTAGGATTCACTGAAATCCTCTGCATTCCTGAATTTCCCAAGGAAGTGATTAGGATAGTTTTAAGCAGGGTACAAGGTTCATTCTTTTGGCTTGATTCAGTTCACAAAATTACAAAGGAAGCTGTGAAAGCAGTAACAGGGTTACCTTCCACGGTAACAGACCCGACAAGACTAAGAAGGTCTCCAATGACCTAGTAATGAACTTAAGTAGCGCAACATCAGACAGAAGGTCTCTAAGGGTTAATGATGTGACTGATATAAATGTTAGATTTGTTAGCATGATTTTAGGGTACAAAGCAACTCATGCAAATAGGCTTAACTCAGTTTCCAATTTATGCATTAAGAGTGCTCATGATATGGTAAAAGAAAATGTGAAAATTGATGTATGTGAATGGTTAAAAGATGAGTTGATTGATAACTTAGGCAAAATCAAGAAGGATAAGAAAGGAACTTTTAGATTTGGAAATTTACTTGTATGCTTAATGGTACATATAACCAAACAGGTTCCCGGTATAGGCAACAATAATCTTGGATTTGACATACCGGTAGGAAAACAATTATCAGACTTATTCAACAACATGGGTGAAAACAAGGAAAAGAATATCAATGAGTATTTTCAAGCACTAAAGGTCAGAATGAACAAAAGAATCAAACTATCATAGGAAATTGTCAACAAATACAAGGATGATATATGTTTTGTAATAAAAAAGGATGAGATCTGGATGGAAGCAGTCATCCCAAGAACAATTTGGGTAATAGAGATGGGTTATGAGACCGATGATCATATCATTGAAACTTATGCTAAAGCACTTCTGGAAGCACCCAGGGAACCAAAGGAAGAAGTATTTGGTAGTGTTGAGACCATAGAAAGTCAAATTAAATTTAAGAAGAGAGTGAAAAAGGTTGAAGCATTTGTGAGAAAAGGATCTAGACAAGCAAAAGTCATAAAGGAAGATATATTAAAGAAAACTGGCATAACTGAAGATGAGTTGGCAGACCCACAACCTGAAGCTCATCTATCATCGGTAGGTACTTCCTCAGAAGGAGATATACCAGCAACTTTTAAAAGAGTTGTTAGGAAAAGAGATCCCTCACCGACAACCACTCCTTCACCTAGAAGGACAAGGCAGAAGCAACAAGCTGTGAGATCTCCGGTCAGAAAGGTCACACCTAAAAAGAAGCTGACCGCTAAGAAAAAGAAAAAGACAACAACTGACTTGGCACCTCTAGAAATTTTGTTAAATGAGATCATAGAGGAAGGTAAATTGAAGAACATAGAGAAGATATATGACACTTTAACAGTTGATGAGAAAGAACAAGTAGAAAATAGTGTTATATTACATATGGATATGTACAAGAAGTTTTTGATGGAAGTAGTCAATGAAATTCCAAATGAATTATTTCAAAGACTAGAGGCAAGAAGACAAGCAGTGATAGAATTGGATAAGAAAATAAAAATTGAGAAATTACTTCTTGTATATCCGGTAAACTCACCTAAAGAAATTGATGACCTAATTGCTCAAGCAAACCAGTCAGTATTCTCTACTGCACACCGACATATTTCACTAATGGTAGGAAGAGTTAATGAAGTGACAAAGGAAACAGAAGATGGTTAGGATATATTCTTGGTTGAGAAAGAAAAATAAGAGTTCAGGAACCCCAAACCTATAAAAGTTTATCAGAAAGATAGAGACAAGGGGAAAGGTAAAGTTGGTGGACCACCAAGTATCAAGGTTAGAGACAACTTACCCCCACCTTCTTTAAATACTCCACCAGTAAAATCAACAACTACTGAAGATCAACTAGCAACTGAGAGCATGGATATAGAGGATGACAATACTAATCTTGAAGTCCTATATACTATGAATGTTGATACTCAGAAGATCAACATAGTGGTAGATAAAGATACAATAGATAAATCAGATATAGCTAAAGAGCCTCTGGTAATAGGAAATACAGAGCAACTGGTAGCAGATACAGGGAAAAAGATGGAATCTGGAACACAAACAGAGAAATCGATAGAGCTAAAGGCTCCAGAATAGACGCCACCGGTAAGAAATGAAGCAGGAAAACTAGTGCTTAAGGAAATGCAGACACAAACTGACATGCCAGAGGTCAATACAAGCATGGTCACTTCCACCGGTACTTAGTTTGTTGGGTCACCATCAAATGTGACTGAGGTATTACTTGAATCCATCAAGAAAATAACTGATTATAGCTCACAAGCTTACAAAGCAATAGATGATTCAATCCCATTTTTGAAATCAATAGCTCCTAATTGTAATATAGACAATAAAGATTCTTTAGGATAGTTAGATACACTATGTAAATACATTTCTGGAAATTTTGAGCAAATAAAGGTAGAATCTGTAAAGGAAATTGTAGAAAAGGAGAAACAAAAAATATTTGAGGAAGGAATTAAGAAGTGTAACAGAGATTTTGACACACTTCTACCGGAACTATGTAGTTTGTTAAAAGAATACAAGAATCTGTATAAAGATACATGTAAAACAAACTTTTTGACTGTAGATATTGACAAGAAAATAAGCAAGGCACAGGATGAGATAAATAAACTTGCAGACAATTTTGTCAACTCACCTGATTCATTATCAGTTTTTGAAGAGAAGATAGCAAATTTTGAGGAAGAATTGCTCAAATTGGAAAGAGAGAAAGAGAGAATAATAAACAAGGCAAAACATTTGAGATCTAAACTAAGTCCAAGATTGGACTATTTAGCATCTCTGTGGAAGGAAATTTCAGAGTCATTAACACAGGGAAGCAAAACACCGGCAGAGCATTTGCAGTATCTAACTAGTACAGTAAAAAGAACTGTGACAACAATAAAAGACAGTAAAAAGTTTATGGATAGTATAAACTTAATTTTGGGAGATCTTCTTCAGATAATAACTACCCAACTACAAGGTTAAGGTTATGGACTGGTATAACTACAAACTCTACTAACCTTTGTCATTGATGCCGAAGGGGGAGTAGTAGGATGAGAAAATTCAAAACACAGGGATCATATGCTTAGGGGGAGCCACTCACTTTTTTGGTAAATTTTTTTGGTCTACACATTTTTGGATATCTTTTTGAAATTTCTCATGAGTGTTGCCATCAATGCCAAAGGGGGAGATTGTTGGCATATGGAAACTCCAATGAGACATTGTGTGTGATTGAAGGTTTTGTCATTGATGGCAACCTTACAATCCTATGGCACCAGCAAGACATTCTATCAGCAAAGCATTATTCAAGAAAGACAGTGCATCGACATCAGCAAGATCAATCTACACCAGCACCGACACCGGCATAGAAGAAAAGATGTACACTGACATAGAAGAAAAGTTGTATACCGGCACAGAGGCCAACAGGATTTTTGATATGTAATATTTTGTTTATTATTGTAAGCCAACTTGGCAAATTGTAAAATGACTCTTGTATATAAAAGAGATCATTGTAGACATTTGTAAGATATGTATGGGAACAAAAAGGAAAATTATTAGGCAGACCTAATGTATGAATTATAGGTCAAGGGTATATGTAAAGAATAGAGCAAGAACCGGTACTGAATCTGGCATTGAAGATGCTATTGTAATGCAGTACAAAATATTGCAGGCCCCTATTGTAAGTAATATTCTCTTATTGGCCAGTAAGTGAATATTGTGGGTCACAAATCCCATCGAGGTTTTTCCCACACCGGGTTTCCTCATTAAACATCTTGTGTTATGGTGTTCTTTTCATGTGGATGTTTTTTATTCTATTAATTACATTAATTCTTGCATACTGGTATACTGTTACTTTATGTTCTGTATGTTCTGTCTTAAGAAAATTTTATTACCAGTTAGATACTGATTCACCCCCGCCCCCTCTTAGTATCTATGGGAACCCTAACATGCATGTCTGTAACCTATCTAGGGCGTGTTTCTCCAAGCTTGGGGGTGGCTTCTAGTAAGCCTAAGCTGGGAGGTGAGCACTCCATGGTCATAGCCTATGATTTATTTGCAGGTTGCTTGGAAAGAAAAGAAAAGGACAAGTAGAAGTTGGTGGATTTATTTGTTTGCAGAAAAAGATTTGGGAATGGAATATTTTATATTTTAAGTTGCAGCAATGTAAAGGAAACTATATGTTGTGTCTATTTTGAAAGGAAATGTATCTATTTTATTTAAAGTCCTCATTTAATAGAAATGAGGGACTAGTTTGGGTATCTCACCCTCTTGTAAGGTTGACTATATTGTACTTTAAAAATGCCTTAAATAAATGCATTATTTCTGTTAAATTATTATTGCATAAATGAAATATTTCTAC
Organism: Cryptomeria japonica; assembly: GCF_030272615.1. Taxonomy (NCBI): domain Eukaryota; kingdom Viridiplantae; phylum Streptophyta; class Pinopsida; order Cupressales; family Cupressaceae; genus Cryptomeria; species Cryptomeria japonica. The sequence goes on along the minus strand of NC_081411.1, from coordinate 60,305,501 downwards.
TATGCTTTAGCTATGAAATGTTCTTAAAATATTAATGGTTGTATGCATGTTACTTTAGAAAGCAAGAAGTTTATTTTACCCCCTTAAGCATTTGGATTATTGGAAAAGAATGAAATAGGAAAGCTTGCATGTTAGTGAAAGAAAAATTAAGCATCTAGTCCTAACCATTTATTCTCCAATGCAAATCATGGTTTAAAGAAAATACATGCATATCTCTAAGGTTAAAATCAAATGATTCCAGATTAATATAGTTGATGTTTAAGTTTATTTAATTCTGTCATTTACTTATTTGCAGAAATTAAAATCTAAAGTTAAATAGTCTATCTAATTTAAATAAAAACATATTTATATAGTCGCTATATAAATTTATTGAATTCTGTCAATTATTTATTTGCAGGAAATAAATATAAGGTTATATAGTTTATCTTAGATTTTAGCAACATGGAATTTAAAATAAATAAAAAATACATTGATCTAAATCTGAATATTTTAATTAATCTGTCAAAAAGTTCAAAAAACAATAATATATACTTCATAGTAAAGTTAGCTCTAGTTTTCATATGCATCAAATATATATATATATATATATATATAAATACTTTTATATATATAATCTATTTATATATATAAATATGTATATATATATATTTAAATAAATAAATAAAATATTAATTTTTTTAAGAATATAAAAAAGGGGGAACTTTAGGTCTCGGGGAGCTCGGCCCCCCCACACAGTGGGTAGCGAACCTCAGCACTGGTTGCAGCCACCACTATGGGCTGCAACCCACAGTTGGGGAGGCTTCGGCCCCCCTCTGTGGGCGGTGCCCCATGGCAGCGGCACTGCCAGGCTACAAATCGCGTCCCATAGCAGCGGCCAAGGTTGCCTCTGTGGGTCGTGGCCAGCAGGCTCGGCAGTGGTCATCCCTGCGGAGAGCCCCCACTGTCACTACCGCTACATCCCCCTTCGAAAAAACTGCAGCCGCCTCCAAAACCTACGCCATTTGCCATCCGGCCCCCATGCAACACAAAGAAAAATATGAAACCCTAACCTGGTGGGGTTATGGTATTTCAAAATTATAAGAAGGGTAATAGAAAATGTTTTGAAAAGGCATTGTTATAATAAAGTAATTAGGTTAAATGGGCACTGCTACTTTAATGTTATTTAGAAAATAATTATCCCCATGTTCAAAATATCTATGTTTAAAATAAATATTAAATAAACATATATATATATATATAGTTGTTAGTATATATATATAGTTGTTAGTGAACAGATTTGTCCTTTCTTAAAATGATCAATTTTAAACTCTGTCGCCTTCTTTTAAAGACTAGTGTTCAACTAAACAGTTGGGTAAGTCTTCTATAAACCACTTCCCTCTGAATTTTCCATAGGTACATCTCCCTATTTTAGTTATTCAAGGAATAATCTAATTAATTTTATTTGAGTAGTAGCTTTTAACCTGAAAGTATGAAAGGCTACCTACTTCATTCTTGGATGAGAGGCCAATATTTCACACATATTTCTGAGAATAACTATCTTTCCAATCTTTTCAATACAAGAGATGGAAGTAACTAAAACAAATTTCAGAACACCATTTCCATAATTCCAATAAGAAACGAATAGCTAAGAGAAACCGAATCTATTCTAAAGCACAAATCCTTTCCCAAAAACAAACACTCATAGGAAGGAGTACCAGACAAATAATAGTTTACTGCAATAGAAAGGTCATTACTATTGTTTGATTAGATAAGCATATGCAAAGATATGTGTCTACACAGATTCAAAACCCACAGATTTTCCTTCTCCCAAATACATCTATAAATCCTTTCCAATTCCAGATTTCAAAAAAAAACAAATCTGATGCTTCCTTCCCACTGGATTCTTTTACAAAACAACAGAAAATTAAAAAAAAAAAAAACTAACTAAAACTCTTCACAAAATCTAACCCCTATTCTCTCTATCCTCCTTTCATTTATAGTTTTTAGAATGGGGGAGGTCTCCCTGAAAACTCGACCTCTCCCCAAAACAGTTATAAAACTAACAAGATATATTTAGAACAGATGTTCCGAAGTCTTTGCATAAACATTAAGATTACATAAACAAAAATGGAGCCTGGGTCAATGCATTATGCCAATTTCCCATCATTATCTTCTTCTTTGCTTTCCTGGGCATCGTGAGCGGTCGTGAGTTCCTAGATTATAGATTGGTTCAGAACTATAATTGCATTGAGCTTTGCCTTTTCTGCTTCCTTGTTCCATCGGTGCTTCACCATCTTTTTGGCATGTTTTGGTAACTGATCATTACCAATAAAGGTCATAGACTCAATCCAAGCAACCCATGTTATATCCTCCGGAGTGAAATTACCCTTGGCTTTGATTTTCTCCATGTATATTCGGAAAACTTTTATCGCATCCTACGTGTTTAGCCCAAAAATTCTCAACTACCAATCGTGGTCAGGGTTAACCACCTTGTTGTCAATAACAATACTGCATTGGAGATCTTGGAGTTCATACACAGAAGTCTTAGCCTCGGAGATCATAGATTTGAAAGTAAGCACCCACCACATTATGGTCTTCTTCAGCACAAAGAGTTGGCATTCATCTGTCACCAATTTGATTGAATGCTCTGTCAAGAATCGGGTAACTCCATACTCTTCTATTTTTCTGAACAATAACAAGACGCTCTCCCATTTGTGTTCCTCTTTCTCCCAAGGTGAAATCTGATTTTGAACATTTGCGATAAGGCTTTGTATTTCATCAGATAACTTCCGGGAGTCAGTCATATACTTCTCTCTGTCCTTGACTAATCCTTCAACTCATTTCTCCACAGCCTCTGCAATACTCTTGGCCCTTTGAACCTGGCTCATTAACTTCTTATTTTCTAGTGAAGTCGGGTAAAAGTTCTCTGTGGCATGAGATATAGGGAGTGCCCCAAAACAACCAATGTTGTCGATGAACTGGGCAAGAATGTTTATGTGTCGCTTTAACTCTCTTTTTTCTTGCCTGTCCTTCTCCGATCTGGTGAGCATTTTCTTTGCCGATACCTGGAAGAAATGATTGTCTAAGTCCCTACTCATATTTCCCAGCTCCACCTTAGTGATCTCAAAATCATCTACACTGGCCTCCTTGTTTTCATCTTTGGGTTTGTATGAGGCAATTTCAGTGACCCATTTTCTGGTTCTTTCATCATTATCCAGACGAGCAGCTGTTTTGAACTTTTTTGGCTTGGGCCCTTTCTCAGTATATTTCATGACCATCTCCTAAATTGGAATAGCCACAAGAAGGAAATTTTGCTTTTTGTTTACTGAAGTGGTTAACCACTAGGGAGTTGCACTGGAACTGGTTGTTCCTTCGGTGGCTTTGGAAGGTGGTGTCATAGCTACGATTACCGTATGGGAGTCTAGGGCATTTGCCACATCGCTATCTAGGTCTTCAACTTCAAATATTTGAATATCAAGAATTGTATCCTTCACCTCTATGTCCTTAGCTTGATCCATTCTTCTTTGAGCAGCACTTTGTGACTGGGTATGTCGAGGAGTACAAAAATCCAAAGCTGAATTAGACTTGTGTCTAACCTGAGGCAGATTTTTATCTTTACCTGCATGAACAGGCATAGAAGCATTATTAGACAAATGCTTTGGTGAACACAAAGGAACCTCATTACTTCTCACAGAATTAGACTTGATGCCTAGTTTCACTACTTTCTTCCTAGCAACCCATGCCACGGTTCTCTCCCAAACTCCTTTGGTTCTTAGTTGTATATCATCTTCCTCTTCCTCGTTCCAGCTAATTGAAGGCATCTCAGTTTTTGCATGGGCTACGTATCCGGGTTCAAATAGTTCTAGATAGTCCTCTTCGAGCCCTTTAATGTCTAGCTTTACCTTAAGTGAAATAACTTGTTCTAATACCATCCTCATTTTTTCCCTTTTGAACACCTCGAGTTCATCAATACAATCCTTCTAGAAGTCTTCTAACTGCGGCATTGGGAGATATGGCATTAGACCAAGACTTCGAGAAAAACCCTTATTGTCAAAACCTTTTCTCTCGGGATACAGGGGAAAATTGAAGTTCTTAAGGTTTGTTCCAATGCTCAAGGTGTCTGAAATTGAACTAAAGGACAACACACCTAATTGGATGGGAAAATGACCTTCCCATTTATCCCTGGGTTGCACTTTTTTAACCACAGAGGTGATCTACCTACATATCTTCGCTAAAATAAGGCAATCTAAACAATAATGAGGAAGTTTGAAGGGTTCCTCTTCAAAGCCACCTATTCTTATATAGCAGAAACAAGGAAACTAGATAAAGAAACTTCCAAACCTCTTTATCAACATCTCTAGATCCTCAAAGATCCTTTTGGTTTTCACATTTTTCAATTCATGACACAAATCACCCAGAAAAGCATTGTGTACTCTTCTGAAATCCTACAAGGCATTATCCTTTTGCAGCATGGGGTAGAAATCATACACGAGAACATCCTCCTCAATGAGTTGTCTTGGTATTCCAACTAAATCCTTAACACACGTCAAACAGTATACAAGATACGAAGACATGAAGAAATTCTGGTTAAATTGTTTGGCCATACTCAGTTGCTCCCTCATTGAATCAGCAATCAGTTCCACCCAATCAAGGTACTACTTCCCCTCTAGCACTAGCTGCACATAGCAATAAATCCAGTAGTTGAAACTGTAGGCCTCTGCAGAGCCTCTGACTCGGTGCAACAAAAACATTACATCATGAATGTGAGGCAGCATGTGGTTCTTATTGGGATCCTTGGGCAACCTGGAACCACCCCTTTGAGGAACCTTCAGCCAATATTTTGCTACATTATTTCAGTGTCTGGTCCTGTCCATTTTGAACTTGGTGATTGACTGAGCAGGGGATAAATTGGAGAACTGGTAATCAAGTATCTTGAAGATAGAGGAAATCACTTCATGGTTTATAGCAAGAAGGGTTTCTCCATCATCTCTTTTAATGGTCTCAGAGACTGGATCATGCCTAGCGATACATTCCCTAACCAATTCTGGGCACGAGATAGCTGGTGGAAAATTTGCTGCCTCTATTAGACCACGACTCAAAATTTCCACACCAAAAGAACCATCAATCCCCTTGAATACCCTTTCTTTTAGAACTTCAAGATTTTCCCCTTTAAGGTCGATATCGCTAACTATGGGCTCTATACATGCTAGGCTAAAAACATTCTCGAACAAGTGGAGTCTGGACTTCATAATGCAAAGTGATAACCCTTATTTTGTGACAGCAACCCTACTACGAAAGAATAAATACAAGCAAAAATTACTGGAGAGAACAAGAAAGGGACTCACCTTCACAGTTGAGCAACCAGATGACTATCGACGATTAATACTTCTATCCAGGAAAAATAACACCGCAGCAGGAAGGAACAAATTTTCAGAGAATTAACCCTTCATACCTTATAGCAAGGGCAATGATACGGAACTACTAAGTGCAATAATTCCAATTTTTAGTTTGAGTGTGTTAAATTTGTGGATTGGACATCACATACATGCATTAAATGCATGGTGGTGTTTTTAAAGCAACCACCAGTTCCCAAAATGATTAATTACTTCAAAAAGCCAAGGATTGACGTCACTTAAGACATAGTCGACCTTCCTCAAATTGGGCAATGAATGCACCATCAAATCATTTAACCCACGGGACCCACCAACTTCGAACACATATGAACATCCTGAACAGACTTCATTGGAGTTCAAGTAGTTCAAGGTGTATGCCGCGCTCAGGAAAAATCTTTGTCGAGAATATTAATTATGTCTAGTTGTTGACAATTTGTGCTATGTTGAACACATTTGAACCTTTTGAACTTGGTTCAATGAGTTCAATGCTAGGAGGGAGATGACATAAAATGTCATCGAACAAAAACCCTTAGAGAGCCACTGCAAAACACTTAAGAAAATGCTAGTATGCAAAATCTCTTGGACAACTAGGAACTTGTGGAACCTAAATGTACCTATTGAACCCAGTTCAAGATGGTTCAAAATGTTCATAGGGTTCAACCTATTACTAAAACTCGACATTTTTTATAGAAAGATGATTTACAACGGACTAAAGGCTTTAACCGAGGTAAAACAAGAAAGACTAGGACTCCGAAAGGAATTTTAAAAAGGAAATTCTCCCCATTACGAAGGAAAAATGATGCGGTAACATTGGCTCTGACTGGGGATTGCAATTTGCAAAGAAAAATGCAAAGAACTCTAGATCTCTGGTTTCATAGGACAAAAGGCAAATAGGGGTATAAAGGAAACTCACACCGAAATAGACACAGACACTTAAAACAAAACACCTAATCTACTATATACAGAAAATTTTGACCACAGGACTCACAGTTTGTAAAGCTTGAGATCTTGCCCATTATAGGTGTAGGGCATAAGTGTTCCATCAGAATAGCTAAGTCTAAAAGCATTTTGTCCCACCACTTCACAGATTCTGAATGGGCCCTTCCATAATGAGTCAAATTTACCATGCGCACCCTTTGGCTCCTTCTGTTTATCCCATAACAATACCTCATCTCCTTCAAGAAAACCTCTTGGACAAGCTCTCATGTCAAAAATATTCTTCACCCTGCTCTGATGTTCTATAATTTTGTCTACCAACATCTCTCTTTCTTCTTTCAACTTCATTAGATACATAATCTTTTTTTCTAAAGCATTCTGAAAGAAGGAATCCTCTACTACTGTCTATAGCTTGGCTGCTGACAATTCCAAGGGTAAAGAAAGTTTTGTGCCAATTCCATACACAAGCTCAAAAGGTGCCATTCCAATGGCTCTTTTAGGCGTGATTATGTCTGCCCACAAAGCTTCATAAACCTTCTTATGCCAATTCCAAGCATTTTCATCCACCAGCTTCTTCATAATTGCAACCAAGTTCTTGTTGCTTGATTATGTCAGTCCGTTCCCTTCTAGAAAGTAATTAGAGGAATGTGAGAGAGTAATATGATGTTCATAACAAAACATGGTTAATTCCTCAGAAGAGAAATACGATGCATTATCTGCAACAATCTTTTGAGGAACCCCGAAACGGACTAAGATGCAATCTTTGAGAAAGTTACACACAACCTCTGAGTTTGCCTTTTTAGTGGGAATGGCCTCCACCCACTTGGTAAAATAGTCAGTTGTTATCAAAATATACATATGACCAACACTGGAATGAGGTTTTATCGGCCCAATGAAATCAATACCCCACTGATTGAAAGGTTCATCAATTACCACAAGCCTTAAAGGCAGATGTGGCTTCCCATAAAAGTGTTGGCATTTCTCACATTCTTTAACATAAATATATGCATCTCGAAACATGGCAGGCCAATAAAGGCAATTCCTCAAAATTTTGAAAGCAGTGACAGAGGATGAGAAGTGTCCACCACAGGCTTTGCCATGATAGGCTTCTAGAAATTTTTGCTGTTGAAGTTTATCCACACACCTTAAGTATGTTCCATGCAAGCCTTTTTTGTACAAAACATCCTGCCAAATAACATACTTAGCGGCCTTTAACTTAAGATTCCTTTGTTCCTTTGCTGACAAATGACTTGGGCAGCTGTCATAAGTCAAATAATAGGCCACATCAGAGAACCAGGTATCCTGCAATCCAACAAAAAGAGTTAATAGTAATTCTACTTCTGTTTCCATCTCATTTTCAGCTATTAACCTGCATAAGCCTTGTCCTTTGACTGTCTTTGTAGGGTGAATGTCTAGATCATATTCCTGGATTTTTGTTACCCAAGTTGCTCTTTTATTGAGTCTGACCTTGGTGTAGGAGCACCTAACCCAAACATACACCAGGAGGTTAAAGATCATGTCATGAATCATTTCACTCATATTTGAGTTTATATGGTCATTTTAGTGTATTTTGAGTCATTTTGTGAAGCATTGTAAGACATTTGCTCAAGATGTGTATTTGAGTTCTAATATGGTCTAGGAGGTCACGTTGTGCAAATATGTCCATGGAAGGTTAAATAGGATGTAAAAGTTTGTTTTGAGTCCATCTAAATGTATTTCAAGTGCACAAGCAAAGATTAGGGGTCATATTTATCAAAATGTCAAAATTGTCAATTGTGTAAAAAATGTTGGCAAGCACAAATTCCATTATAAAGTTGCAAACCAAGGATGTAACTAGTCTTGGGTAGTTGTAACTACCATATGGATGTGTGAAGGTTATAAAAACCATCATTTGGTCGAATCCAATGGGTGTGTGTAAGATTGGAGGAAGGAAATGAATAACATTTGAAGTTTTTACACACTCCACATTGTTTTTTGGGTATTGCAGTCTGATCATTCATGTTTTTCTTTATGAAAAATCATTTGTATCCATTGGAAATGTATTTCATATTGTGAGATTTTTCCAAGATCAAGAGCTCAATGAAATGTACAAAATAGAGACATAATATAGGACAAGAATAAACTGTATTCTCATCAATAGAAAATGATCAATAATAATGATTCAATCGTTACATACAATGTAGATGAGTCTGCTTATATAAGAAAGGCTAGGGATATGTGAGCACACAAACATGACATGTGGCTCAATAAGAAATAAGGGTAGGTAGGATATAGGTGTGGGTAGGTAGGAGAAATAATATAATAGTCCAAATGAGGTGGATCACCCACTGAATGTGGAGTGTAACAACAAGAGTGGAGTGTAACAACAAGATCAACACCATAAAAGGTGGAATTTCTCCTACACACACTATCCCAATGTGGCACAAACACCCAAGTGTCTCATAGCCAAACTACTATGAAATGCATTATCCTAAGTAAACTTAAGTAAGTGTAATAATATCCAAGATGAATAATTATTTACACCAACACCCCCCCTTAAGTGCAACATAGGGGAATGCACTTAAGTCTACAATGCAACTAAGCAATGCAAGATGGGTCCCGGCTACGTGGCCATGTTAGGTACCCATGTACAAATGCAAATGCATGCAAACCAATGCAATGAAATCTCTCACAAAGTGGGGAAAGAGAGAAAAACCCAATGGGAAAAAACCCTCCCCCAAAAGAGAGATGAAAAACTAGATACAAAGAACTCTCATAGAAGTATGTGAAGGACAAAACCCCATGTGAGGAAAAAGTCCCCCCCATATGAGAGAAGAAGAGAAGTCAAACTGTGACCCCCCCCCTCAATGGAGAATCTGCCCCAATGATAGAAGCTCGAGGTATGAAGAAACTGCTCCACGAACGTCAAACAACATTCCTCCCCTTAGGAAGAAACAAAACCAAAGGTGTATCCATGAAGTCTCCCCAATCATGAAGGGAAGATGTATGAAGAAAACTCATGATGAAAGGAATCTCTGAAAACTGCTCAAGTGTCCCCATGTCGATGCTAAAAGATACCCCCTCCAAAGGTGGTAAACTGTGCCACACTGCTGAAAAAGGCACTCCAAGATCTAGTGGAGATGGATGTAGAACATGTCCCAAAGACTCACATGTCTCCTCAAAACATAAAGAGACCTCCTCCAACTGTTGTACATAAGTATCCACAATCATGTCAACCTCGAAAGAATGATCATGTAGAGAATGAACAAGAGGGTCAGAGTGTGCCCTCACAACAATCCAAGAAGGATCACCTTCATCAAAGAGAAGATGAATGTCATCAATGATGTCTCCCAAATCTGCAATGTAGGATTCCACAAACAAACCTGCAATATATGTCATGTAATCATCCCATGAATTGGAAGCTGGAAGACAATGAATATCTTGTTGCATTGAATCACATGAAGGCAAAACTGTCGCACTATCTGCATCATCAGGTGCAATAGGTGATGTGATATCAATATGAGGAGATGAAATACAAGACTCAAGACCAGGTTCACATGTGAGAATCCCCATGTTCAAGTGTCCAAAGTTCTCCTCAAAATCTGAACCATCACAATAAGTGTGATCATAATGTGTAGAATCATCAAATGTGAAATCATCATCATCAACAAAATCTGAAAAGGAGTATAACCGAGATGCATGATCAACCACCCCAGTCACAATGATAGCTCTAGTCTCCATGTCTCTAATGAAAATTGAGTCAGGTGTGAACTCCACAACTCTCTTAGTTGCGCCATGTGTGATTTGATAGATAGAAAGGAGATTGTTTGTCAAGTGGGGTACACACAACACATCATTGAAGGAGTTATCCCCAATGTCAATAGATCCTTTCCCAATCACATCCATGTATGTATGATTGCCCATCAAAATCTATGGCATGGTGCAAGGCTCAAGTGTAGAGAACATAGACTGCGAAGATGCCATATGATGAGAAGCCCCTGAATCTAGAAGCCATCTCTTTGAATCATGACTGATAGTAGCACATAGAGCTTTTCCTTTTCTTGTTCCAAAAGAGTGAGTCTTTCCACTTGTAGAAGCCATGAATGCTTAACCTTTTCCTTTTGAACATGAGGAAGTGGAAGTTGATGAATCATCCTTCTTGTAGACTTTAGGTAAATCAATGTTATGCTTTTTGATGATATGTGTAAGCTCATCAATCTTCTTAGAATGGCAACGATGCTCCTCATGACCAATCTTTTTACAATAAGCACAAGTAGGTCTCTCTCTCTTTGGTGAATTATCTCTCCTGGAAGAGGATGAATCTCCTTGTTGTGGAGAAGATGGTGCTTTTTCTTTAGGCTTTGATTGCCATTTCTTCTTGTTTGAGTTGTCCTTTCCTTGATTTCCTTTGTTCCCTTGATTTTCCACTAATGCTTGAGACTTAGAAGCCTTAAGAATGCCCATGCTTTTCAACTTAGTTTGTTCCATCATCAACATTTCATAGAAAGCATCAAATGTAGGCATTGTGTAGCTTGAACCCATTCTCTTCCTATGGGTTTGGAAACTAGAAACAAATGCTACATATTCTTGTGGAAGCTTGCCTATCAAGTTGAATATCAATTGAGTATCCTTTCTATCAATGCCACAATCTTTGAGTTGTGCCCTCAACTCATTTGCCTTAGTGACATAATCTTGTATAGTATAAAAGTTCTTAGGATCTAACATGGTGAGATCACTATCAATTTGATATCCCCTAATCTCATCAACTTGACCATACAAGTCTTGAAACTTTTGCCAAGCATCCTTGATTAGAGTACACTTCTCAATATGAAAAATGAGATCCTTTGATACATACTTTCTTAAGGTACCAATTGCCATGATATTTTTAGTGAGCTAATCTAAGTGACCAACTGGATCAACCTTAGGATCAGCTGGAGCAACAATAGTTCCATCAATGTAATGAGTGAGTCCTTTTTCCATAAGTGTACTCCATGCATCAATTTTCCAAGTAGCATAATTATGTGGAGTTAAGAGAGGAAACTTAGAAGAACCCATATCAGCAAAAAGGAAGGAACACAAGAGCACAAAAGCACAAGAGACACCCCCCCAAATTCACTCAATCAAAGTACCCCCCCCAAAGTGATGATTTTGGCACTTTATACTTAGTGTGATTACAATGAGCCACTTGCAAAACAAGGCAAAGTGGACTTATGATGCAAATTTTACAACTTCTCAAATGAGATACAAGAGACTTCAATCAATAGTGCAATGAATCTAACTAAGATTCAAGCAAATATACAAGTACCAAGAGAGCCAAGAATGACCAAAATCTTAAAATACAATTTCTACTTACAATGGCATCAATCTGAAAGCATCATGTGAAAGTAGACAAAAACATACGCACTTTCAAAAAAAATGGCACCTGAAAAGGAGATCGTATGACCCCAAACGAAGCCTCTGAAGTTGCAAAAACTGGGATTACTCAGGTACAGTCACCAAAAACTACATTTTTTGAAAAATCCGTGCATCAAAATCAAAAAAATTCTTCACCACTACGGAGAGCATGAAATTCTAGCCCATTTCAAAAAAAATTGCACCCAAAAAGGAGCAAAAATGAGCAAGTTATGGCCATTTGAAGTTGAACTGCAAAATCAAAAATGCAAATGAGAGGGGCCTACCAAAATTTTGAAAAATGCTGATGTGTTGCTGATGTCAGCAAGTCATTGGGTTAAATTTGATAGCTGTATGACCATCGTAAAAACGTCACCCTCTGCTGACTGGGTGTCCGTACTGTACGGACAGATGACGCGGCAGATGATTGTGCAAATGACTGTACAGTCCGTACTATACGGATTTTGCTGATTGGATGAGTTGCATGGCGGCCGTACAGAGGTGACATGTTAGGTGACTCGGCGCGATGACGTGGTGTGCAGGGTACGGTTTTCCTGCGGGCCAGTGGCCGCCTACCACGTGGCGGGCGCGGGTTCGCCAGTCTGTGTCGGTGGTTCCCTACGGAAGGAGTGCCAGAGCCGAGGGCTGGCGACCAAGTTGGTGCGTCACATGGCAGTGACCAGCGGGGACTTGCGGCAGTGATCGGTGGGTCTTCTCGATAGCAGCATGGATAGGAAACCTGCGGCGGGCGCGGGACGAGGTACAACATGAAGATAGGTACGCGGCGTGCGACACAGACTACAGCGAATGGCAAAGATAGTGGCGGTGACGGGCAGGTCTGGACTGGTAGAGTTCAACGGCGGGTACGGGCGCGCAGTCCTACAGTATGAGGTCACGGGGGGGGGTCTGCGGACCCCCCAAAAAATCCTTTTTTTCTTTTTTTTTGCTTTTCAATTTTTTTCAAAATTTTTTTTGATTTTTTGATTTTTGAATAATTATTTACACCAACACATATGATAATGGAATGATTTAACTTTGTTTTCCCTTTGGTTTCATTTAATTTCAATTAGTTTGAAGCAAGTTGTGCAAGATTTGGTGAAAACTATCAAAAACCCTCCAAATTGGGGTTTGTGGAGAGTTTCACTAAAATATTTTGAATGAACCATTGGAAAATGTTGTAAATTTGGTGTTTGATATAGGGTTGAATTATCTTTCAAATGAATTAAGTTTCAATGTGATTGGTTAAGTATTCCATAAGATATTTGATGCCCTAGGCAGACTGGGAATGCAAATTTCTTGTTTTTTCTATAACAGTCAAAATGGTCTCGGTGGAGAGACCATAACTCGTAACTCCACCATTGGATTGTATGGGTCTTCCAAATATGCTCGGGTTTGAAAGTTAATAATAACTGAGTACGGGTATATCAAACTGTCATTAACTGGGATAGCATAATGCATTGTTTTGGTCTTGATTAATGTTCAAAGGGTTATAAAATGATATGATGGATTTGATATTGGATTGGTTGGTTGATATTAAAATTGTTTTGGACTGTAGAATGAAGATTATGATCAGATTATGCCTCTAATACAAGTGAAGATGTTGTGTTGAGATTGGAACTCCATGTTGATTTGGGGTTCTTGTAGGGTTTTTCATGATGCTCTGCATCAGACCTCTTGCTGAGTTAAAATGCTTTTCAATGCGGAGTCTGGAACAAAAACCAAGGAGTGAGAGTGCAGAATGTAATATCGAAATTGTTTTACTACCTTGACCACAACAAAGGCATGTTTCTCCAAGAGTGAATACTTAAGCTCATGCTTCTTGAGTGGAACACTCATGAATGCTATAGGTGCTTCGGCCCCAGACTCATCCATTTGCAACAAAATTCCAGACATCGTGTGTTCTGAGGCATAGCAATATATAATGAAATTCTTTTTGAAATTTGGGTTGATGAGAGTTGGTGCATTAGCAACTAAAACCTTGATTCTTTCAAAAGCTTCTTTGGCATCTTCAGTCCATTTGAAAGGATGTTGTTCGCTCAACAAGCTGATGATGTGTTTTGTAGTTTCTACAAACTCTCGAACAAATCTCCTTAAGAAATTCACTTGACCAAAGAAAGACCTTACTCCAGTCCGGTTTGAAGGTAAACTGAGACGTTGAATTGCATTAACTCTCTCAGGATCAATCTTGACTCCTTCCTTTGAAACAATATGTCCTAGCAATTTTCCCTCCGTGACACAGAAAACTGACTTCTTTGGGTTCAGGGAGATTCCATGCTCTCGACAATGCTGCAAAACTACCCTTAGATCCTTCAGATGGTTCTCCCTCCTATGAGAAAACACCGCCAGGTCATCGAGGTAAACAACAATAATTCTATCTCAAAAATCCTTAAAAGAGGAATCCATAGCCCTTTGAAAGGTAGCTCTAGCATTTATTAAACTGAAGGGCATACAGTTATATGTGAAAGTTCCCCACAGAATGATGAATGTCATCTTGTGTTGTTCATGCCTTGCAACACTAATTTGATTGCAACCAGAAAAATCGTCTAACATCGACATCATTTCTAACCCGGATACCGTCTGCAAAATATGATCCATATTGGGTAAAGCGTAATTGTCCTTAAGACTTGCCTGATTCAAATTACGGAAATCCACACAAATACGAATCTCCCCATTCTTCTTCCTTATGGGCACAATGTTGGCTACCTAGGTAGAGTGATAAATTGGATATATGATTCTAGCCTTAAGCATTTTATCAACCTCTTTAAAAATTGCATCTGCCATTATGGGGTTGAAATTTCTCAATTTTTGTCTGAAGGGAGAGATGCTTGGCTTCAATGGAATTTGATGCTGAAAATGCCCATCTCTAAACTCCTCTAGATCATCGTAGGACCAAGCGAATACATCAGTGTATTGTTTCAGTAGTGTGCCAAGTATTCATTTTTCCTCTGGAGAACAACACATGCCAATTGTTACTTCTTTTGGGTTGGACTCATCGCCCAGATTTATTTTCTCATAACTTCCTTTCCTGTCATCCTTAGGGACTTTCTTGCCTATGAACACATCATCTCAAGTGAAAAACCTCTCTAGATTCACTAGCCCTTTTGGAATTTTGTTGCCTTTGAGCTGAATAAAATTATTTGTGGGATCAACATCTAGGTCTGGACTAAACTCCTTGCAGTTATTTTTAGAACCTTCAAAATATGATTGGGAGAATGACTGAACACATTCTAGAAAGTCTTTGATCTGAGCATCTGCATCGAATACTTGCTAATGATTTACATTATCAGGGACACTAGGCCTATAAATCATTTCAATCTTATATGAATTATCCTTAATGTCTAGATGTGGTAACAAAAGAGAAGCTAAAATGACCAATGAATCTGCCCTACTATTTTGATCCCTTGATATGGCTTCAATCGAGAAAGCATCAAAGAATTCTAACTCATCCCAAACCCTATTTCTATAATGTCTCAATCTGTCATTCTTAACCGTATAGATATTCCTCACCTGTCTGAGAATCAACTCTACATCACCTTTCACTTTGAGAAATTTGATACCTTTACATCTAGCCTCATTTAATCCTAACAATAATGCCTCATACTCCGCAGTATTATTAGTATTCTTAAAATCCAACTTGAAAGAAAAAGGAAAAATATTACCATTAGGTGACAGTAAAACTACCCCTACTCCAGAGCCAAAGTTGGCGCAACTTCCATCGAATTCCATCTGCCACAACCCACCAAGTTTGTCAACTACTTCTTGAGGTTCCCTTTCGCCAAGTGCAAGGATACGATAGTTTCCAAACTTGCATTCTTGAAATAGAATCTAGGCTTTAGGGTTATCTGAAGGAAAGATAGTGTACTTATTTTTGGCTCAAGTTCAAGCTTGATTTTCTGTTTTCCAAGAGGATAATAGCTTCAGACCAGTCCATCTTGATTTCACCTCCAATGTCCTTACAAAATGTTCTACTCAAGAGCATCCCGTAACTTGTGGGAATGTCAACAACTAGGATACTCAATTTTACTCTTTTGTTAGGGCATGTTGCTAGCACTGCCTGGACATCTTTTACATGTCCAATAAGAGGAACCTATTTTGCATCCATCGTATAGCACCTCCCAAATGTTTTCGTGAGAGTTAAACCTAGAGACCTAGCAACGGGTGAAGGCATTATGTTGTCTGATGCCCCTGAATCTATTATGCAATTGCTAAGCTTTTGACCATTCAGGAGAAGGGATATGTAGAAAGGTTCAGGTTTTAGAACATCAACCTCAAGCCCATTTTTAGCATCATGAAAAGAACAGGGATCAACAAAGTTAGCTAATGGGCACGGAATAGATGAAGATTTTTTAGCAGCAATCAAATCACTATTCTCCACACATTCATGCACCGAGGACTCTGAAGAAGAGTCTCCTTTAACATATTTGACTAGCTTATCTAGTTCTTTTGGGTTCAGTTTCAAATATTCAGTAGTGGAAAGTTGAACAGTAGAAGCTTTACAAAATTCAATGATGTCAAAGGAGGAGGAAGAAGAAGAGCTATTGTTATCTTCATGATTGCTTTGCAAAATCCTAACCACGGGAGTCTTTGAATGAGAGGAAAAGCTATTATTTGGGAGATCTTTACCTTTGAAATTACCTCCAGAAGGGTTCACAAAAGGAGAAGACTGGGAAGTTCGTTGATTCCTTGTTAGCATCGCACATGCAGGAACTTCAAGGGTTGCCAAAATATTACTACCTCTTTCCGAATCTAACTCATATTCAAGGTAGAATGATCCAGAGTGTCCAGGTACCTCTTGAATTTTCTCTGCTTTAGTGAACTCACCTAATTCATCCTTTGTGTTTTGCGTTTGAACATGTCTTATCATATCAGGAAAAGAACCCCCATTGTGATCTGTGCTAAGATTGAATGAACACATGGCACCCTTGTCAGGAGGTGCCTCTATTTGCAATTTTTGTGGAGCAGTAGGCAATTGCTACAATCATCTATAGTTATACTAATTTGGATTTTTTCTGCTTATATCCTGATAAGGCTACGGATAGGAATTTCTAGGCTTTGGTATCTGCCTCTTCAAAGCAATCATATCATTGACAAGCCGTTGAACAACTAGGTCAGTGGAAGAGGTAGATGCCTAAGGTTGACCTTGAGGAGTTTGTACATATTTTCTCCATTTCCCAGCTGTTATTAGATCATCTTCAAGTTATATAGCTTCATTTTGTGAAGTCTCAAGATCAGCCAGCCTATTTCTTCTAAGGTGAAAACCTACATCAGGAGGTATGGAATTTATGAAGAAACATTGTTGATTATCAGTGGTTGGTCTTTTGACCTGAAGAATTTTATGGATAATCTTATTATACCTGGCTACATAGTCCCTCATTGGCTCATGAATTTCTTTTTTCATTTGTGTGAGTTGAGCCAGTAAAGAATGTTCATCATCGACACTTTTGAACCTTTTCTCAAAAGCGGTTTTAATTGTTTGATAGTCAGTTATTGATCCTAATCATAGATGACTGAACCAATCTGTTGCCCCCTTAGTAAGAGTTTGAGCAAAAATCCTTATAGCCACATCTTCATATTGGACTGCCAGAATCTCAGTGGCTACATTAAAATAATTCAAGTGCTCTTCAACTGAGAAATTTCCATCTCCATTGTATTTAGGTAGGACATCCCTCACCCCTTTTGGAAGCAGATTATGAGCTCTGAGAGCAAGAGGTCCAACAATGGCACCCCATGGTTGGGCCATAATCAACACATGATAAATGGTTACTAGAGGAGGGGCTTGAACTCCAATAAGTGTTAGTGCTTGCCAAGCATTTGAAGAAGAAGGTATAGGAGTAATTCTGACAAGAGAGGAAGGCCTACTTTTAGCGTTTCTTTTGGGAGTAAAGTTTGTGGCAAATGACAACCCTTGCAATTCTTCAAAACAATTATCAATTATTCCCTCCCTCCTTTGTGATCTGGTATAAGGACGAGAATCCAGTGTTGTTACCCCTAGGGTTCTCAGGTCTTCACTAACTCCTTTAAACCCAACAATATTCTTGTACCTTGGGAATCTGTTTTAGGCAAGGCAAGTCTGTGGGTATTGTTATTTTCGAATACAACTCTTTCAAACTCAAAGCATGCTGGTCTATTGAATGTTCTACTTGTATTGTCGTTCCCCAATAGAGTCGCCAAAAATCTATTAGTGAACAGATTTGTCCTTTCTTAAAATGATCAATTTTAAACTCTGTCACCTTCTTTTAAAGACAAGTGTTCAACTAAATAGTTGGGTAAGTGTTATATAAACCACTTCTCTCTAAATTTTCTATAGGTATAGCTCCCTATTTTAGTTATTCAAGCAATAATCTAATTAATTTTATTTGAGTAGTAGCTTTTAACCTGAAAGCATGTAAGGTTGCCTACTACATTCTTGGATGAGAGGCCAATATTTCACACATATTTATGAGAATAACTATCTTTCCAATCTTTTCAATACAAGAGATGGAAGTAACTGAAACAAAGTTCAAAACACCATTTCCATAATTCCAATAAGAAAGGAACAGATAAGGGAAACCAAATCTATACTCAAGCACAAATCCTTTCCTAAAAACAAACACTCATAGGAAGGAGTACCAAACAAATAATAGTTTACTGCAATAGAAAGGTCATTACTCTTGTTTGATTAGATAAGCATATGCAAAGATATGTGTCTACACAGATTCAAAACCCACAGATTTTCCTTCTCCCAAAAATAGTATGATCGTTTATATATATTGATGCCCTCCTAAATGGCACAATGTTAGTTTATGATCAAACAACACAAAACACACAAAACATTAGTGTTAGTCAATCTAAAACCAAAACATATGAAGGCATTCCAAAAGAGACACTAAAAGAGACATGCTAAATATATCTAATAAATAGAAGAAATGATCATGAGACATCTCCAACTGCCTCTTAGCATGGCCTTAGCTTCTTCTCCCTTGTTCCTCTCCTCTCCAAGTTCCAAAATAGTGTAGCTCTCAGCAGCTTTTTGCACTATGGATGCTTATGGAGGATTGAGATTGTAGTATAGCTCTAAACATGAAATGAAAAGCTATTTTTAATGCTAAAATGATTGATTTTACCAAAAAGACAAGATTTAGTTATGCTATGCTAAATGCTCTCTAAAATGGCTATAGTCTAAATGCTTACAAGTTTTCAGGATCTAGATTATGAAGGAATGGGCTCTATTTATAGGAAAAATGGAGCAATGGATGGCCAGGATTGAAAGGTTTAATCAAGGGTCAAACTTGAAAGTTGGGGATCCATGTGCACAATTGGCACCAATAAAATAGTGACAAGTGTCAACACGGGATTGGGTTGAGAGAAGAGGTTGGAGGCATTAAAGGCCTGAGAAGACTTCATGGTTATCTAAAGGCTAAGGGTCAAGTCTAAATTAGGATTACCCACTGGATTAGGAGTTAATCCAAGGATAAACCTTTGTGCAAATGATTAAGAGATAATCATGGTCAAAGCATTGAAGGCTTGATGAGACCCTTGGGTTGGGTAGAGGTTGAGTCAAAACAAATGTTTTTACCATGTAGGAGGGTTTGGGTTAACCATTAATGGTTATTGGAGACTTTGTGGATTAAGTGGTTGAAGGTTGGAAGCCTTTAATGGTTTTCAAAGACTTTGGGGTTTTTGGTGGTTGAAGGTTGAAAACCTTCAATGGTTATCCAAGACTTTGGGCCATTTGAGAAGTGACTCCATTTTGTTTAGGAATGTGACAATAATTAGGGGATGGATTAGACTAATTAGGAAGGGGTTAGAAGAATCTAGAAGGGGATTAGATTTTGCAAGTGGATTTGGTGGGTGAGGGAAAATAGGATTTTATTAAAAATAAAAATTCATTTATTTCAATAAATGTGTGCAAGTTGCATTTGTAGGAAAATGCAAGTGGGGTGGGGGATAATGATTTAAATAAATGTTTTATTTAATTTATTTAAAAGAGGAAAAGGGGATTTAATTAAATAAATTGATTTTATTTATTTAATTGATTTGAATTGGATTTAATGAATTAATTAAAATAAATTGAATAATTTATTTAATTAATAGAAGAATGTTTGGGGATGAATTAATTAAATATTAATTTAATTAACTGATGGCTAGTGTATTTTTAATCAAATAAATACGAAATATTCATTTAATTAAAATGGACAGATTTATGTGACTATATATATATATATATATATATATATATATATATATATATATATATATATATATATATATATATATATATATATATATATATATATATATATATATATATATATATATATAATGCGACAAAGGCACAATGATACATCAATAAATCCTTTCCAATTCCAGATTTCAAAAAAAAACAAATTTGATACTTCCTTCCCACTGGATTCTTTTACAAAACAACATAAAATTTTTAAAAAAAAAAAAAACTAACTAAACTTCTTCACAAATCTAACCCCTATTCTCTCTCTCCTCCTTTCATTTATAGTATTTAGAATGGGGGAGGTCTCCCTGAAAACTCAACCTCTCCCCAAAATAGTTATAAAACTAACAAGATATATTTGGAATAGATGTTCCAAAGTCTTTTCATAAACATGAAGATTACATCAACAAAAACGGAGCCTGGGTCAATGCATTATGCCACTTTCCCATCATTATCTTCTTCTTCGCTTTCCTGGGCGTCATGAGCAGTCATGAGTTCTTGGATTATAGATTGGTTCGGAACTTTAATCACATTGAGCTTTGCCTTTGTCGCTTCCTTGTTCCATCGGTGCTTCACCATCTTTTCGGCATGTTTTGGTAACTGATCATTACCAATAAAGGTCATAGACTCAATCCGAGAAACCTATGTTATATCCTTCGGAGTGAAATTACCCTTCGCTTTGATTTTATCCATGTATATTCAAAAAAAAATTATCGCATCCTGCATGTTCAGCCCAAAAATTCCCAACTACCAATCATGGTCAGGGTTAACCACCTTGTTGTCATTAACAATACTGCACTGGAGATCTTGGAGTTCATACACAGAAATCTTAGCCTCGAATATCACAGATTTGAAAGTAAGCACCCACCACATTATGGTCTTCTTCATCACGAAGAGCTGGCATTCATCTATCACCAATTTGATTGAATGCTCTGTCAGGAATCGGGTAACTCCATACTCTTCTATTTTTCTGAACAATGACAAGACACTCTCCCATTCGTGTTCCTCTTTCTCCCAAGGTCAAATCTAATTTCAAACTTCTGCGATGAGGCACTGTATTTCATCACATAACTTCCGGGAGTTAGTGATATACTTCTCCCCATCCTTGCCTATTCCTTCAACCCATTTCTCCACAGCCTTTGCAATACTCTTGGCCCTTTGAACCTGGCTCATTAACTTCTTATTTTCTAGTGAAGTTGGGTCAAAGTTCTCTGTGGCATGAGATATAGGGAGTGCCCCAAAACAACCAATGATGTCGATGAATTGGGCAAGAATGTTTATGTGTCGCTTTAACTCTCTTTTTTCTTGCCCGTCCTTCTCCGATCTGGTGAGCATTTTCTTTGCCGATACCTGGAAGAAATGATTGTCTGAGTTCCTGCTCATATTTACCAGCTCCACGTCAGTGATCTCAAAATCATCTGCACTGGCCTCCTTGTTTTCATCTTTGGGTTTGTATGAGGCAATTTCAGCAACCCATTTTCTTGTTCTTTTTTCATTATCCAGACGAGCAGCTGTTTTGAACTTTTTTGGCTTGGGCCCTTTCTCAGTATATTTCACGACCATCTCCTGAATTGGAATAGTCATAGGAAGGAAATTCCGCTTTCTATTTACCGAAGTGGTTAACCACTTGGGAGTTGCACTGGAACTGGTTGTTCCTTTGATGGCTTTGGAAGGTGGTGTCATAGCTACGATTACCGTATGGGAGTCCAGAGCATTTGCCACATCACTATCCAGGTCTTCAATTTCAAATATTTGAGTATCAAGAATCGTATCCTTCACCTCTGTGTCCTCAGCTTGATCCATTCTTCTCTGAGCAGCACTTCATCACCGGGTATGTCGAGGAGTACAGAAATCCAAAGCTAAATTAGACTTGTGTCTAACCTGAGGCGGCTTTTTATCTTTACCTGCATGAACAGGTATAGAAGCATTATTAGAAAAACGCTTTGGTGAACGCAAAGGAACCTCATTACTTCTCACAGAATTAGACTTGATGCCTGATTTCACTGCTTTCTTCCTAGCAACCCACGCTGCGGTTCTCTCCCAAACTCCTTTGGTTCTTAGTTGTATATCATCTTCCTCTTCCTCATTCCAGTTAATTGAAGGCATTTCAGTTTCTGCATGGGCTAAGTATCCGGGTTCAAATAGTTCTAGATAGTCTTCTTCGAGCCCTTTAATGTCCAGCTTTACCTGAAGTGAAATAACTTTTTCTAATACCATCCTCATTTTTCCCCTTTTGAACACCTCAAGTTCATCAGTACAATCCTCCTAGAAGTCTTCTAACTGTGGCATTGGGAGATATGGCATTAGACCAAGACTTCGAGAAAAACCCTTATTGTCAAAACCTTTTCTCTCGGGATACAAGGGAAAATTGAAGTTCTTAAGGTCTTCTCCAATGCTCAAGGCGTCCGACATTGAACTACAAGTCAACACACCTAATTGGATGGGAAAAAGACCTTCCCATTTATCTTTGGGTTGTGCTTTTTTAACCACAGAGGTCAGCTTTCTACATATCTCTACTAAAATAAAGCAATCTGAATAATAATGAGGAAGTTTGAATGGTTCCTCTTCAAAGCCACCTATTCCTATATAGCAAAAATGAGGAAACTGGATAAAGAAATTGCCAAACCTCTTTATCAACATCTGCACATCTTCAGAGATCCTTTTGGTTTTCACATTTTTCAATTCATGACACAAACCACCCAAAAAAGCATTGTGTATTCCAACTAAATCCTTAACACACGCCAAACAGTATACAAGATACAAAGACATGAAGAAATTCTGGTTAAATTGTTTTGCCATACTCAGTTGCTCCCTCATTGAATCAACAATCAGTTCCGCCCAATCAAAGTACTGCTTCCCCTATAGCACTAGCTGCACATAACAATAAATCCAGTCATCAAAATTGTAGGCCTCTACAGAGCCTCTGACTCGGTTCAACAAAAGCATGACATCGTGAATGTGAGGCAGCATGTGGTTCTTATTGGGATTCTTGGGCAACCTGGAACCACCCTTTTGAGGAACTTTCAGTCATTATTTTGCTATTTTATTTCGGTGTCTGGTCCTGTCCATGTTGAACTCGATGATTGACTGAGCAGGGTAGAAATTGGAGAACTGGTAGTCAGGTATCTTGAAGATAGAGGAAATCACTTCACGGTTTATAGTAAGAAGGGTTTCTCCATCATCTCTTTTAATGGTCTCAGAGACTAGATCATACCTAGCGATACATTCCCTAACCAATTCTAGGCACAGGATAGCTGGGGGAAAAGTTACTGCCTTTGTTAGACCACTACTCAAAATTTCCACACCAAAAGAACCATCAATCCCCTTGAATACCCTTTCTTTTAGAACTTCAAGATTTTCCCCTTTAAGGTCGGTATCGCTAACTATGGGCTCTGTACATGCTAGGCTAAAAACATTCCTGAACAAGTGTAGTGTGGAGTTCATAATGCAAAGTGATAAGCCTTATTTTGTGACAGCAACCCTACTACGAGAGAAGAAATACAGGCAAAAATTATTGGAGAGAACAAGAAAGGGACTCACCTTCACAGTTGAGCAACCAGACAACTATCGATGATTAATACTTCTATCCAGGAAAAATAACACCGTAGCAAAAAGGAACAAATTTTTAGAGAATTAACCCTTCATACCTTATAGCGAGGGCAATGATATGGAACTATTAAGTGCAATAGTTCCAATTGTCAGTTTGAGTGTGTTAAATTTGTGGATTGGACATCGCACGCATGCATTAAATGCATGGCGGCGTTTTTAAAGTAACCACCAGTTCCCAAAATGATTACTTACTTTGAAAAGCCAAGGATTGACGTCACTTAAGACATGGTTCACCTTCCTCATATTTGGTAATGAATGCACCATCAAATCATTTAACCCGCGGGACCCACCAACTTCAAACACATATGAACATCCTGAACAGACTTCATTGGAGTTCAAGTAGTTCAAGATGTATGCCGCGCTCAGGGGAAATATTTGCTGAGAATATTAATTATGTCTAGCTGCTAACAATTTGTGCTATGTTGAACATGTTTGAACCATTTGAACTTGGTTCAATGAGTTCAACGCTAGGAGAGAGATGACATAAAACGTCACCGAACAAAAACCCTTAGAGAGGCACTGCAAAACACTTAAGAAAATGTTAGTATGAAAAATCCCTTGGACAACTAGGAACCTATGGAACCTAAATGTACCTGTTGAACCCAGTTCAAGATGGTTCAAAATATTTATAGGGTTCAACCTATTACTAAAACTCGGCATTTTTGATTGAAAGACGATTTACAACGGACTAAAGGCTTGAACCGAGGTATTACAAGAAAGACTAGGACTCCAAAAGGAATTTTAAAAAGGAAATTTTCCTCATTACAAAGGAAAAATGATGTGGTAACATTGGCTCTGACTGGGGATTGCAATTTGTGAAGAAAAATGCAAAGAACTCTGGATCTCTGGTTTTGTAGGACAAAAGGCAAATAGGGGTATAATGATAACTTAATGATGAACGAATAGTACCAAACCGGTACTGAGAGGGGGGGGTGAATTAGTACAGGCAAAAACACAACCTTAAACTAGTTTGTCAACTAACACTTATGCACTGACAGACAAATAGTAGCACCGGTCCTTCAACAGACTTCAATCGGCAAAACCCATTATAACTGAGACAAGCAAATACTAGTGGACACTTATCTTCTCATATAAGGTAACTCTTCATTCCCATTTCACCCTAATGCATGAACAGGAAATCTACCATCAAAGATGTATATATTACAGCAAGATCAACATGCATCACCACTTAATCAGAAAACAATCATAACATCACATGAAGAAAGCATCACACATGACACACACATTTTTCATGTGGAAACCCAACTGGGAAAAACCACGATGGGGATGAATACCCACAAGCTATTTTTGAACTCTTTAGAAGTCTGCTCTGTTAGAAGCCTTGTCCTCTTAAAGACAGCTACAATAGGTTTTGTTAGGAACCGATCCTATTAGGGATCACCCGATTAAGGGATGGCTACAATACCCAGTTAAGGGTTAAACCCTGTTAAGGGTACCTTGTTAGAGGATTTCAAGAATTCAATAGCTAAAGGATATCAATGACTCAGTAGCTTTGAGTTACCCTGTTAAAGGATTTTCAACAACCCGATTAAGGCTACCCTGTTAGGGGATTTCACAACTATTGAAGTGGTTAAAGATCAATAGGTATATCAATGACCTGATAATAGCACTCAATGCCAATGCAGATCTGCTTAAGGTCCTCTTCACATTCTGCACTTACACTCTACAGATATGACTTCTCTCCTCTGGTCTAGCAAGAATCATGTATCTCTTCTCTTAGATACACACACACAACATTGACCTTATAGGAAACAGACAGGTCGGTAGCATAAACCTTAAACCCTAAACCTGTTAGGTTAAGCAATTCAAACGGTTCAATCCTGACCATTGAACATACTGCATTAAATGCAACATATCTTGAATAAATCTCAAGACATTCTCCATTGTTCATTATCCACCGATTTCATGGCGGCTGATAATCCATCACGCGTTTTCACCATTTATAAACTTTGCACATTCCCGAGGTAGATAGGGATAGTCTTCTTCATGCAAGATCCTTCACATGCACAAGGTTGATGTGGCAACATGATCTGTTCTTTATTATATTGCTAACTCATCACACAAAGATTACCGATTAAGTCACACAAGCTTGAGGTACTCCAACCGGAAATCCTGAAGTGGAAACTACCTACCAACCGGTAGTCATACAATGCTTCCATGTGTCGGTTCCCATGACTACATGCCAGTTCATCTTGACATGCCGGTTCACCTTGAACAAATATACCGCTTTACTTTGGCATATATATCAGTTCTCTCTTCATATCAAATATTGACATCAATGACAACATACAATATCATTATGTCCTCATACCGGTTTTCACATAATGCCAACAATCTCCCCCTTTGGCATTGATGGCAATATACAAAAGATATCTCACTGCTAACTCATCTTCTCCCCAATTTCTACAGATATCTTCTCCGCTACACTTCTCCCCCTTTGACAACAATGCCAAAGTGGAGGCACAAACATCCCTGTTCCATTATGCTGCTCCCCCTGAGGAGTAGCATCCTTCAACACATCAATCAACAAAAAAATTTGACTATGCAATACCTGACTGATGTGGAACAAATACTTTTAATTTACCTCCTGAAGGGGTAGTACCCCCAATTCACCTCTTAAATACACAAATATAGTCTTTGGGAGAGGCTTGGTGAATATGTTTGTTAACTACTCTTTATTGGAAACATGTTCCAATACAATCTCTTTATTCTAAACCTTTTCCCTCAATAAATGATACTTAAGGTCAAATGCTTGGTTCTAGAATGTAAAACCAGATTCTTTGAAATATTGATAGCACTTGTGTTATCACAGAATATACTTACCGGTTGAGATACAGGGATTTTGAAGCCATCTAATACATGCTTCATCCAGATTGTCTAAGTGCAGTTCATGAAAGCTACAACATACTCCACTTCCGCTATAGACTGAGAGATACAACTCTACTTCTTACTCATCCATGAGACCAGTCTATCACTAAGAAAGAATGCACCACCGGTTGTGCTTTTCTGATCATCCACATTACCTGCCCAATCAACATCTATGAATACTTTCAGGTTGAAATCATTGATGTATGGGTACCACAATACATAGTCAATTATTCCCTTCAGATACGTAAGAATCTGCTTGACTGCAACCAAGTGGGATTCTCTTGGACTTTCCTGGAACCTTGCAGTAATGCCAACTACATGTGCAATATCTGGTCTACTATGCACTACATAATGTAACTTATCAATCATTGATTGGTATTCCTTCTCATCAACCAATGTAGAATAATCCTCTTTTGATAATTTGCAACTGGTCACCATCGGTGTACCAACCGGTTTGCTATCTTCCATGCCAAAGGTCTTCAACACCTCTTTGACATATTTGGACTGAGTGATAAAGATTCCATCTTTCATCTGCTGGATCTGCAGTCCAATGAAGAACTTAATCTCCACTATGAGTGACATCTCAAACTCTTCCTTCATCTCATTAGCAAACTCATGACTCATCTTGTTATCTCCACCAAAGATAATGTCATCAACAAAAACCTCACAGATTAGGATCTGATCTCCTTCAGATTTCAAGTAGATATTGCTATCTTCACTTGTTCTCTCAAATCTAATCTTCACAAGATGGGAATGTAGATGTTCATACCATGCTCTAGGTGCCTGCTTTAGACCATATAAGGCTTTATGTAGCCTACACACCATATCACTATCTTCAGATAGGGAAAACCTATCTGGTCACTCTATATACACCTCCTCTTCAAGTACACCATTTAGGAATGCAGATTTTACATCCATTTGTTATACCTTGAATCCTTTAAAAGATGCAAATGCAAGAAGCATACGAACTCCTTCCAATCTGGCTACAGGAGCAAAGGTTTCTCCATAGTCTTCTCCTTCTTCTTGAGCATATCCTTTGCACACCAATCTAGCTTTGTTCTTAATCACTGTGCCATCCTCATTCAGCTTGTTTCTGAACACCCATTTGGTGCCAATGATATTTTTATGCTCCGGTCTGGGTACCAAGGACCATGTACCATTTTTCTCTATCTGGTCAAGTTTCTCTTCCATTGCCTTGATCCAATCTTCATCTTTATGAGCCTCTTTGAATGATTTAGGCTCAAATTTAGAGATCATACATGATTTTTCTTTGATCTTTCTTCATGTAAGGATTCCTGCATCCTTATCTCCTATGATCTGCTTAGGATCATGATTCAGCTTGACATACCAAGGAATAGTCTTGACTGGTTCTTCTTGCTTTTCCTCTTCATCCTCATCTTCATC
Organism: Cryptomeria japonica; assembly: GCF_030272615.1. Lineage (NCBI taxonomy): Eukaryota > Viridiplantae > Streptophyta > Pinopsida > Cupressales > Cupressaceae > Cryptomeria > Cryptomeria japonica. Next base: position 60,277,715 of record NC_081411.1, on the reverse strand, counting down.
AGTATCAACATTCACCGGTTCAGGAACACTGTTACTGGTACTTGGTTGACTAACAATTGGTTCCCAGAAGGTTACAACTGGTTCATTTATAGCTTGCTCACTATCAGTTTCTCAGAGGTTTCATCAACTCTCACATTGATACTTTCCATAATTCTCTAAGTCCTATTGTTGAAACACTTGAGAGCTTTACTCTTGGTGGAATATCCTAGTAATATTCCCTCATCACATTTAGCTTCAAATTTGCCCTGATGTTCACTCCTCTTGATGTAACATTTTCTACCAAATACACTAAAGTAGCTAACCACAAGTGTCTTACCGGTCCAATACTCATAAGGAGTTTTGTCCTTACCTTTCTTGATGAGTACCCAGTTCATTGTGTAGACTGCAGTGCTTACCACTTCTCTCCAAAAGGTGTTAGCTACCTTTCCTTGAATCAACATGGTTCTAGCTACTTCAACCATAGTCTAGTTATTCCTCTCTACTAGGCCATTCTGTTGTGGAGTCCGGGGGGTAGACAGTTGCCTCTTGATGCTAAATTCTTGACAATACTTGTTGAATTCATCGGAAGTAAATTCCCCTCCTTGATCAATTCTTAGGCACTTGATCCTTTTACCGCTTTCCTTCTCCACTAATGCTCTGAAAGCTTTAAACATTACAAAGGCTTCAGACTTGTCTTTCAAGAATGTGACCCACATCATTCTTGAGCAGTCATCAGTGAGAATCATGAAGTACCTATCACCCTGCACACTTCTAGTTTTCATAGGACCACACAAATTAGTATGCACAAGATCAAGCAAGTTGTCAGCAGTGAAAGATTTACCTTTAAAGGTTGAGGAAGACATTTTCCCCAATTGACACTCTCTGCACAAGGTATTATCTGGTTTGCTTAGTATCGACAACCCTCTAACTGCCTTGATCTTACTAGCCTTCACAATGTTATCAAATTTTACATGGTAGAGTCTCCTATGCTATATCCAGCTATCATCAAATTTAGCCATAAGACATGTACTTATATTTGCATTCAGCTAAAATAGGTTACCTTTGGTCTGCATGTCGGTGGCCACCAATTCACCATATTTTCCTTTGATTCTGCAAACTCCATTCTTGAATTCCAAAGTGAGGCCACTGTCATTCAGCTGGGAAACACTCAGAAGGTTGTTTCTGAGACCATCAACCCAATACACATTGTCAGCACTACTCTTTCCATTCAGAGAGATGGACCCTTTTCCTTTAACCATACATGGTGCATCATTGCCAAAATGAACCACACCACCATCATACTCTTCCAAGGATAGAAACTTGCTCTGGTCACCAGTCATATGGTGAGAGCAACCACTGTCAATAATCCACTCATTGGAATCATCAAAGTGGGAGACAAGAGCCTTCTTGTTTGACACATCTTCCTTTACAGCAACAAACACAATGTCTTCATTCTCTTCATCTTCTAATTCCTCATCTGTGACACCTTCATCAACTGCAACAAAATAGTTTCTTCGGTTTCCTCCTTTGAATTTCCTGAATCTTTCCGGTTTATCCTTGTTGTCACTATTAGGACAGTTCATAGTAATATGTCCTATCCGGTTACACGAAAAACATTTCAAAGGGAGCTTACCTATGTATTTACCGGTTCCTTTTGGAAGTTTCTTGGCAAGAAGAGCTTCAAATTCCATCAGAAACTCCTCATCATCCATTACTCTGCTCTATCTTGGTTCACCACTAGTGCTTGCTTCTTTTCCTTTCCTGGATGATAAAGCAGAAGCTCTAAAAGATGATTCAGCCTTTTGAACACTGCCATCAAAATTATTTAGTTCATAGGCTGTCAACTTTGCTATGATGGAGTCCAAGGATACCTTAGTCTTGTCTATTGATCTCAGCTCCTGAATAGTAGGAACCCTTATTGCATAGACTGACAATAGGGATCTCAGGACTTTTCTTACCACAATGGAATCTTCCATTTTACCACCTGCACTCTTGATATCTCTGACAACAGTTTTGATTCTAATACCATACTATTGAATGGTTTCACCTTCAACCATTCACATGTCTTCAAAATTTCCTCTAAGGCTTTCTTCCTTAGCTTGGTTTACATGCTCATCACCTCCATAGATATTTTCAAGAGCATCCCATACCTCTTTGGGATTTACCTTATCTTGGACATCAATGAACTCAATATCAGATAAACTACTGATTAGGGCTTCCATGACTTGCCCATTCTCTTGTATCTCTCTCTTTTGATCATCGGTGAGAGTACCAGTAGTGGCAACATAGGGATTCTCAACATAGCTCCATTGTTGAGCACCCATGCTTCTGATGTATATCTTCATTCTATCTTTCCATATACTAAAATTTTCTTTGTTAAACTTTAGACCTTCCCTCTTCATCATTACAATAGGATCTTTCCCTCAAGCGGTTAAGCTTACAACACAGAGGACCTGGAGGATGCTCTGATACCAATTGATAACTTAATGATGAACGAATAGTACCAAACTAGTACTGAGAAGGGGGAGTGAATCAATACAAGCAAAAACACAACCTTAAATTGGTTTGTCAACTAACACTTATGCACTGACAGACAAACAATAGCACCGGTCCTTCAACAGAGTTCAACCGGCAAAACCCAGTATAACTGAGACAAGCAAAGGCCGGTTGACACTTATCTTCTCATATAATCTAACTCTTCATTCCCATTTCACCCTAATGCATGAATAGGCAATCTATCATCAAAGATGTACATATTACATCAAGATCAACATGCATCACCACTTAATCAGAAAACAGTCATAACATCACATGAAGAAAGCATCACACATGACACACACATTTTTCACATGGAAACCCAAATGGGAAAAACCATGGTGGGGATGAATACCCACAAGCTATTTTTGAACTCTTTAGAAGTCCACTCTATTAGAAGCCTTGTCTGGTTGAAGATAAATACAATAGGTTCTGTTAGGAACCGATCTTGTTAGGGATCACCCGGTTAAGGGTTAAACCCTGTTAAGGGTACCTAGTTAGAGGATTTCAAGAACTCAATAGCTAAAGGATATCAATGACTCAGTAGCTTCGAGTTACCCTGTTAAAGGATTTTCAACAAGCCGGTTAAGGCTACCCTATTAGGGGATCTCACAATTGTTGAAGTGGTTAAAGATCAACAGGTATATCAATGACCTGATAATAGCACTCAATGCCAATGCAGATCCGCTTAAGCTCCTCTTCACCTTCTGCACTTACACTCTGTAGATATGACTTCTCTCCTCTGGTCTGGCAAGAATCATGTATCTCTTCTCTTAGATACACACACACAACTTTTGCCAACAACTTTAGAAAGAAACACAACATCGACCTTATAGGAAATAGACAGGTCGGTAGCATAAACCTTAAACCCTAAACCTATTAGGTTAAGCAATTCAAATGGTTCAATCATGACTGTAGAACATACTGCATTAAATGCAACAAATCTTGAATAAATCTCAAGACATTCTCCATCATTCAGTATCCATCGATTTCATGGCGGCTAATAATCCATCACGCATTTTCACCATTTATAAACTTCGCACATTCCCGAGGTAGATAGGGATAGTTTTCTTCATGCAAGATCCTTCACGCGCATAAGGATGATGTGGCAACAAGATCTGTTCTTTGTTATACTTCTAACTCATCACACAAAGATCACCGATTGAGTCACATAGGCTTGAGGTAATCCAACTGGAAATCCTGAAGTGGAAACTACCTACCAACTAGTAGTCATACAATGCTTCCATGTGCCAGTTCCCATGACTACATGTCGGTTCACCTTGACATGCCGGTTCACCTTGAACAAATATACCGCTTTACTTTGGCATATATACCGGTTCTCACATATGCTGGTTCTCTCTTTGTTGGCATTATGTGAATTGGCATGAAGACATAATGATATTGTATGTTGTCATTGATGTCAATATGGGACATAGTGTGAACTGGCACATGTGATAAGTGAAGAGAGAGAGGAACCAACATATGTATGAACCCGTTTATATGCCAAAGTGAAGTGGCATATTATGTTCAAGGTGAACCGGCATGTAGTTATGGGAACAGGCACATGGAAGCATTGTATGACTACCGGTTGGTAGGTAGCTTCCACTTCAGGGTTTCTAGTTGGAGTACCTCAAGTCTATGTGACTCAATCGGTGATCTTTGTGTTATGAGTTAACAGTATGATAGAGGACAGATCATGTTGCCACGTAAGCTCTATGTGCGTGAAGGATCTTGCATGAAGATGACTATTCCTATCTACCTCGGGAATGTGCGAAGTCTATCAAATGGTGATAACGCATGATGGGTTATCAGCCGCCATTAAATAGTGGATAATGGATGATGGATAATGTCTTGAGATCGATTCAAGATTGTTGCATTTAATGCAGTATGATTTAACGGTCAGGATCAAACCATTTGAATTGCTTAACCTAACAGGTTTAGGGTCTAGGGTTTTTGCTACCGACCTGTATGTTTCCCATAAGGTCGATGTTGTGTCTCTTTCTGAGGTTGTTGGAAAACATTGTGAGTGTGTATCCAAGGGAAGTGATACGTCATTCTTGCCAGACCAAAGGAGAGAAGAGATATCTGCAAAGTGAATGTGTAGAAGGTGAAGAGGAGCCAAAATGGATCTGCATTAGCATTGAGTGCTATTAACAGATCATTGTAATTCTTGTTGATCTCTAACCACTTCAACAGTTGTAAAATTCCCTAACAAGGTAGCCTTAACTATCTTGATTCAAAATCCCTTAAATCAGGTGGTCTTAACTGGCTTGATTCAAATCCCTTAACCGGGTAACTCGAGGCTAATGAGTTTTGAGAAGATAGAGAAGCTTAGGAGATCCTTTCAGCTATTGAGTTCTTGAAATCCTCTAACAAGGTGACCCTACCGGGTTTAACCCTTAACCAGGTGATCTCTAACAGGATCAGTTCCTACCAAAACCTATTGTAATGTCCTTAACTGGACAAGGCTCCTAAAAGAGCGGACTTCTAAAAAGTAGCTTGTGGGTATTCATCCCCACTGTGGTTTTTCCCAGTTGGGTTTCCACGTGAAAAATATGTGTGTCATGTGAAATGCTTTTGTCTTGTGATGCTTTGTTTTACCTGTTAAGCACATGAAGGTTCTATGTTTTATGCCTGTCTATAAAACATATTGAACTCACTGTTGTGAAGATCTGATGGTTAAGTTTACTTGTTTATGCATGAGAATATAATGATAGTGTATTATTGAGCTAAGAGGAAAGCTTATTGAGTAACCAGTTCATGACTGATTGAGCTATACTAGATGTTACCGGTTGCACTCTATTTTATCGGTATCCCTGTTTATCAGTCATTTGGAGTATTTGTTGTCAAACCAGTTTTGGGTTGTATTTGTGTTTGTACTGATTCAACCCCCCTTCTCAGTACCGGTTTGATACTAGTGGTTCATCATTGAGTTATCAATTGGTATCAGAGTACCTCTAGGTCCTCTGTGTTGTAAGCCTAACCAGTTGAGGAAAAGATCCTAGTCAAGTGATGAAGAGGGAAGGTCCAAAGTTTAACAGGGAAAATTTTGGTATATGGAAAGATAGGATGAAGATATTCATCAAAAGCATGGGTGTTCAACATTGGAGTTATGTTGAAAATATATATGTTGTTCCTACCGGTACTCTCACCGATGACCAAAAGAGAGAGATACAAGAAAATGGGCAAGTCATGGAAGCCCTCATCAATAGTCTATCTGACATTGAGTTTATTGATGTTTAGGACAAGGCAAATCCCAAAGAGGTATGGGATGCTCTTGAAAATATCTATTGTGGTGATGAGCATGTTAAACAAGCTAAGGAAGAGAGTCTGAGAGGAAAGTTTGAAGACATGCAGATGGTTGAAGGAGAGACCATTCAGCAGTATGGAATAAGAATCAAAATAGTTGTTGGAGAAATAAAGAGTGCAGGTGGCAAAATAGAAGATTCCACTGTGGTAAGCAAAGTCCTGAGATCCCTGTTGTCAGTCTATTCAATAAGGATTGCTATTATTCAAGAGGTGAGATCAATAGACAAGTCTAAGGCGTCCTTGGACTCCATCATAGCCAAGTTGATAGCCTATGAGCTGAATAGTTTTGATGGTAGTGTTCAAAAGTCAGAATCAACTTTTAGAGCCTCTGCTATACCTTCTAGAAAAGGAAAAGAGGCTAGCACTAGTGGTGAACCTAATCAGAGCAGAGAAATGAAGGATGAAGAGTTTCTGATGGAATTTGAAGCACTTCTTGCCAGGAAATTCTCAAAAGGAACTGGTAAATACAAAGGTAAGCTACCTTTGAAATGTTTCTCCTGTAACCGGATAGGACATATTGCTATGAACTGTCCTAATAGTGACAACAAGGATAAACCAGAAAGGTTCAAGAAATTCAAAGGAGGAAACCGGAGAAATTGTTTTGTGGCAGTTGATGAAGGTGTCACAGATGAGGAATCAGAACATGAAGAGAATGAAGACATTGTGTTTGTTGCTGTAAAGGAAGATGTGGTAGACAAGAAGGCTCTTGTCTCCTAGTTTGATGATTCTAATGAGTGGATCATTGACAGTGCCTATTCTCACCATATGACTGGTGACCGGAGCAAGTTTCTATCCTTAGAAGATAATGATGGTGGTGTGGTTTGCTTTGGAAATGATGCACCATGCATGGTCAAAGGTAGAGGGTCCATCTCTTTGAATGGAAAGATTAGTGCTGACAATGTGTACTGGGTTGATAGTCTCAGACACAACCTTCTAAGTGTTGCCCAGCTAAATGACAGTGGTCTCACTCTGCAATTCAAGAATGGAGTTTGCAGAATCAAAGGTAAAGATGGTAAATTGGTAGCCACCAGCATGCAGACTAAAGGTAACCTATTTCATCTGAATGCAAATATAAGTACATGTCTTATGGCTAAGCTTGATGATAGCTAGATAGGGCATAGGAGATTTTGCCATGTGAACTTTGATAACATTGTGAAGGCTAGTAAGATCAAGGCAGTTAGAGGGTTGTTAGTGCTGAGCAAACCAGATAATACCTTGTGTAGAGAATGTCAATTAGGGAAAATGTCTTCCTCAACCTTTAAAGGTAAATCTTTCATTGCTGACAACTTGCTTGATCTTGTGCATACTGAGTTATGTGGTCCTATGAAAACTAGAAGTGTGCAGGGTGATAGGTACTTCATGATTCTCACTGATGACTGCTCAAGAATGATGTGGGTCACATTCTTGAAAGACAAGTCTGAAGCTTTTAAGAAATTCAAATCTTTCAGAGCATTAGTGGAGAAGGAAAGTGGTAAAAGGATCAAATGTCTCAGAACTGATCAAGGAGGGGAATTCACTTCCAGTGAATTCAACAAGTATTGTGAATAATTTGGCATCAAGAGATAGCTATCTACCCCCCGAACTCCATAGCAAAATGACCTAGCAGAGAGGAATAACTGGACTGTGGTTGAAGCAGCTAGAACCATGTTGATCCAAGGAAAGGTTGCTCACACCTCTTGGAGAGAAGCGGTGAGCACTGCAATCTACACTATGAACCAGGTACTCATCAAAAAGGGTAAGGACAAAACTCCTTATGAGTATTGGACCGGTATGACACTTGTGGTTAACTACTTTAAGGTCTTTGGTGGAAAATGTTACATCAAGAGGAGTGAACATCAAGGCAAATTTGAAGCTAAATGTGATGAGGGAATATTTCTAGGATATTCCACCAAGAGTAAAGCTTTCAAGTGCTAAAACAATATGACTCAGAGAATTATGGAAAGCATCAATGTAAGAGTTGATGAATCCTCTGAGAAGACTGAGGAAACTAGCAGTGAGCAAGCTGTAAATGAACCGGTTGTAACCTTTTGGGAACCGGTTGTCAGTCAACCGAGTACCAGTAACAGTGTTCCTGAACTGGTGAATGCTGATACTGATGAAGATGAGGATGAAGAAGAAAAGCAAGAAGAACCAGTTAAGACCATTCCTTGGTATATCAAGTTGAATCATGATCCCAAGCAGATCATAGGTGATAAGGATGCAGGAATCCTTACCAGAAGAAAGATCAGAGAAAACTCATGTATGATCTCTGAATTTGAGCCTAAGTCATTCAAAGAGGCTCATAAAGATGAAGACTGGATCAAGGCAATGGAAGAACTTGACCAGATAGAGAAAAATGGTACATGGTCCTTGGTACCCAGACCAGAGCATAAAAATGTCATTGGCACCAAATGGGTGTTTAGAAATAAGTTGAATGAGGATGGCACAGTGATTAGGAATAAAGCCAAACTAGTATGCAAAGGATATGCTCAAGAAGAAGGTGAAGACTATGGGGAAACCTTTTCTCTTGTAGCCAGATTAGAAGGAGTTCGTATGCTTCTTGCATATGTAGCTTTTAAGAGGTTTAAGGTATATCAAACGGATGTAAAATCTGCATTCCTAAATGGTGTACTTGAAGAGGAGGTGTATATTGAGCAACCTGATGGGTTTTCCCTATCTGAAGACAATGACATGGTATGTAGGCTACATAAAGCATTATATGGTCTAAAGAAAGCACCTAGGGCATGGTATGAGCGCCTACATTCCCATCTTGTGAAGATTGGATTTGAGAGAACAAGTGAAGATAGCAATATCTACTTGAAGTCTGAAGGAGATCAGATTTTGATCTGTGAAGTTTTTGTTGATGACATCATCTTTGGTGGAGATGACAAGACGACTCATGAGTTTGTTGATGAGATGAAGAAAGAGTTTGAGATGTCACTCATAGGGGAGATTAAGTTCTTCATTGGACTACAAATCTAGTAGATGGAAGATGGAATCTTCATCACTCAGTCCAAATATGTCAAAGAGGTGTTGAAGACTTTTGGCATGGAAGATAGCAAACCAGTTGGTACACCGATGGTGATCGGTTGCAAATTGACAAAGGAGGATGATTCCGCACTGGTTGATTAGAAGGAATACCGATCAATGATTGGTAAGTTTCATTATGTAGTGCATAGTAGACTGGATATTGCACATGTTGTTGGCATCACTGCAAGGTTCCAGAAGAGTTGACTATGGATTGTGGTACCCATACAACAATAATTTCAATCTGAAAGTATTCATAGATGCTGATTGGGCCGGTAATGTGGATGACCAGAAGAGCACAACCGATGGTGCATTCTTTTTTGGTGGTAGACCGGTCTCATGGATGAGTAAAAAGCAGAGTTGTATCTCTCAGTCTATAGTGGAAGCGGAGTATGTTGCAGCTTTCATGAACTGCACTTAGACAATCTGGATGAAGCATGTACTGGAAGGCTTCAAGATCCCTGTATTTGAACCGATAAGTATATTTTGTGATAACACAAGTGCTATCAATATATCAAAGAATTTTCTTTTACATTCTAGAACCAAGCATTTTGAGCTTAAGTATCATTTCTTGAGAGAAAAGGTTCAGAATAAAGAGATTGCACTAGAGCATGTGTCCAGCAAGGAGCAGTTAACAGACATATTCACCAAGCCTCTCCCAAAGACAACATTTATGCATTTGAGAGGTGAATTAGGGGTATTTCCCCTTCAGGAGGTGAACTAAAAGTGATTGTTCCACATCAATCAGGTACTAGAAAGACAAAGTTTTGGTTGATTGGTGTGTTGAAGGATGCTACTCCTCAGGGGGAGCAGCATGATGAAACAGTGATGATTGTACCTCCACTTTGGCATTGTTGTCAAAGGGGGAGAAGGAGTGAAGCAAAGAAAAGATATCTGCAGCAAATGGGGAGAAGATGTGAAGCAAAGAAGATATCTTTTGTATATTGCCATCAATTCCAAAGGGGGAGATTGCTGGCATTATGTGAACCGGCATGGCATTATGTGAACCAGCATGAAGACATAATGATATTGTATGTTGTCATTGATGTCAATATGGGACATAGTGTGAACCGGCACATGTGATAAGTGAAGAGAGAGAGGAACTGGCATATGTATGAACCGGTTTATACACCAAAGTGAAGCGGCATATTTGTTCAAGGTGAACCGGCATGTAGTTATGGGAACCGGCACATGGAAGCATTCTATGACTACCGGTTGGTAGGTAGCTTCCACTTCGGGGTTTCTAGTTGGAGTACCTCAAGTCTGTGTGACTCAATCGGTGATCTTTGTGTGATGAGTTAGAAGTATGATGGATGACAGATTGTGTTGCCACGTAAGCTCTATGTGAGTGAAGGATCTTGCATGAAGATGACTATTCCTATCTACCTCGGGAATGTGCAAAGTCTATCAAATGGTGATAATGCGTGATGGGTTGTCAGCTATCATGAAAATGGTGGATAATGGATGATGGAGAATGTCTTGAGATTGATTCAAGATTGTTGCATTTAATGCAGTATGATTCAATGGTCAAGATCGAACCGTTTGAATTACTTAACCTAACAGGTTTAGGGTTTAGGGTTTTTGCTACCGACCTATATGTTTCCTATAAGGTCGATGTTGTGTCTCTTTCTGAGGTTGTTGGCAAAAGTTGTGAGTGTGTATCCAAGGGAAGTGATACGTGATTCTTGCTAGACCAAAGGAGAGAAGAGATATCTGCAAAGTGAATGTGCAGAAGGTGAAGAGGAGCCAAAATGGATCTGCATTAGCATTGAGTGTTGTTAATAAATCATTGTAATTCCTATTGATCTCTAACCACTTCAATAGGTGTAAAATCCCCTAACAGAGTAGCCTTAACTGTCTTGATTCAAAATCCCTTAAATTGGGTGGTCTTAACTAGCTTGATTCAAATCCCTTAATCGAGTAACTCAAGGCTAATAAGTTCTAAGAAGCTAGAGAAGCTTAGGAGATCCTTTTAGCTATTGAATTCTTGAAATCCTCTAACAAGGTGACCCTACCGGGTTTAACCCTTAACCAGGTGATCTCTAACAGGATCAGTTCCTACTAGAACCTATTGTAATGTCCTTAATCAGACAAGGCTCCTCAAAGAACAGACTTCTAAAGAGTTCAAAAAGTAGCTTGTGGGAATTCATCCCCACTGTGGTTTTTCCCAGTTGGGTTTCCACGTGAAAAATATGTGTGTCATGTGAAATGCTTTTGTCTTGTGATGCTTTGTTTTACCTATTAAGCACATGAAGGTTCTTTGTTTTATGCCTGTCTATAAAACATATTGAGCTCACTGTTGTGAAGATCTGATGGTTAAGTTTACTTGTTTATGCATGAGAATATAATGATAGTGTAGTATTGAGCTAAGAGGAAAGCTTATTGAATAACCAGTTCATGACTGATTGAGCTATACTAGATGTTACTGGTTGCACTCTGTTTTACCGGTATCCCTGTTTATCAGTCATCTGGAGTATTTGTTGTCAAACCAATTTTGTACTGTATTTGTGTTTGTACTGATTCACTCCCCCCTCTTAGTACCGGTTTGGTACTGGTGGTTTATCATTGAGTTATCACTCTTCATATCACATATTGACATCAATGACAACATACAATATCATTATGTCCTCATACCAGTTTTCACATAATGCCAACATATAAAGGAAACTCACACCAAAACAAACAAAGACACTTAAAACAAAACACCTAATCTACTATATACAGAGAATTTTTAGCAGAGGACTCACAGTTTGTAAAGCTTGAGATCTTTCCCATTATAGGTGTAGGGCATAAGACTTCCATTAGAATAGCTAAGTCTAAAAGCATTTTATCCCACCACTTCACAAATTCTGAATGGGCACTTCCATAATGAGTCAAATTTACCATGCATACCCTTTGGCTCCTTCCGTTTATCCCATAACAGTATCGCATCTCCTTCAAGAAAACCTCTTGGATGAGCTCTCATGTCAAAAATCTTCTTCACCCTACTCTGATGTTCTGTAATTCTGTCTACCAACATCTCTCTTTCTTCTTCCAACTTCATTAGATAGATAATCCTTTTTTCTCAAGAATTAAGAAAGAAGGAATCCTCTACTACTGTTTATAGCTTGGCTGCTGACAATTCCAGGGGTAAAGAAAGTTTTGCGCCAATTCCATACACAAGCTCAAAAGGTGCCATTCCAATGGCTTTTTAGGCATGATTCTATCTACCCACAAAGCTTCATAAACCTTCTTATGCCAATTCCGAGCATTTTCATCCACCAGCTTCTTCATAATTGCAACCAGGTTCTTGTTGCTTGATTCTGCCAATCCATTCCCTTATGGAAAGTAATCAGAGGAATGTGAGAGAGTAATCTGATGTTCATAACAAAACATGGTTAATTCCTCAGAAGAGAAATACGATGCATTATCTGCAACAATCTTTTGAGGAACCCCGAAACGGACTAAGATGCAATCTTTGAGAAAGTTACACACAACCTCTGAGTTTGCCTTTTTAGTGGGAATGGCCTCCACCCACTTGATAAAATAGTCAGTTGCTGTCAAAATATACATATGACCAACACTGGAATGAGGTTTTATTGGCCCACTGAAATCAATACCCCACTGTTTGAAAGGTTCATCAATTACCACAAGCCTTAAAGGCAGAGGCGCTAAATGTGGCTTCCCGTAAAAGAGTTGGCATTTCTCACATTCTTTAACATAAATATATGCATCTCGAAACATGGCAGGCCAATAAAGGCAATTCCTCAAAATTTTGAAAGCAGTGACAGAGGATGAGAAGTGTCCGCCACAGGCTTCGCCATGATAGGCTTCCAGAAGTTTTTGTTGTTGAAGTTTATCCACACACCTTAAGTATGTTCCATCCAAGCCTTTTTTGTACAAAACATCCTATCAAATAACATACTTAGCGGCCTTTAACTTAAGATTCCTTTGTTCCTTTGCTGACAAATGACTTGGGCAGCTGTCATAAGTCAAATAATAGGCCACATCAGAGAACCAAGTATCCTGCAATCCAACAAAAAGAGTTAATGGTAATTTTGCTTCTGTTTCCATCTCATTTTTTGCTATTAACCTCCATAAGCCTTGTCTTTTGACTGTCTTTGTAGGGTGAATGTCTAGATCATATTCCTGGATTTTTGTTACCCAAGTTGCTCTTTTATTGAGTCCGACCTCTTGCTGAGTTAAAATGCTTTTCACCACGGAGTCTGGAACAAAAACCAAGGAGCGAGAGTGTAGAATGTAATATCGAAATTATTTCACTGCCTTGACCACAACAAAGGTATGTTTCTCCAAGAGTGAATACTTAAGCTCATGCTTCTTGAGTGGAACACTCATGAATGCTATATAGGTGCTTCAGCCCCAGACTCATCCATTTGCAATAGAATTTCAGACATCATGTGTTTTGAGGCATAGCAATATATAATGAAATTCTTTTTGAAATCTAGGTTGATGAGAGTTGGTGCATTAGCAACTGAAGCCTTGATTCTTTCAAAAGCTTCTTTGGCCTCTTTATTCCATTTAAAAGGATGTTGTTCGCTCAACAAGCTGATGATGTGTTTTGTAGTTTTTGCAAACTCTAGAATGAATCTTTATAAGAAATTCACTTGACCAAACAAAGACCTTACTCCAATCCGGTTTGAAGGTAAACTGAGACGTTGAATTGCATTTACTAAACCGAAGGGCATATGGTTATATGTGAAAGTTCTCGATGGAGTGATGAATGTTGTCTTCTGTTGTTCATTCTTTGCAACACTAATTTGTTTGTAACTAGAAAAACCATCTAATATCGAAATCATTTCTGATCCGGATACCATTTATAGAATATGATCCATATTGGGTAAAGCGTAATTGTCCTTAAGACTTGCCTGATTCAAATTATGCAAATCCACACAAATACGAATCTCCCCATTCTTCTTCCTTACGGGCACAATGTTGGCTACCCAGGTAGAGTGATGAATTGGATATATGATTCTAGCCTTAAGCATTTTATCAACCTCTTTAAAAATTGCATCCGCCATTATGGGGTTGAAATTTCTCAATTTTTGTCTGAAGGGAGAGACGCCTAGCTTCAACGGAATGTAATGCTAAAAATGACCAACTCTAAACTCCTTTAGATCATTGTAGGACCAAGTGAATACATCATTGTATTGTTTCAGTAGTGTGCCAAGTATTCGTTTTTCCTCCGGAGAACAACACTTGCCAATTGTTACTTCTTTTGGGTTGGACTCATCGCCCAAATTTATTTTCTTGCAACTTCCTTTCCTGTCATCCTTGGGGACTTTCTTGCCTCTGAACGCATCATCTCGGGTGAAAAACCTCTCCAGATTCACTAGCCCTTTCGAAATTTTGTTGCCTTTGAGCTAAATAAAACTATTTGTGGGATCAACATTTGGGTCTGGACTAAACTCCTTCCAGTTATTTTCAGAACCTTCAAAATACAATTGGGAGAATTACTGAACACATTCCAGAAAGTTTTTGATCTGAGCATCTACATTGAATACTTGCCAATGATTTACATTATCAGGGACACTAGGCCTATAAATCATTTCAATCCTATATGAATTATCCTTAAAGTCTGGATGTGGTAACAAAAGAGAAGCTGAAACGGCCAATAAATCTACCCTACTATTTTGATCCCTCGGTATGGCTTCAATCGAGAAAGCATCAAAGAATTCTAACTCATCCCAAACCCTATTTCTATAATGTCTCAATCTGTCACTCTTAACTGTATAGACATTTCTCACCTGTTTGACAATCAACTCTGCATCACCTTTCACTTTGAGCAATTTGATAACTTTACATCTAGCCTCATTTAATCCTAACAATAATGCCTCATACTCTGCAGTATTATTAGTATTCTTAAAATCCAACTTGAAAGAAAAAAAGAAAAATATTACCATTAGGTGACAGTAAAACTACCCCTACTCTAGAGCCAGAGTTGGCGCAACTTCCATCAAATTTCGTCTGCCACAACCCACCAAGTGCGTCAACTGCTTCTTCAGGTTCCCTTTCACCAAGTGCAAGGATGAGATAGTTTCCAAACTCACATTCTTGAAACAGAATCTGGGATTTAGGGTTATCTAAAGGAAAGATAGTGTACTTATTTTTCAGCTCAGGTTCAAGCTTGTTTTTATATTTTCCAAGAGGAATAATAGCTTCAGACTAGTCCATCTTGATTTCACCTCCAAGGTCCTTACAAAAAGTTCTACTCAAGAGCATCCCGTTACTTGCGGGAATGTCAGCAACTAGGATAGTCAATTTTACTATTTTATCAGGGCATCCTACTAGCACTGCTTGGACATCTTTTACCTGTCCAATAAGAGGAACCTGTTTCCCATCCATCTAATAGCATCTCCCAAATTTTTTCGTGAGAGTTAAACCTAGAGACCTAGCAACGGGTGAAGGCATTATGTTGTCTGATGCCACTGAATCTATTATGAAATTGCTAAGCTTTTGACCATTCAAGAGAAGGGATATGTAGAAAGGTTCAACTTTCAGAACCTCAACCTCAAGCCCATTTTTAGCATCATGAAAAGCACAGGGAACAACCAAGTTAGCTAATGGGCATGGAATAGATGAAAAATTTTCAGCAGCAATCAAATCACTATTCTCCACACATCCGTGCACCAAAGACTCCGAAGAAGAGTCTCCTTTAACATATTTGACTAGCTTATCTAGTTCTTTTGGGTTCAGTTTCAATTACTCAGTAGTGGAAAGTGGAATAGTAGAAGCTTTAAAAATTCAATGATGTCAAAGGAGGAGGAAGAAGAAGAGCTATTGTTATCTTCATGATTCCTTTGCAAAATCCTAACCTCAGGAGTCTTTGAATGAGAGGAAAAGCTATTATTTGGGAGATCTTTACCTTTGAAATTACCTCCAGAAGGGTTCACAAAAGGAGAAGACTAGGAAGTTTACTGATTCCTTGTTAGGATCGCACATGCAGGACCTTCAAGGGTTGCCAAAATATTACTACCTCTTTCTAAATCTAACTCATATTCGAGGTAGAATGATCCAGAGTCGCCAGGTACCTCTTGAATTTTCTCTTCTTCAGTGAACTCACCTAATTCATCCTTTCTATTTTGCATTTGAACATGTCTTATCATATCAAGACAAGAACCCCCATCGTGATCTGTGGTAAAATGGAATGAACACATAGCACCCTTGTTAGGAGGTCCCTCTATTTGCAATCTTTGTAGAGCAGCAGGCAATTGCAACGATCGTCCATAGTTATACTAATTTGGAGTTTTTTTGCTTATATCCTGATAAGGCCGCGGATAGGAATTTCCATGCTTTGGTATCTGCCTCTTCAAAGCAATCATATCATTGACAATCCATTGAACAATTGGGTCAGTGGAAGAGGTAGATACCTGAGGTTGACCTTGAGGATTTTGTACATCTTTTCTCCATTTCCTGACTGTTATTAGATCATCTTCAAGTTGTATAGCTTAATTTTGTGCAGTCACAAGATCAGCCGGCCTATTTCTTCTAAGGTGAAAACCTACATCAGGAGGCATGGAATTTATGAAGAAACATTGTTGATTATCAGTGGTTGGTCTTCTGGCTTGAGGAATTTTATGGATAATCTTATTATACTTGGCTACATAGTCCCTCATTGGCTCATGAATTTCTTTTTTCATTTGTGTGAGTTGAGCCAGTAAAGAATGTTCATCATCAGCACTTTTGAACCTTTTCTCAAAAGCGGTTTTCATTGTTTGCCAGTCAGTTATGGATCCTGCTCGTAGATGACCGAACCAATCTGCTACCCCCCTCAGTAAGAGTTTAAGAAAAAAGTCTAACAACCACATCTTCATATTGGACTGCCAGAATCCCAGTGGCTACATTAAAAGAATTCAAGTGCTCTTCAACTGAGACTTTTCTATCTCCATTGTATTTAGGTAGGACATCCCTCACCCCTTTTAGAAGTGGATTATGAGCTCCGAGAGCAAAGAGGTTGAACATTGGCACCCCATGGTTGGGCCATAATGAACACATGATAAATGGTTACTAGAGGAGGGGCTTGAACTCTAGTAAGCATTAGTGCTTGCCAAGGGTTTGAAGAAGAAGGTATAGGAGTAATTCTGATAGGAGAGGAAGGCCTACTTTTAGTGTTTCTTTTGGGAGTAAAGTTTGTGACAAATGACAACCCTTGCAATTCTTCAAAACAATTATCAATTATTCCCTCACTCCTCTGTGATCTGGTATAAGGATGAGAATCTAGTGTTGTTACCCCTAGGGTTCTCAGGTCTTCAACAACTCCTTTAAACCCAACAATATTCCTGTACCTTGGGAATCTATTTTAGGCAAGGAACTCCTATGGGTATTGTTATTTTTTAATACAACTCTTTCAAACTCAAAGCATGATTGTCTAGTGATTGTTCTATGTGTTTTGTCATTCCCCAGCAGAGTTGCCAAAAATCTATTAGTGAATAGATTTTTCCTTTCTTAAAATGATCAATTTTAAACTCTGTCGCCTTCTTTTAAAGAGAAGTGTTCAACTAAATAGTTGGGTAAGTGTTATATAAACCACTTCCCGCTGAATTTTCCATAGGTACAGCTCCCTATTTTAATTATTCAAGGAATAATCTAATTAATTTTATTTGAGTAGTAGCTTTTAACCTGAAAGCATGTAAGGCTTCCTACTTCATTCTTGGATGAGAAGCCAATATTTCCCACATATTTCTGAGAATAACTATATTTCCAATCTTTTCAATACAAGAGATGGAAGTAACTGAAATAAAGTTCAGAACACCATTTCCACAATTCCAATAAGAAATGAACAGATAAGAGAAATTGAATCTATTCTCAAGCACAAATCCTTTCCTAAAAACAAACACTCATAGGAAGGAGTACCAATAAATAATAGTTTACTGCAATAGAAAGGTCATTACTATTGTTTGATTAGATAAGAATATGAAAAGATATGTGTCTACACAGATTCAAAACCCACAGATTTTCCTTGTCCCAAAAACAGTATGATCGTATATATATATAGTAAAGCGGAAAAATCGAACCCTAGTCGTTCTCCCCTCCCCAACTCCAAGGAGAGAGAAGGGAGAGTCACTAGGGTTGATGGTTTTCACTTAGGAGGGACTTTACATTCAAAAGAGGGGTTGAAACCCACAAGATCCAATCCCACGCAATGCAAGATTGGATTCTATATGAGTTTCAAGGGTTAAGACATCAAGGATACCCTCTTTTGTAAAGAAATGTAGATGGAAAGATTGAATTATGAATGCATAGAAAGTGAGAAAGATTCGCTTATAAATAGAGATAGGGATATGATATGAAGCTGCGGACCTGAAATTAGCAGTAAAATGTCGAGATGGTGCTGTTCTGCAAATTTGAGCAAAAGTTGACGGGACGATGGCGCCCGGCGTGCACACGGTCCTCCAAAAAATCCGTAAAACAAAGGGGGATCTGTTCGTCTCTGCACAAGGATTCCAGATCTTCAATTTCAGCCGCATACCTGCAACCTACACACAGAAAAGCGAAGACGATTGGGGGGTTAGGGATTAGGGGTTTTCCCTTAGGTCAAACCCCAGTTTTGGAATTAACCAAGAAATGAGAAATTGCTGTAAATGTAATGTAAAACAAGTACTAATACCTTGTTGTAAGGATGTTTGTATCCTTATATGCGAAGGTATAGATGTTATTGTATGTTGTATGTTTGTATGTTGTAGTATGTGATCTCCTCTTCAATGGTTGAATCCTTGTCTTGAATGCAACACTTAGCCTTGAATGGAGACTTAGAATGATCAATTGCTTGAAGGAATGCTTGAATGCTTGAATGCTTGAATGTTTGAATAGAGTTTCCACGTCTTGTACACATATGTCCTTCCTCTTTTCCACCTCCTCAAGTGGGAGAGGAAATGTAGTTTATATACTTGTCAATTAGGGCTGATAGACTGATTTTCCCGACCTTAGGCTGACCAAGAAATATTATTTTCCAAATTGCAAACAAAAAGGCCCGAAGTCCCATAGGAGACCAGGCCCAAAATAGGGCCAGGGACCAGGGCGTTGGGCACCATGGTCCTGGGGGACCAGGGCGCTGGGTGCCTTGGTCCCACCTCCCGAGACAGCAGGGTGCAAGGAGGATCAGGCCAGGGTGCTTGAAAAATGCAGTTTTTGGTGTCGTGAGCAAGTTTCGGGGTCTTCATTCAGGTTCAGTGTTGCGTCGCCATCGTGAAGACCCAAATGTAGTCAAAATTGCAAGTGTCACAATTTTAGGACGCTACATTTAGCCCCCACTTTAGTGGGAGTATAAGCGTACGCTGATACTTCCGGTAAAGTACAAGGAAACAACATTGAAAAACTTTCACCATGTCAAGGAGGCAAGATACACCAAGCCCCTAGTGGACTAAGCATCTTACGACTTCGATTGACAAAGTAAAAGGGAAGATCACGAGGGAGAACCATGACTGTCAGTAGTAAGGTTCCCTCACTATGAGTCATGCAAGAAAGATATGAAAAATTTTCAAGGCAAAGCTAAATTTGTCAAGAAATTTCCAAGTATCTTGAAAAGATATAGACGGGATGTATGCCCCCCTACGTTAAAGTGATCACACATGCCTCACCGGGGGTGATTGCTTTAAGGTAGTGATACATATAAGAAATGAGAAAGGAGCACGTTATCACAAGGATTTAGCCCCCAAGTGTGAGATAAACCCAAGGATAATAGACACAAAACACAAAGCACAAGGTGACTTCGCTTTCCTTGGGGTCAGTATGCTGTATGATAATTCATGTATATCATATGTATGTATGCATAATTGTTCTTCATTCCCCAATCAAGGAAGGTCACCTAGAAGAAGGGAACACATGTGTCTTTTGAGTCAACATGAGAGAGACCAAGAGATCTCAATGCTTTGCATCGTCCTCAAGTAGACAACACTAAGGACAACAAATAGAAGAATGAGAATAACACATAGAAGAAGTAACAAAAGAGAGGAGGAGAGAATCTGCTATGCTAATGACACTAATCTAGCACGTCATCTACCCCCCGATCTTGCTGATCAGTATTTTGAGAAGGTAGGAAACACGCTAGAGGAGGAACATCCAACACAGCAGATGGAGCTATCACAAGATCCAAACAAGGGCTATGTTCATATCCCAAGCCACGGTGTTCTTGTCTAGGAGCTAGGATAAGTGCTTTAGAAAATTCATTAGATAAATGGTTATCAATATCAACAAGTTCATATTCACTATCAAAATGAACAGGAGAAGTAGCATTTTCATCATGAATAACATTTTCATCTATATCATCATCAAGATTTATAAAAATAGGATCTTTAACTCGCACAGGATCAAGACCATCATGCATCTTATGTTTAGGAGATTTCGGCTCAATCGTCGGCTGAGGAGAAAATGGAATAATGCTTGTTGAAGGTGTTTTTGGGGATTGCAAAGTTTGAGAGGCAGCTGCCTGAGCTCTAAGATGACGCTTTCATCGGCGTTCATGTGTAGAACGATTTCGTCTAGTCTTAGTAGGAAGTTGAGAAGATTGAGGAGGAGGAATGTTCTCATCCTTATCACTTGGGTGTTTAGATTGTGGTCTCTTAGGTTGAATAATAAGAGAAGAGGAAGCTCTCTTCTCTCCATAAGAGGAAGGAGGAGGAACTGCTCCATACAAAGGAGGAATATTTGGTTTAGGAAGGAGACCAAGTCCATCATGATGAGGAGGGATAGGTCTACTTTTAAGAAGTTTATTAGATATAGGCATAGTCACATTCATAGGAATGGGTTGGGAATCTTCTTGAGGAAAGACATTAGTTTTGTCTTTCAAAGGAAGAACTTCCTTCTCAAGAACGATAGGAATGTCAAGTTTGGGTGTTCTAGGTTCACTTAGAGATAGGATCATATCTTTTTTCCACTTTTGATAAGATTTGAAAAGATGATCACTTCGCGGAGGAAGAGATTGGAATTGTTTAGGCCAAAAGTAATCAATAGGAATGCTAGAAATTCTTTCAGCTGGTTTAAAGACACTATGATTGATAGTAACAACTTCACCATTATGGGAAAATTTCAAACACTTGTGGATAGGAGAAGCAATAGCTTTCATGGAAGATAGCCAAGGATAGCCTAGCTTCACACGAAATTGTTCGGATGATGGAATAATAGCAAAGTCCACATCAAGAGATTTGTTATGGACCTCAATAGGTAATGTAATAGAACCAATTGCAGGAGAAGAAAATGCATCAAATAATTTCACAACCACACCTATTTTGTCATAGATCACTTGATTCAATTGCAAAGTAAAAAGAAATTCTCCAGTAATGATATTAACCATACAAGAAGGATCAATAAGCACTCCACGGCAAGGTGTATTTTTGACTTTTGCAACTATATATAAAGGACCATCAGGTGCCCTGATAGTTTCACTAGAATCAAAGGTGATGGAAAGTTCTTTAGGGATTTTCTGCTGCTCCACAAAGTTAATCACATTCGGAGCCATAGACACAAGATCATCAGGTGAGACAGAGGAATCAGTAGTATCAATCACATTAGAGGTATGAGAAGGCAATGGATCAGTGAAAATCTGAAGATTTTGGTTAGGAGGAGCTACAGATGTATTGCCTTTATCATTCACTCTAGAAATAGAAATAGTATTATTATCAATCAAATCTTGAATTTTCCCCTTTAAAGCAAAACATTTTTCAGTATCATGCCCAGGTTGATGATGAAATTGACAAAAAGATTTGTTATCAAAATAGGGTGAATTAATCTTTGCAGGATCAATTTGCCTTATAGGAGGAAGAGTAAGCACATTTTGTTCCAATAACTTATTCATAATACTATGCAATGATTCATTCAAAGGAGTAAACTTTCTTTCTTTCTTGAAAAACTTAGAAATAGGAGGCACACCTGATGCTGCATTCACATTGTTGTTGATGATGTTTTCATTGAATTTAATGGACTCTCTGTTCGGTTTAAACTTCCCAAATGGTTGTTGACTGCTATCACCCTTATCACTCAGAGCCATAGGATGTGATTGTTCCATTTGACTCACAGTCAGTTGATAATTGTGAAGAGTTGCGCACAACTGTTGGAAAGAAGTAAACTCAGAAAACAGGAGTTTTTCTCTAATGTCTTTTTGCAAATTAGAAATAAAGATTCTTTGAATATCATTGTCAGGTACTGGAAAAGAAATTTGAGCATACAGATGCTTATATCTACCAATGAAATCAGTCACTTTTTCTTTAACACCTTGTTTACAATGCATTAAATCAATCAAAGTAACTTTAGGACTTATATTGTTTTGAAATTGTTGAATGAAAGCATTTGCAAGTTGTTCGAAAGAAGTAATAGAATAGGAAGGCAACGAGCAATACCATTGTAGGGCTTTGTCTCTTAATGTTCTAGTAAACAATTTTGCAAGCAACCTTTGATCATAAGCAAAATCAGTACATATTGTTTGAAAGGTCTTAACATGTGTTAGAGGATCACCCTTACCATTATAAAGCTCCAAATGCAGAATTTCAACATGTTTAGGGGGAATAGCTTGAACAATGTCAAAAGAGAGTGGACTCGCAACATCAAATGTGGGCACACTAAACTTAGATTGATTCATAGAGGCAATTTGTTGCTGTAAAGAAGAGACAGTTTGTGCAAGATTGTTAATGGTCGCTTCAGTCGAAGAGTTCATATTAGACGTGTTAGATTGTGATGGAGGTGTTATGTTATTGGAAGAAGGTAGAGAGTAAGGTGGTGGGACACTATGATAGTTAGTCATAGGAGATGATTGGAAAGGAGGAACACTGCAAGGAGGAATGGAATGATTAAACGAATTGCCTCCTTGTGTCATGTTCATTTGTGGTGATATAATAGGCACACTCATTGAAGGAATGAATGAAGAAGTCGGATTGAATGAAGGAAGAGGGTTGATTGAAGAAGAGGGATTGCCCCCATGACTGGTGATCATAGGAGGAATGTCTTGTGTTGAAGTAGTCATTATGTTTGATGTAAAAGTAGGTATACTAGCAATAGGAGTCGTCAAAGGAATAGAATGATTGTCTTGAGTAGGAGGTTATGTATAACCTAAAGTTTTGGCACAACTTTTCATAGGCATCACATTTGAATCCACAATGTGTGCAATACCATGCAAAATATCAATTCCAT
Organism: Cryptomeria japonica; assembly: GCF_030272615.1. Lineage (NCBI taxonomy): Eukaryota > Viridiplantae > Streptophyta > Pinopsida > Cupressales > Cupressaceae > Cryptomeria > Cryptomeria japonica. Next base: position 60,254,771 of record NC_081411.1, on the reverse strand, counting down.
TCTTATCACTTTGAAGCATACGTTTTAGACCCTCAATTAAAGGAAGAGCTTGACTATCAGGGTATTCTTGAGACATCCACTGTCGAAAATCATCAAATTGGTTATCCAATTTTGAAAGTTGTTCTATAGAAACCTCATGGAGAGCTTATTCATCATTAAGAAGATTGGAGGAATTACCCATGTCCTCGTTAAAAAGACCATTCAAATTAGGTTCCATCTCCTCAGTAATTACACCTTGGAAAGACTTAATTCTAAGGCTTCGTCTAACTGGAATAGTGTAAGTAGGGCTTATTGTTGTAAAACTCATGCACTAAAGAGAGAGAGAAGATTTTGAATTTTAGAGGTAGCAAATTTCAGTAAAACCAGCCAATCTTCTAGATTTAAGCTGTTAAATACAATCAGGACAATCTCCCGAAATTTCGGAAAAAATGTCCGGGACCGTGGCGCTCGGGGTGCACACGGTCCTCGCAACTTTTTTTGAAATTTGCAGGGATGAAAGTTATGATGATTTTACAGCTAACCTGAAAAAATTGAGTGATTTTACGATCTGTAGATAGGCAAAATTAAAGTTGCAATTTCAAAATTGAACCCTACCAAGATTGTCGAAAAATGCAAAATTTGAATTTTGAAAAAGAGAGGGAAACTGAAATTTTGAATTTTATGATTTTAGAGGGAATACCAAAAGCAATGCAAGTTTTGAAATTTGAAAGTTGACTCAATTTCACGCAAAATTCAATTTTGAAAGCGGAAATCAAAGTTGTTGTAATTAAGCACTTAATTTCAAAAGTCACAAATTGCAAAAATTTGAATAAATCACTGAAATTTCGAATGAATGATAACACACTTTTCAGATTTAGGACTGTAAGAAACACAATTTTGACACAAATTTCAATTTCAACAATTTTTGAATGATTAGAAGCCTCAATCCAAGCAATCGCTAGACCAACTTTGACTGTAATTTTGAAGGTGTTAAAATTGATAAAATCAGCCAAAATTCTGGATTTTAGCAGAAAAATACAGTAAGATCTAACTCCCGAAATTTCGGAAAAAATGTCGGGGACGATGGCGCTCGGGGTGCACACGGTCCTCGCAACTTTTTTCCAAATTTTCAGGGATGAAAGATATTGTGATTTTATTGCGGAATCCAAAGTTACAGCCGATTTGGAGGTGTTTTGATCAGTCAAATTATCAGTCAAAGGTTGAATCAAGAAGGTTTTAAAAATTAGGGTCTTGACACTTAACCACTTAATTTTCAAAATTAAAGCACAAATATGAATTGACAATTTGCAATAGAAGGGTAGATCTGAAACAAACATTAACAATTAAACATTCCACAAGTTTAATTACTTAAAAAGAAAATTTTAGGGTTTTTATGCAATCAACCTCTAAAATTTGCAAAAGATCAAACATGGAAATATAATTAGGGAAGCAACATTTTCAGATCTAACCATGAATAATTAGAATGAGGATTTTCACGTCGGGTTCACCAAAATGTAAAGCGGAAAAATCGAACCCTAGTCGTTCTCCCCTCCCCAACTCCGAGGAGAGAGAATGGAGAGTCACTAGGGTTGATGGTTTTCACTTAGGAGGGACTTTACATTCAAAAGAGGGGTTTAAACCCACAAGATCCAATCCCACGCAATGCAAGATTGGATTCTATATGAGTTTCAAGGGTTAAGACATCAAGGATACCCTCTTTTGTAAAGAAATGTAGACGGAAAGATTGAACTATGAATGCATAGAAAGTGAGAAAGATTCGCTTATAAATAGAGATAGGGATATGATATGAAGCTGCGGACCTGGAATTAGCAGTAAAATGTTGAGACGGTGTTGTTCTTCAAATTTGAGCAAAAGTTGACGGGACGATGGCGCCCGGCGTGCACACGGTCCTCCGAAAAATCCGCGAAACGAAGGGGGATCTGTTCATCTCTGTACAAGGATTCCAGATCTTCAATTTCAGCCACGTACCTGCAACCTACACACAGAAAAGCAAAGACGATTGGGGGGTTAGGGATTAGGGGTTTGCCCTTAGGTCAAACCCCGGTTTTGGAATTAACCAAGAAATGAGAAATTGCTGTAAATGTAATGTAAAACAAGTACTAATACCTTGTTGTAAGGATGTTTGTATCCTTATATGCGAAGGTATAGATGTTGTTGTATGTTGTATGTTTGTATGTTGTAGTATGTGATCTCCTCTTCAATGGTTGAATCCTTGTCTTGAATGCAACACTTAGCCTTGAATGGAGACTTAGAATGATCAATTGCTTGAAGGAATGCTTGAATGCTTGAATGCTTGAATGTTTGAATAGAGTTTCCACGTCTTGTACACATATGTCCTTCCTCTTTTCCACCTCCTCAAGTGGGAGAGGAAATGTAGTTTATATACTTGTCAATTAGGGCTGATAGACTGATTTTCCCGACCTTAGGCCGACCAGGAAATATTATTTTCCAAATTGCAAACAAAAAGGCCCAAAGTCCCATAGGAGACCAGGCCCAAAATAGGGCCAGGGACCAGGGCGCTGGGCACCATGGTCCTGGAGGACCAAGGCACTGGGCGCCCTAGTCCTGAAGGACCAGGGCGCTAGGCGCTCTGGTCCCACCTCCCGAGACAGCAGGGTGCAAGGAGGATCAGGCCAGGGTGCTTGAAAAATGCAGTTTTTGGTGTCGTGAGCAAGTTTCGGGGTCTCCATTCATGTTCAGTGTTGTGTCGCCATCGTGAAGACCCAAATGCAGTCAAAATTGCAAGTGTCACAATTTTAGGACGCTACATATATATATATGTATATATATATACATATATATATATACATATATATATATGTATATATATATATACATATATGTATATGTATATATATATATATACATATATATATATATACATATATATATATACATATATATATATGTATATATATATATATATTATGCGACAAAGGCACGATAATACATCTATAAATCCTTTCCAATTCCAGATTTAAAAAAAAACAAATCTGATGCTTCCTTCCCACTGGATTCTTTTACAAAATAGCAGAAATTTTTTTTAAAAAAAATAACTAAAATTCTTCACAAAATCTAACCCCTGTTCTCTCTATCCTCCTTTCATTTATAGTTTTTAGAATGGGGGAGGTCTCCCTGAAAACTCGACCTCTCCCCAAAATAGTTATAAAACTAACAAGATATATTTGGAACAGATGTTTCGAAGTCTTTGCATAAACATGAAGATTACATAAACAAAAATGGAGACTGGGTCAACGCATTATGCCACTTTCCCATCATTATCTTCTTCTTCGCTTTCTTGGGCATCATGGGCAGTTGTGAGTTCCTGGATTATAGATTTGTATGGAAGTTTAATCGCATTGAGCTTTGCCTTTGCCGCTTCCTTGTTCCATCGGTGCTTCACCATCTTTTCGGCATGTTGTGGTAACTGATCATTACCAATAAAGGTCATAGACTCAATCCGAGCAACTCGTGTTATATCCTCTGGAGTGAAATTACCCTTGGCTTTGATTTTCTCCATGTATATTCAGAAAAATTTTATTGCATCCTGCGTGTTCAACCCACAAATTCCCAACTGCCAATCATGGTCAGGGTTAACCACCTTGTTGTCATTAACAATACTACACTGGAGATCTTGGAGTTCATACACAGAAGTCTTAGCCTCGGAGATCACAGATTTGAAAGTAAGCACCCGCCACATTATGGTCTTCTTCAGTACAAGGAGCTGGCATTCATCTATCACCAATTTGATTGAATGCTCTATCAGGAATCGGGTAACTCCACACTCTTCTATTTTTGTGAACAATGACAAGATGCTCTACCATTTGTGTTCCTCTTTCTCCGAAGGTGAAATCTATTTGTCAACTTCCATGATGAGGCTTTGTATTTCATCACATAACTTCTGGGAGTTAGCTATATACTTCTCTCCATCCTTGACTTTTCCTTCAACCATTTCTCCATAGCCTCTGCAATACTCTTGGCCATTTGAACCTGGCTCATTAACTTCTTATTTTTCGGTGAAGTCGGGTCAAAGTTCTTTGTGGCATGAGATATAGGGAGTGCCCCAAAACAACCAATGCTATCGATGAACTCGGCAAGAATGTTTATGTGTCGCTTTAACTCTCTTTTTTCTCACCCGTCCTTCTCTGATGTGGTGAGCATTTTCTTTGCCGATACCTGGAAGAAATGATTGTCTGAGTCCCTACTCATATTTCCTAGGTCCACCTTAGTGATCTCAAAATCGTCTGCACTGGCCTCCTTGTTTTCATCTTTGGGTTTGTATGAGGCAATTTCAGTGACCCATTTTCCTGTTCTTTCATCATTATCTAGACGAGTAGCTGTTTTGAACTTTTTCAGATTGGGCCCTTTCTCAGTATATTTCATGACCATTTCCTGAAATGGAATAGTCACAGGAAGGAAATTCTGCTTTTTGTTTACCGAAGTGGTTAACCACTTGGGAGTTGTACTGGAACTGGTTGTTCCTTCGATGGCTTTGGAAGGTGGTGTCATAGCTATGGTTATCATATGGGAGTCCAGGGCATTTTCCACATCACTATCCAGGTCTTCAACTTCAAATATTTGATTATCAAGAATCATATCCTTCACCTCTGTGTCCTTAGCTTGATCCATTCTTCTTTGAGCAGCACTTCGTGACCGGGTATGTTGAGGAGTACAGAAATCCAAAGCTGAATTAGACTTGTGTCTAACCTGAGGAGGCTTTTTATCTTTACCTGCATGAACATGCATAGAAGCATTATAAGAAAAACGCTTTGGTGAACACAGAGGAACCTCATTACTTCTCGCAGAATTAGACTTGATGCCTAATTTCACTTCTTTCTTCCTAGCAACCCACGCTATGGTTCTTTCCAAAACTCCTTTGGTTCTTAGTTATATATCATCTTCCTCTTCCTTGTTCCAGTTAATTGAAGGCATCTCAATTACTACATGTGCTAGGTATCTGTGTTCAAATAGTTCTAGATACTCCTCTTCGAGCCCTTTAATGTCCAGCTTTACCTGAAGTGAAATAACTTGTTCTAATACCAGCCTCATTTTTCCCCTTTTGAACACCTTGAGTTCATCGGTACAATCCTCCCAGAAGTATTCTAACTGCGACATTGGGAGATATGGGATTAGACCAAGACTTTGAGAAAAACCCTTATTGTGAAAACCTTTTCTCTTAGGATACAGGGGAAAATTGAAGTTCTTAAGGTCTGCTCCAATGCTCAAGGCATCCAACATTGAACTATAGGACAAAACACCTAAATGGATGGGGAAATGATCTCCCATTTATCCCTGGGTTGCATTTTTTTAACCATAGAGGTCAGTTGTCTACATATCTCCACTAAAACAAAGCAATTTGAACAATAATGAGGAAGTTTGAAGGGTTCCTCTTCAAAGTCACCTATTCTTATATAGCTGAAATGAGGAAACTGGATAAAGAAACTGCCAAACCTCTTTATCAACGTCTACGCATCCTCAGAGATCCTTTTGGTTTTCACAATTTTCAATTCATGATACAAATCACCCAGAAAAGCATTGTGTACTCTTCTGAAATCCTTCAAGGCATTATCCTTTTGCAGCATGGGGTAGAAATCATACACGGGAACATCCTCCTCAGTGAGTTGTCTTGGTATTCCAACTAAATCCTTAACACACACCAAAGAGTATACAAGATATGAAGACATAAAGAAATTCTGGTTCAATTGTTTGGCCATACTCAGTTGCTCCCTCATTGAATCAGCAATCACTTCTGCCCAATCAAGGTACTGCTTCCCCTCTAGCACTAGCTGCACATAGCAATAAATCCATTTGTCAAAACTGTAGGCCTCTATAGAGCCTCTGACTCAGTGCAACAAAAGCATGACATCGTGAATGTGAGGGAGCATGTGGTTCTTATTGGGATTCTTGGACAACCTGGAACCACCCCTTTGAGTAACCTTCAGCCAATATTTTGCTACATTATTTCGGTGTCCGGTCTTGTTCGCATTGAACTCAGTGACTGACTAAGCAGGGGATAAATTAGAGAACTGGTAATCAGGTATCTTGAAAACAGAGGAAATCACTTCATGGTTTATAGCAAGAAGGGTTTCTCCATCATCTCTTTTAATGGTCTCAGAGACTGGATCATACCTAGCGATACATTCCCTAACCAATTCTGGGCATGGCACAGCTGGGGGAAAAGCTGATGCCTCTATTAGAGCACTACTCAAAATTTCCACACCAAAAGAACCATAAATCCCCTTGAATACCCTTTCTTTTAGAACTTCAAGATTTTCCCCTTTAAGGTCGGTATCGCTAACTATGGGCTCTGTACATGCTAGGCTAAAAACATTCCCGAACAAGTGCAGTGTGGACTTCATAATGCAAAGTGATAAGCCTTATTTTGTGACAGCAACCCTACTACGAGAGAAGAAATACAGGCAAAAATTATTGGAGAGAACAAGAAAGGGACTCACCTTCACAGTTGAGCAACTAGACGACTATCGGCGATTAATACTTCTATCCAGGAAAAATAACACTGCAGTAGCAAGGAACAAATTTTCAGAGAATTAACACTTCATACCTTATAGCGAGGGAAATCATATGGAACTATTAAGTGCAATAATTCCAATTGTCAGTTTGAATGTGTTAAATTTGTGGATTGGACATCACACGCATGCATTAAATGCATGGCAGCATTTTTAAAGTAACCACTAGTTCCCGAAATGATTACTTACTTCGAAAAGCCAAGGATTGACGTCACTTAAGACTTGGTTCACCTTCCTCATATTTGGCAATGAATGCACCATCAAATCATTTAACCCGTGAGACCCACCAACTTATAATAAACATTAAATATGATGTTTTTATGATCGATTATATAAACATTAAATATGATGTTTTTAAATTGTAATTCCTTATGGAGATTAATTTCTAGGAACTTATAATAACTTTATAAGTTATTTTGACTATAAGGGATTATTTAGTCCACCTAAAATTTAGGCTATTCCAGGCTAAGTTTTATAGGGAAATTTTCATTATGGATTTAATTGACCATTTAGTCGAATTAGTTTAACCACATTTTTATTAAATGTTAAAATCAAATATAGGCATTAATAAATCTAAGTGCTAGGACTAATTTAATTAGTTCCTAAAACCAATTAATGGTTATTGGAGATTAATTTATCTTTGCCAATTATTTAGAGAGTTTTGATTAAATTATTTTATTGATTTAAAATTTATGAGATTATAAACGATTCTTTTAATATTCCGGATTAATTTAAATTATTTTCGCTTACTTGAGTTAGTGGTTAGAGCTAACTCAAAACATAGTTAAGACAAAACTTGATAGTGCATCTCGTATTAGCAACATTTAATGTTATTAGGTTGTTATTTAAAAAAAAAAAATTATCATGTTCGTGCCCAAAAGTTTGGGCATGACACAAAATCAAATAGGGATTATTAACCCAATGATTAGAGTTAATTAAGTATAATAATGAAGAAAGGATCACAAAAGATTAAGGATCTTAGACAAACTTTGATTCGTCTAACCTTGGATGATGATTAGGATTGATAATGATGAGGTGGATCAAGATTGATTTTACTCAGTCCAAATACCTGACAATGGGCAATTGGTTTTAGGATGGGTGAAATGAAAGTGGATGATGGGGATAATGACATGGATGATAACTAGGACAATATCTTATTTTGCTTGTAGATCTATATGGATTCCCTAGCATCATAAGTTTGTTGTCTCTGATGTCAAGGGTCTATTTGTCAAATGATGTGTTATGTTGTGATAGTTCAAAATTTTGTTATAGCACAGACGGTGAAGGATAGGTGGAGACAATATTTATCAGGTTGAGAGGCCAAAAGGTGGAAATAGTGTTTCTCAGGAGTAGATGTTGAAAAATGGTGCCAAGTATATCAATATATTGGCAAGAAATATTAAATATAAATACACATTGGCCAAGTTTTGAGTAATCAAGGTAGGATGGGGGAGGCCCCAAGCCAATTTCCATTGGTTTTGACATAAATGAAGACACTTCAAGCACTTTTGGGCATCTTCAAGTCAAATCTCATTGCAATGATGTTAGGCCTATGAACTGGACTCGATGTCAATCCTAGAATTACCTTAAGGGGTGGTGGACACTTGAGATTGTTTTGAGAGATGAAAGCTAGAGGCCTTAAGGATTAGAAGGATGAACCAATCAACCTCTCCTCAAAAAGCTACAAGTAGATTATGCTAAGTTGGAGAGATCTATCTCATCTCAAGGGAGCTATTTGGTGAGTAAGTTAGGAGAAAGATGTTATTCCCTTTCACCAATACAAATGCAATGTTCAATCAAAAAGAGGGTGTCTTCTATGCACAAAGGTTTGTAGTTTTTTTTTGGGGATGAGACACCTTGCTAACACCCAAAAAGCCACTTAAGGCTTGAACCAACCCTATTTGGACACTTATATACCTCACATAAATGTGGGAACTTACCCTTTTAGATTGGCATTATCACCAAGGTTTTCACTAGTTAGGCCTTGGCTTTCACCTCAATCATTTGTATAGCAGCCTGAATGAAATACCATTTTGGGTTGTTGCCATATGGAGGAAAGCACTCTCCAAGGGTAGATCCCCTGCAAGGAAAAAAATGCAAGTTTTGTTCACCCAAAATCGACAAGAGTATGGGAAGAATATAGCTCACACTATTTTTGGGTTCCTAGACTAAACATAAAATAAGGTTGGTCTAGTTTTTGTTCAACCAAGTTTTCATAAGGGGAGAGCATACAACTACTACCTTGGGACATATGACAAATAATGATGAGTTTAACCCCCTAGATTAAGCTATGTGCAACTAATTTAACCAATGGAAACTGATATGAAATCTATGATGTAAAGAAAAGGAAACTAATGGTTCATTATCTATCCTAAATTAATCTATGTTCAACTATCCTAAGAAATGCAAACAATGATTAAATTACTTTCCCCTACTTAAAATAGGAGCAACTAAATGCAATGAAAATACTAAAACCTGCAAAACCACCAGTCTGTAGTTTGATGAAAATTGTCTTGCACAAATGTAACAAGCTGCATAGAGTGGTTAACATTAGCAAAAATTAGAAACTAATTACATGCAGAGATGTCAAAGTGTGAGTGCAGACACTGAACTATGCAAACATCATTCTATCAAAAATTAAAAAAATAACTATACTAAGAAATCAAAGTTTACTTCTTTTTCTTCTTTGATTTTTTAATAGCAAACAAAAATAAAAAAGATTAGATCTGCTAGCAAGTCAAGATGGGGGAATTATACCTACGGAGATGACATTCTATAGGTGCAAAAGCTAAATAACATAGACCTACACAACAAAACTAGTTATAAAAATTACAAACAAGCCTTAGCGTTAATAGTTAATATTATTTTCCAATGTCTAAGTTTATCACTAATTAGCACGAAACAATAAATATCAACTAAAATTCATGGTAAAGTCTTCAATCATTCCCATTAGCCTGCAAAATAGATTATGGAAATTAGCAAAGTGGAGATGTTGTTTCAAAAGCATAGACATTGAACCTTGACCAAAGATGATGAACTGCAATCTATGATTTGCGAGCTTCAGTAATGGGAATGGGTATGGGATAGACTAGCCTAGTCTATGCTCCTTGATCCTCTCCTTAGATCACCAGGTGTTCCAACCACACCCTAGGGTCTCTAGGACTTCCATTGCCTGTGGAATCCCCTGACCTTGCCCAATCCACCCACCAACAACCTGTGATACTTCTCCTAAGGTCACACCTACTCACAAGCATCAAAAACCCTCACATAGGGTAATAAGGGTTTAGCTCCTCCTACACCTTCTTAGGTCCTAGCAAGGTTAGGATAGGTCTTTAACATGGTTTTCCATCCATTCATGTTCCCCCAAGAGGTTTTAACCTTCTACTTTGTTACCGATCTCACTATTTCGCTTCTTTCCTACAAAATAGAGCTACAAGGAATGTGCCCAATTAGGCCTCCATTTTGGACTTTTAGGGCTCCCTCTTACAAACAATGCACAAACTTGTGAAACTTCCCAAAGGGAATACTAATCATTTGGAAAGGGCTCAAATATTTTCCTAGTTTTGGGCCTCCAAGTGTTTGTACACTTCCCTAGGTGAATTTTGAGGTTTTCAAGGGTTTTTATTAGGGTTTTAAGGCCTGCCAGTGTCACAGTGATGGTTTGCTATCTTTGCCACCTTTTCTGGATTGATGGAATCTCCTCCTTCTCACCAATGGTTCTCCACACATCCCTCTACAAATCCTCCAAAGGGTTCCTCCTTTCTTGTCCTACCTTGCTCTCATGGACCTCTGCAACTTCAACCCTTCCTAGTCGGGCACAGTCCAATCTCACCTAGGAGTGGGTCTTTGAAAGGCTTTGTTGCATCTTCAGGGGCCCTACTTGCTCTAGGATACTATACAAGATCTTCACTCCTATTCTCCATGGTTTCATGGTGTTTCCACAATAGGGATAGGAGTTTTCAATCCATTACACAAAACAGTCCAAAACTGGATAGTGAAAGAGTAACTTCACAAAATAATTACAAAACACACAAAAACCTGCACAAGAACCTAACCTAAGTGCTCAAAATGATGGTAAAAACACAATACAAGACTCTCAACACTGTTTAGTTTGCAAAACATTCCATTATCAACCTGTTAATGCTCCATTTGTGCCAACTGGAAACAAAAACACAGTCATAGTCAAGATCTTTTTTCTTGGCCGTACAATCTGACATCCAACCCCTCATTTTAGGGTTTGCAATAGTTTATAGTGTCTTTGCCTCATTTGGTGTGCCATGGTTAGGTTTCCTAACACCAAACTAAGGTTATGACCTATTTAGTGGGAAAGTTGCATGGCAACTTTGAAAAGCTGTCATGCAACTTTTTACAACTTTTGAGCAACTTCTACAATGTTGCTTTTCTTGACTTTTGGGCCTAACTTGGGCTATCCTATGGACACAACCATGCCACAAGGACCCCAAAAAAATCAAAGGCACACATATCCTCTACTCCACAAGAAAACTCAACCTAGAATTATGGACCTAGGACCTAAACTAGGACCTAAAAAAGACCAATGAGCTCTTGGCTCTTATTACATTTACATGGCTTCTTAAAGAAGCAAAATTCTAACAAAACTCATAGGGAGGAAGAATTTAGAAGGGTGCTCCTGCACCATACTCCCCCTCTACACAAAATTAAGGAACTAGGGGAGAGATGAGAGCCAGGTCAATACCAAGTTTACTGAACCTGTTCTCTTCAAACCAAGTGGCTTCAGACTCAGGTTGACTTGCCCACTTCACCAAGTGTTCCATGTAGACCTGGTGTCTAGTAGACTTCTTCACCCTTGACTCCAAGATCTCCTCTACTATGGGTTGCTTCACTTGAGGTAAGGCATTCACATCCAATTCCTACAGCACCTTGGCTTGATTCTCAGTTTGCCCTGCTATTTCACCTTTGTATAGTATCAAATCAGCAACATTGAAGACTGGTGATATAGCCAAATCTGAAGGAAGATCCACCTTGTAGGCGTTCTCACCATATTTGGATAGAAATTTACAAGGTCCTACCCTCTTCATTTGTAGCTTAGTAGGCTTTCTGCTTTGCATTCTAGTTTTGCTTAAATGGACCATCACATAGTCACCCACTTTGAACTGAACCTCTCTCCTTCTTACATCCACTTTTGCTTTCAGTTTTTGAGTAGACTCTAGGATGGCTTTCTTGACCTGTTCTTGGACTTCCTTGATGGTTTGAGTGAAGTCATCTACTTTCCCACTCTTCATCTCCATGGAACCAAGTTCTCTTAGTTCACAGACCCCTCTTGGATGTCTTCCATAGACAACCTCAAAAGGACTCCTTCTAGTGGTCCCATTTACACTGTTATTGTAGGCATACTCAGCTTGTGGAATAACTAGATCCCATGTCTACCCATTCTCCTTGGTTAGACACCTCAACAAGTTGCCTAACACCCTATTAATGACTTTAGTTTGACCATTAGTTTGTGGATGGTAAGCTGAGCTGAATGAAAAATTAGTCCCTAGTCTCCTCCATAAGGTTTGCCAAAAATGGCCCATGAACTTGCTATCCCTATCTAAAACAATACTTAATGGGAGTCCATGAATCCCTAGAATCTCCTTAAAGAAGAGATGTGCAATATAACTAGCATCATGAGTAGTTCTACATGGAATGAAATGGCTCATCTTAGAAATATGTCTACCACCACATAGATGTTATCCATACCTGACTTTGTCTTGGGGAGTCCTACCACAAAGTCCATGCTCACACACTCCCAAGGCCTATTTGGGACTGGTAGTGGCTGATAGAGGCCTACATTGCTTGATCCTCCTTTTGCCCTTTGGCACACACCACATTGCTCCACATATCTTTCAACATCCCTTGGCAACCTAGGCCAATAGTAGTACCTCTGTACTAGGTCCAAAGTTTAATTGACTCCAAAGTGTCCACTTAGACTACCATTGTGTTTCTCTTGTATGAGATTTTCTCTCATGGATCCTCTAGGTACACATAACTGATTGCCTTTGAACAAGAGACCATTTTGAAGGGTGTAGTCTGCATACTCACCATGAAAATGATTCTCAAAGTCCTTGCAGACCTTGTAGGCTGATGAGAAGTCCTCATCTTCTTCATAGAGATCCTTGAAACCTTCTATCCCTATGCTCTGCAATTGTAGTTCTTGGACAGTCAACAACTTCTGGCTTAAAGCATCTGCCACTTGTTAAGCTACCCCATTTTATGCTTGATGGTAAAGGTAAAGGATTGGGGGTACTCCATCCACTTCAAATTTCTATTGCTAAGCTTCTCTTGAGTGTTGATGTAACTCAAAGTCTGGTTATCTGTGAACACCACAAATTCCTTGGGAGTAGGTAATGCCTCCACTTCTTGAGAGACTGAACTAGTGCATACAACTCTAGATCATATGCTAAATACCTCTTCTTTGCCTCATTAAGCTTCTCACTAAAAAATGCCACATGCCTTCCCTCTTGGCTCAATACACCCCCTACTGCAATGCCACTAGCATCACACTCCAATGTGAATAGTTTGTCAAAAGTAGGTAAGAGTAGGATGGGTTTTGTGGCTACTTCTTGCTTCAATAATTGGAATTCTTTATCAGCTTGATCAGTCCATTTGAACTTAGTTTTAAGGCCTCCTTTTATGGTGTCAAGTACTGGTGCACATATCCCACTAAAGTTGCTCACAAACTTTCTATGGAATTGGGCTAAACCATGGAAACTCCTAACTTCAGTCCCTATTTTAGGGGCATGCCAATTCAAGATTGCCTCCACTTTGATTAGATCCATCTTTAAGGTTCCCTTAGACACCACAAACCCCAAGTAGACTAACTCTTGCTTCAAAAAGTCACACTTCTCTAAGCTGATTGCCAACTTCTCTTCATGCAACCTCTCTAGGACTAACCTCAAATGTTCAAGGTGCTCCTCTTTGGTTCTGCTATAGATGAGTATGTCATCTAAGTATACTACCACAAATCTACCTATGAAGTCCTTCAACACCTCATTCATCAACCTCATGAAGGTGCTTGGGGCATTGGTAAGTCCAAATGGCATCACAAGCCATTCATACAACCCTTCTATGATCTTAAAAGCGGTCTTCCACTCATCACCCTCCTTAATTCTAATCTGATGATAACCACTTTTAAGGTCCAACTTAGTAAAATACATGGCACCTCCTAAACAGACCATCAAATCCTCTATTATAGGAATAGGAAATCTGTACCTTATGGTGATTCTATTGATTTCCCTTGAATCAGTACAAAGTCTCCACTTGCCTCCCTTCTTTGTTGCTTGTACTACCGGGACTGCACATGGGCTGATGCTCTTCTTGATTAGTCCTTGATCCAACAACTCCTACACTTGCCTTTCCACCTCCTTATTTTGGTCAAGTGTGAGCTTATATGCTACTTTATTGGGCAGGGATGCACCGGGTACAAAGTATATCTAATGGCTTATAGACCTTCTTGGTGGAAGTGTTGCAGGTGCTCCATCACTCACTGTGTCTTCATACTCTTGAAACATTTGTTTTACCTCCTTAGGTACCTCTGTCTGCAACTTATCTTCCTCCTCCTTTGGCTTCACAAAGATGGCACATCCCACTATCCCCTCTTCAATTAGTAGGTGTAAGAACTCTTTACCAGTATTAATTAAGACACTAGGTGTTCTTGAGGTTCCCTCATCACTCTCTGTCAGAGACTGAATCTTAAAGGTTTTTCTATCCTTCTTGAAGGAAATGGAGTTCTCTTCTCCATCATAGATCATCTTCCTATCAAATTGCCAAGGTCTACCTAGTAGTAGATGACAAGCATCCATGGATAACACATCACAAAGGATCTTGTCCTTGTATCCTCCAATAGAGAACTCTACCCAAGTCTGTTCATTGATAAGCACACTCTGTCCTTGATTCAACCAAGTCACCTTATAAGGGCTAGTGTGGAATATCTTTGTAAGTTTCAACTTCTTGGCTGCCTCATCTGATATGATGTTATTAGTTGACCCTGAATCAACTATCACCTTGCAAAATTTACCAAAGATTTTGCATCGCACCCTAAACAATTCTCTCCTATGCTTAGGTTCATCCTTAACCGGTTGTCTTATCAAGACTTTGTTGAACATCAGATTCTCTCCAATCTCTGATTCAATATGGTCCACCTTAGGTGTTTTGCTGCTTGATGTGTCTTCATGGGCATAAGCAACCCTCTTTCCACTTTTGTTGAGGTAGACTTGTCAGGGCATCTATAGGCCGGGTGTCCCAATTGACCACAGTTGTAGCATTTCATGGTTGCAAAGTAGGAATTACCCCTACCGGTACCTCTACCCCTATTTGGGCCCCCTTGTGCACCTCTTCCACTAGAATAGCCTCCTCTAAGATTGGTTTCACTGCTATGTTCAGTCAACTTGGACTCTCCTTGATTCCTTTGCTCATTTGCCTTGCTTTGGTAACCACCTCGGTGACTCATTTGTTCTCTACCTCTGCCTCTACCCTTGTTGTTGGAGTCTCCCTTCCTTTTGTTCCTCTCTTCCACCTTAGCAGTGAGCTGATGATACTTTTGGACAGTGGTAGGAGTCCATAGGCTTATCTCCTCTTGAATGTTCCACTTTAGGCAACTTACTAGCCACCTTGATAGATTCCTCTTCTTGGACTTTGGATCTAAGACAAAGCTTTTGAAACTCCTCTTTGTAGGAGGTCACATCAAGGTCTTTTTGCTTCAATCTCTGTCTCTTCTTATGAAGTTGGACTTCATAATCCTCTTGTAAGTAGCTCTCCTTGATCTTACTCACCATGGCCTTCTAGTTTGCAATAGGTAGCTTTCCCATGCTAACTCTCTCTTCTTCCAAGTACTTCCACCATATCAAGGATGCTCCCCTTAGTCTTGATTTTTCAACCTTAACCTTTTGAGATTCTATCACACCTTCACACTCAAAGTGGTTCTCCATACACTCAATCCATTCCATGATAGTGTCAATGTCCATCCTTCCACTGAAACGTGGCAATCCTTCAAAAGATTTTGTATTCAAAGCCTTAATAGCCTTTACAAAAGGTTCTTCATTGATTAAGGGGTCTGGTTCAGGTATGATGTCATCAAGATCAATAGCTTTCTTGCCTCTGTCACTAGTTTCCGCACCCCAAAGTTCTTGTGCTCTCTGATCAACCACTTCTTGCAGCTTGTTCCTTATCTCACTCATGCCATCTTCAAGGAGTCTATTTTTCTCCCTTTGCTCTTCTACCTCCCTAGCTAGCTCTACATTAGTGACCATTATGTTCTCCCCTACTAATTCACAAGAATATAAAGACATGCACGGTCCACCAAGTCTTTAATTGGCTCTGATACCAATCTGATGGGAATGGGTATGGGATAGACTAGCCTAGTATATGCTCCTTGATCCTCTCCTTGGATCACCAGGTATTCCAACCACACCCTAGGGTCTCTAGGACTTCCCTTTCCTATGGAATCCCTTGACCTTGCCATATCCACCCACCAACAACCTGTGATACTTCTACTAAGGTCACACCTACTCACAAGCATCAAAAACCCTCACATAGGCTAATAAGGGTTTAGCTCCTTTTACACCTTCTTAGGTCCTAGAAAGGTTAGGACAGGTCTTTGACATGGTTTTCCATCCATTCATGTGCCCCCAAGAGGTTTTAACCTTCTACTTTGTTACCGATCTCACTATTTTGCTTCTTTCCTACAAAATAAGGCTACAAGGAATGTGCCCAATTAGGCCTCCATTCCGGACTTTTAGGGCTCCCTCTTACAAACAATGCACAAACTTGTGAAACTTCCCAAAGGGACTGCTAATCATTTGGTAAGGGCTCAAATATTTTCCTATTTTTGGGCCTCCAAGTGTTCGTACACTGCCTTAGGTAAATTTTGGGGTTTTTGAGGATTTTTATGAGGGTTTTAAGGCCTGCCAAGGTCACAGTGATGGTTTGCTATCTTTGCCACCTTGTTTGGATTGATGGAAGCTCCTCCTTCTCACCAATGGTTCTCCACACACCCCTCTACAACTCCTCCAAAGGGTGCCTCCTTGGTTGTCCTACCTTGCTCCCATGGACCTCTGCAACTTCAACCCTTCCTAGCCGAGCACAATCCAGTCTCGCCTAGGAGTGGGTCTTTGAAAGGCTTTGTTGCATCTTCAAGGGTCTTGCTTGCTCTAGGATACTATACAAGGTATTCACTCCTATTCCTAATGGTTTCATGGTGTTTCCACAATGGGGATAGGAGTTGTCAATCCATTACACATAACAGTCCAAAACTGGACAGTGAAAGAGTAACTTCACAAAATAATTACAAAACACACAAAAACCTGCACAAGAACCTAACCTAAGTGCTCAAAATTATGGTACAAACACAATACAAGACTCTCAACACTGTTCAATTTGCAAAACATTCCATTATCAACCTGTTAATGCTCCATTTGTGCTGACTGGCAACAAAAACACAGTCACTGTCAAGGTCTTTTTTCTTGGCCGTACAATCTAACATCCAACCCCTCATTTTAGGGTTTGCAATAGTTTATAGTGTCTCTGCCTCAGTTGGTGTGCCATGGTTAGGGTTCCTAACACCAAAATAAGGTTATGACCTATTTGGTGGGAAAGTTGCATGACAACTTTGAAAAGTTGTCATGCAACTTTTTACAACTTTTGAGCAACTTCTACAATGTTGCTTTTCTCGACTTTTGGGCCTACCTTGGGCTATCCTATGGACACAACCATGCCACAAGGACCCCAAACACATCAAAGGAACACATACCCTCTACTCCACAAGAAAACTCAACCTAGAATTATGGACCTAGGACCTAAACTAGGACCTAAACAAGACCAATGAGCTCTTGGCTCTTATTACATTTACATAGCTTCTTAAAGAAGCAAAATTCCAACAAAAGTCATAGGGAGGAAGACCTTAGAAGGGTGCTCCTACACCATTTAGAAAAACTCAAATTCAAAAGTTAGTTTCAAGGGATGTGGGTCCCACCAGACATGCTAAAATAAAAGAAACCAAAGGTTTAATGATAAGTAAATATTTAAACATGAAATACCATTCAAAACTAAATGAGAAGCATTATACCTTCATTTACTCCATGGATAGAGCTATAAGTAGATGCACCCATGGTTTACTTGATGTTGATGGAATATGGACTGCTCTCCTTTGTTGCACAACAACTAGTGAATTTAGCAACATAAGAGTAGCATGAAATTATGTTATTGATATGGAAGAGGAGGCTCCATTTTGGAAGTAAAAATGGATGGTTGAGATCAAAATTTGATGGCCAGGATTGAAGGAGAAGAGGTGAGCTAGATTGAAGGCTTAGTCTTGTGACGAGTGTCACAAGGGTAGGATTATTTGGAAGAAAACTTGGAAAGAGGGAAAGGTGTGCTCACACATGTGTGAGAACATTTTGGGAAGAACAAGAGAGTGACAAGTGGACACAAAAATGGAAAAATGGAAGAGGTGCAGGAAGAGGAAAATGACAAATGGATGAAATAAGAATGTGTAGGGTAGCTCTATTGGGAAGAGCATTATGACACATGTGAGTTCCGTTCATCAAAGAGTGAGGTGGAGGTTTGAAAATGACTTGTGCATGTAAGTTCATTTAAGAGGGGTGTCACATGTGAACTTGGATAGGTGTGAGGGATTTCAAATTGCAGGAAATGGTAATGGGGAATAAGCACTAATTAATTAGTCATTAATTAATGACCTTAATGGGAGGATTTGGAATCTAGGATATTAGTTAATTAATCAAAAATTAATTAACTAATTTGGTTTAGAGGAATATTTCTATAATAGGCTAAAGTGGGGTTTAATTTATTGAACTAAATCAAACCTTTGGGAAGCAAGAAGGATATAATTAATTGATAAATTAATTATATTAAATAAAGGAATAATTAATTAAATATTATTTATTTAATTATTTTGTAAGGATAGAGGGGATAAAACAATTAATAAAATTAATCATGTTACAAAGGGTAATTAATTAAATAAAATTTAATTAAATTTTAGGTGTCTACAAGATCACCTTAAGATATGGTTTTTGAGGTGTAACCCTTAATTGACTTGGAGGTGGATGTCCAATGGTATCACTTTTTTGATCCCATGTAGATGGTGGGGTCTAAAATATTGAATTGGTAGGTTATATGGTTTTTGGCCCTTTGTACTAAGGGTCTTTTGGTTAGCAGCTCCCCTATGAATATTTGGGGTAGTGTCCATTCTGGCAAACCTATCACATGTACACATACTACCACTAAATTGGAAGGTGTGTTGTTTCTTGGTCTTTACTTAGCCTAGGTAGTTGACTCAGTGGAAGACTAGAGGTATTAATTGTAAGTTTTATAAGGTTGGTGATTAGGGTTGGCATACTAATGGCTGGACACATTAGCTTGAATGGATGACCTGGTAACTCATTCCCCATTATGATTGTGTGGAGTCCACTTGGTGCTTTATCATTTCACAAACTTTATGGTTTCATGATGATAAGGGTACTTATAATATCTCCCCCTTAATTTGAATTTTAAATTCCTGTCACATCAAATTTAAGTTTACTATGTGGGAAGCCATTACAAAATTGATGATGCCTTCCTTTGCCTCGTTTATGTATGGGAAGTTCTTGTAACATCTAGAGTTTGGGACAAAGCCTGACTTGGAATTATATTCCTTTCTTGGGCATGCATATTAGTCACTAAAAGAAAACTTTGTATTGTATTTTTTGTTCATAATGATTTCTTCTTTCACACAATGCTCTCAGCTTTCTCAATTTAGAGCTTACATTACAATATTGATGAGATTATGGGTGGGGATGGAGTTAGAGTTGAGCCCAGCTCTTACTCAGAATTTAAGGATAATGGAACTATATGGCACATATGCTATTAGGCTGGGGTTTCTAATAATTTGGCGAGCATGAATGTATATGATGAGAATCTATCCATCCAATTTGCTACTTCTTGGGATAATAGTTGGGTGAAAGTTGGGGGCATCTCCTTTGAAGTTAATGATGACCTTATTGTCAAAGTCATTGGTTTTCTTGCTAAGGAGAGGAATTGGAGAAAACAAAGCCACATCACAAAAAATAAAATCCTAGCCCTATTCTTTAAGCATGAGGAAAAACCTTTCAAATTACATGGTGACTTTGACCATGAAATGCTTCTGACCTCATGGGACTAGGTATGTCTTATGATAATGATTTTTTTTACTCTTGAGAGTAGGTTTGAAGTGTACTATTACTACCATCTGCCTCTATTGATTCACTTTTTCTACAATGCTCTCATTTGCCTTTTGTTCTTCATTATCAACTCCTTTATGAGTTCTAAAGATTCTATGGAGGCCACTAAGAACTCTAATAAGAAACCCATCTTGATTCAGTAAGGTCTTATCTTCAGACTCTATTAATTGTAGCTTTCTTTATGCTCTCCTAGAGCCACCTCTGTGTTTGAAGCCCCTATGCACTTTGAATCCCCTTTGGCTACAACTATCTTCAACTCACTTAGTTAAAGCAACAAGAAACAATTGAGAATCCTAGATATTTTCAAAGTCATCAATAAGACTCCTTTCACCACCCCTACCTCTAGCTTGACTGCACCTAATGATTCAAAAGCCACCCCTTCCACTTCTACCTCCTATTTGTGACCTCTGGGGCCTATAAGCAATTGGTCACCACATCATCTCCCAATAAAAATGTTAAAGGGCCCATGTTTGCCAAAAAAGTGGAGCTCCAACCCAACATTTAAGAAATCGATAGTGAAGGGGAGGACAAAGTTGGGGCAAAATTTAATCCTTGTAGATCTAACAGGCTGGATGGTAAGTTTTGTTGGCATGATTGATTGGCATAACTAATGCACGTGAGATGATGCAGTTGGAGAATGGTGACTGAACCAATAAAGGACTATTTGTAATGAAGAGATTGAGATTGTATAATTAGATGACTTGATCAATTATTTGTGTTGTCATTGATGGCAACGGGTGTTAATTGGTGTTATCTGATGTTTCTTGATGTCATCTAAGTGTTTTTTTCTACCGAAATGGGTTTACCGATAAAGATACATAAAATCGATAAGAATTTTGGTTTGGAATATGAGTTTATATCATTGTAATATCTATCTAATCGAAACCGCATCTTGTTTTGACTACTGGAAGGCATTGTTCTATTATTTGTTGATTTTTTGCTAGGGTTTAAGATGGGTTTAAGGACCAGTGAAGAAATCACCTAACTGGTAATTTTTATTGTATGGCGGTGATCTACATCAAGTCTTCATGTTGGAGATAACACGACACAACTGACGTGGGTGATTAATTTGGTGTTTTGGCATGAATGATGGAGGAATTTCTTGGGAAATAGTGAAGCATTTAGTAGAGTGTTCTAAGGGTTTGACTTTGTTACAGATTGAGTTTTTGTGATAAGTTACAATCATTCAACAGTTGATATTGTCTTGTAAAATGTTTCTATAATTTTTATTTTAAATTCATGATGTATCTAGGGTTTTGTTGTCGACCTAGTTGAAAATATTATTTATGTTGGCCTAGTTGATATTCATTGTGTTGGTGGTCTAAGAGAAGAGTCTGAAGCCATACCAGAGAAGTATAAGATCTGCCTGAGTTTTGTGGATATTGGAGCATAATTGGATCTGATCAAGCAAGCAAACAAGTGCAAATTCTAGATCATTTCAATGTTTTTCCCTAGTAGTTGCAATAAATAAAATCCCCTAACTAGGTAGGTCCTAGTAGGCCTCAAACTTGTAAATCCCCTAACAGGGTGGCTCATCATCTAAGCTGTAAATCCTCTTGTGAAGTTGATCCTAATAGGTCATAAGCTCCTAAAAGGGTTGAACATCCAAATCCCTTAACCGGGTGACTCCTAATAGGGTCTGCTCCTAACAGAGCATATTGTAAGCTCCTAATAGGGCGCATTTCGAAAGAGTGAAATTTTTTGTTGGCACCAATTCCCATCATGGTTTTTCCCTATTTGGGTTTCCACATAATAAATATGGTGTTCCCATCATGGTTTTTCCCTATTTGGGTTTCCACATAATAAATATGGTGTTCATGTGATGAATGTTTTTGATGCGATGTTATTGCTTAACTTTTAGCTTATTCATTGTTATTTAATACTTAATATGTAGATCGGTTAAATTAGTTTATCAGATGTGTATCAACAATTACCAATACTGGTAAATGAGTTTGATATTGATTTATATTTGTGTTAGTGAAGGATTATTAAGTTCAAGTTTTTGTTTTTAAAGTGGTGTTAATACTGATTCACCCCCCTTCTCAGTATTAACTAGATCCTCTCAGATTAATGATTGGTATCAGAGCTTTGGTCCTTTGTGTGCAGAAACCCTAACAGCTTGAGGGAAAGATCCTAAAGACAAGATGATGAAGAAAGAGGGTCCAAAGTTCAACAAGGATAACTACAAGATATGGAAAGACCAAATGAATATCTACATTATACGTTTAGGTGCTCAATATTGGAAACAAGTGGAAACCAAGTATGTTGTTCCTACTACCACCCCCTTGACACCGGATGAACTTAAGGAACAACAAGAGAAAATTCAAGCCTTGGAAGAAATTGTAAGTACTTTATCTGATTCTAAATATATTGATGTTCAAGGATTAGAAACTGCATATGAGGTATGGGAGAAGCTAGATCTAATCTACAAAGGAGATGAGCATGTATAAAGAGAAAAGGAAGAGAGTTTGAGAGGAAAGTTTGATGATATGAAAATGATTGATGGTGAGAACATTGCACAATATGGTCAAAGAGTCAAAGAGGTTGTAGGTGGTATAAAAAGTGTTGGAGGTAAGATTGATGATGATGTCAATGTAAGTAAAATGCTTAGAACTCTCCTACCACAATATGCTATTAGAGTTTCTCTAATCCAAGAACTAAGATCTATTTTCAATTATAAAGTTATTGTTGATTGATTGATTGGAAAGTTAACTGTTTTTGAGTTAAACAACTTTGATAATAGTGTTTCAAAACCATCTAAATATGTTTTTAAAGCTTCTATAACCGATACATCTATGAGGAAAGGAAAATATATGTGTCATAATCATGACTATAGGTTTAGTCATGGTGGTAGCAGAGGAGATGGTGATGATGAAGATCATCTGATGGAACTTGAGGCATTATTGGCTAAAATATTTCCTAGAGGCACTGGTAAGTATAAGGGTAAGTTACCTTTGAAGTGTTTCTCTTGTAATAAGATTGGTCACATTGCTACTAACTGCCCTAATTCTAATAAGAAAGAGAAGTTTAGGAAATTTAAAGGAAAAGGCAAAAAGCAGTGTTATGTTGCAATTGATGAAGGAGTAACCAATGAAGAATCAGTAGATGAAGATGACAATGAGGAGATTGTGTTTGTTGTTGTGATGAAAGATTTGATTGATGAAAAGGAATTGGTATCTCATATGGAAAATAATGATGAGTGGATTATAGATAGTGGCTTCTCACACCACATGACCGGTGATAAAAGTAAGTTCATATCCCTTGAAGAGTTTGATAGAGGTGTTGTTAGATTTAGCAATAACTCTCCCTACATGGTAAAAGGTAAAGGATCAGTTTCATTAAATGGGAAGAGTAATGCAAATGATGTATTCTAGGTTGATAGACTAAAGAATAGTCTTTTGAGTGTTTTTCAACTTAATGATAAAGGATATTTACTTGAATTCAAAAGTGGAATATGCAAAATTCTTGGAGGTAATGGTGAGTTTATCGCTACTGGGAAGCAGACAAGAGGTAACCTTTTCCATCTGAATACTAATGTGAATAATTGTTTGGTTGCAAAAATAGAAGACAATTGGTTGTGACATAAGAGATTTTGTCATGTAAATTTTGATAATTTGATAAAGGTTAGCAAGTCAAGCGTTGTAGGAGGATTTCCCCAACTTGTTAAATTGGATAATGTAGTATGCAAATATTGTCAGATAAGATGACCTTTGCATCTTTCAAGAGCAAGAATTTTTCTTCTGAGAATATCTTAGATTTGGTACATACTGATCTTTGTGGTCCTATGAGAACTAAGAGCTTTTATGGTGATAGATATTTCATGCTTTTCAGTGATGATTATTCCAAGATGATGTGGGTGACATTCTTAAAGGAAAAATATGACACATTCAGAAAGTTTAAAGCATTTAAAGCTTTCATTGAGAATGAAACCGGTAAGAATTTGAAGTGTTTAAGATTTGACCGAGGAGGAGAATTTACTTCTGATGAGTTTATGAAGTTTTGTGATGAACAAGGAATCAAAAGATAGATGTCCACTCCTAGAACTCCACAACAGAATGGGCTAGCAAAGAGAATGAATAGAACAATTGTTGAAGCTACTAGAATCATGTTGATTCAAGGTGAAGTACCTATTTTTTTCTGGAGAGAAGCAATCAGTACTGTTGTTTATACTTTAAACCAGGTATTTGTCAAAAGAGGTAACAACAAAACACCTTACGAATTATGGCAGGGAAAGACTCCTAATGTAAGTTATTTTAATTTTTTTGGAAGTATATGTTTCATTAAGAGAAATGATTATATTGAAAAAGTTTGATGAAAAGTCTGATGAAGGTATCTTTCTTGGTTACTCTACCAAAAGTAAAGCATATAAATATTATAACAAGAGAACTAAGAAGATCATTGGCAGTACTAATGTGAAGGTAGATGATCTCTCTGAGAAATCTAAAGGAACCGGCAGATCTGAACCTGAGAAAGATGATGACAAACTTGTATTTATTTAATTGGAGGCATAGAAGAGTGATGAACAGGTAAATGCAGAAATAGGTGCGAAATCGGTAAGTGATGAAAGTGATAAAGAAAATGAAGAACATGAAGAAAAAGAAACGGAACTGGAACCAATATTACCAAGGTATGTAAGACTGAACCATTCACAAGAACAAATAATTGGAGATGAGAATGTTGGTGTTCATGTTGGCAAAATGAAGGAATTGATTATGTGTTGCATTGAAGTTTTTTCATTGATGTCAACATTAGTTGCTTTGACTGTTTATGAGCATCCTATTGGTCTCGGTAGGATGGTTGGTTTCTTGTTGATATTGATCAGGTAATCTCCGATATATTTTGGCTTATGGAATTGGCTTAGATCTGCTATTCATTCTATTCAAATATATGTTCAGTTAGTTGGTATTGACTTGGTGATCGGATGCTATCTCATATCCTAGTAATCTTGGTTTCTTGATCTAGTAAAGGTTTTACCGACAGAGATTTGTTGAAGATTTTTTATGTTATGCATAAGTGGTGTTGGTGCAACTTCTAGAAGGAATTCGGGATGCTGATGATGATCATGTTCTTGCCTCGACTGATTGGAATCATTGCTTTAGCATGTGTGGAACTAAATTGGGTCCAGTACTATCTAGGTTATGGACAAGCTTAAGGAAACATGTTGTTGGGACTCCTTAATGTGCTTTCGGGATGATTTATTGGTTGGATGATATTTTTTTGGTCTCTTGCCGACATGATTTATAATTATGTAATAGGTTTATTGTCTGGGTGGCCGATATAATTTTTTAAGGTTTAGGATTTGTATATATATGTAAGTTCTCATTTGAGATCATATGGAATGTGTATGCAAGTGAGTAATGTTATAATCATTCATGAAGAGGATTTGATAAATCATAAGTGATCAAGTTGGGTTTATGTAAGAGGTTTAAGACCTCCGGTATTGAGCTTAATTAAAATTGTACTCAAGCATAGGAGATGCTATTATAGAAGCTCATTCTTCCTTCTGGATTGTAGTCTAGATTTCTCATGTATTCAGTGAGGCTCCTTTTGTGATGAGCAGTGTGCTCTAGGCTGTTGGCCTTCCTACAAGTGTAGGTTCCTCAATTTGTAATAACATACTTACTATAGAAGTATTATCTGACTGTGGGTAGGCTTCCCATTGTGGTTTTTACCCTTACTGTGTTTTCCACGTACAAGTCTTGGTGTCATGTGTCATGAATGGATGGTAACTATTCTCTGATTATTGCTTCTGCTTAATTGTTATATCTATCATTCTGGTAATTGATTTATGCATTCTCGTATTGATCTTAAATGTTCTGGTAATAAAGTTTTGAAAGCTAATGTTCTAGTAATAAAGTTTTGAAAGCTAATGTTGTGGTAATCTGCTAACAACTGATTCACCCCTCCCTCCTCTCATTTGTCCTCTAGTTATTTCAACTGTCTAACAATTGGTATCAGAGCATTGGTCCTCTCTGTAGAAGATTAACCTCTTGAGAAAGATCCTATGGAATCTAACAGTTCAAGTTCATCTAGTTCATTTGCAGTTGTCTTTCGGAGAGAAATTCCTAGGCTTGATGGAATAAATTCCACAGATTCAGATGGAGACTCATCTGAGATGTCTTGGTAAGAAAATCTAGGAGATCACTGAGAATGGAGTTACACCCTTTAATCCGGCATCCAACAATCCTCCTCCAAAAAACTTAGATAAGGAACTTGAGAATGATTCTAGAGCTAGAGAATCCCTCTTATGTGCACTTTCAGATCAACAAATAATAGGATTGACTGACAAATCAACTACAAAGGCTATTTGGGACAAGTTGGAGACTCTAAATGAAGGTGACCCTACTATTAACATTGCTAAACTTGATGGTTACCAGGTAAGATATGAAAATTTGAATATGGATGAAGATGAAAGGATTATTGCATTTATGGAAAGGGTAAATGAAATTGTTATGGGAATTCAATGTTATGGTGGATATTTGAGCTAAGATGAAATAGTTTCTAAAGTTTTGAGAGCTTGACCAACAACTTATAACATGAAGGCTACTACAATTAATATGTTGAGAACAATGGTAAACAAATCTGTCAATAGGTATACCTTGGTTGGGAAAATATTTTCTTTTGAGCTTGAAGAATTTGGACCTTCTGGAGCTATGAAGTCTAAACCTACTTTTCATGCATCTACATCAACAACTGGAAAGAAAGATTGGAAAGTTTTATATGCAAAAGAATTGGAAGATATGAAAAGGGAAGATGAAGAATTTCAGCAACTTGAAGCCCTATTTGCTAGAAGAGTACCTAGAGGACTGGTAGGAAGTAAGTATTAAGGAAAATCGCCCTTTAAATGTTTTGCATGTAATAAGATAGGTCATTTTGCATCTAGATGTCCTGAAAGGAATTCAAGGTTTGAAGAAAGAGTTAGAAGATCTCTTAAACCTAACCTTGAATATCAAAACAAGCATAAGTGTAGGAGAAATAGAGACAAATCATGTTACCTCGCTAATGAGAAAAGTGTGATTGATTCTGATGATGAACTAGCACAATACTTTGCTAGTGGTTCCGGCAATCGAAAGGACTAGGTATTTTTGGCTATCAAGGAAGATAATATGGTATTGGAAGGGAAAGTATCTAAAGAAAAGGTCCTTGCTGCTAAAATTGAAGATAAGGACGAATGGGTAATTGACAGTGGATGTTCATATCATATGACTGGAGATAAAAGGAAGTTTCTATCTTTGCAAGAATTTGATGGTGGTCTACTTGTATTTGGAGATGACAAAGCATGCATGATCAAAGGAAGAGGAACTATATGATTAGATGGTAAGAACAATACTGAAAATTTTTATTATGTTGAAGGTTTAAGGCATAATCTTTTGAGTGTAGGACAGTTGGTGGGTAAGGGATTTCAATTTCATTTCAATGATGAAAAATGCAAGATCATTAATAGATCTGGATTGGAGATTGCTACCAGTACACAGACAAAAGGTAATATCTTTCATTTGAATTCCGATGAGAAGGCATGTTTGATTGTACAAATTGATGACAGTTGTCTTTGGCATAAGAGGCTATGTCATGTGAATTTTGATTGCATTGTAAAGATCAGTTCAACTAAGGCAGTTAGAGATATACCTAAGATTGTGAAGCCCTATAATCCGATATGTAAGGAATGTTGAATGGGAAAATAGGTTAGAACCTCTTTTAAGAGTATACAAGACAAATCTAAAATGATGTTATTGATCTTATTCATACTGATATGTGTGGTCGTGATAGAATCAAAATTTTCAAGGTGATAGATATTTTATGCTAATCATTGATGATTATTATAGAATGTTGTGGGTTACTTTTTTAAGGGAGAAATCTAAGGCTTTTGAAAAATTTAAAATATTTAAAGATAAGGTTGAGACTAAGACAGGATTGAAGATTAAGTACTTAAGGTTAGATCGTGGTGGAGAATTCACATCCGATGATTTTAATAACTTTTGTGAGAAGCATGGCATAAGGAGACAATTTTATGCTCCTCAAACACCTCGACAAAATGGAGTTGTAGAAAGAAAAAAAAGAACTATCTTGGATGCTGCTAGAACCATGATGATAGAAGCTAATCTAACTCATATCTACTGGAGAGAAGCAGTAAGAACAACAATTTATACATTCAACAGAGTTCATATCAAAGGAGAAATTGGTAAGACACCTTATGAGTTATGGTTTGGTAATACACCCACAATTAAGTACTTTAATATCTTTGGTAGTAAATGTTATATCAAAAGAGATGATTTCATTGGAGAATTTGATCCTAGATGTGATGAAGGAATATTTATTAGTTATTCAAATGAAAGCAAAGCATATAGATGTTATAAAAAAAGATTGCAGAGAATTATGGAGAGCACTAATGTCAAGGTGGATGACATAATAGAAGTCAAACTAGAACTTATGAGCAAGAACCGACAGTGGAAATGATCATAATTGAACCGGTAACACCTATACTGGAACAAAATGCTGAACTAGTTACTCCAACAGTATCAAAAAATTCAACAGTAACTGAAGATTAGGAAAGAGGAACAAAAAATCAGACGACTCCTAGGTATGTAAGGTTGAATCATTCAAAAGATCAAATCATTAGGATAAGAACAAAGGAGTGATAACAAGAAAAAGATTGGCAGCTAATGAGGTATGTTTAATCTCTCAAATAAAACCACTACCAGTAACTGAAGCATGTAAAGATGAATTTTGAATGAAAGCTATGGAAGAAGAACTAGATCAGATAGAAAAGAATAACACATGGACTTTAGTTCCCCGGCCTAAAAATATGAATGTTATTGGAACTAAATGGGTTTTTAGGAATAAATTTAATGAAGATGGACAAGTAGTGAGGAATAAAGCTAGATTGGTTTGTAAAGGATATTCTCAGAAGGAAGGAATTGATTATGATGAAACCTTCGCACCTATAGCTAGGATTGAAGCTATAAGATTATTTCTTGCCTATGTTTCACATAAAAACTACAAGTTTTATCATATGGATGTTAAGTGTGCTTTTCTGAATGGGGATCTTGATGAGGAAGTTTATATTGAAGAACATGGCTTTTCACTTTCAGATGACAAAAACATGGTTTGCAAGTTAAAGAAATATTTATATGGATTAAAGCAAGCACCTAGAGCTTGGTATGAAAGATTGGATAAATATCTTTTAAAAATTGGTTTCACTAAAGGTAATGCTGGCAATAATATATATTATAAAGGCACTAATGATACTAATTATTGAGGTCTTTGTTGATGATATTATTTTTGGAGGTGAGGATAAGTTGTACATGAAATTTCTAACAATATGAAGAATGAATTTGAGATGTTTATGATTGGGAAAATGAGATTCTTCTTAGGTTTGCGGATTAGTTAGTTTGATAAAGGTATTTTCATCTATCAAACTAAGTATGCTAGGGAATTGTTGAAAAAATTTGGTCTTGAAAATTCTAAACCGATTAGTACTCCTATGGTTACAAGTGAGAAACTGACAAAGAAAGATGAAACTGCACCCATAAAACTGACAAAGAAAGATGAATCTGCACTGATAAATCCTACAAGATATAAGTCTATGATTGGAGGTCTGCTATATTTCACTCAGACTAGACTGAATATAATGAATGTAGTTTGTATTGCATCAAGATTTCAATGTGATACTAGAGAAATCATGAAAGTGTGTTGAAAAGGATTCTTAGGTACTTACAAGGAACATCTGAATATGGTTTGTGGTATCCTAGAAATGATGACATTACTTTATGTGCATATACATATGTAGATTGGGTAGGAGATGTTGATGACTAGAAGAGCACTTCCGGTGGAGCTTTCTTTCTTGGAAAGAAACTTATTTCATGGATAAATAAGAAATAGTCATGTACTTCATTATCTAATGCTAAAGTTGAGTATGTTGTTGTTTCTGCTAACTCTACACGAGTTCTATGGATGAAGCAAATGTTAAAGGACATAAAAGCGAATTGTAATAAACCAGTAGTTATTCAATGTGATAACTCTACTGCTATAGACATATCAAAGAATTTGGTATTCCACTCTAAGATAAAGAAAATATCTATCAAATACAACTTCTTGAAGGAAAACGTGGAAGAAAATGAAGTTAGATTGGTTAATGTGAACATTAAAGAGAACATTGCAGATATCTTCACTAAACCTTTTCCTAAAGAATCATTTGAGTACCTCAAAGACAGATTATGGGTTTCTACCCCTCTGGTAGAAAATTGATTGATGCTATTTGGCATCAGTCTGGTATGCATTATCAGATCTATTATTCATTTTAGATTGATATGGTGATGATACTACTCAAGGGGAGTAGTTAGTCTTATGGTTTAGTGGTTTATGATTTTACTTTGATATTTATGTCAGATCTTTGGCATTGATGTCAAAGGGGGAGAGATATTCATGTGAAAAACTTAAAGAGATATACATTAGGGGGGTAAATTTGTAGAGCTTAACTATGATATCATTTATAGGGAGAGTATGAATCGGAAATTTAGTGCTATATTCTTTTGTGGGAGATTTATTTGGCATTTCTCGGCACTTGAATGTTTTTCACATCTAGTGCTGCCATCAATGCCAAAGGGGGAGATTGTTCGAAAAATGAAGGAATTGATTATGTGTTGCATTGATGTTTTTTCATTGATGTCAACACTATTTACTTTGATTGTTTATCGGTATCCTATTGGTCCTGGTAGGATGGTTGGTTTCTGGTTGATATTGATCTGGTACTCTCTGGTATGTTTTGGCTTAGACCTTCTATTCATTCTATTCAGCTATGTGTTTAGTCAGTTGGTATTGACTTGGTGATCAGATGCTATCTCACATCCTAGTAAGCCTGGTTTCTTGATCTGGTAAGGGTTTTACCAACAGAGCTTTGTTGAAGATTTTTGATGTTATGCATAAGTGGTGTTGGTGTGTCTTCTAGAAGGGATTCAAGATGCTGATGATGATCGTGTTCATGCCTCAACTGATTGGAATCATTTCTTTAGTGTGTGTGGACCTAAATTGGGTCTGGTACTATCTAGGTGATGGACCGACATAAGGAAACGTGTTGTTGGGACTCCTCGATGTACTTTCGAGATGATTTATTGGCTAGATGACATTTGTTTGGTCTTTGGCTGACATGATTTATAACTATGTAATAGGTTTATTGCTTGGGTGGCCGACCTAATTGTTTAAGGTCTAGGGTTTGTATATATGCAAGTTCTCATTTGAGATCATATGGAATATGTATGCAAGAGAGTAATGTTATAATAATTCATGCAGAGGATTTGATCGATCATAGGTGATCAAGTTGGGTTTATGTAAGAGGTTTAAGACCTCTTGTATTGAGCTTAACTAGAACTGTACTTAGGCATACGAGATACTATTCTACCAGTTCATTCTTCCTTCTGGATTGTAGTTTGGATTTCTCATGTATTTAGTGAGGCTCCTTTTGTGATGAGCAGTGTGCTCTAGGCTGTTGGCCTTCCTTCAAGTGCAGGCTCCTTAATTTGTAATCACATACTTACTATAGAAGTATTATCTGACTTTGCGTAGGCTTCCCACTGTGGTTTTCCCCCTTACCAAGTTTTCCACATACAAATCTTGGTTTCATGTGTCATGAATGGATGGTAACTATTCTCTGATTATTGCTTGTGCTTAATTGTTATAGTTGTCATTCCGGTAATTGATTTATGTATTCTGGTATTGATTTATATGTTCTGGTAATGAAGTTTTCAATTCTTAATGTTCTGGTAATCTTCTGAGAACTGATTCACAACCCCCCTCTCAGTTGTCCTCTAGTTATTTGAATTGTCTAACAATTCAAACATGAAGGAAAATCATAGAGAAATCTTGTCTAATATCTACAATTGAGCCTAAAATAGTCAAAGAGGCATTAAAAGATGATGATTGGGTTAATGCTATGAATGAGGAGTTAGATCAAATTGAGAAAAATCAGACATGGACACTTGTTCCTAGACAAGAAGACAAGAATGTAATTGGCACTAAATGGGTCTTTAGAAATAAGTTGAATGAAGAAGGCAGGGTTGTAAGAAATAAAGAGAGATTAGTTTGCAAAGGATATGCACAAGAAGAAGGAGAATATTATGGAGAAACCTTTGCACCGGTAACTAGATTGTAAGGAGTAAGAATGCTACTAGCATATGCCACATTTATAGGATTCAAGGTCTACTAGATGGATGTTAAATCAATTTTTCTTAATGGCATCCTAGAAGAAGAAGTTTACATAGAATAACCTGATGGATTTTCTTTATCTGATGATAAAGACATGGTTTACAAATTTCATAAGGCACTGTATGGTTTGAAATAGGCACCAAGAGCATGGTATGAAAGACTACATGCACATTTTATTAAAATTGGATTCCAACGTACCAGTGAGGACAATAACATATATTTGAATGCTGATGGAGACAGAATGTTGATAGCTGAAGTATTTGTAGATGATATAATCTTTGGTGGAAATGATGACTTATGTATGGATTTTGTTGAAGAAATGAAGAAGGAATTTGAAGTGTCTCTTATTGGTGAGATTAAGTTCTTTATTGGGTTACAGGTCCAACAATTAGAGGGTTGTATCTTTATTTGTCAAAGTAAGTATGTTAAAAAGGTGTTGAAGACATTTGGCATGGAAGATTGTAAATCAGGTACTCCGATGGTGACAGGATGCAAATTATCTAAACAAGATGATTCACCTTCTATTGATGAGAAGGAATATAGGTCTATGATTGATAAGTTGCACTACGTTGTTCATAGTAGGCCTGACATTGCACATGTTGTTGGATTGGTTGCTATATTTTAGAAAGATCCCAAGGAGACTCACTTGGTAGCAGTGAAGAGGATTTTTCGATACTTGAAAGGCACAGTAGATTATGGTTTATGGTATCCTTATGAAGGAGATTTTAATTTGAATGTGTTTACTAATGTAGATTGGGCAGGCAATGTTGATGACCAGAAAAGCACTACCGGTGGAGCCTTTCTTCTTGAAGGAATATTAGTAGCATGGACAAGAAAGAAGAAAACTTGTGTTTCTTAGTCAACAACTAAAGAAGAGTATGTTGCAACATCAATGAATTGCACGCAGACAATCTAGATGAGACATGTGTTAGAAGGATTCAAACTTGATATGTTTGAACCAATGACTATCTATTGTGACAATACAAGTGCAATCAATATTTCTAAAAATCTTGTATGACATGCAAGAATGAAGCACAATGAGTTGAAGTATGATTTTCTAAGAGAAAAGAGTACAGGAAAAATAGGTCAGGATGGAGTATGTGAAGAGCAAGGATCGGGATACAGATATTTTTACAAAACCATTGCCGAAGACTACCTTTGAGTTCCTTACAAGTAAATTAGGGGCTAGACCCCTACACTTGAAGAATTAGAATACTGGAGATGCATCAATCCAGCAGACTTGATGATTATTATCCACTATGGATTGATGAGATGCAGGATACTCCATAAGGGGAGCAGCTTTGATAAAATTTGCAGAGATATGGCTAGCAGGGATGATGATGGAAGCAATAGAAAAATAGAAGACCAGAGATGAATTCACACCTTTGGCATTGTTATCAAAGGGGGAGAAGACAAAGATCAGACTAATAGAGGGAGAAGAAAAAGATCAGACTGATAGAAGGAGAATAAAAATATCAGACTGATAGGGGGAGAGGATGAGGTGTTAAATATGTTAGTTTTGGTGGTGAATTTAGTGTTGCCATCAATGCCAAAGGGAGAGAATGTTGGCATGATTGGCATAACTAATGCATATCATATGATGAACTTGAAAAATAATGATTGAACCAGTAAAGGACAATTTGTAATGAAGAGATTGAGATTGTATGATTAGACGACTTGATCATTTATTTGTGTTGTCATTGATGGCAATTGGTGTTAATTGGTGTTAACTGATGTTTCCAGATGTCATCTAAGTGTTTTTTTCTACCTGAATGGGTTTACTAGTAAAGATACATAAAGCTGGGAATTAGGACTTTAACTGGTAAACATGGAGATGTTTTGTTTGGATCTAATGATTAGTGATGATTGGAGGATTGTAATTTGGAATGTGAGTTTATATCATTTTAATGTTTATCTGATCAGAACTGCATCTTGTTTTGACTACTGAAAAGGCATGTTTTTGTTTTCTATTGAGATTTTGCTAGGGTTTAAGAAGGGTTTAAGGACCGGTGAATAAATCACCTAACTGGTAATGATTTATTGTATGACAGTGATCTACATCAAGTCTACATGTTGGAGATAACACAACACAACCTGCATGGGTGATTAATTTTCTGTTTTGGCACGAATGATGGAGGAATTTCTTGGGAAACAACGAAGTTCTTAGTATAGTGTTCTAAGGGTTTTACTTTGTAACACACTGAGTTTTTGTGATAAGTCATGATCATTCAATGGTTGATATTGCCTTGTAAAATGTTGTATGATCTGTTGTGATCTGTATTGTAAATTCATGATGTATCTATAGTTTTGTTGCCAAGCTAGTTGAAAATATTATTTATGTTGGCTTAGTTGATGTTCATTGTGTTGGTGGTCTGAGAGAAGAGTGT
The DNA here is from genome assembly GCF_030272615.1 of Cryptomeria japonica. Taxonomy (NCBI): domain Eukaryota; kingdom Viridiplantae; phylum Streptophyta; class Pinopsida; order Cupressales; family Cupressaceae; genus Cryptomeria; species Cryptomeria japonica. The sequence continues at coordinate 60,220,430 of NC_081411.1, read as the reverse complement.
GAAGCTGTACCAGAGAAGTATAAGATTTTCCTGAGTGTTGCAAATATTAGAACATAATTGGATCTGATCAAGCAAGCAATCAAGTGCAAATTCCAGATCATTTCACTGTTGTTCCTTAATAGTTGCAACAGATAAAATCCCCTAACCGAGTAGGTCTTAATAGGCCTCAAACTTGTAAATCCCCTAACAGGGTGTCTCATCATCTGAGTTCTAAATCCTCTTGTGAGGTTGATCCTAACAGGTCATAAGCTCCTAATAGGGCTGAACATCCAAATCTCTTAACTGGGTGACTCCTAATAGGGTCTACTCCTAACAAAGCATATTGTAAGCTCCTAACAGGGCTAGGCTCCTAACAGGGCACATTCTAAAAGAGTGCAAATTTTTGTGGGTACCAATTCCCACCATGGTTTTTCCCTATTTTGGTTTCCATATGAAAAATATGGTGTTCATGTGATGAATGATTTTGATGTCATGTTATTTCTTAACTTTCAACTTATGCATTGTTATTGAACACTTAATATGGAGACTAGTTAAATATGTTTATCAGCAATTACCGATACTGGTAAATGAGTTTGATATTGTTTATATTTGTGTTGGTGAAGGATTATTAAGTTCAAGTTTCTATTTTTAATGTGGTGTTAATACCGATTTCGCACCCCCCTCTTAGTATTAACTGGATCCTCTCAGATTAACAAGTTTAAGGGTAAATTCATGGATGAAATAAACATTGATGACTCAATTGAAGATCCTGATGTAGTGGAAGTGATAGATGATGATGTGGAGGAAATTTTAGGGAAGATTGTGACCTCTGGGAGCACTTTGGACTTGATTGAAGTTGCACATCTTTCTAAAGATGAAATCCTGGATGAAAAGATCTACCTAGCTAAAGCAGGTCAAAACTATGTCAAATGTGATGCCATTGTAGAGCATTTAACCAAGCTATAGGTGAAAGTGTTGGACTCTAAAAAGACACTGGTTAATATCACAAGATTTTGTTCCAAGGTCTTGCACAACTCGATAATGACCTTGCGTTTGTTGCAAAAAAAGGTCTTGGGTGATGATGTTGCTAATGAGACAAATCATAACAAGCTTTTAAAATTCCTCCTAAGGATTGGGGTAAATTGTTTGCTTAATTTCTTATTGTTCTTTTTTGATGGTTTCAGTTATAGTCTATTAAACTTTGATATTGCTATAAACATGTTCTACTATAAGGTTACTATATATTTTGGTATGGTTCTAGTTTAGGATGTTGTTAATGTGTTGTTAATAACTTGTTTTTGTTGCCTATAGGCTATCTATGTTTATAGGATTGACACCCTTATTTTGTTGCTTAACATATCAAAAACAGTTATAAAAATGTTTTATGCATCTATATTTAAAATCCTAATAGCATTCTAAAAATACTTAAAATTTACAACTAACTTATAAATTTATTAAATATAAAAGTTTACATATCACATTATCTAAATTAGTATAATGTCTTAACATAAAGAAATAGTCACATAATCTAAATTAATATATCACCTTAATATAAAGGAATAGTCACATGCTCCAACTTCCATCTAGCTAGTTGGATAACATTGTGCCCCACTTTGTCCTAAGTAGAGCCCACCTCCACCCCTCTCACATGTCAAAATAATTGGAAATCTCATTTTGGACAAACTAATAGAAGAGTTCCTTCAAAAAAGTATTGTGGAAACTCATAATATAAATACTTAAAAATTGAAACTAACTTATAAATTTATAAAATGTAAAATTTGGCACACCATAATATTAATTATATATACCTAAAAACAGTGATAAACCTCAAAATATTTATCCTAAACCTTAATATATAAAACTCATATAATACTCCAAACTCAATAGGCACTAGTATAGATACCCATCACTAATAATTGACAGTTATATTTCAAAGGCATTTTAAACACTCTTATTGTAGTGCAATGCAAAGGCTTATGATGTGGAAGTTTGAAAACATTATCCATATTGATATAGACTTGTCATGACTGTCTTAAATATTATAGTTGGACAATGTTGACTAGGGGCTAAATATTATCCTCATGCCACGTTTGTTTTTGTCGCTATTCTCACACATCTTTATTATACTTGTACGTGGCCATATGCTAGCCTTGCTGTCACCCAAATCTTATATGTATTCTACATGTGCTCCAACTTTCACATACACATTTAATTATTATTAATTTATTCATTTTGCAAGGACTCCTTAAATGACAAAATAAACTATAAAGCACAATATTCTATTCTATTTATAGACCTTTTGAATGTTAAGAATTCTCACCTAATAGGATTTTTAGTCAAACTATGAGCTGTTTTATAATAGGTTAAGTTCTCATTTAGTTTTAAAATATTTGGGATTTTTAAGTCAAAGTATGAGCTGTTTTATAACAGGATAAGTTCTCATCCAGTTTTAATATATTTGTTTTTGTTGTGGATAATATTTAGTTTATATTATTTGTAAATTTGATTTCAATATTTGGATTTAATATATGATTTTGAGTGGTTCAGCATCTTCTTTTGATTTAAAAATTTAATGGATTGTATTGTGAATGGATTGTTTTGATATTTGGAGAATATGTTTTTCTAAACTGTTTTCTAAAGATAGAAATTGGTCAAGTAGTGAATAATTTATTCTGTATATATCTCTTTTAAAATCATTTAACAAAATTTTCTATAGATAAAGCCTTTGAAATCTTAATTCCCAATGTTATTAATGGTTACAATAAATAAAAAAAAATTGTTGCTAAAGTGGAATCCCATTGTAAAATGACACCTACTTTGGGTCTAAGCATGATTAGAAATCAAGGGTTGGGTTGTTGAGGCTATTAGATATCAAGAAAATGGGTACAATATTTCACATACATTTGAGTAGCTAAATCACACACAAGCAATCTACAATATAGGTCTTGGACAATATCTAGACAAATTTGCTATCTCCAAGCATAAGATTTTGACTTTAATCCTATAAGGTCTTCCATGTATCATATCCTCATGTGAGATGAGTTTCTATTTCTTAATCTTGTGTTAAGATATTTTCTCTAGAATACAACCCAAAAGAATCTATTTGTATTCTATGAAAATAACACTTACATATTTACTAACTAATACATTCACCTATAAAGGGTTCTTTCCATAGTGTGTTGGTTTAGTGGTGGTGGTGTTGTTGTGATCACCAAGGTTCAAACCCATGTCGGGCCATTGTGATTGAATAGGTTTGTTCCTTTGTTGATCCAATGTGCTCACAAATTTGAGCCTCATAATTGTTAAATAGGGATGAATTCCCCAATTTATGACTTCACTAGTTTAATAGATCCAAGTCAAAAACGTTTCATGTAGTATTCAAAAACATGTCATGCTAGTGTCATCGATCATGTCAAAAAAAATATCTAACACTTAAATAAAAAAATATAATCATCTATAATCTTTCATCAAACTAAAACACTCATAATCACTCCCTTCAATAATAACTTTAATTTAAAAAATAGTTATCTAAACTAATGATACATCTACTTGAAAAGACAAAAAGTCATATGATTAATGAATGACTCTGTAACCCTCCATGAAACCCAAAAGTCCAAAACCATCGATTCTCTCAACTTCACACAGCATCCCCTTTGTTCCACACCTACTCCTTGCCCCCACCTCCTGCCGAATATTTGGTGAAGAATTTAAATCAACAAGCTTTTTCTAAAGCTACTCATTAATGTGAATCCCTCCTTATCAACAAAAGTATGCAACCATTGAAAAAAGCCATTTATTAAAATAATATATAGAATACACCGGTTTCGATATTGAAACAATTTTAAATGGAATAGTTTCCCATTAACCAAAATTAGAGCCTTAAATAAATGTGTTTACCATATGATTAATAGATGTAATTACTATTTGGAGCAATGAAATTCTCTCACTATAACATGATTAAAATAAACAAATTACCTTTGCCCACCTGTAAATTATGAAAATGGTGATTACCTATTTAGTCTTCTTAAATTCAAAGATATATAATCAGAAAGTATATCATTATATAACAAGTCATTTTGCATCTTAATTATTACATTGGTAGTTATATATATTCTAATCTTGTCAAATACCATGACTAGAGCATGCGTTATTCCACATTTGTTGAAAAGCTTTCGGGGCTTGTCAGAGCATAGTTATATACCTAGTAACGTTGCATCTTTATATGGCCACTTGTTAAGAGGAAATCATTATAACATATTCTCTATCTTGTCAAATATCATTCATTGATAAAGTGTGACTCACCCTTTGATTTTTTAAGACATATTATCTCTCTTCAAATGTCATTCAAACATGGTGTCTAGGATTTATATATCATATCATGGTCGTATCAAAAACTATATTTTATATACAAGTTGAATACTTTAATGGTGAAATTTGAGAGTCCTGCCATATTTGCGTTATTTTAATATATAGATATATTTGACAAAATAGTGTGGTATTATTTATATATATACATTCCTTTTTCATGTTCACATATTCTTATGTATTCATCTTTTTCATTTATTTATTATTTTGATGTTCATATTTATTTTTGTACATATGATATTAATTATGACTAGTTCATTTTATATCCAAAACTAATTGATATTTGTGGTGTTGTTCTAGTAGTCAAGAACTCATCTCACCCTTATTTAAACTTGCTTTTTATTAAATCAATGTAGAAAAAAATTACATAAGAGATAGGCAGTTCATACACTTCCAAGAGAATAAACAGGAGACATTTGTTAAAACAACACAACTATAAGCAATATGCAAATATAATAGATAACAACCATACATAATACCACCAGGGCTACCAGCCATACAACAATAGAAAATTGCAACTATACAGTAAATTTGAAGACTCTTTGAAGTTGCCTAGAACAAGTGATATCTTTATTCTAGTGCTAGAGAATTTTAAGCTTGATATAGTCCAGGTTTAAACTTTTAGATTCAATTTTAACCAACTTCTCACTTTTTCTTTCTGCTTGGTGTTAACTAAACACAAGTTTGCAACATATTTTATTAAATACCCTAAAGTTTTAGAAGGAATTTTTTGCTTTCAATCTAATCATATAAACAAATCAAACAAGTAGTTCCAATATCATTTTCGTCCACAGACTTTATTTAGTGCTATAAAAGGCATCCAACATCATGCAACATTTCAAGAATATTTGCATGATTAAAAAGTGTTGTTTTAAAATTGTTCAATATCAAGGGTTGTTCAAGGAATAATTCTCTCATGACTTAGACACATAACAACATACAAATGTATTTATATGTTATCACCCCCTATAGATGTCAAGACAACTTCAAAGAACTCAAGGTATCAAGAACAAGCTAAAGAAAAGTGGCAAATGGATCGTATACATCAAGTTCATATAGCTACAAGACAAGTTCATGGTTGTGGAATCATGGATTTGTCCTTTATGGTTAGATTTGTTCTTACATTGAGTCAAAAGAGAATTCTAGTTTTGAGATAATACCAAATTGATATTAGATGATCTTAAAAATATACTATATCAAAATTCCTCTTCATCCTTCATCAATTCATCAATTTTTGAGCCAAGTACTTTAATTTTATATTTACATCTCCTACATTATATTACATTAAGTATCCAATATCAAGTAAAATCAACTATCATTTATTCACCTAGAATATTATGTTATTATGTGTACATGTGCATTTTTTGGATTAACCTAAACCACATAATAAGGAAAATATATTTTTCTTTACACTTTTTTGAACCCTTAAGATCCCATACATCCCAACTTCTAGCTCATATTTTTGTGTCTAATTGTATTAGATGAAAATGGAATTGGGTATAATTAGGACCTAAAATCACTTTCATTCAAGCACCCAAAGGAGTAATCCTCTTTTACTAACTCTTGTGAAAGAGTGTCAAGGGATACTTCTAAGGTTTAGATATTCTTTCGCTGCTATGAAAGGGATTATGCAAAATATGAGAGAATATGAAACTATGTAGAGAAGATGAATACAAATGACAAATAGAAAAATAATAGACTAATTAACAATAGAACTAAGACAACAATTATAGATTTGAGAATGGAATTCTGATGTGCACTTATAATAAAAAATTTGAGCTTGACTGATAGGACTAGGGAGGTGTATGCCATAGTCTGAGAACCTATGATGAGATGCAAACTACAAATCTAAACTCTAAGACTGTCTAAGAAGTGCCTATGAAATCTATAGTGAAACGGACCGGGATATGGGGCACCTTGGTCCCTAAATACCAGGACTAGTCTTTGACAATGAACCTATGCTTCTCTGCACTTTCAAAAACTTATTTCTTCGACAAAAACCTATATTGTACCTTCAATCTAAAAAATGGTGTGTTTGTGGTTATATAGGAGTTTTCCTTAGTTAACCCCCTTGCTTTGGTGATTGCCACCTCCACAAATAGCCGATATTGTAACTAAAAATGTGTGTGTTCTCTTGAATTCTATGTGTTTGTAAGATTTGTATGAGCTAAATGCAAACCATAGTTCTACCATATGTTTTTAGAAAACCCTAAATGCATGCAATTAAAATTCTTTAAATCACAATTGTAATGAAAATCTAAAGCAATATTGTAAATATGAAAACTAATGTGATGTAAATTTGAAGCTCAATATAGACATATGAAAACAACTTGAAATCATACCAAATCCTAAGGAAAAGGTACAAGCCAATCAACAGATGGTGATTACCTTATTATTCTTCAATAACTCCTAAAGCTTCCATAATTGATGAAAATTTTGATGAAGACTTAACTGATGGATGAATTTTCTGATTTGAGACTTCATACAAAGTTGCACTTTCACTTCACAAGGATCTCCTTTCAAATTGCTAGATTAGGATCGTCAAATAAGGAAAAGAAGTGCTATATATATGAAACCCTAAGTTCGAATTTGATAAAAGGTTGACTTAGAATTGATGAAATTTGACACCAAGCAGGATTTGAATAGGGTAAGACCACCTTATCATTCTCCCAAAATTTATGGAAAAAAGTTCAAGACTAGGTAGTATACTACCTGGTCGTATCAACTTTTTTCCAATTTTCTAAGGATGCGAGATAGTGTGATTCTAATGATAAATCCAACTCAGTGGCTCAAACAAAGATGTGTAGATATGTGAAATGTGCCTTGAAGATTGAAATTAGAGCGAGATTAGGATTAAGTCAAGATTAAATTAAAAAGGGGTGCACCTAGTATCAAGATTAAATAAAAAATGGGCGCACTTGGGTTTAATTAGATCAATAATTAAATTCCTATAATATATAATGCAATGGGACACACTAAGGTGGGTGCTAGCCTAAGTGTGGAATTGGACAACCTAATTAAGGGTGTACAATTTATGATGCTACACTAATATTATTTTTAACATATTGATTTTTATTTTATTGTCTTTCTATCAGTGTTGTTATGTTTTCTTACATTTTATCATTTCTTATTATGTCATTTATATTATAATTTTCATAGCCATTTCACCTTTTACCTTTAATTTCTTGGTATCTTTGAACCATTTGGATAGTTATTTTGGTTATTTTTTCCTTAGATAACATATTTCCTATTATTCTTGTTTTCTTCCTTATGTCTATGTGTTTTACCTTCTACTCCTATTTCCTACTAAGGTGGTCCAATTTTTATTTCTTATCTTATTTCCACAAGCTTTCCCCTTTTCTCACATTCTTTTTCATTTTACATCCTAGTCTTATATGCATTATTTTTTCTTATCTACTAATAGTTATTTATGGTAGTGATGCAGCCCTAACCGGTGAATCCTCAAAAGAGAAATGACTGGCTTATGCAGCAAGAGTAACACAATGAAAGTAACAATAAAACATAGAAATATTACAAAAATAGATCATGTTGTTGTCTTAGAACCTCCAGTAACCAACCGGTTATCATCATACAATCATCATAGAACATCCGGTAGTCAACTAGTTACATGAAGGCTACATGCTAGATACAATCCATCTGGAACTCTCAGAGTCAATTGAATCTCTAATCACAAATCTAAATCCTTATTATGATCTCCACTGTCCTGCAAATAATTGCATAAGACTCTATATATACCCTCCAGAACATATCTGGGTCGGCCACAAAAGATTATAAGAACAAAAGGAATTCCTCTAGAATATAACAACCAAGAAGTATGGATCTATAGGAAAGGTCGGCCACACACCAAATAACATTAAACAAGACCCCAAATAGGTCCACATGCCAAGAAACCGCTCCAAAAATGAAGGAAAACCAACTGGTAAGCTCGATAACTATCTCAAAACCCAAAAATAGTCAAACCGAAAGCAATAACTAGATGGAAAAGAATCCAAATGGACTGAAAATTTGGAATTAAGCACATGAACTAGCTTGGAAACCAAAAATAGGATCTGTAATGAAAAGAAAGCAACTATCGGAACCTACCAACAGGAACACAAAAAACTGCACACTGAACTTAAACAAAAAGGAAATATTTTTGGTTGATGCAAGATTGATCATAGACTGGGGATGCTCCTACATCAAACACACTAGGTAGAAAGAGATGTTTAATGAGAGGAAACTCATGAATATCGAAAAGGATTCGGGATAAAGACCCCATGCTCATTTCTGATCCAAACATCTTTCTTATCTGCAAACCTCTTCCTTAACTCCTCTGAGACCTCAATCGAATTCTCTAACTCCCAACTCTCTTTATTTCTCTTCCTTTGCTTCAAATCTGCACATTGTCTCTTCTTATTGCTCTCTTTATTTTGCAACTCTGATTTGTTTCTGCCACAAGACTTCAGTCGGTGTGTCACCATAAGCTTTTTGTCATCTGCTTCTTATTTTCTATCAAACTTATCTATCAGATCATTTTACAAACTCATGCCACCTTTCAACATAACCTTTGCAACTGGTTTCTTAGTACTGCAACTTCTCTCAAGACTCATATTCTTCACCTCCTCTTTCTCCTTCAAATAAGTCAATGTGAACTTATTCCCATCCTTCTCAATAGTGATTAGGTTTCTTCTACAATCATAAATAGATCCTCTATCAAACTTCCAAGGTCTTCCCAACAAGACATGACAAGCACTCATAGATACAACATCATAAAAGACCTCATCCCTAAAAGGCCCAATATTAAAACTTAGCAAACACTGCTCCTTTACTTCTAACTTTTGATCATCTTGTAACCAACTTACCTTGTAAGGATAAGGGTGCTCAAGCCTTTTCAATTAAAGCTTCACTACCATCTCCTCAGATACCAAATTATCAATACTTCCACTATCCAAAATAACCTTGCAACACTTACCACTTGATTTGCACATAGTCCAGAAAAGACTCTTTCTCTGAGTAGGTCAGGTATCGTCATTTCTCTGCTCCATCATGACTATTCTAAACATAGGAGATTCTCCTTCCTCTGATGCACAGTCAATTCCAGTAACTTCACCTTTCAGTTCCTCATTTTCCATACAACTTCTTGCCATTCCCTTCTTACATTCATAAAATCTATGTCCAACTTCTCCACACTTGAAACATTTGCTGGGAAATTCTCTGTTAGTACTGCCACTGCCTTTTCTTTGTGTTTTCTATTCCGGTTATTTATTCCACTTAGGTTTTGATTCTTCTTCAAAATTTCGCTTCTCTATACTCATCTATGATGGTATGATGAAAAAATAAGTATCCGGTAGAATACTGAGAGGGGGGGGGTGTGAATCAGTATATAGAAAAACTGAAACAAGGTTCCCAAAATCAAACTCAGTCAAACAAAGTAATCATATCTTAATCAGGATCAATACTCATAAGAATACTTGACATTGACCAATTTAACTGCTATTACAACTTCAACAATTAACAACATCAACATCTATATAGATATCAACAATACTTAAACATCACTCAACATTTCATCTTCAATGTTTCTTCATAACATTCTTTATCTGGAATTAACCATATCAACAAGTAAAGTCACAACCACAAAAGCATTCAACACTTGACATAAATGTTTATACGTGGAAAACCCAAATAGGTAAAAACCACGGTGAGACAGGACTAACAAAGATAGCTATCTGAACTCTTCCTAAGTTCGCCTTGTTAGGAGCCAAAGCCTATTAGAGCTTTACAATAAGTCTTGTTAAGAATGAATTCCGGTTAGGAATCACCTGGTTAAATGATTTTACAAGTATGCCTTGTTAGAAGCATAATACCCTGTTAGGAGTAACCTCGCTGGAGGATTTAAGAATCCAAACTAATGGATCACCTTGTTAGAGGATTTAATGAGTATCCAAGCTTGTTAGAGCTCACCCGGTTAAGGGATTTAACTTTTGCTGTAATTGTTAGAAAACAACAGTTTTGTTGATCTGTCTAAATAGCATTTCTTTTGCTTGATCAGATCCTTCTATAACGTTGAATTTGCCTTCACTCAATAGTGCAGATCCATCACTGGTTGGCCAATCACTAACTCAACAGGTTTTCTACCAACCTTGCCAACAACCTTTACAAACAACTTCATCAACCTTAAATAGAAATCAATTAGGTTGGTAACACAACAAAACCTAATTCTCATCATTGAAATAAAAAACAAGTCGGTACAATCTTGACCATTAGAAATCATGATAATCTCTTCACATTATTCAAGACAATTTCAATTGTTCCATGATCACCGCTTCATTGGACTTTGTAACTCATCACACGCTGTGCATTAAATGCAATCCACTTTGCTCCTTCTTGCTCCTTCCCTAGACAAGAACAAATGCGCCAGAATAATTTGAATATATCCTCAATCAAATGATCACACATGTCTCCCTCATTACCACTTATCAGATAATAAACCAACAAACTTGGTCGATTAGGGTTTAACAGCTAATAGGGTTTTACCGGCTACATTACATAGAAAGGTTTAACCCTTTATACCGGTTCACTAGTTTACAACATGTTCCTTTCATTACCGGTTCAATTGACATCAATGACAACATATCATTAATGCGTTCTCTATGCAAAATACCAATAATCTTCAAATGCCAACAATATCCCCCTTTGGCATTGATGGCAATACAAATATCAATGCCTCTGATTGCTATTGATATTGGTGAATACGAATCCCAGTTTACATTACCAAATATTCACTTTGCTCTGTGTGTCTTCATTCACATAATCAGGCACATACTACTTCTCCCAATTCACATAATTCTTCTTCCCCTTTGACAGCAATGCCAAAGTGAAAGTAAAACATGTAATTTTGCTCTCACTGTGATGTTGATGCTCCCCCTGTGGAATACATCCACTCCTTCATCATTCCATGTAGAATTCTGCAAGTAAATCAAGGACTGATGCAATCAACATCATGTTCAACTAACTTCATGAAAAGGGACAACCCCTAATTGACTTCTAAGATACTCGAAAGTGGTCTTAGGTAGAGGTTTGGTAAAGATATCTACAAGCTACTTCTTGGTAGAAACATGCTCCAAGATAACATCTTTACTTTGAGCTTTTTCCCTCAAGAAGTGATATTTCAATTCAATGTGCTTGGTCCTTGCATGCAAAACATGATTTATGGAAATGTTTATTGCACTTGTATTATCACACAAAATCTTTATAGGTTCAGAGATTTCCATCTTCAAACCTTCCAAAATGTGCCTCATCCACATAGCTTGTGTGTAATTCATATGCACTACTACATACTCAGCTTCAGCAGTAGATTGTGAAGTGCAACTCTAATTTTTACTACTCCAAGAGACTAACCTTCCTCCTAAAAAGAATTCTCCACTTGTAGTACTCTTCTGGTCATCAATATTTCTTGCCCAATGAGTATCAGTGTATGCTTTTAGATCAAAATTTCCACCATATGGATACCATAATCCATAGTCAACAATACCTCTCAAATATCTCAAAATTGGTTGGCATCAGATGTGCCTCCTTAGGGTTCTTCTGAAATCTAGCAACGATACCAACTGCATGAGCAATATCTAGTCAATTGTGAACAACATAGTGCAATTTACCAATCATTGACCTGCATTCATTTTCATCTACAGACTTAGATGCATCTTCCTTGGACAATTTACAACCTGTAACCATTGGGGTTCCAATTGGTTTATAGTCACTCATACCGAAAGTCTTCAAAACCTCTTTTACATACTTGGATTGAGTAATGAAAATACCATTCATCATCTACTGTATTTTGCAAGCCTATGAAATTTTTTATTTCACCAACTAATGACATCTCAAATTCATTTTTCATTTCATCCGCAAAACAATTACTCATTTCATCATTACCTCCAAATATAATATCATCTACAAATACTTCACTGATCAGTATGCCATCTTCTTCCAACTTGAGATTAATATTGCTGTCATCACTGGTTCTATCAAAGCCTATCTTCATCAAATGAATATGAAGCCTTTCATACCATGCTCTAAGTGTCTTCTTTAGTCCATACAAGGCTTTATGCAATTTGCATACCATGTCTTCCTTATCTGTTAATGCATATCCATTAGGTTTCTCTATATAAACCTCCTCTTCTAGTATCCCATTTAAAAATACGGACTTGACATCCATCTGGTATACCTTGAACTTCTTATAAGCTGCAAATGCAAGCAATGTTCTGACACTTTCTAGTCTTGCTACTAGTGCAAAAGTTTCTCCATAGTCTTCTCCTTCTTCTTGCACATAACCTTTGCATACTTATCTTTCCTTATTATGAATTACAACACCATCTTCATTCAATTTGTTTCTGAATACCCATTTAGTACCTATAACATTCTTACTTACCGGTCGGGGTACTAGGGACAAAGTGTTCTTCACAATTTGATCCAACTCCTCCTCCATAGCTTTCACCCAATGATCATCATCAAATGCCTCTTTAGCACTTCTAGGTTCAAAGGTAGAGATCATGCAAGAGTTCTCTCTTAATCTCCTTCTAGTTTGTACACTTGCATCCTTATTCCCAATTGTATGTTCAAGACTGTGATTCAATCTCACATACCTAGGTAAAACATGATCATTCTCTTTAGGTTCAGCATCATCATTGTAATCTTCTTCTAAATTTTTTTGTTTCGGTTGAACAACTTCATCAAGATTTTCTTTGCTGGTTTCTGATTTAAAATTTTTAGGTTCTAATAGAAAAATACAAGGATCTTCATCTTTTTCCTCAGAACTTGTTCCTTCTGAAATTTCAGGACATTCATCTACACGAACATCAGCACTATCAATAATTTTCTGTGTCCGGTTGTTGAAGCATTTATATGCCTTACTCTTGGTGGAATAGCCAAGGAATATGCCTTCATCACTGAAAAGGAGGACCCAAGATTACTTGAGTCATCTTGACTCACTCCAAGGCCTTTTTCCTAGCCTAACCTAGGAATGCATCTCTCTATTCCCCTAATCCACTCTAGGTCCTCACTACCGAGGCTTGTAATTCTACTCTTTGTGGATTCAATTTTGTAAATCCACCAACTCACCTTTCTACTATATCTCACCACATGCCTTGCAGGGTTTGCTCTACCATGGATTATACCTACAACTTCCCCTAAGTTTTTTTCCTCTTCATGCTTGGATCTTCTCTCCCTTTGATCCCATCTTCCTCTGGTCTGAGGCTAACAACCTAGACTCTAGTCTACCCTGCAAGTGATTCCTCTTGGTCACTGATACCTAGTCAGGCTATCATCAAGCTCACCTAGGGCCAATCTGTTGAAACGGCTGACACCATTCCCTAGTTTGCTACATATTAAACACTAATGTACATGGGTGGCTCTTCTTGACAACCTCCAATGGTCGTGTGGATCCCACGATGGAGAATCAAGATAGAGCCATGTTATAGCTACTTGTCACCAATAGAAAACAAGAACAAAAAGACAACTTTATCTATAGAGCTGAGCTTGGCATGACTTCAAAATTGGAACTCACCAAACATAGAAAAGTAACATCTACTCTATCACACTGGCATTTAAAGATTTAAGCCATTATTTACAATTTACAAACACAAATTGAACTCTGAGAAAAGAAACCAAAAAATGATCTTCACATTGCTATTCAAAAGAAGTTTGTTCCGATGGAATCAACATATCTGACAATCCCAATCCAACCTCCTTCTAACCTCTATACAAAATCCCAATTGGGTCTTTTATAGCCTCCTAGACATGTCATGAATCATCCCTAATAGATGAGATCGAACTCGACACAATTGGTTTCCTGTTGTAACTCTCTTTCTATTTCCATTGGGTCATCAGGTTAGCAGCACAACACTTATTCCAACATCCAATGGTGGTTTACAACTCACTTTATTTTCTATCGGGTCATCAGAGTAGCCTCAAAACACTTACTCCGATGTGCGATGACATTTTACACATTGCGCACTTCCACATTGGTTTCCATCGGGTCATCGGAGTAGCATTAAAACACTCTTGTTGATAGCCAATGGTGCGATCCCAACAAAATGCTTCCTTATCAGGTTGTTGGTATAGCCCCAAACATGTTATTCTAATGGCCGATGATGCATTCCACATCCTCATTGGGTTATCGGCTTAGCTTCCAATCTGTTATGCCGATAGTCAATGATGCACTCCACACAATATATTTTCCCATCAGGTTATTGGGTGGCATGAAAACTACTCTTGCTGATACCTGATATCTCCACTTTGAACTCACTCCACTTGCTCCAATCCATTGGTGACCTCATCAAGTTATCAGGGTAGGTGGAAAACACTTCCGCTGATATCCGATGGTTCCACTTTGACTTGCTCCAACCGCTGGTGGCTTCATCGGGGTAAGTCTTGCCGAAACACAAACTTTCACAAAGAAGATGAAATGCACTCCAAGCTCCAAATAGACAACCTAATGGACTAGAACCAGTCCTTATGCCAAAATTGCCAAATTGAAAAGGGTATTTTCTCACCCTTAGGTGCTCTTGCACCAGTCACTCTTATCTTCAAACTTACTTATGTAGTCACCTCTTTTAATAAAACATTTGCTTCCAAATATTTTAAAATAGCTAACATCAGGTGATCTTCCATACCAGTACTCATATGGGGTCTTGTTCTTACCTTTCTTCAGTAGTACTCGGTTCATTGTGTACATAGCTGTGCTTACAAATTCTTTCCAAAATGTCTTTGATACATCTCCTTGAATCAACATAGTTCTAGCCGCTTCAACCACTAATTTGTTGTTGTTTCTCTCTACTATACCATTCTATTGTAGTGTCCTTGGTGTAGAAAGTTACCACTTGATACCATTGTCATCACAATATTTAGTGAACTCTTTAAAAGTGAATTCACCACCTTGATCTATTCTTAGACATTTAATCTTCTTGCTACTTTCTTTCTCAGTTAAGGCTTTGAATTCCTTGAATTTGTCAAAAGCTTCATTCTTATCCTTTAATAATGTGACCCGCATTATCCTTGAACAATCATCAATGAAGATCATAAAGCATATGTCACCTTGAATGCTTGTCATTCTTATTGGTCCACATAGATCTATATGAACCAAGTCTAACAAATTCTCTGCTGAGAAAGTCTTTCTCTTGAAGGTTGAAGAAGTCATCTTTCCTAGTTGACATTCCTTACAAAGAGCATTAATTGGTTTGTCTAGCTGAGGCAAACCTCTTACTGTCTTAGACTTGCTTACTTTAATAATATTGCCAAAATTAATATGACAAAATCTCCTATGCCAAAGCCAGCTATCATCCATCTTTGCAATCAAACAAGTGATAACTTTAGGATTGAGATGAAATAGATTACCTTTGGTTTGTTTACTAGTTGCAATCAATTCTCGTTTGTTGTCAAAGATTCTACATATACCATTTCTGAATTCCAGTAGGTATCCTCTATCATTAAGTTGTGTCACACTAAGAAGATTGTACTTCAGGCCTTCAACCCAGTAGACATCTTCTGCACTGTTTTTCCCATTAAGAGAAATAACTCCTTTACCTTTCAGCATACAGGGTGAATCATTGCCAAATCTGACAACATCACCATCAAATTCTTTTAGTGAAATAAATTTTCTTCGATCACCGGTTATGTGATGTGAACAACCATTATCAATGATCCAATCATCAGAGTTATCCATTCTAGATACTAGTGCCTTCTGATATGATATTTATTCCTTAATTGCTACAAATACAATATCTTCACCATCATCATCATTAGGATTATTCAGTAGTAATACAATTGTCAATAGCTACAAGACAATCTCTCTTGCCTTTACCCTTAAATACTTCTTAAATTTCTCTCTCTTGTATTAATTTTCACTAGTAGGGCAATTTGCTACTATATGACCAATCTTGTTGCATGCAAAACACTTTAAAGGTAGCTTACCTTTATATTTACCGGTGCCTCTAGGAAGTCGTTTTGCCAAAAATGCTTCAAGATCCACTAAACCATCATCATCTTTAGTATCTCTGTTGGATCTAGGTTCATAGTTATGATTGGTATCTCTACTTCCTCTCATAGATGTGTTGGAGATAGAAGCTCTAAATGCAGATTCTGATCTCTATACATGACCATCATAGCCATTTATCTCAAAAGCAGTAAGTTTGCCAATAATAGAGTCAAGTGTTACCTTTGTCTTATCAATGGATTTCAGCTCCTGAATAGCGGCAACTCAGATAGTGTAGACTGATAGTATGGTTCTCAGTACTTTATTGATTACTGTGGCATCTTCCAGTTTCCCTCCTGCACTCTTTATCTCACCAACTATCTCTTTGATCCTTTGACCATATGTTGGATGTTCTCACCTTCAGACATTCTCATGTTGTCAAACTTTCCTCTTAAACTCTCTTCTTTAGCAATCTTGACATGCTCATCACAGCTATAGATATCTTCTAATGCTTGGTGATTTTCTAGACCATGAACATCTACATATTCATCACCAGACAGAGAATTGATAATATCTTCTAATGCCTAGTGATTTTCTTGTTGTTCTTTCTTCTGATCATTAGTCAGGGGTCCAATAGGTGTAGTATACTTATTTTCTATATGTTCCCAATACTGACTACTAAGACTCTTAATGTAAATCTTCATTTTTTCACTCCATATTCTATAGTTATCTTTGATAAACTTCAGACCTTCTTTCTTCATCATGATCTACAAGATCATTTCCTCAAGTTGTTAGACTTTTAGATAAAGAGGACCTGAGATGCTCTAATACCAATTGATGGTATGATGAAAGAATAAGTATCTGGTAGAATACTGAGAGGGGGAGGGGTGAATCAGTATATAGAAAAAATGAAACAAGTTTCCCAAACTCAAACTTAGTTGAACAAAATAATCATATCTTAGTCAAGATCAATACTCATAAGAATACTTGACATTGACAGGTTTAAGTGTTCTTACAACTTCAACAGTTAACAACCTCAACATCTATATAAATATCAACAATACTTAAACATCACTCAACATTTCATTTTCAATGTTTCTTCATAACATGCTTTATCTGGAATTAACCATGTCAACAAGTAAAGTCACAACCACAAAAGCATTCACCACTTGACACAAATGTTTATACCTGGAAAACCCAAATAGGTAAAAACCATGGTGAGATGGGACTCACAAAGATAGCTATCTGAACTCTTCTGAAGTTCACCCTATTAGGAGCCAAATCCTATTAGAGTTTTACAATAAGTCTTGTTAAGAACTAATACTGGTTGGGAATCACCTAGTTAAAGGATTTTGCAAGTATGCCTTGTTAGAAGCATAATACCCTGTTAGGAGTAACCTCACTAGAGGATTTAAGAATCCAAACTAATGGATCACCTTGTTAGAGGATTTAATGAGTAGCCAAGCTTGTTAGAGCTCACCCGATTAATGGATTTAACTTCTGTTGTAATTGTTAGAAAACAATAGTTTTGTTGATCTGTTTGAATATCACTTCTTTTGCTTGATTAGATCCTTCTATAACCTTCAATCTACCTTCACTCAAAAGTGCAGATCCATTCACTGGTTGGGAATCACTAACTCAACAGGTTTTCTACCAACCTTGCCAACAACCTTTACAAACAACTTCATCAACCTTAAATAGAAATCAATTAGGTTGGTAATAACAAAAACCTAATTCTCATCATCAAGATTACAAACAAGTTGGTACAATCTTGACTGTTAGAAATCATGATAATCTCTTCACATTCTTCAAGACAATTTCAATCGCTCCATGATCACTGCTTCATCAGACTTTGTAACTTATCACACGCTATGAATTAAATGCAATCCACTTTTCTCCTTCTTGCTCCTTCCCTAGACAAGAACACACATGCCAAAATAATTTGAATATATCCTCAATCAAATGATCACACATGTCTCCATCATTACCGCTTATCAAATAATAAACCAACAAACTTGGTCAGTTAGGGTTTAATAGCTGATAGGGTTTTACCTATTACATTACATAGAAAGGTTTAACCCTTTATACTGGTTCACCGATTTACAACATGTTCCACTCATTACCGATTCAATTGACATCAATGACAACATATCATTAATACGTTCTCTATGCAAAATACCAAAAATCTTTAGATGCCAACAATCTACCCCTTGAATCTCTCCTTCCCTCTAGGGTTATTTAGTTGTTTTCTTATCACCTTCTCCTCAGCCTTCAAAGCATATGATGAATACTAAGAGGCGGGGTGAATTAGTATACCAAAACACACTGAACTCAAACACTTAAATAGTTTAGCAGATAATCGATATGAGAGATTTACAAATAAACTGGTTAAGATAAATACAAACCAAATAGCAAGCAGAGAATTCACCCACAAGAGCACAATCACCATAACACAATGTAATAACCCACCATAATTAACTCAACAAAATTGACCATTCTTTTTTTTTTGTTTAATTTAATCATTGTGTTTGATTCAATCGCATACTTTGGGCATCCATCCATTTGGATTAGGCATTCATCCATTCGGGATGAGCATCTAACCATACGGGTTAGGAACTTGTCCATACGAGACATAAGATTTCATCTATCTAATGCAGGATAGGCATCTACCCATATGGGGTAGGCGTCTATCCAAATCGGGATAGGAATCTACCCATGCGTTGTAGGCATCTATCCAATTAGGATTGGAGGTGCTCTGGCCAGAGACTTAGACTCATCGGGACCATTTGGGTCTCGAGCCACTCACTAAGTACTACACTTTTTAATAGAAGTGCACCGAGGTCGTCGTCCTTAGGAGTAACATAATACAAGCTTGAATTTTGCCTCAGAATTTGGCTTAAAAGCCTTGGGAAGTCAAGCGAATCCATACTAGATTCCTTCCGAGTATGCATTGAATTACTTTTTCCAATTTTATTATCTTCTCTTTTTAAAATAGGATTCTTACTCAATCCTTCTTTTACCAAGCCTAGACCCCACCCACGAACACTTGAGTACGAGGGACAACTCCATCCCAAGACTGCCTACATATCCGCTTTGGCACGGGATCAAGGCGTAAAGTATGTAGTTCTATTTTCTACTCTATGGTTTGATGTAAACTGATTAGTGGGTATGCAACCCTTTCTAGGGTCAATGTCCCAGACAGTTTCTCTGTGATTGCTACCCACGGTGGTAGCGCTTAAGAAAAGGCTCAAGATGGCCTATTGCTTGTGGCCTAAAACACTAGATCCTAAATTCTTATCATAAACGTCACCCATGACCAATTGTCAACCGACAACAATTCTTCGAGATTAAATCAATTTCATAAAAGCATTTTACTTAACATCCCTATAGGGGTTTACTATAGTTTAACTCAGTGAATGAAAGATCATTTTAGAATTATCTTATTTAAATTAGCGATCCAAGGGGGATTACCCACCCCTTGGATTTTCACTTCCAAGTGTCCCTTATTACTCTCCGATGATTTATAGGGATGATGCCACAAACGTCGTTGATGTAGCTTTATTAGGCGTTAAGTGCAGTAGTTCAACATGATGACATTACCCATAAGCATGACCCAGAGGCACTGTATATACCGAACACTACTTGGTTTAGGTTTCCCAACTTCCTTTATTTAATTTTTTTTCTAACTTATGATAAACATCATGCTTGGAAAATAATTATGAATTGAATGCGTATATTTAGGCATTGCAAAGCTCAATAAATTGAAATAACTACTTGATGAAATAAAAACCATAACTAGAATTATTTATTATTCAAAACTTGAATATAACCTGCATAATAATGAAAGATAGGTAACTTGCATATTAACAGTTAAAGGTATAATTTGCATGAAGAAGGGAACACTAATATTTGGAATTAATGTAAAGACATTTGCATGAAGCGAAGGTAGGGTAAATTACTTGCGAGAATATCGCTTATAAACCCACTAACCCAAACATAGAATTTAGCTTCAAATTATTTAATACGAATTAATTGCTAAGTGGATCAAAAGAATCTAATTATAAAATTTGGTATAATTTAATTACTATTTATAAATTGCTAAATTAATTAAAAATTTTTAAAAAAAGTTTATCTAAGTTTAAAATTTTAATAAACAAAAATTATGTATTAAAAAAAAGAATTAAATTAATTAAGATTTTTATGCAAAGAAAATCTAACAATATCATTGCCAAAGTTTGGTTGGCATTAATAAAAAGGGGGCCAAGTGGGAGTGGGACCCCATGGGTCTGCTCCACTACCCTGCGGCCACTACCTTAGCAGTGACCGCAGGCTAGTGGAGGGTACCATTACGGTACCACTTCCCCTGCGGAGCATTGACTTGCCTATGAGACCGATACCCCATATGGAGTGCTGGACACCGTGCACCCAAACAATAAGGGAAATTTACTTCGCATAAAAATTGTAAATATATATATATGTATATATATGTATATATATGTATATATAGTTTCCAGTTTAAATTTATTTAAGCACAAAGAGTATAAATTAAACAATAAGGATAAAATATTAATGTAACAATAAGGATTAATTTACAGGAGTGAATAACACAGAGAGTTATTCATGGAGGGATTTATTCCTTAGTTTTCAACTATTATTTCCATAGAGAAGTGGATAACCAGACAAAAATTATTAATGGAACCAAATGAGAATACCACAAAGAATTATTCATAGCGAAATCTATTCCTCCATTTCAACTAATTTTCACAGAGAAAATATATAACCGGACTTAAAAACTTTAATGGAACCAAATGAGAATATCCCAGAGAATTATTCGCAGTGAAATCTATCCCTCCTTTTCAACTAATTTTCACAGAGAAAATATGTAACTAGATAATGGATTCAAATGAGAATATCACAAAGGATTATTCACAGCGAAAACTATTCCTCCTTTTCAACTAATTTTCACAGAGAAAATATATAACCAGATAACGGAATCAAATGAGAATATCATAGAGGATTATTCACAGCGAAAACTATTCCTCCTTTTCAACTAATTTTCATAGAGAGGATATATACCCAGATAATAGAAAATATATATGGAATCAAATGAGAATAACATAGAGAATTATTCACAGTGAGATCTATTAAAAGGATGAGATTTAGATTTCTATTCGAAAAACCAGAGAGATGAATTAGAGGGAGGAATTAAAGATTGATCTAATCTAGTTCTCAGCAAGAAATTGAAACAAATTGATCTAATTCTCATCAAGGAAATTGAAACAAGATTGATCTAATCAAATTCACAGCAAGAATAAGATGCATGATTCAAAATAAAATAAAACTAAATTAAAAGAACCTGGATACTTGCAATTGATGTAGAATCCCCTATGAATCCTTCAATTAGCCTCCCTTGATCCTTCAAGCTTGAAAAAAAATCCTCCAAAGCAATCTTAGCTATTTTCTAAAATGAAATATGACTACCAAAACAATTACTTGAGAGAAGAATTTCTTTATGGAATAACCAACTCCCACTTTTGAAAACTTGCATATCATTTATAAGAAAAATCCCTCTATTCCACTATCTAGAAATTTTAATTAAAAAAGAGATTCTTTCCCAATTTTGGACTTCATGCAAATTGATTAGAATTAGTGGAGGAGTTACATGCAAGGTGGTGGAGAATCTTCTAGAAGCTTCTTATTCTTCCTACAACATGTGCCATAATTGGATGTGGAAAATAAATAAAAATAATATATATTTTCCATGTGTGTGTGTGTGTATTATTATTTTATCCTTTTATAATATTCATTCAATCATTTAAATAGCTTATCAAAAAATATAATAGAGTTGTATTTTAAATCCAAAAGTGATAAAGGAGGGTTGTGACATCCTCCCCCCATTAATTTGTGCATCGTCCCGATACACTTATTGAATGCATCCAAAAGAGTCTATAGTTCATGATTAAAACAAAAAAGGAAACAACTTCTGCATCTCCTTAGTATCTTCCCACATGGAATTCTTTTCATCATACTGGTCCCATTGCACTTTGCTTTGATCAACCTCTCTGTTGCGCAATTGGCACTGGCGCCTCTCCAAGATTTTGAATGGCTCTATCATTATTCCTCCCATTTCCTGGACCTGTAAAGCATCCAAATTCAAAATGTATTTCTCATCAGGTACATACTTCTTAAGAAGAGATACATGGAAGACATCATGGATTCAGCTCAATTGGGGAGGTAAGGCCAACCGGTATGCAACTGGATTAATCTTTCCCAATATTTCAAAGGGTCTAACATAACAAGGTGCAAGCTTAGTCTTTTTCCCAAATCTTATGGAACTCTCATGTGGCCTAACCCTTAGGAAGACTTTCTCTCCCACCTCGAAACTCCCTTGGTATCCTGTTTTTGTCCGCATAACTTTTCTACCTATCTGAGGCTTCCTTCAATCTTTGCCTAATTTCCTTATTTTTCCTTTCCATCTCCTTCAAGATATCTGGTCCAACAATTACTCTATCTTCAAGACTATCCCAACTCAAAGGTGTTTGACATGGTCTACCATACAATGCTTCGAAAGGTGCCATTCCCAAAGATGTTTGATATGTATTATTGTAAGTAAATTCTACTAGAGGTAGGTATTCTTCCCATTTCCTCTGTTGGTCCATGCAATACATGCGAAGTAGGTCTTCCATAATCTGATTTGTCCTTTCTGTCTGACCGTCAATTTCAAGATGGTATGCGGTGCTAAAAATTAGTTGAGTTCCTAGAGCTGATTTAAGAGTGGTCCAAAACCTTGAAGTGAATCTAGCATCTCTATTTGATATGATTTTCTCTAGTATTCCATGCAACCTAAATATTTCCTTAACAAAGTGCCTAGCCAAGGTAGGTGCATCATCCGTCAGATTCCCTGGTATAAAGTGTGCCACCTTAGTGAGTTTGTCAATTACCACCATTATTGCATCATGCCTAGAAGGTGACATGGGTAACCCTTGTACAAAATTCATGCTAATAACTTGCCACTTGTGTTGAGGTACATCGTGCAATTGTAACAATCTAGCTGGATGTCTATGTTCTGCCTTTACCCTTTGACACTCCAAACATTTAGCCACATATTTGACAATGTCATTCTTCATCCCTTGCCAAAAGTATAACTTCTTTAGATCTACATAAAGTTTGTTAACTTCTGGGTGCCCTGAATAAGGGGCATTGTGAGCCTCTGACAAGACTACTTCCCTTAAGTTCCCTGAATTAGGAATATAGATTCTGTTATTGTATCTGAGCAACCCATCCTCATATAATGTATACCCTTCAATCTTAGGATTGGTTGGATCGTATTCTAAAGTCAATTTGACTTGCTCATACCATGGGTCATGTTCTTGTTCATCCATTACTTGCCTTTTGAAAGAAGTTTTGAATGTTGCTATAGTCATCAAGTGTCTCCTCCTACTTAAGGCATCTGCCACCCTATTTTCCTTCCCCTTAATATATTCAATTTCAAAATCATATTCACTTAGAAACTCTAACCACCTTCTTTGTCTAGCATTTAAGTGGGGCTAGGTAAAGATGTACTTTAGTCCTTGGTTATCTGACTTTAACTCAAAGGGCTTCCCTAGTAAGAAGTGTCTCCATTTCTGTAAGGCATGCACAATCGCTGCTAACTCTAAGTCACGGGGTGCATAATTAACTTCATAAGTCTTTAGATTTCTGGATTCATAAGCTACTACCCCTTCATCTTGAACAAGTACTCCTCCTAAACCTTCAATAGAAGCATCTGTTATGACTGTGAAGTGTTCATTCGGATCTGGTACCTTTAGAATGGGTGCTGAAGTTAGTTTCCCTTTCAAAATTTGGAAAGCCTTATCACTTTGTTCTGTCCACACAAACCTTTTACCCTTCCTTTGTAATGAGGTGATGGGGTTTTCTATCTTAGAGAATCCTTCCACAAACCTCCTATAGTAACTTGCTAGCCCCATAAAGCTTCTTACCTTTGAAACATTTTTAGGGATTGGCCATTCTACTATTGCCTTTATTTTATCTGGATCAACTACTATTCCTTCCTTTGATATTATATGCCCAAGGTAGTGAATCTTCTCCTCAAAGAAGGCACATTTGGACAATTTCCCATATAACTTATATTTTGTCAACCTTTGCAAAACAATTTGTAGGTGTACTAAATGTTCCTCCTCATTCCTAGAGTAAATCAATATGTCATCCAAAAATACCAAAACAAATTTATCCAAGTAGTCATGGAGTACACTATTCATTAGGTTCATAAATGCAGCTAGGGCATTGGTTACACCAAAAGGAACTACTGTGAATTCATAATGCCCATATCTAGTCCTGAAAGTTGTTTTTGAAATGTCTTCCTCCTTAATTTTGAGTTGATGGTACCCTGACCAGAGGTCTATCTTTGAGAAAACTGCTGCTCCTTTCATTTGGTCAAAAAGATCCTCTATGCGAGGTAAGGGATGCCTATTCTTTATGGTGACTTTGTTCAACATCCTATAGTCAATGCATAGCCTTAAGGTTCCATCCTTCTTCTTAACAAATAAGACTGGCGCTCCCCATGGTGATACACTTGGCCTTATTAATCCCTTAGCTAAGAGTTCCTCTAATTGCATTTTGAGCTCTTCTAATTTAGTTGTGTTCATTCGGTAAGGTGCCCTTGATACTGGTTCAGCTCCTGGTAGTACTTCGATAGAAAAGTCAAACTTCCTTTTAGGGGGTAAGTCGGGTAATTCTTCTGGAAAAACATCCTTGAATTATTTTAAGAAGGGGGTATTTTCAAAAGTTGGTGTATTTTCCTCTTTTCCTTCATCAATTTCAATCATATAGATTAAGCCTCCTCTTCTCCTTTCCTTCTTTAATTACATGGCTGAGATGGTTTCTATATTAATGGGTTTAAACTTTCCTTGGATTTTGACCTTTTTCCCCCCATCATCCAAACATTCAACAATTTTGTTATAGCAATCTACATTGGCTTGATGGTCTGTTAACCAACTCATTCCAATAATTACATCATATAATCTTAGGGGTGCCACATAGAGATCTACCCTTGTTTCAAACTTAGGAAATTGTACCCATGCCCTCGGCAAACACTTAGTTACTTCCCTAGTTGCCTTATCCCCATATTGAACCATCCATGATGACTCCATTTGATTAACTTTTAATGCATATTTGCTTACTAATTTAGGTGAGATGAAACATTCAGATGATCCAGTGTCAATTATAATTGAAATTAGTTGTTCAAATAGTCTACCTGTAGTTTCCATGGGGACATTCTGGTATCTTCCTCTTCAGTTACTAACTGCTGCATGAATCCTTTGTTGGGGCCCTTGTTGGGGTTGATTGGCCCTAATCTGTCCTTGCATCCTGGTGCACTCTCTGGAAAAATGGTTTTCCCCACACATAAAGCATCCACCTGGAGGACCCCTCCTACCTTGATTCCTAGGGGGATCATTCCTTGTTTCATTGGCCTTGGGTGGATAGGTTATCATGTTTTGCTGGTCATTCTTGTTATAGTTGCCTCTATTATTATTGCCCCTATTATTATTATTATTATTTCCATTCCTCTTATATTGATTTGGAGGTGGCCTTCTTTCGGAAGAATTATTCCTTTGACCTTTGTTGAAATTAGTGTTCCCATTGAATTCCTGCTTCCTTTTAAATGAGTGGTTCCCATTATAGTTTTGCCCTGCTAGTGTTTGAATCTTCCTCTCTTGCCTTAGGGACTTTTCAAGTACTTTTTTCATGTTTTTGGGTCCATGCATGTCCACCTCTACCCCTATGTTGGTATTTAGCCCCAAAATGAACTTCCTTGCTTGGCCTTCTTCATCTTTCTAGTACATAAGTACATATTTAAGCAACTTGGCGAACTTATCCCAATATTGTTGAATGGATAGGGGCCCTTGACATAGATTATGGAATTCTATCACCTTCTGTGGTGAAAAAATTGGTCCCATGTGACCGTATCCCTGCTATACCCATTTTGTTCCTTGGTGTTGGTCCACCAACTAGCTGCCTCCCCTGTGAGTTGATAGGAACCCCATAAAGCCTTGGTTGTCTCACTAAAATCTCTTAGTTCAAAATAATTTTCCATTTCATTTAGCCAATTCTCAACTCCTTCACCAATGTGGCTCCCATTGAACTTAGGAGGGTGATTTTCTTTAAGCCCTTGGAGAGTTCCAATATGTTATTTTCCTTTCTATTACCCACCATATTCCCTTGATTGCTACCAGGGTTTCCATTTTTGGTACCACTTCTATTTTCAAAGTCATTCTACCTTTCCCTAAGGTCCTACATTGATTGTTCCAAGAAGTTGATTTTATCTCTTTGTTTGGTTAGAAGGTCGATTATATCTTGGACCCCATCTTCGTTATTTCTTGGGTTGTGTTGATCCTCTTCATGGTCTTCCTCATGGTTTTCTTCATGGGTTTCCTCATGGTTTTCCTCATGGTTTTCTTCCCTTTGACTCCTAGTACATCTTCCATTACCCCTTCCTCTTCCTCTTCCTCTTCCTCTTCCTCTTCCTCTTCCTCTTCCTCTTCCTCTTTCCATTCTAGGTTTTTACCAGAAAGTTAAATTATGTAGTTAGTTCTTGATTTAGGATTTTAGAATTTAATTTCTACCATTGCAAAACATTCCCTTAGTTGAATAAATTGAAGTGAGCATAAGTCCTAGATTTGAACCTTTGCTCTGATACCACATTTAATAACCCACCATAGTTAACTCAATAAAATTGACCATTCTTTTTTTTTTGTTTAATTTATTCATTGTGTTTGATTCAATTGCATACTCTGGGAATCCATCCATTTGGATTAGGCATTCATCCATCTGGGACGAGCATCTAACCATACCAGTTAGGCACTTGTCCATACAGGACATATGATTTCATCTATCCAATGTGGGATAGGCATCTACCCATACGAGGTAGGCATCTATCCAAATCAGGATAGGCATCTATCCAATCGGGATAGGAGGTGCTCTGGCCAGAGACGTAGACTCATCAGGAACATTCGGGTCCTGAGCCACTCACTAAGTACTACACTCTTCTAATAGAAGTGCACTGATGTCGCTGTCCTTAGGAGTAACATAATACAAGCTTGAATTCCACCTCGAAATTTGGCTTAAAAGCCTTGAGAAGTCAAATGAATCCATACGAGATTCCTTCTGAGTATGCATTGAATTACTTTTTCCAATTTAATTATCTTATCTCTTTAAAATAGGATACCTACTCAATACTTCTTTTACCAAGCCTAGACCCCACCCACAAACACCTAAGTACGAGGGACAACTCCGTCCCAAGACTACCTACATACCTGCTTCAGCACGGGATCAAGGCGTAAAGTATGTAGTTCTATTTTCTACTCTATGGTTTGATGTAAATTGATTAGTGGGTAGGCAACCCTTTCTAGGGTCAATGTCCTAGACAGTTTCTCTGTGGTTGCTACCCACGGTGGTAGCGCTTGAGCAAAGGCTCAAGATGGCCTATTGCTTGTGTCCTAAAACACTAGATCCTAAATTCTTATCATAAACATCACCCATGACCAATTGTCAACCGACAACAATTCTTCGAGATTAAATCAATTTCATAAAAGCATTTTACTTAACATCCCTATAGGGGTTTACTATAGTTTAACTCAGCGAATGAAAGATCATTTTAGAATTATCTTATTTAAATTAGCGATCCAAGGGGGATTACCCACCCCTTGGATTTTAACTTCCAAGTGTCCCTTATTACTCCCTCATGATTTATAGGGATGATGCCATAGATGTCGTTGATGTAGCTTTATTAGGCGTTAAGTGCAATAGTTCAACATGATGGCATTACTTGTAAGCGTGACCCAGAGGCATGAGTGAAACTTATCAAAAACAGATTTAAAATCCTGCATAAAAGTCTTCATGGCTAATGACCATGACTCAAGTAATGAGGTAGCAACCTCACTTTCCATCTACATTTGTGATACCTGTTCTTCCATGGCATCAATTATACTCATCTCTTGAGTGATCGTTAAGGCTTCCAGATTGAGAAAGCTCTTCTGAAGAATTTGCAGTCTGGGTAATAGAACCAGTTGAAGTTCATGCAAATCTCATGTCCAGTTGCTAATCTACAAGTCTATCCTGGCAGACTGAAGTTGATACCGGTGAACAGTTTTCCCATATGTAGTGAAAGAATCATACAACATCTTAAAGTTTCTTATGTATGTCTGCAAATTGCATTGGAGTTTATCCTTTTGTGTAAGCACATCATCACAAAATAGATGGGGTTGGCTGATTTGCTCAATAGTAGTTTTCCCTCATCCATAGCATCTCTCATTTCCTGCTACTGTTTCTGAAGTTGAGACCAGAGCTCATTTAGTTTCTTTACTAAGGTAGTGTTGAGTGCCTTCTCATGCTTCTTCTTTGCATTTTCTTTGGCAACTTCTTCTAGGCACTATACCTAGTCCTCTATGACTGCACATAGAAGTTTCAGTTTTGACAGAGAGGAATCGGTACTGGGGAGATTATTACCTGGAATCAAACTAGTAAGGGTGTCAATCGCAGTGTGAATGACATCCTGATCCTTTTTACCCCTCAATGTTTCCAGTATTTCTTGTGCTAGCTTTATGCCTTGCAGCAGATCTGATTCATCTGTAGATTGGAGGTCAATAGGACTGGTGATGTCAGCCGGTTTGGCTTGACCACCGGTTGCCTTTGGGGACTCCGCCTGTTTGGATTTTTCTACTATAGCGTCCTAAAATTGCGACACTTGCAATTTCCACTGCATTTGGCTCTTCACGATGGCAATGCAACACGGAACCTGAATGGAGACCTTGAAACTTGTTCATGACATCAAAAACTGCATTTCTCAGCACCCTGGCTTGATCCTCCTTGCACACCACTGTCCCTGGAGGTGGGACCATGGCGCCCAGCACCCTGGTCCTTCAGGACTAGGGTGCCTAGCACCCTGGTCCCCCAGGACCATGGCGCCCAGCGCCCTGGTCCCTGGCCCTATTTTGGGCCCGGTCTCTTTTGGGTCTCGGGTCTTTATGTTTGCAAATTGGAAAATAACATTTGTTGGTTAGCCTAAGGTCAGGAAAATCAGTCTTTTAACCCTAATTGACAAGTATATAAACTATATTTCCTCTCTCAAAAAGGGAGGAGGACATAGGTGAGCAAGGCGCGAAAGCAACATTCAAGCATTCAAACATCCAAGCATTCAAGCATTCCTTCAAGCAATTGAACATTCTAAGTCTCCATTCAAGGCTAAGTGTTGCATTCAAGACAAGGATTCAACCATTGAAGAGGAGATCACTTACAACACATTACATACAACATACATTACACCTTCGCATGTAAGAATACAAACATTCTTACAACAAGGTATCAAGTACTTGTTTACATTACAAACATTTACATTTACAACATTCTCATTTCTTGGTTAATTCCAAAACTGGGGTTTGACCTAAAGGCAAACCCCTCATCCCTAACCCCCCAATCGTCCTCTCTTTTCTGTGTGTAGGTTGCAGGTATGCGGCTGTAATTGAAGATTTGGAATCCTTGTGCAAAGATGAACAAATCCACCTTCGTTTCGCGAATTTTTCAGAGGACCGTGTGCACGCCGGGCGCCATCGTCCTGTCAACTTTCGCTCAAATTTGCAGAATAGCACCGTCTCGACATTTTACTGCTAATTCCAGGTCCGCAGCTTCATATCATATCCCTATCTCTGTTTATAAGTGAATATTTCCCACTTTACATGCATTCCTAGTTCAATCTTTCTATCTACATTTCTTTACAAAAGAGGGTATCCTTGATGTCTTAACCCTTGAAACTCATATAGAATCCAATCTTGCATTGCATGGGATTGGATCTTGTGGGTTTCAACCCCTCTTTTGAATGTAAAGTCCCTCCTAAGTGAAAACCATCAACCCTAGTGACTCTCCCTTCTCTCTCCTCGGAGTTGGGGAGGGGAGAACGACTAGGGTTCGATTTTTTTCTGCTTTACATTTTGGTGAACCCGACGTGAACATCCTCATTCTGATTATTCATGGTTAGATCTGAAAATTTTGTTCCTTAATTACATTTCCATGTTTGATCTTTTGCAAATTTTAGAGGTTGATTGCATAAAAACCCTAAAATTTTCTTTTTAGTAATTAAACTTGTGAAATGTTTAATTGTTAATGCTTGTTTCAAATCTACCCTTCTATTGCAAATTGTCAATTCATATTTGTGCTTTAATTCTGAAAATTAAGTGGTTAAATGTCAAAACCCTAATTTTTAAGACCTTCTTGATTCAACCTTTGACTGATAATTTCACTGATCAAAACACCTCCAAATCAGCTGTAACTTTGGATTCCGCAATAAAATCACAATATCTTTCATCCCTGAAAATTTGGAGAAAAGTTGCGAGGACCGTGTGCACCCCGAGCGCCATCGTCCCCGACATTTTTTCCAAAATTTCGGGAGCTAGATCTTACTGTATTTTTCTGCTAAAATCCAGAATTTTGGCTGATTTTATCAATTTTAACACCTTCAAAATTAAAGTCAAAGTTGATCTAGTGATTGCTTGGATTAAGGCTTCTAATCATTCAAAAATTGTTGAAATTGAAATTTGTATCAAAATTGTGTTTCTTACAGTCCTAAATCTGAAAAGTGTGTTGGCATTCATTAGAAATTTCAGTGTTTTATTCAAATTTTTGCAGTTTGTGACTTTTGAAATTAAGTGTTTAATTGCAACAACCTTGATTTCCACTTTCAAATTCAAATTTTGCATGAAATTGAGTCAAATTTTAAATTTCAAAGCCTGCATTGCTTTTAGTATTCCCTCTAAAATCATAAAATTCAAAATTTCAGTTTCCCTCTCTTTTTTAAAATTCAAAATTTGCATTTTTCAACAATCTTGGTAGGGTTCAATTTTGAGATTGCAACTTTAATTTGGCCTATCTACAGATCGTAAAATCACTCAATTTTTTCAGATCAGCTTTAAAATCATCATTACTTTCATCCCTAAAAATTTCGAAAAAAGTTGCAAGGACTGTGTGCACCCCGAGCGCTACGGTCCCGGACATTTTTTCCGAAATTTCGGGAGATTGTCCTGATTGTATTTAACAGCTTAAATCTAGGAGATTGGCTGATTTTATTGAAATTTGCTACCTCTAAAATTCAAAATTTTCTCTCTCTCTCTAGTGCATGAGTTTTACAACAATAAGCCCTACTTACACTATTCCCGTTAGACGAAGCCTTAGAATTAAGTCCTTCCAAGGTGTAATTACTCAGGAGATGGAACCTAATTTGAATGGCCTTTTTAACGAGGACATGGGTAATTCCTCTAATCCTCTTAATGATGAAGAAGCTCTCCATGAGGTTTCTGTAGAACAACTTTCAAAATTGGATAACCAATTTGATGATTTTTGACAATGGATGTCTCAAGAATACCCCGATAGCGAAGCTCTTTCATTAATTGAGGGTCTAAAACGTATGGTTCAAAGTGACAAGAATGGAATTGATATTTTGCGTGGTATTGCACACATTGTGGATTCAAATGTGATGCCTATGAAGAGTTGTGCCGAAACTTTGGGTTATACACAACCTCCTACTCAAGTCAATCATTCTATTCCTTTCATGACTCCTATTGCTAGTATACCTACTTTTACATCAAACATAATGACTACGTCAACACAAGATATTCCCCCTATGATCACCAGTCATGGGGGCAATCCCTCTTCTTCAATCAACCCTCTTCCTTCATTTAATCCAACTTCCTCATTCATTCCTTCAATGAGTGTTCCTCTTATATCTCCACAAATGAACATGACGCAAGGGGGAAATTCATTTAACCATTCCATTCCTCCTTGTAGTGTTCCTCCTGTCTAATCATCTCCTATGACTAACTATCATAGTGTCCCACCACCTTACTCTCTACCTTCTTTCAATAACATAACACCACCATCACAATCTAACACGTCTAATATGAACTCTTCGACTGAAGCGACCATTAACAATCTTGCACAAACTGTCTCTTCCTTACAGCAACAAATTGCCTCTATGAATCAATCTAAGTTTAGTGTGCCCACATTTGATGTTGCAAGCCCACTTTCTCTTGACATTGTTCGAGCTATCCCCCCTAAAAATGTTGAAATTCCACATTTGGAGCTTTATAATGGTAAGGGTGATCCTCTAACACATGTTAAGACCTTTCAAACAATATGTACCGATTTTGCTTATGACCAAAGGTTGCTTGCAAAACTGTTTACTAGAACATTAAGAGATAAAGCCCTACAATGGTATTGCTCATTGCCTTCCTATTCTATTTCTTCTTTCGAACAACTTGCAAATGCTTTCATTCAACAATTTCAAAACAATATAAGTCCTAAAGTTACTTTGATTGATTTAATGCATTGCAAACAAGGTGTTAAAGAAAAAGTGACTGATTTCATTGGTAGATATAAGCATTTGTATGCTCAAATTTCTTTTCCAGTGCCTGACAATGATATTCAAAGAATCTTTATTTCTAATTTACAAAAAGATATTAGAGAAAAACTCCTATTTTCTGAGTTTACTTCTTTCCAACAGTTGTGCGCAACTCTTCACCATTATCAACTAACTGTGAGTCAAATGGAGCAAGCAAATCCTATGGCTTCGAGTGATAAGGGTGATAGTAGTCAACAACCATTTGGGAAGTTTAAACCAAACAGAGAGTCCATTAAATTCAATGAAAACATCATCAACAACAATGTGAATGCGACATCAGGTGTGCCTCCTATTTCTAAGTTTTTCAAGACAGAAAGAAAGTTCACTCCTTTGAATGAATCATTGCATAGTATTATGAATAAGTTATTGGAACAAAATGTGCTTACTCTTCCTCCTATAAGGCAAATAGACCCTGCAAAGATTAATTCACCCTATTTTGATAACAAATCTTTTTGTCAATTCATCATCATCCTGGGCATGATACTGAAAAATGTTTTGCTTTAAAGGGTAAAATTCAAGATTTGATTGATAATAATACTATCTCTGTTTCTGGTGTGAATGATAAAGGCAACACATCTGTAGCTCCTCCTAACCAAAATCTTCAGATTTTTACTGATCCATTGCCTTCTTATACCTCTAATGCAATTGATACTACTGATTCCTCTGTCTCACTTGCTGATCTTGTGTCTATGACTCCTAATGTGATTAACTTTGTGGAGCAGCAGAAAATCCCTAAAGAACCTTCCATCACATTTGATTCCAGTGAAACTATCAGGGCACCTGATGGTCCTTTATATATAGTTGCAAAAGTCAAGAATACACCTTGCCATGGAGTGCTTATTGATCCTTCTTGTATGGTTAATGTCATTACTGAAGAATTTCTTTTTACTTTGCAATTGAATCAAGTAATCTATGATGAAACAAATGTGGTTGTGAAACTATTTGATGCATTTTCTTCTCCTACAATTGGTTCTATTACATTACCTATTGAGGTCCATAACAAATCCCTTGATGTGGACTTTGCTATTATTCCATCATCCGAACAATTTCGTGTGAAGCTAGGCTATCCTTGGCTATCTTCCATGAAAGCTATTGCTTCTCCTATTCACAAGTGTTTGAAATTTCCCCATAATGGTGAAATTTATACTGTCAATCATAGTCTCTTTAAACCAGCTGAAAGAATTTCTAGCATTCCTATTGATTATTTTTGGCCTAAACAATTCCAATCTCTTCCTCCGCGAAGTGATCATCTTTTCAAATCTTATCAAAAGTGGAAAAAAGATATGATCCTATCTCTAAGTGAGCCTAGAACACCCAAACTTGATATTCCTATCATTCTTGAGAAGGAAGTTCTTCCTTTGAGAGATAAGACTAATGTCTTTCCTCAAGAAGATTCCCAACCCATCCCTATGGATGTGACTATGCCTACATCTAATAAACTTCCTAAAAGTAGACCTATACCTCCTCATCATGATGGGCTTGGTCTCCTTCCTAAACCAAATATTCCTCCCTTATATGGAGCAGTTCCTCCTCCTTCCTCTTATGGAGAGAAGAGACCTTCCTCTTCTCCTATTGTTCAACCTAAGAGACCACAACCTAAACACCCAAGTGATAAGGATGAGAATATTCCTCCTCCTCAATCTTCTCAACTTCCTACTAAGACTAGACGAAATCGTTCTGCACGTGAACACCGATGAAAGCGTCGTCTTAGAGCTCAGGCAGCTGCTTCTCAAACTTTACAATCCCCCAAAACACCTTCAGCCAGTATTATTCCATTTTCTCCTTAGCCGATGATTGAGCCAAAATCTCCTAAACATAAGATGCATGATGGTCTTGATCCTGTGCGAGTTAAAGATCCTATTTTTATAAATCTTGATGATGATATAGATGAAAATGTTATTCATGATGAAAATGTTACTCCTGTGCATTCTGATAGTGAATATGAATATGTTGATGTTGATAACCATTTATCTAACGCATTTTCTAAAGCACTTATCCTAGCTCCTAGACAAGAACACTGCGGCTTGGGATATGAACATAGCCCTTGTTTGGATCTTGTGATAGCTCCATCTGCTGTGTTGGATGTTCCTCCTCTAGCGTGTTTCCTACCTTCTCGAAATACTGATCAGCAAGATCGAGGGGTAGATGACGTGCTAGACTAGTTCATTAGCATAGCAGATTCTCTCCTCCTCTCTTTTGTTACTTCTTCTATGTGTTATTCTCATTCTTCTATTTGTTGTCCTTAGTGTTGTCTACTTGAGGACGATGCAAAGCATTGAGATCTCTTTTTGGTCTCTCTCATGTTGACTCAAAAGACACATGTGTTCCCTTCTTCTAGGTGACCTTCCTTGATTGGGGAATGAAGAATAGTTATGCATACATACATATGATATACATGAATTATCATACAGCATACTGACCCCAAGGAAGGCAAAGTCACCTTGTGCTTTGTGTTTTGTGTCTATTATCCTTGGGCTTATCTCACAGTTGGGGGCTAAATCCTTGTGATAACATGCTCCTTTCCCTTCTCATTCCTTATATGTATCACTACCTTAAAGCAATCACCCCCGGTGAGGCGTGTGCGATCGCTTTGACGTAGGGGGGCATACATCCCGTTCATATCTTTTCAAGATACTTGAAAATTTCTTGACAAATTTAGCTTTGCCTTGAAAATTTTTGATATCTTTCTTGCATGACTCATAGTGAGGGAACCTTGCTACTGACAGTCATGGTTCTCCCTCGTGATCTTCCCTTTTACTTTGTCAATTGAAGTCGTAAGATCCTTAGTCCACTGGGGGCTTGGTGTATCTTGCCTCCTTGACGTGGTGAAAGTTTTTCAATGTTGTTTCCTTGTACTTTAGCGGAAGTATTGGCATACGCTTATACTCCCGCTAAAGTGGGGGCTAAATGTAGCATCCTAAAATTGCAACACTTGCAATTTCGACTGCATTTGGGTCTTCACAATGGCGATGCAACATGGAACCTGAATGGAGACCCCGAAACTTGTTCATGACATCAAAAACTGCATTTCTCAGCACCCTGGCCTGATCCTCCTTGCACCCCACTATCCCTGGAGGTGGGACCATGGTGCCTAGCGCCCTGGTTGTTCAGGACGAGGGCACCTAGTGCCCTGGTCCCCCAGGACCATGGCGCCCAGTGCCCTGGTCCCTGGCCCTATTTTGGGCCCGGTCTCTTTTGGGTCTCGGGTCTTTATGTTTGCAAATTGGAAAATAACATTTGCTGGTCGGCCTAAGGTCGGGAAAATCCATCTTTTAACCCTAATTGACAAGTATATAAACTACATTTCCTCTCTCAAAAAGGGAGGAGGACATAGGTGAGCAAGGCGCGAAAGAAACATTCAAGCATTCAAACATCCAAGCATTCAAGCATTCCTTCAAGCAATTGAACATTCTAAGTCTCCATTCAAGGCTAAGTGTTGCATTCAAGACAAGGATTCAACCATTGAAGAGGAGATCACTTACAACACATTACATACAACATACATTACACCTTCGCATGTAAGAATACACACATTCTTACAACAAGGTATCAAGTACTTGTTTACATTACAAACATTTACATTTACAACATTCTCATTTCTTGGTTAATTCCAAAACCGGGGTTTGACCTAAAGGCAAACCCCTCATCCCTAACCCCCCAATCGTCCTCTCTTTTTTGTGTGTAGGTTGCAGGTACGCGGCTATAATTGAAGATCTGGAATCCTTGTGCAGAGACGAACAGATCCACCTTCGTTTCATGGATTTTTCAGAGGACCATGTGCACGCCGGGCGCCATCGTCCCGTCAACTTTCGCTCAAATTTGCAGAACAGTACCATCTCAACATTTTACTGCTAATTCCAGGTCTGCAGCTTCATATCATATCCCTATCTCTGTTTATAAGTGAATATTTCCCACTTTACATGCATTCCTAGTTCAATCTTTCTATCTACATTTCTTTACAAAAGAGGGTATCCTTGATGTCTTAACCCTTGAAACTCATATAGAATCCAATCTTGCATTGCATGGGATTGGATCTTGTGGGTTTCAACCCCTCTTTTGAATGTAAAGTCCCTCCTAAGTGAAAACCATCAACCCTAGTGACTCTCCCTTCTCTCTCCTCGGAGTTGGGGAGGGGAGAACGACTAGGGTTCAATTTTTTTCTGCTTTACATCTACTTCCTTCTTTTCTTCCACTCTTTTCTTTTCCTCTTCTTTCTCCCTTTTCTCCTCTTCATGTTTTTTCTTCTCTTCCTCCTTCTTTCTTCCTTCTTCTTTCCTCTTCTCCTCTTCTTGTTTCTTCTTCTCCTTGTCTTTCCGCTTCTCCTCTTCTTTCCTCTTCTCTTCATCTTGTTTCCTCTTCTCTTCATCTTTCCTTTTCTCTCCCTCCTTCCTTTTCTCTACCTCTTTCTTCGCTTTCTCTTTGTCAGCATTTTCCTTGTCCAGTTTCTCCTTGTCTGCTTTTTCTTTGTCCTGTTTATCCTTGTTTGTTTTTTCCTTATCAACCTTTTCCTTTTCTACATCTGGAGTGACATCTTCAACATCCAAAGCATCAACATCAATAGTGTCCACTTGTTCTGTAACTGGTTTTCCTTCGTCATCAAATACCTCATCCAGTTTGGCTGAGGATAGGTTCAGGTCTTGTTTGACGTTCTTGTTGGCCTTAGACACTTGATGTGACCCGACAATAGCTTTGGCATGCAGATGAGTGTCATTCTCTACGTCAGTGATTTTTCCTTCTAGTAGCCTAAGTCTTCTTCTTCTCATGAAGAAGAGACCTTTATACGTGTCCATTATCTCAAATAATTTGGAATTGGAGGCTTCAGGAAAGTACTGAGCAAATACCTTCTCCCTTATTTCCTATTATTTCTCTATGGCAATGCGCCATTTGTTGTCCAAAGAGTTGTATAAAGAATCAGGTGTCACCGATTTAATTTCAGATGGCGACCGGTCATTCACACACAAATATTTTATCATCTCTTGTTCTACTTCTTCCTTCTCAGTATTAGAAAAATCATCAAAGTGTTCTTTCAAGTCATCAAGCACCTTTCTCTTAATATTATTTAAATTCCTTTGATAATGTGTCAGAGGCTTGTGAGAAGAGATGTCTATATTTACCGGTGTTGATGAGGCATGTGCAGTACCGGTAGACTTAGCCTTCTTACTTGATTGCCTGGTTTTCTTTGGCTGCACTTCTGGTTCGGTATCCTCTAACTCCAAAGATTATTCTTGGTCTTCTGCTTCCTCTCAAATACTTTAGCAGGTGCAACTTCTAGTTTCTTCTTGGCAGGTGACTGCTGGGTCACTTTTGGGTTCGTTGAAGTAACCAGTGTCGATACCGATGGCATTGCCTTTCCCTTTTTCACTGAAGGTTCTTCAACTGATGTTACCCTTTCCAAGTAGGTGCCAGTTCACTTTTTCTTTGCATTTAAAGGAGAGGCAATCAGGGTAGAGGCATACCCATCTAACATGTCATACATCACCTCATATCCCATAGGTTCTACTTCTTCCTGTCTTGGTTCTACTGCTTCCATTATGCACTCATCTACTTTAATGGTAAAGCAGATGTCCTCTTCACATTTCTTGACAATATCCCCATATATCCTCATCCTTTGGCTCATCTTCCGCTTAAATTCATCAAAGTATTTATTCAATACCTCAGGGTATCCAATTCCCACCACTTGGAGACTTTCCCTAATTTGTTTGGTTATCGGTTGGTCAGCAGACTATTGAATATCACCAACTCCTGGGAAATAGCCTTGGAAGAAGAAAAATAGACCTACCAAAAGTTGTCCAAATCTCAATCTTAAGGCACTGTCTTGTTTGATGGACATCAAGTTTAATAGAAGTTGCTTTTGCAAATAGGTACATAGATCAAATGAGGCATCTTCCTTGATCATTCTATATGCGGGGTTCACTGTAGCAGCAAGGACAACGTTAATTCAGATAGCATAAAACACTTTGTAGTCGATCACCAATAGGCATACTTAACCAAGTCATCCTTGATGGGATAGACAGTCATTCCCTTTTGATCGCTCAGAGAACCGGTGAGCTTAGTCATTTCATTCTTGACGACCCTCCTTAAGGATGACACCTCACCATTGTTGCAGAAACCGGTGAGGACATGAATTGCTTTAGATGTAATGCCATGTGTCCTCTTGAGATACATCTTGTCACCATGCACTCTACTCAGGATGATGCAGATGTGTTCTTCCATGAACTCTTCAAGAAAGAACCGCATTATGAAATTTCTTTCTCTGCAAGATGTTGTATTCCATTTTGATCTTCTTGTCATCCCCACATAATAGACCTAACTGAGAATGAATCGCTAAGGATCCTAGGTCTTCTAATGTGTAGTCGATATACCCTGAAATATCTCCTTCGACAATGACTCCGACAGGTATTTGGGATAGGGCATTGTATTTCATTTTTCTTTGAATGAATTCAGTTGATTCCATAGGTACACTAGAGCTAGAGTGCAATGTAGAAGCCATGATTAATTGATAAACAAGAATTTTGAGAAATACCTTCAGAATTTCAAATTTTAGGGTTTGCAAATGCAGCTTCGCAACACACCACTTTGGTTCTGGATTACCGTTTGGTGTTCTTCACTTCATTGATTGACAATATCTCTGGATTCTTCTACAAGATTTGAAATCTCTTTGAATTGCAAGTCGAATTGCCTTTTGTCACTCTGCACTTGAAAAATTCTTTGCTCGAAAACTAATAAGTGAAAATGACATTAAGAATCCCTTTTAAATAAACTCTTCACCTACCATAATAAATGCATCATCGTTAGGGTATAAACCCTAATTTTGCCTTTTACCGCTTCACAAACTTCTACCGATTGATAGGTACCATATACCGGTTAAGGTCTTTTACCGATATAAACTAGGGGTTCAAAACTTTTCATCGATTTTTTCCCCCTAAGCTTTTCTAAAGCTCAGTTTGCTGGTTCAGAGACTTCCACACTAGGTGCGGAAACTGGTTCATCTTGTGACACTTCTTCAAGTTTCTTTTTCCATGTTTTATTCATTCCTGCTTGAATAGTTTCAACATCAATCTTCCCTTCTAGAGTGATCGATATGTCATCCGATAGGTTCTTTCTCATTCTGCAAGTTCTAGCAGTGTGTCCTGATTTGTTGCAATGACAACATACCATTCCAGGTGTTCTCCATGGACCATTGTTCATACTACCATTCTTCCTTCTGCATGTTGCAACAATATGACTACAACCATGATAGATCAAACAGGTTGCTCTCCAACTATTTGTTGCCTGATAGCCACCTGACCGATGGTCATAGGTAATATACCGATTAGGATTCCGGTTCACCGAGGGTTCCTAAAAAACTTCTTGAGTCCTTTGATGATATCTCCCAGTGTTGTACACTACTGACTTGCATTCAAATGCTCTAAGCCCAGACTTGTTGCATGCATAGAAATTTCCATTGAATCTATTAGATCTAGGCTTATTATTTAGAAAATAAGGAAAATTATTGTAAGCCTTATTTCTACACACATTAGCAGTATGTCCTTCCTTGAGATAATTAAATCAAACAGGTTTAAAATTTTGCTTACCTTTATCCTTTGATGTTGGTTGCTTCTTTGATTTTACATATTTTGTTCCAAAGGTCTCACCTTCTTCATAGTCGGAGAAACCAAGTCCAGTGGTATTCTTTACCAGTTTTGCTGATTCAAGCTTTTGCTCTAGCTTAACAGTACTCTTCTTGAATTTGGAAAGTATTTCCTTTGACTCAGTGAGTTCCTCGAAAATAGCAGCATTGGATTCCTTCAAGGTTGAATTCTCAGAAATAGCCATATTTAGTTCACCTTGCATTTCTTCTTTTTCCACTTTACTCTCTTGGAGATGAGCGGTAAGGGCATTGATTTCTTGCTTCAGCTTGGAGATCTCATGATCTTTGTCTTTTACCAGATCTTCAGCTTTCCTTCGGTTCTCAAGTTCTTGACACATTCTGATAGTCAGTCCTTCTAGTTCCCTTCTCAGGTTGGAATTAGATTAATTCAGTTTTTCAACTTCTTCAACTAGGGCCTCCATGTTTGCTTCATCAGAAGAACTATTTTTAGTCAGCTCCATTAGTTTCTCAGCATGCTCTCTTCTTTTGGCCAAAGAGGCTTTATACTTGACTTTGAGTTCATCATAGGATTTCTTAGTATGAGTGAGATGTTGAGTAAGTTCCCTCACAATGTATTCCCCCATATCTCCTTCCAAGTGGTTAGACTTATGGAAAGGCTGGCTCTGATACCAATTGATGAATACTAAGAGGGGGCGGTGAATTAGTATACCAAAAAACACTGAACTCAAACACTTAAACAATTTAGTGGATAACTGGTATGATAGATTTACAAATAAACTGGGTAAGATAAACGCAAACTAAATAGTAAGCAGAGCATTCACCCACAAGAGCACAATCACCATAACACAAGAAGTTTTGATGTGGAAACCCAAATGGGAAAAACCACGGTGAGTAGAGACTCACAAGTAACTATCTGCAAAATAGAAACCATACCAGTTAAGGTCATACAATGTTCTTCACCAAAACAAATCCTGTTAGGAATTTAGATCTCTGTTAGGAGATAAGTCCTGTTAAAGACTACCTTGTGAGAGGATTTCAGATTCACAGTTGTGAACCACCTTGTTAGAGGATTTACAAAGGCTTTTCCAGGCCTACCCAGTTAAGGGTTTCAGACTTGTCGAAGATGTGAGTAATCAATAAGTGAGTGATCTAGATACTAGCACAATATGCTTGGTTAGATCCATGATAGTTGATTGCTAATGCATTTCAAGATTACTTCAGTCTTTCAATATTTCCACACTCCCTCTTCACACAGACCTAATCTTCTCTTCTATGATCGCACATACAAAAACCTTATCAACTTCTCATACATTCAAACCCTAGACATGATGTCCTTATAAAGGAGTTTGATTTCATGTCGGCCCAATAGGATTACATTACAAGTTCCTAGGTTCAATGCATCTAGACACATCTGGTAACATGGCACAAAATCATCGCCAAAGTGTCGGTGGATGATAACTCATCACGGAAATACCGATTGGTAACTCATCATAGAGTAATACCGATTCATACATTTTGCCGATTGTCGGTTGTCAAAATGAAGACTGGTAAATGAAAGTGTTAAATACCACTTTGTTCCTTCATACTGCTTGAGATCCTCATACCACTTGGGGTCTTCAGTTGCTTTGTGACCGGTAAATACCTTCTGCCAAACACAGATAGTCTAAAGACTATGATACATAATACCGGTTGGAAAAATTACCAGTTGAACATAACTCATACATAAAGAAAGTGATCACAAAATAAGTGTGTGTCCATCAATGACAATCACAACATCATCAAAATGCCAACAACATACTAGTAAGCTTCTTCAACTGTGGAAACCCTCAACATACTCATCTCATCCTGAATGTTAAATGCAAGTCCATTTATGTACCTCTCCAAATTTTTTCTATCCATCTCTTTATGTCCAGATCTAATCATTACCTTCTATAATTCCTCAGTATACTCTTTCACAATCATGTTTCTCTATTTTAGGTTC
This sequence comes from Cryptomeria japonica, assembly GCF_030272615.1. Lineage (NCBI taxonomy): Eukaryota > Viridiplantae > Streptophyta > Pinopsida > Cupressales > Cupressaceae > Cryptomeria > Cryptomeria japonica. Next base: position 60,178,102 of record NC_081411.1, on the reverse strand, counting down.
TGTATCTTCTTGAACAATTCCAACTAATAATCTCTCGGTATGAACTTGGCCTTCAATCTTGCAACCATCTGTCTCCACCGAGTGATCTTCATTTCACCATTCTCCACTCTATCTCTCTGCAATTCTTTCCACCATAATGAAACATGCCCTTTCAAATTAGTTTGTGCCAACTGGCTCTGTACGGGTCCTTGACATCCTCAAACTCAAAGTAATTATCCAACTCTCTAATCTAATCAATCAGATTCTCTAGGTTCAACATTTCAATTTTTTTTGAAACTTCCACTTTATGAACTTGACTCGCTTGCGCCAATGCTCTTAAGAATATTTCCTCTCTTCTGTCTTCCACTCCTTCAGCCTCTTCCACCTCAATCTATTCATCAAATTCTTCATACTCATCCTCAAATTCTGGATTCCTCTAAAAAACCAGCCAATGTGTTCTAGATTTCATTCCTCATCTCATTATTGAAACCCTCCATCATCTGCTCTACCCTTTGGGGGTTCATCCTTCTATGTTTAATCTCTTCTTTTGCCTTGATGAACTGCCTCAACTCGATGATTTGACTATTGGTTTCAATTTCCTCTCACTCAACGATCTATTGAACACACGCGCAACTTGACTCTAATCGACAATCTGTCCACCCAAAGGAATGCCTAAAGGTGTTAGATACTTGATCAGTCCCAAAGACATTGAGAGGGGGGTGGTGAACCTTTGCCCCATGCAAGGTAAATGGAATTTGTTGAAAAGGCCTTTTGAAACATTCAGCCAAATGTATTTTGGCAGCTATAGAAGGTCGCGAAATAGTTTGGGGTAAGTGGTAAAAGAAAGTTGAGTGTGGTATAAGAAGGTTCCAAGCATATGCATTTGGCAAGTTTAATGTCACTGCTCCTATGTGCTGCGTGGTATGTGGGAAGCAGTAAGAACCTTCTACGAATGCAACTGACATGAAGCCAAATTTCCCTGGCATGGCATGGTCTTCCCTCTTTGCATGGCGCTACACAAAATTCCATCTGCATGGGCTATTGAAACCTTCAAGCAACTACAACTGGAAAGATTAATGCCAAATTATCCCTTGCTGTGTGAGTTGAGAATGTGGTATGGTAAAAGGTCTTAGAAATTTCCAAGTAAAGTGCATTGGCAGGTATATAACCTATGACATCATACCCAAAGGTGTTAAACCCAATTCTTATATGTGGTTTTAGAAGGCATTGAAAATTTTAAGCAAATGCAATGAGGTGTCCAGCATTCTCCTCCCCTGGTAAGGTGGAGTGTCGCGTGATGGTGGAGAAATTTCAGAAAGTTCTAAGCAAATGAAATCACTTCCTCCCTATTGTGCATGGATGTTGGGAGGCATTAAAATTTTAGAATGCAAATTGGCAGGTGTGAAATGCCAAATCCTCCCTGCTGTGTGTGGATGTTGGGAGGCATTAAAATTTCAAAATGCAAATTGGCAGGTGTGAAATGCCAAATCCTCCCTGCATAGCAGATGGTATGTGGTATGGGTGAAAAGACATAGAAACTTCTAAGAAAAATACATATTGACAGGTTTAAAGCCAACATCCTTCTTGCACTGAAAAGGTGTTAGAACTTCAAACAAATTCAATTGGCAGGCTCAAAGACAACCTCCCCCATGCATGGTATTTGAGTAGACATTAGAAACTTTTAGCAAATGCAATTGCTGAGCGTGAAGCCAACATCTTGTGGCGTGGTGGACGAGGAAAGGTTTTAGAAAAAAAACTACAGAATGCATATTGGCAAGTGCTCCATCCTCCCCCTATGTGGTGTGGTTATTAAACCTTTAGGTAAATACAATTGGTTTTCTAAATTCTCCCTGTAGATGATACGGTGGTGAAGACATCATGAATTTTTAAGAAAATGCAAGTGCCAGGCAAAAACATTTATCCCACACTGGTGGTGAGTGGGAATATCTGGTATTTAAATACCAAAACACATGCATCTATAGTGTCAAAGCTTAAAGGATTTTGGCAAGATGCTGCCTGGCGACTCAGTGGACCCCACACGCGCGCACGCATCCAAAGTTAACCAAATTTTGTAGTAGAAAGGTGAGTTAAAGAGCATGCAAGTTGCAGATGATGGGATGGTCGTCGTTGATTCACAATGCGAAAATATTGGACAATTACCCATCGTGGATTAGTAGCAAGGCACGTGCAAAAAAGGGTGGATTAAAGATCAAGTAGGTTCGAGGAGGATCAATGACCATCGTTGATCCACTATGTGAAGATGCATGAACGTTACCCTTCCCGTATCAGCGACCAAGTGGTGGGCTCAATAGGTGAGCGGTTTGTATATTAAAGACTGAGCAGGTCCATCCTAGATCGACAGTGGTCATTGATCCGCTAAGCAAAAATGCTCGACTATTACCCTTCGCGGATCAGCGATTGATGAGCTGGCAGGTCCAAGTGTCAGTGATAGATGAGGTGGTGCTAAGGTGGTGGTCCAGCTGTGCTCTAGTGGTAGGTGAGGTGTAGTCCCAGTAGGACTCATGAGAGAGTCACAGGGTGCCACATGGTGGAGTGCAGGTTGAAAATCAGGTGAAAATCAAATTTAATTAATATAGTCCTCGCTATAGTAGAAAAATTCAAAAATTTAAATGATGGTCTGCATTCGGGATTAATTGATTAGAAGGGTATTTTTTACCCAAATATAGACATGTTGTATACCATTGGAAAGCTCTCAGAATGAATACAGTTCTGTAGTTAGTTTTAACAAACATAAGATATTTTGAGAGCAGTTTCCATGGGAAGGATGAAGGAATGTTTTTAATTGGGGAAAGAGGACACTTGGCAATTTGTGAAGCAAATCTGGTCTTTTCCCTCTTCTTCATATTCTCAATTCTTCTCGATTGTAGTGGTTCCAGTTTTTTGGATACTTTCTCTAAGGGAGAAATCCAAAATTGTAGGTTCCAGTGATGATATTTTTCATTTTTTGTAAATGATAGTGTGTTCTTTTGGGTTTCCTGTTTTGCCTTTGTTGTAGGTTTTGTTTCAGTTTGCAGGTTTATACATATGCCAAGCATGTGTTATTTTCCATGAAATTGTCTCCAGAAATGTATTAAGATTCATACAGTTTCAAATTATCAAGGATAATTTGGATTTGTCTCTTTTAATTTTCTCTAAGAGTGTAATGCTTGTCTTTTGGGTATTCTTCAAGGAAGGATTTAAATCCTGAAACCTAGCATTAGTGTTTCTGAATGTATTTGTTGGGTACACATAAGTATGATTTCATGACAGAGTAGAGGATTGTATTAATGTAAGGCATTGATACATGAAAATTTAGTGTTGAAAGAATCTTGCACCTGAGATTTCTCTTTGAGTTTTATGCATGACTCTATGGCCAAGATAAGGCACTGGTCTTTTGTAATGTTGAAGGATTGTCAGAACACCTATTTTAAAATCAAATCAAAATATCTTTTTCTTTATGCTCTATGGTAGTGTTCCACCTATCTCATGCTCAAACATAGCTGAGTTGTATGTGTAGATCTAGCCCATCTGCAGTAACGTGTTTGTTGTTGAGCCTTAGTGAGATCTATCTACTTTCTGTTGATGCTATCATAAGTGTGTAATGGGTTTAATTCTATGCATCAAAAGGGTGTCCCCCTTAGGTCTAGCAGAACCTGAAGTGTAGGAGGATCATTAGGATCCTATGTTATGTTGTCCAAGCCTTAAAGTATTTCACAGATCGAAATTCACTTTTTCATAGAATCAATTGCAGGTGAACTTCGGTTAACCAGTTTTGGTGAACAACAAAAATGGTGACTCTGCTGGGGACCAAATTGTTATAAATGTTTGATTGATAAGGTTAGAAGTTGAATTTATTCCTTGTCCTATCAATTTTATATCGAGCCAGTCTTTCCATTGTATATGCACAGAGTTGAAAGTGATTTTATGTTGAAGAGAGTGTTCCTTGTTTTGGATCTGTAGAATGGTATGTTATTTCATGTCATATTTTATGAAGGAGTAAGAGTAAATTCATGTTGTTGAGTTGTGAGCAAGTCCTTGTAGCTGTATGCAAATTTTTCCCCAATTCCTTATTGCGTGGCGACTCCATGGTTCATACCAGTGCTGAATGTATATGCAATTAGTATTGCATAAGGTTTTTATGGTGTGATATATGGTGCAGAGATATGGGTTATCATTGCTAATGCAGATTTACACATAAATTATTTATCATAGAAGTTTGATAAGAAAGTGCAGTAGAAAGATACACATAGATTTGGTGTTAATTTCCCAAATCCATATGTTTGTGTCCCTGAAGAGTGCTTATTGCAGCAGATTTGAAGAAGGGTAAGTAATGAATTGCAGGAGAACAACTCTTTGTTGTTCAAAATTGTTCCTCTATGCAAGAGGTGGCAACTCTGAGGTAAAAGACCAAGCTAAAATGTGAATAAATGTTCAGATCTACAAGTCTTATAGTTGCAAATATCTAGGTACTTTTAGAAGTTTCAATGCAAAATATTTTCTTCTGAAAATTTGAATGAGTAAAATAGTTTTCCCATTAAGTGAACAACACTAGTCAAGAGGGGAAAAAGAGGAATTACAAATTTAGTTGCATATCTATTTTGCTGAAGTTTCCAGCATATATGTTCTATTGTAGTATGAAAATTTGGAGAAACTTTATGTCAAGCAATGTTATGAATAGATCAGTATGATGATATATGCTTGAGGTGTTTCATTGTTCTATACAAGGTTGTTCAATTATTTGTGGAAGCAAGTAGAAATGTGTAGTGAAGTTTTTCAGCCTTTTGTATTTCCACATATAGCCATTCCTAGTGAAATGTCACAACCATGTTATAAGAGAAGTTTCAAAATGAACCATTATGCTACTCTGAACTTTGAAGGTATTCCGGGTTACCCAAATCCCATACCCACATAAATTAGAATGCATTTGCCAATATTTAGTGGGAAGAAATCAAAATCAACACATCTACATTTGAAAAGATTTTTAGACTTGATGGGAGATTTTGAGGTTTGTCAAGAAGATGTATGCATGAAATTATTTGTCCAGTCACTCAAAGAGGATGCAAGGGATTGGTTCTCTTTTTTGCCAGCAAATTGTATTTCCTCATGGGATGAATTAATAGCTGACTTTATAGCCCAATTTGCTGAAAAGGTGAGTGATTATGATAAGCTGAGAGGATTCATGTACATACAAATCAGGGAAGATGAATTGGAACCGACATTTAATATTAGATTTTCACAAATATTGTCTAATATTTCCAGCAAGCATAAGTTTAATGATGGAGCATGCTTGGAGATTTATATGAGTGCTTTTGACAAGAACATGGGTTTCTTATTAAGAGACAAGGAACCCAAAAATTTGCATGAAGATTTTAACACAACTAGGGACATTGAAAACAATTTAAAATTTGGGATCTCAAAGAGATTTTTGTCTACTGTTGTTTCTTGTCAAAACACCTTCAATGGTGAAAGGAAATGTGAAGTTAGGAAAAACATTCCTTGTCAAGATATAGATATATATGAAGGATATGCACCATTTGATTTATATGCCAGTTATGTTGATTATGTGGCTGCAAATTATGAAGTTAATCATGCATCTCCCAAGGATATTGATAATGAAAACAATGATGGTGATGACCATCGGTCTTTGCTTATTGCTAATATATTTGATGTTGGAGTACCAAATACTAAGGTATCACCAAGTGTTTCTGATTATGCAAGTAAGGATGATAATGACACAATGTGTTCAAACAAAGAAGTTGTCAATTAACCCATGATTTTTTCACATAAGGATGTGCAATATGATGTAAGCTAGGATTTGATTGAGTTCGATAAAGCTGAAAATGAAATTGTGAATGATGCTAGTGGTGTTCCCAATACAAGTATATCAAGTGATGAATTTGTTTCAGAATGGAGTGATGGTGTTGATTATGAGAATAGTGAGTTCAATTTTTAGCACTTTGGGGATGTACAAATGAACAATGAAATTCAATTTTAGAATAAGAGTGATCTTGACACAAGTTATTCCTTTTCTTATGATCAGCAAATGAATGCCAGTCATGCATCTGAAGATACCTATGAGAATTCTTATTATTCATCTTGTGAAGATGATATAAGAGGAGACCAAGTTATATATCCCAGTCATGAATCTGAAAATGAAAGTATTTTTGAAGATAAAAACATATGTGAAAGTGCAGATAATGTTTCATTTTCATATTTAAATGAACTTATATTTGAATGTTTTCAAAGTTTGACATACCATGAAGAGGATGTGAATGTTGATGGTATGCTTGAAATGGATATGGAGTTCTTTGCCTTTGATATAAATGTTCATAGTGCTGATGTCATTGATGAAAATGATGAAGTTTGCTCTTGTATTGAACAAGTTTTTGATACTGATGAAGTTCCAAATACCAATAGCATGTGTTGAAAAAAATTACTTCATGATGAAGATAAGAAGCATTGGCTATGTGATGATTATTTCAGACCACAAAAGGAATTTTTTCAGGTGGATGTAAGTCCGAATGAGAAAGACTTAGTTGAGGATTTGCTTCAGCTAGAAGTATGCATTCTTTTCTGTGATTGGGATATTGAGAATGATGATGTATCAGGTTTGATAAATAAGGATAATATAAAGTGTGATCAGCATAGTGAAGTATCACATCTGGACCAAAATGTTTATGTTCCTTGTTTGTATCAATCAGTTATTAATGTCCCTCACTCTATGAATTTAAATGATAATAAGGCATGTGCTGATGAGAACTACAATGGTGAAAATGAATGTTTTAGTATTGAAATTTAGCATGATGACGCCCTTGCAAAGAATATAGTAGATTGGGATAGTGAAATGTATGGTAGCTTGTGGAAAGGTCTTTATAGTGATCTGTCTCATGATTTTACCTTTGTTGAAATAGTGTGTGACTATAAACTTCCAAATTAGGGAAAAGGTATGTACATCAGTTATTGCAGTAATATGATGGAAGGGGTTAATCATAAGGACTATGCTCAATTGTTGTTGAAAGGTGCCTTGTTTAGATCATGACATCAGCTGATGAGAATCAGATTTTTGATAGAGGTAAATGTTGAGATTGTTTGGGGCAGTTTATAATTAGTTGTAAGTATGTTTGTACATATTGTATAGTCACTTTGCTTTCAGTTGTGTGGTTTTCAATAAAGGTACCCTATTGTTTGGGTGGAATAAGGAACCCCTATTTTTGAGAAGAAAAGAAGTGATCTGATTTTGGGTGGTCTGCTTAACCAAAGGTTCTAGATTATTATGTTAATCTTGCAATCAACCATGCCTAGTCAGAACCACTATTGGGTCTCATAAAATTTGAGCATTTTGAGAGGCCCATTTAAAAAATTTTGCATCTGCACTTTCAAATGAATACCTAGTGAATCAACTTGAGAGGCCTTTTTTGGGGCATGTAAAATGGAGCTAGTTGATTGTCAAGGGGTAAGGCTTTGGAAACTTGTTGTACACATTTCATTTGGCCTATGAAGTGTTTTTCAACTTTCATATTTCCATTTGGATCAGTTTATCAAGTACCCATTTCAAGGGGTGGACTGAAAGATGTTCTATGCACATATTCAGATTTTATTGAGTGGCCTACTTTGAGCGCCTATAACTTTTGACCACTTGATCGTCATGTTAAATTCAAAGTACATTTAATTTTATGCATATAAGTGAGTCCACATGCCAAGTTTCAAGTCTCTGCCAATCCATTTGATCAGTTTTCCAAGATGGTTTCTTGAGCCGTTTTATTCAGTTTTCTGTACTTTCATTGCTATATCTGTTAAAAAGGCTATTTTCATGAGCTCACCATTCACACCCTATCAGCTTCTAGGTCAAACTGAGTATTCCAAGGTCTTTGATGTACTTCAAAGTATCTATACCCTAGATTTGGGGATCTACGAAGATCATTTGATATTTTTAGTAAGGGCATTTTGAGGTCCGTGCACATTGATTTTAACATGTACAAATGCTCACAGAGCTGATTAATCATCTTTGTGCATTAATATTTATTCACCTCGGATTCATCATGAGGAGTGGTTTTGTAGGATGTAAGTTAACATATCTGAGTACACACCTATCAGTTTTTGAAGTCTAGAAAGGTGTTCTAACTAGTTTTTGAAATGCCTCTTTGGGTTTAAATGCGAAAATGGGAAACAAGCGCCTGAAGGTTGCAAGTTGAGTTTTAATGATCAAAAAATTGTGCCGATCAATTCTAGAGGCATGCTCAAGGTGCTTGAGGCATTTCAAGGGTTAGTTGAATGAAAACAATTTTTTTTTAGCCGGACCCACTTTGGGGCCCAGTCTGGCTCATGCCCTTGCAGTGTTAATTTTAAAGGCAAAGTGTTCTTCATGCATGCTAATGAATATCAGTGCCAGCTTGGTCTACATCATGATCCTTTATTTTTTGGTTGGTATGGTTGGACAAATAAGAGAAATATTTCTTTGCTAGTGGGATAGTGAGGGGCGACTTCATTTTTATTTGTCATATATGAGTTAATGGACATATATTTGAAATGATAATGTGAACTTGTACTGGAACTCTCTACAAAAGAACAAAACCTACAAACTATGGTGGCTAACTTGGAGACTAATGGAACCCTAGGGATCAATGGCATTAGCACTTCTGAGACAATTTTTTCTCTTCCTGTGGATTCAAAACATAAGGCAAAGAAACTGAAGCTCAATTCATTCCAAAAGCCCCATATGAGGGCCTTTAAGCTCTCATGGCTATCCTTTTTCACTTGCTTTCTTTCAATTTTTGTAGTTACGCCATTGATACCTATGATATGAGACAATCTAAACTTGACCAAGGATGATATTGGTAATGCAGCGTTTGCCTCCGTGTCAGGCTTGATATTCTGATGGTTGTGCCTTTCTTATCGCCCTCTCTGCCCCATGCAAGGTAAATGGAATTTGTTGAAAAGGCCTTTTGAAACATTCGGCCAAATGTATTTTGACAGCTAGAGCAGGTCGCAAAATAGATTGGGGTAAGTGGTAAAAGCAAGTTGAGTGTGGTTTAAAAAAGTTCCAAGCATATGCATTTGGCAAGTTTAATGTCAATGCTCCTGTGTGCTGCGTGGTATGTGGAAAGAAATAAGAACCTTCGGCGAATGAAATTGGCATGAAGCCAAATTTCCCTAGCATGGCATGGTCTTCCCTCTTTGCATGGCATTACACCAAATTCCCTCTTCATGGGCTATTGAAACCTTCAAGCAACTACAATTGGCAAGTTTAATGCCAAATTATCCCCTGTTGAGTGAGTTGAGAATGTGGTATGGTAAAATGTCTTATAAATTTCCAAGTAAAGTGCATTGGTAGGTGTATAACCTGTGACATCATACCCAGAGGTGTTAAACCCAATTCTTATATGTGGTTTTAGAAGGCATTGAAAATTTTAAGAAAATGCAATGAGCAAGTGTCTAGCATTCTCCTCCCTGCGTGAGGTGGAGTGTAACATGAAGGTGGAGAAATTTGAGAAAGTTCCAAGCAAATGAAATCACTTCCTCCCTATTGCATGTGGATGTTGGGAGGCATTAAAATTTCAGAATGTAAATTGGGAGGTGTAAAATGCCAAATCCTCCCTACGTAGTAGATGGTGTGTGGTATGGGTGAAAAGACATAGAAGCTTCTAAGCAAAATGCATATTAAGAGGTTTAAAGCCAACATCCTCCTTGCATTGAAAAGGCATTAGAACTTCAAACAAATTCAACTAGCAGGCTCAAAGCCAACCTCCCCCCTACGTGGTATTTGAGCAGACATTAGAAAGTTATAGCAAATGCAATTGAAGCCAACATCCTATGGCATGGTGGATGAGGAAAGGTTTTAAATTTTTTTTACAGAATGCAGATTGGCAGGTGTTCCATCCTCCCCTTGCATGGTGTGGTTATTAAACCTTTAGGTAGATCCAATTGGTCTGCCAAATTCTCCCTGCAGATGAAATGATGGTTAAGATATCATGAATTTTCAAGCAAATGCAAGTGCCAAGCAAAACCATTTATCCCACATTGGTGGTGAGCAAGAATATTTCGTATTTAAATACCAGAACACGTGCATCTATAGTGTCAAAGCTTAAAGGATTTTGGCAAGAGGCTTCCTGGCGACCCGATAGACCCCACGCATGGGTACGCATATCTAGTTAACCAAATTTTGTAATGGAAAGGCAAGTTAAGGAGCATGCAAGTTGTAGATGATCGGACGATCATCACTGATCGGCAATGCAAAAATGCTCAACAGTTACCCATCACGGATCAGTGACAAGGCACGTGCAGATTAAAGATCGAGAAGGTTCGAGGAGGATCAATGACAGTCGCTGATCCGCTATGTGAAGATGCACGAATGTTACCCTTCGCGGATCAGTGACCTAGTGGTGGGCCTGATAGGTGTGTAGTTTGCATATTAAAGATCGAGCAGGTCCATCCCAGATTGGTGGTGGTCGCTGATTCGCTATGAGAAAATGCTCGACTGTTACCCTTCATGGATTAGTGACTGATGAGCTGGCGGGTCCAAGTGTTAGTGACATATGAGGTGGTGCTAAGGTGGCGGTCTAGCTGTGCTCCAGTGGAAGGTGAGGTGTAGTCCAAGTAGGACTCACGAGAGAGTCGCAGGGTGCCATGTGGCGGAGTGCAAGTTGAAAATCATGCAAAAATCAAATTTAATTAATATAGTCCCCGCTATAGTAGAAAAATTCAAAAATTTAAATGATGGTCTGCATTCGGGATTAATTGAATGGAGGGGTATTTTTTACCCAAATATAGACATATTGTATACCGTTGGAAAGCACTCGGAATGAGGATTTCAGTTCTATAGTTAGTTTTAACAAGCATAAGATATTTTGAGAGTAGTTTCCATGGGAAGGATGAAGGAATGTTTTCAGTTGGGGAAAGACGACACTTGGCAATTTGTGAAGCAAATCTGGTCTTTTCCCTCTTCTTCATATTCTCAATTCTTCTCGATTGTAGTGGTTCTAGTTTTTTGGAGACTTTCTCTAAGGGAGAAATCTGAAATTGTAGGTTCCAGTGATGACATTTTTTTTTTTTGCAAATGACATTGTGTTCTTTTGGGTTTCCTATTTTTCCTTTGCTGTAGATTTTGTTTCAGTTTGCAGGTTTACACATATGCCATGCATGTGTGATTTTCCATGAAATTGTCTCTAGAAATGTATTAAGATTCATACAGTTTCACATTATCAAGGATAATTTGGATTTTTCTCTTTTAGTCTTCTCTGAGAGTGTAATGCTTGTCTTTTGGGTATTCTTCAAGGAAGGATTTAAATCCTGAAACCCAACATTAGTGTTTCTGAATGTATTTGTTAGGTACACATAAATATGATTTCATGACAAAGAAGAGGATTGTATTAATGTAAGGCATTGATACATGAAAATTTAGTGTTGAAAAAAGCTTTCACTTGAGATTTCTCTTCCAGTTTTATGCACGACTCTGTGGCCAGGATAAGGCACTGATATTTTGTAATATTGAAGGATTTTCAGAACACCAATTTTAAAATCAAATCAAAATATCTTTTTCTTTCTGTTCTATGGTAGTGTTCAACCTATCTCATGCTCAAACATAGTTGAGTTGTATGTGTAGATTTAGCCCATCTGCACTAACCTCTTTGTTGTTGAGACTTAGTGAGATCTATCCACTTTCTATTGATGTTGTCATAAGTGTGTAATGGGTTTAATTATATGCATCAAAAGGGCATCCCCCTAGGTCTAGCAGAACTTGAAATGCAGGAGGATCATTAGGATCCTATGTTATGTTGTCCAAGCCTTGAAGTATTTCACAGATCGAAATTGGCTTTTTCATAGAATCAATTGCAGGTGAACTTGGGTTAACCAGTTTTGGTGAACAACAATGCATATACAAATATTTGCTCTGCTATTCATAACCTATCTTCACTTCTACCTTATTACAAAATCTCCTATATCAAAATGACCTATAAGATCTCATACATATATGAGTCTTTATAATACACCATGTCGGCTATACAATATAATTACAATACAAAATAATATAATTTCCATGTCGGCTCAGAGTGCTGGTAGGATTTATTGCCAGTTTAAATTGGATGCCGGTGAGAATAAATTTTGTGTAGTTGTCGGTGTCAGTAGATGATGTCTATGTTGTTGGTGAACCTGTAGAACCCTATTACCAGTTGGTTGCCATCAATGAGAATATCAACCATTCTCATTTGAGTGTAGATTTCCAACACAAGGTTCGCAAACAACTCTTCCACCAACCGGTTCATAACTAGCTCTGATACCAATTGATGCAACCATAACCGATGAATCCTCAAAAGAGAACTGATCGACTTATGCAGCAAGAGTAACACAATGAAAGGAACAATAAAACATAGAAATATTATAGAAACAGATCATGTTATTGTCTTAGAACCTCAGGTAACCAACCAGTTATCACCATACAATCATCATAGAACATTCGATAGTCAACCGATTACATGTAGGCTACATGCCAGATACAATCCGTCCGGAACTCTTAAACTCAACTGGATCTCTAATCATGAATCTAAATCCTTATTCTAATCTCCATTGTCCTACAAATGATTACATAAGATCCTATATATACCCTCTAGAAAATATCTAGGTTGGCCACTATAGACACCTAAAAATGGTCAACGCTTGCGGAATCGTACTTTAACATTTACGCATTGCCTTATTTTAGGGTTTTTGCACCGTATTAACATTTCTCCTATGTCACGCATTTGGTTTTTATCATTTGCGAGAATCGAGTCCTTCTTCTACATTCTTCAGTTGTCTCATTTTCGAAATTGGTCTTATCGACAACAATCTTCAGTCATGGTTTTGGTCAATCGCATCAATGTGCATGCTAATTTGTCATCATTTTGGACATCGTCAATCCTAATTAGGGTTTTGTCCTCTTGTCAATCTTGTTGTTTTGCGATCGATTTGTCATCGATCGTTATCATTTTCAATCTTCTCATTTTGCGATCAATTTGTCATCGATCGTCATCCTTCTCAATCATGTCAATTTGGATCAATTTGTCATTATTCCTCTTAAATTGGCGCATTTATCAATCAAATCATTTATCAATTCAAAATCATGATCGAATCAACATCAAATCAATTTTATATCAAGACCTAATTGTCGTCCTTGCATTTTTAATTTATCTTCTAGGGTTTTATGATTTATTCATTTAACCTTGTTTGTCATTTTCTCTACATTTTCTCCCTCTAGGTTAAATAATTTATTTATTTATCCTAGGTCTTCGTGTCACAATTAAATGTTTAATTTAATTGGCTAACTAATTATTCCTCTTTTTGTGAATTAATTAATAAATGACAAATTATTAATTAATTTACCTAATTTCTCCTAACTCCTAATTTCCTAATTTTTCATCAATTTCTAAATTCCCTCTTTGTGAATTAATTAATAAATGAGAAATTATTAATTAATTCACTAAATTCCTAATTTCTTCATTTCTAATTTTCTAATTTCATCAATTTCTAATTTTCCTAATTCCTAATTTCCACCTATTTTCTAATTTGTCAAATTCAATTTCCACCTACTTAATTTTTCCCTAGTGGAAGCATGAATTTCTCATGCATCATACTATTGGCATAGCAAGATGTCATAGGCTTTTAGTTCTCTAACCTTTGCATTGGCAATATGTCATAATTCATGACATAGAAGGTGTCATAACCTTCTTCCTTGAACTCAATTGTGCCATTTTTGAAATCAATTGCCTCTAATATTAATTTCATGCTAATCTTGTCTTTTCTCCAATTTATCTATAAATTGGATGAATTTCTTCAATCAAGACTAATCACTTTGTCGAATCAATCACACTTCGAGTATTCTTGCGCTACTATCTTGTCTACTTGCTTTCATCTCATGTGTATGCACTAGTAGGTGAGATCCACAACAAAGCTATTTGAAGAAAAAGAAGGACAATGGAGCCACATGAAGGAGACATTCAAGTCTACATTTGGTTTGCTTAAGTTTTCGATCTTGAATATCTTGTTTTCATATCTTTATTGGATGTAATTAGGATTGATCATTGCATTTGAGCTTTTGCGATTGAGCTAATGACTAATATTGAATTGCTTGTGATGATTTCTGATTTCTTATCTACAACCACAAAAGGTTACATTTACCAATATAGGAAAAATTAAACGTGTAACTAGGTCGGCCCTAAGAATGAAAGAAATTCCTCTAGAAAATAACAACTAAGAAGTGCAGATCAATAGGAAAGGTTGGCCACATGCCAAAGATTATCAGACAAGACCCCAAATAGATCCACATGCCAAGAAACCACTCCGAAAATGAAGGAAAACCAATCGATAAGCTCAAGAACTATCCCAGAACCCAAAATAGTCAAACCGGAAGTGACTAGCCAAAAAAGTGGACTAAAAAATATGGAATTAAGCACATGAACCAGCCTGGAAACTGAAAATAGGATCTACAATGAAAATCAAGCAACTACTGACACCTACTAGCAGGAACACAAAAAATTGCACACTAAACTTAAACAAAAAGGAACTATTTTTTGTTGATGCAATATTGTTTATAGATCAGGGATGCTCCTAAATCAAGTATTGTAGGTGTAGTATCGTAAATTGTATCCTCATACAATTTAATGTTGGCAATTTTTGTCATTTATTACTAGGTGTTTCCATTTATGTCAACCTTCATCTTGCATATTGAAATTATTGATATGCTCAATGTTGTGTTGTGATTGTTAGATTATTGTCATTAACAAGAAATCGAGATGGATTATGGTTGTATTTGTTAACTATTGTAGATGTTCATCTTCTTGGTGTTTGATATCTACACTCAATATGTTGTAATGATACTTATGATGATTACTGATGATGCTAAAACTCATGATTGGATAACAAAATGGTATCATAATGATATCATATTAAGATCAGGTTTAGAAGTATCAAGATCGATATTAGAAGAATTGAGATGTGGATCAGAAGTATTAAGATAAGGGTTATAGCATGATGATGAAATGGATGGTATGGCATTAATCTTGTGTATACCAAAAGTTGTTGTAGTATCTCTCTTGTTTCTCTTGAGTGAGAAAATGGTGTTACAAGGACATTCCAATCATTATAGTTAATGAAGGGCGAAGATGCAGGAAGGTGTATTGAAGACTATCTAGGAGAATTCTCTGCATTTATCCTTTCTTGTAGATATGGTCTTTAGGTTTTTGACTTAAATTTTGTGTTCGATGAATGTTGCATTCATATCTCTTTAGTTCCCTAGTGTTGCATAAAGTGTTGTTAATAAATGCAGTGTGTTGATAGGTTAGTTGATTGTTAGGACTAGTCCAAAACATGCTTCACATTTCTCTGCATTGTTATTTCTATTATTGTTACTTGGAGGACATTCTTAAATTGTCTATGTAGTGTCTCAATTCATATTTCTAGATTATGAAATGTATTACAAGTATGTTTTACAATGCCTTATCTCATGACTATGTTGTCTAGGCATCTAGATATGAAGAGCTCTATATTAGGTTTGTTGTACTATCTTATTTTTAGCTTGAAAGTATGAGAGAATTTTATGAAAGTGTTAATGGATGTTTAAGGATTGTCTCTATGTGGTTTTCATGATATTTGCCCATATTCTTGTGCCACATATTGTCTAGTGTTGGTTTTCAATGCAATTTGTGGTTGTTAACCTAACTAGGTCTATGCTCTTTTGTGTGTTGTGTATATGGGGTTCAACACCAATATTGGAGGATGTGATGATTTGTATTTGTGTCCCACTTTTCCTTTTTGTGATCCACATTGAGTGAATTAATTTAGAAATTATATTTTGGTTGACTAGTTGTGTGCTACATGTTTCATCTATATGTTACCTTGTTACTGACTTTGGAGAATGTGATCTACCATGCTTGATGTTTGGCCCACTTTTAATGATACGTTAAGATGTTTTAGGTCCTCTCTATCTCATAGATTAGACTACTTTTGCTGCATTTTTTATTAGAGGCCAAATTATTGGGGTTATTGCTTGTCTTTATTTTAGTTGACCATATTGGTGCTTTGAGATGATGCAGATGGTATATATATAAGATCAAACCATTTTCAATTGGAGAGAACATGTGGATGATGTGAAATTAAAGTGTAAAATGTATATGGTGGAAGTTATGGAGATGAATTGTAAAATATTTTCTTAAGGCAATGTGTTAGAGTAGCTACATTCTTAGGAGATTGCTAGATGTAGGGATGATTGGTGCAGGAGCACCTAAGGGTTGAAATGCCCTTAACCAATTTTGGCATGTACATACTTTGGACTGGATCTAAGTCCTTTTTGTTTGCAGTTTTTGAAATTTTGCCTATCGGCAAGACCTACTCTGATCGGCATGACTTGTCCCGATGCGGTCGCTATTGGTTGGAGTGGAGTTATTGGGTATCAGAAGGATCAGGTTTGTGCTACTCTGATGACCCGATGAGTTAGCATTCAGAGCAAAGCACCTCAGAGATAGTCATTAGGTATCAGACGAAGTAGTTTTACGCTACCCCAATGACCCGATGGGAAAGCATAGGCATGGACCGGGTCGTATTAGGTATCGGCTAGCAGGGTTCTCACCTATGCTGACACCCGATAGAGGAGTAGATGGACCAAAGGAGGTTTATCGGGTATTGAATGAAGGGATTTCTTGTTATCCCGATGCCCGATAGAAAAAGTGCAAGTGGTGGACATAGTCATCAGACATTGGTGGCTCCGTGTTGAGGTTATGCTGAAGCCCGATAGGAAGTGCAGAGCACAAAAAGTTGCCATCAGCCATCAGAAACTAGGATTTAATGTTATGTCAACAACTCGATAGGAAGTGTGGAGTGTAGAAAGTTAACATTAGCAATTGGAAACCAAGTTCTGTGGCTACATCGATGGACCGTTTTGTAACTGTTTTTCAGTTTTGAAACCGTCTGTGTTTCATGACGGAGGGAATGTTTAAAAAGACCCAATGGGAATTTGTAAATGGTTGGTTGTTAGATCATTTGGATAAACAAAAAGAAATACAAAAGTCTATTTTTTGGTTTCGATTGTTGAAGTACTGTTCTGTATTGTTTTGCTAAATTTTTCATTACAGTTATGTAGCTAGAGTTTCCTTTTCGTTGTTCGTTCTTTGTTTGAATCCACATTGTAAATATGGCTCTATCTTGAAACTCCATCGTGGGATCCACATGGCCATTGGAGTGCTTTAGGAAGAGCAAAAAATGTATAGTATGAGTAAAATAGCAGTAGGAAAAAATCAAAAAATGGTAGTCGTCGTTTTTGCATACTGAGCCTAGGCGAGCTTGGAAGTAGTCTGGCTAGGTTTCAGTAATGTAACGAAGACAACTTATAGGAAAGGAATCTGCTAAGAACTGGAAGAAGTTCCAGAAGGCTACAAGCTTGAAACCGTGACTTTGTGAATCTAATATAGAAAAGTTTACTAAGCCAAACAAGATGGGTGGTTTTGCAATAAGAGAACATATGTGTGTGTGTCCTGTACCCTTGCAAGGATGTGGTGAGAAAGATTACTTTGTGAGCTTGAGGAAGGTGAGATAAGAAAACAAATGATAGGGAAGCCCTTAGGAGTTTAATGGAGTAGACTTGAAACCTGGAAAGGGATAGAAGAAAACCATCAAAGTAGACTAATTGATGGTTAATCAGGTAGCCGCCTGAGGGAAAATCTAATCCAAGAGAAGAACAATGGATGTTTGAGTGGTCATTTTGGCCTTAATAAGACATTGGAACTTGTTCAATTGTTTTACTATTGGCCAAGGATGTAGAGGGATATCAGAAGGTATGTTGAGCAATGTATGGTTTGTCAAAAAGCTAAAGGAACAACTACTAATGCTGAACTTTATCAGCCATTACTTATTCCTACCAGGCCATGGGAATGTGTCCGGATGGATTTTGTGGTTGGATTACCTAAAACAAAGCTTGGCTTTGATAGCATTTTTTGTTGTTGTTGAAAGATTCAGTAAGATGGCACATTTTGTTCCTTGCAAAACTACTCATGATGATAGTCACATTTCACACTTATTTTTCAAAGAGGTTATAAGAATCCATGGATTGCCAGTTAGTATTGTTTCAGATAGAGATGTCAAATTCCTTGGACATTTTTGGAAAACTCTTTGGAAAAGACTAGGAACTAATTTGTCTTTTGGTTCAGCCTATCATCCCCAAATAGATGGTTAAACAGAGGTGGTAAATAGGACATTTAGAAACCTTTTAAGGTGTTTGACAAAGGAATATAGACAGAGTTGGGATCAGGTTCTTCACCAGGAAGAGTTTGCCTATAATGACATTGTCAATAGGTCAATTGGGAAGAGTCCTTTTGAAATAGTGTATGGTATGCACCCACGAGGTGTTATTGAATTACGGGATCTTGGTGATTTTATGTACAGAAGTAGTCAACCTGATGATGTCACTCAATCTATGAAGGAGGTTCATGACCAAGTCAGACGAGCTCTCCAAGATTCTTCACAAAAATTTAAAGCCAGGGTTAATGCCACACTAAGAGGTGCGATTTTCTATTGGAGATTTGGTGATGGTACATTTGAACAAAGCTCGACTGTAGAAAGGGATTCCCAACAAACTACAAATGGGGAGACTAGGCCCATGTAAAATTTTAGCCAAGTATGGCTCTAAGATCGATTTGCCATTTGATATTGCGTTGTCGCCCATTTTCAATCTTGCAGATTTGGTTGCCTACAAGGGGTAACTTCCTAAGGAGGATCCATGAAATTTCAGATGTTCACCAGTCACTTGCCGACCTGCCCTTACTTTATTCTTCCAATCCTCAGGCTGAGCAAGTGTTAGATTCTCACGTTCTTAAGAAGACTAGACACTAGGTCTACATGGAAAATTTGGTAAAATGGATGCATAAACCTGATTCTGAGGTGACTTGGGTCCCCGAATTCGACTTTGTCAAGTCAGGAATTGATCTCTCCCTGCTGCCACACATAGTCACTTGACTTCTTTGTTTTTGGGGGAGTATGGTGCAGGAGCACCTAAGGGTTGAAACGCCCTTAACCAATTTTGGAATGTACATACTTTGGACTGGCTCTAAGTCCTTTTTGTTCGCAGTTTTTGAAATTTTGCCTATCAGCAAGACCTACCCGATTGACAGGACTTGTCCCGATGTGGTCGCCACTAGTTGGAGTGGAGTTATCGGGTATCAGAAGGAGAGGGTTTGTGCTACCCCAATGACCCGATGAGTTAGCATTTAGAGCGAAGCGCCTTAGAGATAGTCATTGGGTATCAGATGGAGTAGTTTTACGCTACCCTGATGACCCGATGGGAAAGCATAGGCACAGACTGGGTTGTATCAAGTATCGGCTGGCAAGGTTCTCACCTATGCCAATGCCCGATAGAGGAGTAGATGGACTGGAGGAGGTTCATCGGCTATTGGATGAAGGAAAATCTTGTTATCTCGACGCCCGATAGAAAAAGTGCAAGTGGTGGACATAGTCATCAGACATCGGTGGCTCCGTGTTGAGGTTACACCGAAGCCTGATAGGAAGTATGGAGCACGGAAAGTTTCCATCGGCCATTGAAAACTAGGATTTAATGTTATACCGACAACCCAATTGGAAGTGTGGAGCGCAGAAAGTTGACATTGGCAGTTGGAAACTAGGTTTTGTGGCTACGTTGATGGACCGTTTTGTAACTGTTTTTCAGTTTTGAAACCATCCGTGTTTCACGATAGAGGGAATTTTTAAAAAGACCCAATGGGCTTGTAAAGGTTTGGTTGTTGGATCATTTGGATAAACAAAAAGAAATACAAAAGTTTGTTTTCTGGTTTCGATCGCTGAAGTACTCTTCTGTATTGTTTTGCTAAATTTTTCATTACAGTTCTGTAGCTAGAGTTTCCTTTTTGTTGTTCATTCTTTTTTTGAATCCACATTGTAAATATGGCTCTATCTTGAAACTCCATCATGGGATCCACACGGCCATTGGAATGCTTTAGGAAGAGCCAAAAATGTATAGTATGAGTAAAACGACAGTAGGAGGAAACCAGGAAATGGTAGTTGTCTTTTCTACATACTGAGCCTAAGTGAGCTTGGAAGTAGTCCAGCTAGGTTTCAGTAATGTAATGAAGACAGCTTGTAGGGAAGGAATTTGTTGAGAACTGGAAGACATTTCAAAAGGCTAGAAGTCTGAAACTGTGATGTCGTGAATCCAATAGAGAAAAGTTTGCTAAGCTAAACAAGATGGGTGGTTTTGCAATAGGAGAACATATGTGTGTGTGTCCTGTACCCCTGCAAGGATGTGGTGAGAAAGCTTACTTTGTGAGCTTGAAGAAGGTGAGATAAGCAAACAAATGGTAGGGAAGCCCTTAGGAGTATAGCGGAGTAGACTTGAAACCCAAAAAGGGATAGAAGCAAACCATCAAAGTAGACTAAGTGATGGTTAATTAGGTAGCTTCCCTATTAATGATAAAGGCTTATACTTTGTAATTCAAATTATATTTGTATCTTTCCCTGAGGTAGTGAGCCTCAACCTACAAATCCTTTTTTATCTTGCAATAAGGAAGTGATCCTCAACAACAAGTCTATTCTGGGAGCAATGAACCCTAAAATAAATTGTAATTCTTGTTCATATATTCTGAGATAACTCTCATTGTGGTTTTTATCTTCTTGGGTTTTCCATTTAAATATGGTGTTCTCTTATACATTTTTGTTCATCTTTTTATCTTCCTTTTCTGCTAATAAGTTTAATGTTTTTGAATTTGAATTGTTCTTAAATTTTTGTTCAAGAATAATTCACCCTCGTCTTAGTCTTGGGATGTGTTCAAAAATTGGTATTAGATCCACGTTTGATGCCGGAGCATCCAGGAGGGCAAATGAACAAAGGAGGACACCAAGGACTAAGGAGAGTGATATGAAATCACTAGAGGTCAATTGGAATGTTTTGAAGCCTATAATGGCCTATTGTAATGTTGAATTCAATAAATTATGTAAAAATCCTAAAGGTCCTGATAAAGGCCTAAGGACCAAAATGCAATGTAATAGGATGATGGAGTCTAGATAGGTTGGATAGGAGTTTATTGTGATTTAATGATCTTATTATGTCAAAATAAGTTGAATGGGATAGGTTTTAGTTGATTAAAAGTATTAGAAATAAAGTTGAAAATTCAAATTTTGAATTTCAACAACTAGTTCCAGTTTTGGTGGGAAATAAGTTTTAGAGTTGTTTTGACATTTTAATCACTTGGATTAGTTGGAGATTGGTTGGAGTTGGTTGGGGAAGGTCTTATAAAGTCTCTAAAGTAATTTTTGTGTGGTTGGATGATGCTGGTACTGACTTGTACGGACTGTCTCAGAAAATTAATTAAAAAACTCTTTATTTGCTGTCAAATCCTTGTTTTTTCATGCTTTCTTTGCATTGAAAGGCCAAGGGATCATCATTGCTGTACATTGGGGGTTTATTGGTTATTCCTTTGATGTATTGAGTGCATTTTTGAAGTCTTGGAAGTATCATATTTTTATTTATTGCTGACTGTCCCAGAAAAGATAGTGATTTTTTCACTAATTTGTGAATTTCCAAGCATGTAAGGATCCATCCTATGAATGTACAGGTATGATTCTCATAGGATGGATGCCAAATAACATGTACAATAGTTTAATAACCCATGATTGACAGGAAGGATTGAAGAGTGCAGGTGTACACCATGAAAGTTGCATGAAAGTTGAAGAAAAGTGACTGGAAATGAGTGAAAATGAAGGCTAGAGTGTAGCAGCAGAGAATATAATTGAACAAGGGGGGTATTTTATGCATTGAAGTGTCTATACACACCATTTTAAAGGTTTTTGAACTTTGTTTGAGCCTTGGAAGTGATTGGAAGTGATATTTCTAGAAAGCCCTAGGGAAAAGGGTGATTTAGTGAGGTTTTTGGTGTTTGGGTATCTAGGAGTGCAACCAAGACCTAAGACCTGAAAAATCATTGGTTTGGGAACATAATAAGAGACTGTAAAAAAGGGTTTAATCTGGTGTTAAGTTTTTTTGGTACTTCCTTTGTAAAGTGGGTGGTTTTTAAGGCTAAAAAGGGGCACATTTGAGGACAGAAAAGGGTCCGTCCAAAACAACCTATATTGGTTTTATGATATGTTGTGTAAAATCCAAATGGGTGTCTAAATATGTAATTTTTTTGTCACATTTTTTGGGATGATTTGGAGAAAAGTTGAAAATACCCGATTTGGAGGCTACAAGGAATAGAGCCTAGAAGAGCAAGTTTGGTTTATGAGTTTGAGTCTGAGTTTGGGGGTGTGTAGAACCTTGTCTTATGGTGTTTGGGATGTGTTAAGACCAATAGAGGTGTTGGAACAAACCATTTTGACGTTATCCTTGGTTGGGTGTGTTGAGTTGAGTTTGGTTTTGAATCACCTAGCATGTAGAGGATCCTTTGATGTGTCTCCTTGAGTTGATTTAATCCTTAGGGAGAGTTCCAGAGTTGATCTCTCTGAATCAACATTACTTTAAGGAAGCTTAATTTATTGTGGAAAGGTCTAGGATGGCTCAATGTGGATTAGACAAGGCACTTAAGTTTGATGGAGCAAACTACAAATTTTAAAAAGTCGAAATGGAAGCATATTTGTTCTCTTTAGGATTTGGTGTATGTAACTTAATTAGAGATGGTTATGTACATCCTCCTACTCCTTTAACAAATCTATATGAGATTAGGTTGTATGAAAATAATGATAAAGCAATAAATGTAATTGTGAGGGGATTAGTAGATTCAAAACATGTGAAGGTGATGCACTATGGTGCTAGTAAAGATATCTGAAAGAAAACTAATAGCATTTATGAAGGAGATAATAAGGTGGTGCAAATCGAATTAAAGAATTTCAAGTGCAAGTTTGAGAATTTAAAAAATGTCTCGGGATGAAGATATTTCTAGCTACATGCTTTGGATTGATGATGTTGCAACTATCATCAAAGGTATTGGTACTAAATTGAAAGAAGATGAAGTTGTGAAAAAGCTACTTAGATCTATTCCTATAACATATAGTCATAAGGTATTTGCTATTGAGGAAAGAAAGGATTTGTATAAATATTCAAATATGGTGCTTTGAATTTTTTTGAGATGACAAAATTTGGTAAAAATGCCCCTAAAAGGGAAGCAACATTCAAGATTAGTAAGAAATAAGAAGATGATGTTGTTGATTAGCCTGGTGGCTTTGATGAAGTTGATTTTTTTTTTTTTAGAAGATTGAAGAAATGCACCAACAAGTATAAAGGTAAGTTACCTTTCAAATATTTTAGTTTTTGAAGAATTCATCATTTTGTATCAAAGTGTTCTTTAGAGAAGACAACAATTATAGAGGAGAAAATTGCAATAAAATGAGAGAAGATAACAATAAAAATGAGAATTTTAGAAAGAATTTTTATTCTAAGGAGACCAACTATTCTTTAGAAGATGAAGATCTGGGTGATTCAAATGATGAAGGTATTTTCATGGCTTTGAAAGTTGATAATAAAAAGAAAGATGTTAAAGAATGTAAAAGGTGAGGTACCTTGTAAAATAATAAAAATAATGAAAAACCAATGATAGTTTCGACTGAATTTCATGCTAAAGAAGAAAAAAATGCTTGGATGATTGAAAATGGATGTTCTTATCATATGAATTGTAATAAAGGGAAGTATATAAATATTAATAAGTAGAATGGAGGATCGGTAAATTTTGGTTATGAAGGGTCTACTAAAATTTGTGGAAAAGGTACTAGAACAATTGGTGGTAATAACAAGACAAAGGATGTTCTTTATGTTAAAGGACTAAAAACATAATCTCCTCAATATTAGCCAAATGTGTAGAAAGGGATAAAATATTATATTTCATAACATTTAGTAAAATAGGAAGAGGAAACTTAGGAAGACTAGTTGTTGAAGGAAATTTTTTTTTTCAATTTACACCTTTAGCCCT
Organism: Cryptomeria japonica; assembly: GCF_030272615.1. NCBI lineage: Eukaryota > Viridiplantae > Streptophyta > Pinopsida > Cupressales > Cupressaceae > Cryptomeria > Cryptomeria japonica. The sequence goes on along the minus strand of NC_081411.1, from coordinate 60,154,202 downwards.
AGATCTTGCATTCAATTTACATCTTTTCACAGTTCATTTTCAACTCAATAAAGGAGATACAAATCCACCTTGTATTCAATCCTTCTCAATTAGATTTATGATTGAGACAAGTTGATTCACCATTCTCCTTCCATGCATAAAATTGTATGCCCTATTTCCCAATATTACAAAACTACATGGTGATTTCTAATCTTTCATTTGTGTGATATTTTGAAATACTCAATTTATTTTATCATTTCATGTGGTAACTTTAGATTCTATTTCAAGACCACTTTTTGTTAACCTAATTTTTGAATGTGTTATTCTTCACCATTTAATAAAATATAGTAATTTAGAAAAGTAGATCTAGAGAACTACAACCCTTGTCCTTATTCCATCTTCAAATTTTGAGTGTAAGTATATTCAATTTCACATCCAAGTTTAGTATTTCTTGATTAAAAAAAAAAGTGGCATCTAAAGATCCCTTTTGGTCACTCATCTTGTGATTTTTCTTATGGAGGCCACAACAAAGTTAAAAATTGGGGATATTTGTACATCCAATTTAAAACCTTTTCTTTTCTTATATCAAAGTAGCAAGATGTCATAAGGCCCATATAAGTTTCTTGGGAATCTAGATGATAGATTGGCTTTGTTAAAAATATACAAGTATGAGGGATAACTCCATAAGCTAGTGGTGGGTAAACATAAATCAAGTTTCCCTTTTCCTTGTAAAAGTTGGTGTGTAGTCATGCCCTGACATGAAATGTACCAAGAAAGTAGAAATAGATATGTCACTCTTATATATGGATCTATATGGAGATATAAAAAACAAATTGGATCTTATTGGTAAGATTTTCCTAGTTATAAGGGTTTACTATAAGCATGATCCAACTAGAGGAGACCATTGATAAAATTGCATAGATGAGGTTGAAGTTAGAATCAAAGACATTTATAGGTTATGTTGGAGATTTTTAGACTTGTGTGAATAATGTTGTCATTGATGTCAAACCTACTATCTTGTTTGGACTAGGCAATGTCTTAGTGGCTGCAGTCCGGATATTGGTCCAGATGTTGTGAATGTTGTATGCAAGGATTGTATACAGTCAGTACTGTATTGTTGTTTTGGTCAGAAGTCATTATGCAACATAATAAAGGTAATATGTTCTGTATAACTCTGGATGATGAGTTTGGAGGTTTCCTAAAGTTCTCACTGATCCCCATATTAGTTATGTGTCCCAATGTTAGTTGCTTCAGTAATTGTCAAAATTATCTATTTGAGTTTTGTGTTGTGGTTGTTTTTGGTATGTGTGGAGTCTACATTTTGGAGATGTTGAGCTTGATTTTATGATAATGGATTAGTATTCTTGGGTCTGCATGACCCTACTCCATTCTAGTAATCTTGATATATGCATTGGCAATTGGAGTATGTAAAGGAAGTATGTAGAAGTATTGTGGAGGCTGACATGAGCATATTGATATTGTGTTGGGCTTGGATGACTCACTATTTTGTATGTGTTTCCTCTAGTATATATACATATACATATGTAGTATCATAAGAAAGGAGAAAGAGAAGAACAAGATAAAGTGCTTGAAGGTGTGTGATGTGAGAAAGCTAGCATTGAAGATAGCAGTGTGTGAAGTACGTGTTGCAAACAATAAAAGAAGATGATGTTGTAGTGGTGCAATAGTCCTTTACCAGACCTACTATAGGACAACACTTTGTACATAGATATCTAACCAGATCTTCTATAGAGTGATATTTTTAATTTGAGCTTGATCTTAGAATTGATCCCATGCATTTGGAGATGCTATCCCTTTCAGTTCAACCCTTTTACTTAAAGTGAGCATTTTGACACTTAACCATCTCTTTGTTGTATCTGCAGTGAATAGTTTGAGAATGAGCCACCCCTCTTTTTAAACACAAATATAACTAGTTCTATTCTCTTGAGAGTTAACACACTTTGTGGTTTTTCTCGTTTTGGTTTTCCACATATAAAATCTAGTGTTTATCTTGTGGTTTTGTTCTTTATGTTTATTTTGCATTAACTTCTTTATATCAGTCAAGTTTGTTTGATATTTAAATGGAAGGTTATAATTGTGAAGAAAATTTTTAATCTCTGAGAATACTCATTCACCCCCCCTCTCAGTATTTTGGTGATTTCAACCTAAACAACAACTGGTATCAAAGCTTTGGTCCTTTGCCTGGAAAGCTTAACTGGTTGAGGAAGATCCATATTGGGCGAGTCATGGCACCTTTATGCTAGGTAGAATATTTTAAGATGGATGAAGATTTGAAGACAACTCTTGAATATTTGGAAAGAATTGAATCAAAGAATGAATAATTGAAGGAGAATGTGATGGTAGAAAATAAATGTGAGAGAGAAAATCCAGAAGTTCAAATCGAGGCATAAGGAGGTTAACAATTAGTTGAAATAGGCGAATGAGACTAGTAAAGATTTGTTGTATAAGATTAAAGAAAAAGACAAGTCAGAGTAGTTCCTAAAAGAAACAATAAAGCATGAGTCTGGACAATGTGAAAATATTGAACAAGAAGTGAAGAATCTAAAGATAGAGAATACGATCCTTGACAATAGTAAGCTCTTGGAAGATTTGATCAGCATGTAACAAGTTAATTTAGACAAAACTAGACTTGGTTTCCAACCCAGTATGTGTTCCAATTAGAATAGTAAAGAAGAAAACATAAAAGTCAAAGCTAAAGAAGAGAAGAAGTCAAAAGATGAGAAGAAATATTGGAATAAAAAATCAAATGCAAGAAGACCACCAATCCGATAGCCTAACACATGAAGGTACCCATCTTTTAATGGATATTACTTTAAATGTAATAAATTTGGACACAAGGTAGCAAATTGTAGAAGCATTCGATGTTATAGTTGCAAGATGTTTGGACATAAAGAAATTCTTTGTAGAAATCATGTTGTGAGTCAAAATTATAATCCAATTGATTCAAAGAATGACAACTTTCATGGATACTGTTACATTTGCAATAAATAGAAACATAAGGCCAGTCAATGTAGATCCGGATCACATCTAGTAAGCTCTGAAAGGAATATTGTTAGTTGTTCCAAATGCAAGCAGTTTAGAAATTATGCTAATCAATGCAGGAATGGAAATTTGGAGAAATCTACTAAGAAGAATGTGATGAAGAATGGTGAATCAAAGAAGAAAGAAAATTTGGTCTAGAGAAAGAAGAGTGAGAGAAAAGAAAGTGAGCCTAAAGTATCAGAATCCGATGCAGGCTCCCCTTCCTCTGGTAATTAAGTTTAGAGTCTTTGGTCAAGGCGAGTTTTCTATCTGAAAGAAAAATCTTCTATCCTCCCCACCTAAATGGATCATGTTGCTAATCCAACATGAAAATGCTTTGAGTGGTATCTAGTAATCAGAGGTATCAGAGGAATCTTGCTAAAATCATCAGTAAGACAGTTCTTGGTGGCAAAACCCTAATGAAGTATCTTGAGAAAGATAAGTATCAGTTTTTGAGTTCATTTCTTTCATATCAGATTATTTGTACTTGAGTATAATGCAAACAGTGAAGCAATAACAGAGTGAGTGGTGCAAGCAATCATGGAAGGAAAATTGATCATCAGATAATCTAGTAGTGGCAAATTTCAGACTGTGGGAAAAGTATTACTTGATGAGTTTAATATGGAGAAGATAAAAAATGTTGAAGCTGGATTGAATGATGATGAATTATAGAGGATCAAAGGATTGGAATGCAAAGGTTTGAAACTATGGACAAAATTCCCTTGGTTTGATAATGCAGAGGTTATCAAGATAATTCTTAACCATGTGCAAGATAACTGCATCTTGCTGGATAAACCCTATCCGATTATGAAGGAAGTCATTTCTATGATCACTGGTTTTTGTGATAGTGGATAAGTTTCAGCAAAGAAGTCAATTTTGAATAGAGAAGTAGAAGCCCCAACCAACATGAAGGGTGATCAACGAGATTTGATCATTAACACAATCATCAACCCTATGGTCAGGTATGTTGCCTATGACATCTCTTATAAAATTTATTTCAAAAATAGGGAAGGGGCCACCTCGATAATTATAGTGTATATGACACATATGCTTGTGATGGAGAACAAATCATTTGACTTGTGTGAATTGCTGAAAGAATTGCTCTTGGAAAATATTAAGATGACAAAAGAGAAGAATTATGCTTTCTAGTTTGGGTCATTGCTTGTGAGTCTGGTTATGTACTGTTTGGAATCCCTTTTGACAAAAGATAATGTTATATGGGAGTCTGGTGTTCCAATTGAAAGACAAATATTTAGATTTCTGAATAGTTTGGCTAACAAAGAGGAAGTTTGCAATGTCTATTTCAAATCATTAGTGGACATGTGGAGTGTTGGCCCAATTTTTGTATCTTTCTCTTCTAATACTATAGATTCGTCCTCTAGAAAGAAGAAAAGGAAACAGTCTATTCCTACCAATATTTCAAAGTCAAACAGAAGCAAGGTAGAAGATGTTGTGGTAGTTGATGTTCTAAAATCCCCCGTAGTTAAAGGAGATTTGAAAGTTGCAGATCAGGAAGTTGGAGACTCAAATGATGAGTCTAATTTGCTAAAATTGGTTGACAACATGGATGGAATCAAGAATATTGGTGTGAAATGGCTGACTTCAATCGAGTCAGATAGAATTGAGAGAATTCTAATGAATCATTTGATCCAAAACAACATGAGCCTTGAAGATATCAGTAATCTACTTCTAGAATTTATGAATGAGGTTCTCAAAGAAAGAATGTTTGATCAGTCAGTTGAGGAAAAAGGTTTGGAAATGGAAAATAAACTAAATGAATGTAATGATGCACAAAAGCACTTATCAACATGTATTGAGGAATTGGGAGATTGTATCCATAGTGCTAGTAGAATCTATAGGTATTGTATCTCTTAGCCGACAACTGCAATGAAGCACAAAAGTAAGATTGATGCTATTGAAGATGAACTGAAAAATCTACGTGAGTCTTTTGATTTTTTGAATGATAAGGATGGTGAGAAAAGGAAAAGAGTTAATTCTCTTGAAGGTAAGCTCTTATTGTTTCAAAGGTAGAAAGAAGACTTTGTGAGAATGTTTTGGAAAGTTAAGGAGATTGTTGAAGCTAAGCTAGAGCATTTTTTAGCATTTCTTGAGAATGCGCTCGAGTATGAGGGTGTCTGCAAGAAGTTGTGTCCACTTTTTGGCCAAAAAGTGGAAGTTTTTTGCCTTTTTTTGATTTCATCCCATCTGACCTAAATATTTGAGGCACTTAGAGAATGAATCTTGAAAAAATTCAGTAATAGAAAATGTAGTGTTTGAAGTCTACTTTCCAAATATGTAATTTATTTTAATACCCATATCTTAAAAATGAAGTTTGAATAGGCATTACTAAAACCTATAGTTTAAAAGTCATTTTTCAAGATCATACCATGCCTGTGTACGACAAGCATAATTTTACCTAAATGAAAGTATTTTCATAAATAATTTTGGGAAATGATCTGTAACTCACTCACCTTTGATGAAAACATTTTTTTGTAATTTTTTTCTGCATTATTTTTTTTGTTGATTTTTTATTGGGCATAATCATTGTTTTGAAAAATTCTTGTGTACGACAAGCATAATTTGACCTAAACTTACCATTTTTTGGTTTTTTTAAAAAAATATATATATAATTGTCTCTAGTTTGATGCCATATAATTTTTTTTCCGAAAAACTTAGAGACAAAAAAGTTATTAAAAACCTAAAAAAACCCGTTATTTCAAGTTTATGGACCTCTTTCATTAGTAATTATTTTAAAAATAAAAATATTGAACTATTTTCTAAAAAAATTAAATATTTATAATCTAGACAGTCTCTACTATAATGGGTTTTCATTGTTTAAATTATTTTTGAAAATTTGGTGTTCAGATATATTTTTGAAGTCTTTATTTTATATGAAGATTGATTTGGCCTTAAAGTTGCAGGTCAAACCAGGTCCAAACCAAAGGGTCGGCTCTCGAAGCCATTTCCCAAGCCAAAACCAAAGGTACAACTGAACCAAAGTGAAATTTTTAGAAATGGGATCCCATTTTATTTTTTAAAATAATTAAAAACACATTTAGCAAATGGGATCCCATTTCAAAAACAAAATGGGATCCTATTTCCAAGTGAAATTTTTAGAAATAGGATCCCATTTTATTTTTTAAAATAATTAAAAACACTTTTAGCAAATGGGATCCCATTTCAAAAACAAAACGAGATCCCATTTCCCTTTTTTTTTTAACTTTTTAAAATTTTTTTTAATTTTTTTTAATTTTTATTTTAAAAAACAAGCTATATATACATGAAATATAAAATTTAAGTATAAGTGACATTTCCCTTTGTCTTTTTCCTTTCTTATACTTTAAGTTATATTTCATGTATATATTGGTAGGATGAGAGTTGTTTTCGATCTCTACGAATTATAATGCAAATTCTAGATTTTAGAAGATCTTACAAATTGTGACGTAATAGGACCTATAATGTCATAATACAACCTACTATGTCATAATAGGTCCCATTGTGACATAACAGGTCCTATTGTGTCATAATAAGTCCTATTGTGACATAATAGGTCCTATTATGTCATAATAGGTCTTATTATGTCATAACAGGTCCTATTATGTCATAATAGGTCTTATTATGTCATAACAGGTCCTATTATGTCATAATAGGTCTTATTATGTCATAACAGGTCCTATTATGTCATAAGTGTTGGCCATTTGGTGGAATTGACTATGTTGCATTGATTTTTTGTCATTGATGCCAACACTAGCTGTTTGGATGCTTTATCGATACCCTTTTGGTCCCGGTAGGTTGAGTGGTTTCTGGTTGATTTGGATCCGACATGATCCAGTAGGCTTCGGTATGGTTTGGTAATGGAATTGGATTATTCATGATACTCATGTTCATATTCAGTTAGTTGGTTTTGGTCTAGTGATTGGATGCTATCCTGCTTGCTTAGAAGCTTAGCTTCTTGTTCCGACGAGGGTTTCACCGATAGAGCTTTTGATGAAGATCTTTGATGAATTTCTTAAGTGGTGTTGGTGCAGTTTCTAGTGGAGTTTTAGGATGTTGATGGTGATCATGTTTGAGACTTGGTGGATGGAGATCATTGTTGTAATGTGTGGACCTATACTAGGTCCTGGTTGATCTAGGTTATGGACCGACTTTATTGTAACATGTGGATTGGACCTCTTGATGTGTTTATGGGATGTCTTATGTGTTGGTTATTATTTGTTTGGTCTAAGGCCAACATGGTTTGTAATTATGTAATTGGTTTATTATCTGGTAGTCAGTTTGATTGTTTATGGTCAAGGGTTTGTATATATAGATGCAAGATCTCATTGTAGATCATCACGGTTAAGAGATATGGATATGTAATGTGCGAATAATATAATATCATTCAGGCAGAGGATTTGATCGATCATTAGAGATCAAATTCGGTTTATGTAAGAGGATTTAGTCCTCCGGTATTGAGATTAACTAGGCATAGGAGATTCTATCTTTTGCAGTTTAACACTTCTCCAAATTGTAGTCAGTGAGGCTCCTTTTGTGATGAGCAGTGTGCTCTAGGTTGTTGGTCTTCCTGCAAGTGCAGCCCCTTCAATTGTAATTCACATACTTACTATAGAAGTATTATCTGACTGTGGGTAGGCTTCCCACCGTGGTTTTTCCCTTCATCGGGTTTCCACGTATAAATATTGGTGTCATGTGGATGATATTTATTCTGTGATTATTGTTTGTGCTTAATTGGTTTAACTGCTATTCTGATATTAATGTTTTGGGTTTCGGTATTACATTTTTAATTGCTAATGGTTCTAGTAATCTGTGACAACTAATTCACCCCCCAACTCTCAGTTGTCTTCCAATTATTTGAACTATCTAAAAATTGGTATCAGAGCTTTGGTCCTCTTTGTAGAAAGCTTAACCACTTGAGGAAGATCCTATGGCATCTAACAGTTCAAGTTCACCAAGTTCATCTAGAGCTATCTTTTGGAGAGATATTCCGAGGCTTGATGGAACAAATTACACAGTATGGAAGATTCAAATGGAGACTCATCTGAGATATCTTGGCAAGGAGATTTGGGAGATCACACAGAAAGGTGTCACACCTCATAATCTGACATATGTAAATCCTCCTCTGGCAAACCTAGACAAGGAGCTTGAGAATGATTGTAGATCAAGAGAAGCCCTCTTGTGTGTACTTTCTAATTAGCAAATAATGGGATTAACTGATAAGTCATCTAGAAAGGATATATGGGATAAGTTGGAGACTCTTAATGAAGGTGAACCTACAGTGAAGATTGCTAACCTTGATGGTTACCGGGTGAGATATGAAAACTTGAAGATGGAAGAAGATGAAAGGATTACTGCATTCATGGAAATGGTAAATGAGATTGTTATGGGAATTCAATGTTGTGGTGGAACTCTAAGCATAGATGAAATTGTTTCTAAAGTTCAGAGAGCCCTACCATCGACTTACAAAATGAAGGATACTACTATTAATGAGTTGAGAATAATGGCTAATACATCTATCAACAAAGATACCTTGGTTGGGAAACTATCTGCTTTTGAGCCTGAAGAATTTGGACCTTCTGGAGCTATGAGGACTAAACCTGCTTTTCATGCATCTGCATCTACAACTGGTAAGCAAGATTGGAAATATTTATATGCAAAGGAATTGGAAGATATGAAGAGAGAAGATGATGAGTTTGAGCAACTTGAAGCACTATTTGCTAGAAGAGTACCTAAAGGACCAATAGGAAGTAAGTATGAAGGAAAAGCGCCTTTTAAATATTTTGCATGTAATAAGATTGGTCATTTTGCATCTAGATGCACTGAAAGGAATTTAATATTTTAAGAAAGAGTTAGAAGATCATTTAAGCCTAATCCTAGATATTAGAACAAGTATAAGTACAGGATAAACAAAGACAAATCATACTACATAGCGGATGAGGAAGGCATTACTGATTTTGATGATGAACCGACATAAGACTCTATTAGTGGTTCTGACAATGGGAAGGAATGAGTGTTCCTGGCTATCGAGGAAGATATTATAGCATTGGAAGAGAATGTACCTAAAGAGAAGGCACTTGTTGCTAAAATTGAAGACAAGGATGAATGGGTAATTAACAGTGGTTGGTCATATCATATGACTGGAGATAAAGGGAAGTTTCTATCTTTGCAATAATTTGATGGCAGTCTAGTTAGATTTGGAGATAACAAAGCATGCATAATCAAAGGAAAAGGAACTATATCATTGGATGGTAAGAACAATACTGACATTGTGTATTATATTCAAGGTTTGAGGCATATTCTTTTGAGCGTAGGAAAATTAGTGGATAAGGGATTTCAATTATAGCTCAAGAATGGAAAATACAAAATCATTAACAGATGTGGCTTGGAGATTGCAATCGGTACACAGACTAAAGGTAATATATTTCATTCAAACTTAGGTGAGAAGATATGTTTGATTACATAGGTTGATGAGAGTTGTCTATGGCATAAAAGGTTGTGTCATGTGAATTTTGATTGCATTGTAAAGATCAGTTCAACTAAGGCGGTTAGGGATATACCTAAGATTATGAAGCCCTATAATCTAGTATGTAAATAATGTCAAATGGGGAAATAGGTCAGAACCTCTTTTAGGAGTATACAAGATAAATCAAATGATTTTCTTGATCTTATTCATACTAATTTGTGTGGTCCTGCTAGAGTTAAAAGTTTTCAAGGTGATAGATATTTCATGCTAATCATTGATGATTATTATAGAATGATGTGGGTTACTTTTCTAAAGGAAAAATATAAAAAATTTGAAAAGTTTAAAATCTTTAAGGATAAAGTGGAAATGGAGATAAGATTGAAGATTAAATGATTGAGGTCAGATCATGGTGGAGAATTCACATCTGGTGAGTTTAATAACTTTTGTGAGAAGCATGGTATAAGAAGACAATTTTTTTCCCCCTGGATACCTGAGCAAAATTGAGTTGTGGAAAGGAAGAACAAAACTATGTTGGATGCTACTAGAACAATGATGATGGAAGCTATTCTACCTCATATTTAATAGAGAGAAGCAGTGAGTACATCGATTTATACATTCAATAGAGTACATATCAAAGGAGAAACCGATAATACACCTTAGGAATTATGGTTTGGCAATACACCTATAGTTAAGTACTTCAAAATCTTTGGTAGTAAATGTTATATCAAGAGAGATAATATCATTGGAAAATTTGATCCTAGATGTGATGAAGGCATATTTCTTGGTTATTCTAATGAAAGAAAGGCATATAGATGTTGTAACAAGCAATTGCAGAGAATTGTGGAGAGTGCTAATGTCAAAGTAGATGAGTTGAACAAAAGTCAAATCAGAGTTTATGAAGGAACTGATAGTGGAAATGATTATATCTGAACTGATAGTAACTTTACCGGAATAGATTGTTGAACCTATTACTCCAGTAGTATCAAAAAATTCTATAGTAACTAAAGAACCGAGAAGATGAACAGAGAGTCAAAGGACTCTTAGGCATGTGAGATTGAATCACTCAGAAGATCAAATCATTGGAGATAAGAACAATGGAGTAATGACAAGAAGAAGACTAACAACTAATGAGGTATGTTTAATTTCACAAGTTGAACCAGTATCAGTAATTGAGACATGTAAAGATGAATATTTGTTCAAAGTTGTGGAAGAAGAATTAGATCAGATTGAGAAAAATAATACATGGACTTTGCTTCCCCAGCCTAAAAATAAGAATGTTATTGGAACTAAATGGGTTTTTAGAAATAAATTGAATGAGGAAGTTTATATTGAGCAACCTAATGGTTTTTCACTATCAGATGATACAAACATGGTTCGCAGGTTAAGGAAAGCTTTATATGGATTGAAACAAGTACCTAGATCTTGGTATGCAAGGTTGGATAAATATCTTTTGAAGCTTGGTTTTACTAAGGGTAGTGCTGACAGTAATTTATATTATAAGATCATTGATGATAATATACTAATTATTGAAGTATTTGTTGATGACATTATTTTTGGAGGTGAAGATAAGTTGTGCATAGATTTTTCTAAGAATATGGAGAAAGAATTTGAGATGTCTATTATTGGGGAAATGAAACTTTTCTTAGGCTTGCATATTACTCAAATTGACAAAGGTATTTTCATCTATCAAACTAAGTATGCTAAGGAATTGTTGAAGAAATTTGGTATGGGAGATTCTAAACCGGTAAGTACTCCTATGGTTACAAGTGAGAAATTGACAAGGAAAGATGTTTTTGCACAAAATAAATCCTACAAGATACAAATCTATGATTGGAGGTCTTCTTTATTTGACTTAGACTAGGCCTGACATTATGAATGTTGTTTGTATTGTTTCAAGATTTCAAAGTGATCCTATAGAAAATCATGAGAGTGCGGTGAAAAGGATTTTTAGATACTTGCAAGGTAAATCAAAATATGGCTTGTGGTACCGTAAGAAATATTACTTTACTTTATGTGCATATACATATGCTGATTGGGCTAGAGATGTTGATGACCGGAAACGTACTTCCAGTGGAGCTTTCTTTCTTGGAAATAAGTTGGTTGCATGGATCAACAAGAAAGAGTAATGTACTTCTTTATCTACTACTGAAGCTGAGTATGTTGTTGTTGCTACTAACTGTACATAGGTTTTATGGATGAAGCAAATGCTGAAGGATATAAAGGTGGATTATGATGCACTGATAGTTATTCACTGTGATAACTCTGCTGCTATTGGTATATCAAAGAATCTAGTATTTCATTCTAAGACAAAGCACATATCTATTAAGTATAAATTTTTGAAGGAAAAGGTGGAAGGAAATGAAGTTAGATTGGTTTATGTGAACACTAAAGAGCAGATTGCAGATATTTTCACTGCCCAAGGAATCATTTGAGTACCTAAGAAATAGATTGGGAGTGTCTGCCCCTCCAGTAGAGACTTGATTGATGTGGTTTGGCATCAATCCGGTATGCATTATCAAATATACTATTCATTCCAACACTTATGTGGGGATGCTACTACTCAGGGAGAGTAGTCAACTTTGTGATTCAGTGGTTTATGTTTTTTCTTTGATATTTTTGTCAGGTTTCTAGCATTGATATCAAAGGGAGAGAGATATTGATATGAAAAAGAAAAAGTAAAAGGGAGAGATAGTGATAAGGGGAGAGATTCATATCTTTAAATAGATATTTTTCATAGGGAGAGTTTGGTCTTTGTTTCAGAATTTCATTGTTATATCTTTGAGTGGGAGATTGTTGGTTGTCTTCCATTGGGGGAGACTTGTTTGGCATTTGGTATATACTTAGATGTTTTTTACATCTAGTGTTGCCATCAATGCCAAAGGGGGAGATTGTTGGCCATTTGGTGGAATTGATTATGTGTTGCATTGATGTTTTGTCATTGATGCCAAAACTAGCTATTTGGATGCTTTACCGACACCCTTTTGGTCTTGGTAGGTTGAGTGGTTTCTAGTTGATTTGGATCCGACATGATCCGGTAGGCTCTGGTATGGTTTGGTTATGGAATTGTCTTATTCATAATATTCATGTTCATATCCAGTCAGTTGGTTTTGGTCTGGTGATCGGATTCTATCCTACTTTCTTAGAAGCTTGGTTTCTAGTTCCGACGAGGGTTTCATTGGCAGAGCTTTTGATGAAGATCTTTGATGAATTTCTTAAGCGGTGTTGGTGAATTTTCTAGTGGAGTTTCAGGATGCCGATGGTGATCATGTTCAATACTTGGCAGATGGAGATCATTGTTGTAATGTGTGGACCTATACTGGGTCCTGATTGATCTAGATTATGGACCAACTTTAATGTCACGTGTGGATTGGACCTCTCAATGTGTTTCTGGGATGTCTTTTGTGTTGGTTATTATTTGTTTGGTCAAAGAATGACATGGTTTGTAATTATGTAATTGGTTTATTATCTGGTGGCTGACCTGATTGTTTATGGTTGAGGGTTTATATATATAGATGTAAGATTTCATTGTAGATCATCATGGTTAAGGGATATGTATATGTAATGTGCAAATAATGTAATATCATTCAGGAAGAGGATTTGGTCGATCATTAGAGATCAAACTGGGTTTATGTAAGAGGATTTAGTCCTCTGGTATTAAGCTTAATCGAAACTGTACTCAAGCATACGAGATGCTATCTTTTGCATTTCAACACTTCTCTAGATTATAGTCTAGATTTCTATGTAGTTAGTGAGGATCCTTTTGTGATGAGCAATGTGCTCTAGGTTGTTGGCCTTCCTGCAAGTGTAGGTCCCTCAATTGTAGTTCACGTACTTACTGCAAAAGTATTATCTGACTATGGGTAGGCTTCCCACCATGGTTTTTCCCTTTACCAGGTTTCCACATATAAATCTTGGTGTCATGTGGATGGTATTTATTCCATGATTATTGTTTATGCTTAATTTGTTTAACTGTTATTCTAGTATTAATGTTTTGGGTTTCTGTATTAAATTTTTTAATTTCTTATGGTTCCAGTAATCTTTGACAACGTGATTCACCCCCCCCCCCCCCTCTTAGTTATCTTCTGGTTATTTGAACTATCTAACAATAAGACCCCTTAAGAGGACCTATTATGACATTATACCTCTTACTAGGACCTATTATGACTTAAGACCCCTTCGTAGGACCTCTTATGACATAACAGGATCGATTATAACATAATAGGACCTATTATGTCATAATAGGTCCTATAATGTCATAAGACCCCTTAAGAGGACCTGTCATGTCATAATAGGTCTTATTATGTCATAAGAACCATTAAGAGGACCTATTATGACATTATACCCCTTAGTAGAACCTATTGAAGGGTATTTTGTCATAATAGGATTGATTATGACATAATAGGATCTATGATGACATAATAGGTCCTATTATGTCATCATGGGTCCTATTATGACATCATAGGTCATATTATGTCATAAAACCCCATAAGAGGACCTATTATGACTTTATACCCCTTAGTGGGACTTGTTAAGGGGTATTATATCATAGCATGACCTATTGTGACATAATAGGACCTATAATGTCATAATACAACCTATTATATCATAATAGGTCCCATTGTGATATAATAGGTCACTTTGTGTCATAATAAGTTCTATTGTGATATAATAGGTCCTATCATGACATAATACGACCTATTATATCATAATAGGTCCTATTATGTCATAAGACCCCTTAAGAGGACCTATTATGACATTATACCTCTTACTAGGACCTATTATGACATAATAAGATCTATTATCACATAATAGGACCTATTATGACATAATAAGATCTATTATCACATAATAGGACCTATTATGACATAATAAGATCTATTATCACATAATAGGACCTATTATGTCATAATAGGTCCTATAATGTCATAAGGCCCCTTAAGAGGACCTGCCATGTCATAATAGGTCCTATTATGTCATAAGACCCCTTAAGAGGACATATTATGACATTAACCCCTTAGTAGGACCTGTTAAAGGGTATTATGTCATAATAGGAGTAATAATGACATAATAGGATCTATGATGATGTAATAGGTCCTATTATGTCATCATAGGTCGTATTATGTCATAACACCCCTTAAGAGGACCTATTATAACTTTATACCCCTTAATAGGATCTGTTAAGGGGTATTATGTCATAATGGGACCTATTGTGACATAATATAACCTATACTATCATAATACGACTTATTATGTCATAATAGGTTCCATTGTGACATAATAGGTCCTATTATGACATAATAAGACCTATTATGTCATAATACAACCTACTATATCATAATGCAACCTATTATGTCATAATAGGCCCTATTGTGTCATAAGACCCCTTAAGAGGACCTATTATGACATTATACCTCTTACTAGGACCTATTATGACATAAGACCCCTTAGTAGGACCTACTATGACATATGTAGAGAAAGATAAGCTAGTTGGGAGAGAAAGATGGTATGTTTAGATAGAGATGGAGAGGTATATATAGAGAAATATAGGTAGGTAGGGGGTAAGGGGGAGTGTACAGGGAGAACATAGATACAGAGTAAAGAGTCAAGGACATGAGAGAGAGGTAGAGACATAGTTTTAGATTTTGGGAGAGAGGGGACAAAGTGAGATAGAGAGGTAGAGAGGGGATAGAAGGGACATAAAACTAGACATGGAATGAAGGAAGGGTGAAAAGATAGAGGGAGAGAGAGATGTTGGTAGTGAGAGAGTGAAAGGTATGTAGAGAGACATATATAGTATATGTAGAGAAACAAAGGTAGGTAGGGTGTAAGGGGAAGTGTAGAGAGTGATGAGATAGAGAGTAGAGTGTTATGTGATAGAGAGGTAGAGATAAGTCTAAATTTTGGGAGAGAAAGGAGAGAGTGAGATATAGAGGTAGAGAGGGAAGGAGGGAGGGTTAGAGAGAGAGAGAGATGTATGTAGAGAATGATAAGTTGGTAGGGAGAGTAACAAAGGTACGTAGATAGAGATAAAGGTATATATGTAGAAAAATAGAGATAGGTAGGGAGTGAGGGGAGGCGTCTAGAGAGAGAGGAGACATATAGTAGAGAGTTAGGGATGTGAGAGAGAAAAAAATAAGATATAGAGGTAGAGAGGGGATAGAGGAAGAGTTATATGGAGAGAGACAAGTCTAGAGCTCAAGAAAGATAAAGAGAGCTAGAAAATGGTTTTGCAATGGTGTAGTAGTCCTTTACTGGACCTGCTGTAGGATAGTTGTACAAAGATCTCTAATCAGATCTGCTATATAAAGTTTGCAATTTGTAATCTGAGATTAATCTTAGAACTAATCCCATGTAGCTGGAGTTGCTATCCCTTTTAGTTCAACCCTTTTACTTGTAGTGAGCATTCCAACAATTAGCCATCTCTTTGTTGTATCTGTAGTGAGTAGTCCAACTATGAGTCATTTTTGTAATCTAATAGTGAGCCACCTGGCAATGAGACACCCCTCTTTGTAAACACAAATACAACACATTATATTCTCCAGAGAGTTAGCACTCTTCATGGTTTTTCCCATTTGGGTTTTCCACGTATAAAATCTGGTGTTTATCTTGTGGTTGTGTTCTTCATATTTATTCTACATTAAGTGCTTTATATCAGTAAACTTTGTTTGATATTTAAATGGAAGGTTATAATTGTGAAGAAAAGTTTTAATCTTTAGAAATATTAATTCACCCCCCCTGTAATGCCCCATCAAAACACCCTAAAGGAAAAAACTACAAACAATCGAAGAGAGTGCAAAATATATATTTTGTAAAACATTAATGAATTTTAAGATGCATTAAGTTAAACAATGCAACAACATTTGCACAAGTGGAAGACTTAACTCAAACTCCTAAAGGGTTTCCAATGAAGATTACTTGATTAATCCAATGAACATTAAGGTGTATTAATCCAATTAACAATGAGATGGATTAAATATACTAATGATAGAGTGATGACCATATGAATATAGTAAGTAAATCTCATAAGAGATTAAACGAAGTATGATTGAACATATACAATTGCCATTAGTTTTATTACATCACTTAAGCTACCTTCATCATAATCCATTTTTTACATTTAATTTATAACTTTATACATACAATAGAGATTAATATCACCTAAACTACATTATACATTTTACCTTTAATACCATGCATGCATCCAAAATTAAAAGGAACTAGATGAACATGTACACCATACAACACCAATTGATATCGAAGTTCATCGCTAATGGGCTACATCTCCAGGTCTGCTTCAAGTACAAGAAAATTCTAATAAATAAAAGATAAAAAATCTATAAAGTCTGCATTAATTACATCTTGCCATCCAGGCGAACAAAATAAAATAATGCATATGACTACATAGGGTCCAAGATATACATGAATAATCTAAGAAGACCAAAGGATCCACTGGAAACATGAAATGATATGAATTCCAAGAGAAACATCTGGAGCACCTACGAAGCTAATCCATTGCAAGAAGGCACAAATAATAAATCCAATGGAAAGTGACACTACCACCCGACCATGTGGCCCAAAAAGGAACCACCCCTCCGTGCTAGGAGATAGTACTATGACCCTCAAGTAAGTCACAACAAAGCATCACATGGTCTCACATGCACATAGGTACTCACACAAGAAAAAATATCACAACACATGACTCTCACAAGAGTGCTCCAAGTAAAGCCAAAACATGACTACACACTAGTGAACTTATAAGGGAAGAGTGTCATCGCAAATCTGGTATGGACTCTGGCAGGCCTCCATAGACCCCGACCCCCATCATGGGTTACCATGGTAGCCTCTCTAGACATGGCCCCCACTCAAAAAATACTCTTCCTTATGACACTACACAACCTCCAAAGAACCCCAAGGCAAACACAAAAGTCAACTAACACAAGGAGTTCAAAAAGAAAAATGAGAACAACTTGATTAAACAAACCTTCTACAAAGATTATACCAATTGGAGGTGTGAAACGAACAACTGGTCTATCCACAAAGCAAGACCAAAATCATAATAAGGTAAGTACGACCACAACCAAACTTAACCAAATCAACTTGCATAATAAACTTACATTCAACAACAAGCCATCATGACACGAGAATGACTTAATCAAATCAACACTAAAATTTCACCAATAAGAGTAAATAATAAAATGAATCTACTTGTACTTTAAATTCATCTATGTTAAGGAATTCATAGCGTTCACTCAAAATCTAATCAAACACATTTAATGTCTTCTACTTGCTGTTTTCAATAACTGACTTTTTCATGAAAATAACAACACAAAATGGAATAGTGCATGAAGATGATCTAAGTAAACATACGTTCAAATAAACCATGAATTAAAGACAGTTATACATTCATTTCAATCAATGCCAATTTGATTATCACCAATATCACTTAAGTTCGAATTTCAAGTTAATTATAATAATATTTAAAATACATTTGAAAACTGAATTAGATACTTAAATCAAAATAATCCTTTTTAAATAAAAGTCATGTCGACTAAACGTAAATATAATCTCCATTTTCACAAAATAATTCACGATTGTAACCAATCAAATTTAATCATTTAATTTTTCTCTAAACCCAAATTACATATTACATGTATATATACACATATATGAACACACACACACACACACATAAAACAACTAAAATATATTTATTTATTTTTCACTAAAAACATATCGATTTGTAGAATAATGATTATCTCTTTTCATTTTCATTTTCCAAATTCCCAATTCACAATAATATTTAATCCACTATTAAAATATATATATATATATATATATATATTTATTTATTTGTTAAATAAAATTTATCAATTAATATTCACTAAATTAAATAATTAAAAAAACCGAATTAAAAACTATATATATAAAAAAAACTTTATTCAAACATTGTTTAAAGCACCTTTGGTGTTGTTGGCCCACATGGGGGCTGGCCCACATGGTGGGTTGAGCGCTCACCAAGGTATGGGACTGTTGGCATATGCACACTCCAATGAGACATTGTAGGTGATTGAATGTTTTGTCATTGATGGCAACCTTACAATCTTATGACACCAGCAAGACATTCCACCGGCACTAGCAAGATCAGACTCTACACCGACACTCAGACCACTAGCACTGGTAGTGAAAGGAAGCATACCGACACAGATGCCAACATGATTTTTGTTGTAATATATATTTTTTATTATTGTAAAATCATTATAAGCCAACTTGGTAACATTGTAAAATGACTCATATATATAAGAGATCATTGTAGAACATTTGTGAGAGAATGGAAGAAGGTAATTTGGCAAAATAAGGCAGACCTATTATGTGAATTATAGGTTAAGGGTTTATGTAAGAAGTAGAGCAGAAACCGGTATTGGATCTGGCATTATAGATGCTATTTTGAAGTAGTACAAGACACTGGATTTATATAATCCATTTTGTAAGTCAATGAGACTTCCTATTTTGTATTTGAGTAGTGAGCTCTAGGCACTTGGCCTTTCTGCATGTGCAGGCCCCTCTTATAGCAGTAATATCCTCTTATTGGCTAGTAAGTGAATATTTTGGGTCACAAATCCCACCGAGGTTTTTCCCATACCAGTTTTCCTCGTTAAATCTTTGTGTTATGGTGTGTTTTTCATGTGGTTATTCTTATCTTTGTTTATTGCATTACTTCTTGTTTACAGGTACATAGTTTTAAATTGCTCTACATGTTTTAAGTTAAGAAATTCATCAAACCGGTTAGATACTGATTCATCCCCTCTTTCAGTATTTGTGGGAATCCTAACAATTGGTATTAGAGTCTGGTCCTCTATTTTTCAGAAGCCTAACAACTTGAGGAAGATCTTGACACCGGTAGAGATGGAAAATCTGATGAAGCAACTTGAAGCAGTTCTCTCAGACCATGATACAGAAAAATTGAAAAATATCAAACTTGAAGATGATCTAAAGGTAGCTGAGGATATCATTCAAGAACTTCAAGAGAATTTTACCATTGCAAGAAATAAGAGAAGAGAACTATGTGAAAAGATGCAAAATGAGAATGATGAAAAGCAATCACTTAATGATCAGATATGCAAACTGAAACAAGAGAACATAACAATGAAGAATGAGATGCAGGATATGACTATGAGATTCTGTAAGGAAATTGAAGATAGAAAGAAGAATGAAGAAGATTTGACTAGAAGACTAAATGATGCAACAAATGAGAACACAAGACTTAGCTATGAAAATGAATTGTTGAAGATAGATCTGATGCATACATAGAATGACTCCAATGAGCCGATGAGGCAGAAAGAGATCTTAGAAAGAGAACTGGATATTACAAATCAATAGAAAGAAAAATTCAAGAAAAGCTCAGAAGAACTTGGTGACTTATTGAAGATTCAGAAACCTAATGGTGACACTTGTGGAATTGGCTTTGAAGCAAGAGAAAGCTCTGTTATTGCAAACACACGGGATCATAGCAAACCGGTAAGACAACCTATTGCTTACAAATTTAATGGCAAATGCTATAACTGTAATAAGTATGGTCATAGAGAAAATCAATGTAGATCTAGAAATTATCAGAATATCAATACACCCACCGGTCAATGTTCAAAATGCAACAAAGTTGGTCATAACTTTGAAAATTGCAGAATGAATGTGAGATGTTATGTTTATGGAAGATTTGGACACTTATCTAATCAATGTAGAACACAAACCAACATAGGTTATGGGAAGGCTATTCAGAAAAATAATGTGACTTGTTATGATTGTAACAAGATTGGACATATTGCAAAATTCTGTAGAAGTAAAGCATCACCGACAGACAACAAAAGTTCTAGTTTGAAAGGAAAAGAAAACGTTGAAGAGGTTAAGCAAGAATTCTCAAAACAATGGATTAGAAAGTTAGACCTAAATGGTGTTGGGAATACTCCTCCACTGGTAGAACCAAGAAACACTCCACCGATAGAACAAAGTAGTACTCCACCAGCAGGAGACTCTTCATCAAATTGAAGAAAATTTCTTTGAGGGTTCGACAATCAAATGAGACATATGCTTTTATTCCCTCGGTTGGTGGTGAGAAGTTGAAATTAATTCTATACCGGCAAACAAAGTTAAGTAACTACTTAACCGACATGCATTAAATGTGGTAGATGGAAAATTAACATTATAAATTAGTGTTTTTGGCTCCATTTCACTTCACCAAGAATTCAAACATTTGAAGAGCGTGAAATCTCCAGAGCTAAGGGATTTCAAGCAAAGAGGCAAAGCATTTCAGCAATCAATCTTTTCTAAGGCAGAGAAAGGTATTTATAAACATGGAATCCTCTTATGTACCTAAATTCATAGCAAACCCTACTGTAGTCTAGATAATCAAATGCCCTAGGCTCGTATTTTAGCTAGTTCCCGAGATAGCTAAAAGGGATGACAATGTTGGTGCATTTTCCCAAATCCCCAAAGGAGTAGTTTTTGCAGAAGATCCTAGAATGTATATCCATTGCCATATAGAAGAATTAGGTGATGAAGAAATCAAAAACATGTACAAAACTGTCATATGTGATGACTTCGAAAATGTGAAACCTGAACACAAAATTATTGAAACCCTAAGATTCATTGAAATCCTCAGCATTTTGGACTTTCCTAAGGAATTTATTAGGATAGTATTGAGAAGGGTACATGGTGCATTCTTTTGGCTAGATTCAGTTCTCAAAATTACCAAGGAAGTTGTGAAAGATGTAGCAGGGTTACCTTCCACCGGTAATAGACTAGACAAGACAAAGAAGGTATTAAATGACCTGGTAACAAACCTAATAGGTGCAACATCCGAAAAATGGTCTTTAAGAGTTAATGATGTAACCGACATAAATGTGAGATTCATTAGCATGATTCTAGGTTACAAAGTAACTCATACAAATAGACTTAACTCAGTTTCTAGTTTATGCATAAAAAATGCACATGATATGGTAAATGAAAATGTAAAAATTGATGTATGTAAGTGGTTAAAGGATGAATTGATTGATAATCTAGGAAAGATCAAGAAGGATAAGAAAGGGACATTTAGATTTGGCAATTTACTTGTATGCTTAATGCTACATATAACCAAATAGGTGCCCGGTATAGGTAACAAGAACCTTGGATTTGACATACCAATAGGGAAACAGTTATCAGACTTGTTCAACAACATGGGTGAAAACAAAGAGAAGAATATTAATGAATATTTTCAAGCATTAAAGGCCAGAATGAACTCTAGAGTTAGACTGTCACTGGAAATTGTTAACAAATATAAGGATGATATATGCTTTGTGATTAAGAAGGATGAGATTTCGATGAAAGCAGTTATCGTAAGAACAATTTGGGTTACTGAAATGGGTTATGAGACCGATGATCACATCATTGAAACATATGCAAAAGCCCTTCTGGAAGCACCCAAGGAACCTAAGGAAGAGGTCTTTGGCAGTGCTGAAACTATTAAAAGTCAAATTCAATCCAAGAAGAGAGTGAAGAAAGTAGAAGCAACTGTGAGAAGAGGTTCAAGGCAGGCTACGGCTATCAAAGAAGATGTACTCAAACAATTCAGTATCATTGAAGATGAGTTAGTAACATTACATCCTGAAACTCACCTTTCAATGGTAGCAACTTCCTCAGAGAATGATATTCCAACAACATTTAAAAGAGTTGTAAGGAAAAGGGAACCTTCACTGGCATTCACACCCTTGCCTAGAAGAACTAGACAAAAATAATAGGTAGTGAGGTCTTCGATCAAGAAGACAACTCCACAGAAGAAAAAGCTAACACCAAAGAAGAAAAGGACTCAACAAAACATTGCCCCAATTGAAAAACTACTCAATGAAATAATAGAGGAAGGAAAGCTTAAGAACATAGAAAAATTATATGATACATTATCAGCTGATGAAAAAGAGCAAGTTGAAAATAGTGTTATTTTACGCTTGGATATCTACAAGAAGTTCTTAATGCAATTTGTAGATGAACTACTAGATGAACTATTCAAGAGACTGGAAGCAAGAAGACAAGCTGTTGTAGAGCTTGACAAGAAAATAAAAGTTAAAAAATTACTTATAATTTACCCAATTAACTCACCGAAGGAGATAGATGATCTAATTGCAGAAGCTAACCGGTCAGTATTCTCTACTGCACACTGACATATTGCACTAATGGTTGGAAGAGTAAATGAGGTTACAGAGGAAACTAAAAATGCATGGGATATATTCCTTGTTGAGAAGGAAAAACAAGAAGAGTATAGAAACCCTAAACCAATCAAGGTATATCAGAAAGACAAAGACAAAGGAAAAGGAAAGGTTGGTGGACCTCCTAGCATCAAAATAAGAGATAACTTATCCCCACCACCTTTGATTACTCCATCAGTAGCAACAACTAAAGATCAATCGGTAGATGAGAGTATGAATGTATCACAAGAGGATACAAATCCTAATCTTGAGGTACTATACACAGTTGATGTTGATACTCAAAAAGTCAACATTATGATAGACTAGGACACAACCGGTAAGATAGATATGGCTAGTGAGCCACGAATAACTGATAACATTGATAACATTGAAGGAAAAGAGGCAGATGATAACACATGGAAACAGGCAGAGACTCAAATAGAGACTCAAACAGATCAACAAACAGAGAAACAAGTAGAGCAACAAGCTCTGGAACAACAACAGGTTCATGTGGAAACAGTGCCACCAGCAATAGGAGAGTAACAAAAATCTTTGCTTAAGGAAATGGAAACAGAAACTAACCTACCAGAGGTCACTACAAGCATGGTTATCTCCCCCACCGGCAAAATTTAGAATGTTGGTTCCTCCTCTGCAGGATATAAATCAACAAATGTAACTGAAGTTCTTTTGGACTCTATTAAGAGAATAACACATTGTAGTTCATAGCCATATAAAGCTATAGATGACACAATCCCAATTTTGAAGATGATAGCTCCAAAATGCAATGTAGATAATAAGGATTCTTTGATCCAAATCGACACTCTGTCTAAGTATATTACTGACAACACAGTGATAGTTGAGCAAATAAAGGAAGAAGCATTCAAAGAAAGGTTGGAAATTGAAAAACAAAAATTCTTTGAGGATCAAATAAAGAAGTGTACAAGGCAATTTGACACACTTCTACTGGAACTATGCAACTCATTGAAAGAATTTAAGACTCTGTATAGAGACATTTGCAAGACAAACTTTTTGACAGTTGACATAGACAAGAAAATGAGCAAGATACAGGAAGAAATCAATAAACTTTCTGACAATTTTATTAATTCACCTGATACATTATTAGTTTTTGAGCAAAAGATAATAGGTTTTGAGGTGGAATTACTTAAGCTAGAGAGAGAAAAGGAGAGAATAAAAAATAAGGCTAAGGATTTGAGATTAAGACTAAGTCCAAGACTGGACTATCTAGCATCCTTGAGGAAGGAAATATCTGAGGCATTAGTACAAGGACTAAAAACACTGACAGAGCATATGCAACACCTCACTGGTATAGTTCAAAGAACAGAGGCAACAATAAAAGATAGTAAGAAGTTTTTGGAAAGCATAAATTTGGTTTTGGCGGATCTTTTTCAAATTGTAACCACCCAGCTACAAGGCTGAGACATAAAACTACAACTCTATTGACACTTTGACAACCTTTGCCATTGATGCCAAAGGGGGAGTAGTAGTATGAGAAAATAATCAGCAAAAGACTCATCTACTCAGGGGAAGCTCATATTTTTGGTAACAATTTTTGGATTACAAGTTTTGGATACACTTTTTGAATTTTCTCATGAGTGTTGCCATCAATGCCAAAGGGGGAGATTGTTGGCATATGCACACTCCAATGAGACATTGTAGGTGATTGAAGGTTTTGTCATTGATGGCAACCATACAATCCTATGAAACCGGCAAGACATTCCACTGGCACTAGCAAGATCAGACTCTACACCAGCACTCATACCACCAACACCGGGAGTGAAAGGATGCATACCGACATAGAGGCTGACAAGATTTTTGTTGTAATATATTTTGTTTATTATTGTAAAATCATTATAAGCCGACTTGGTAACATTGTAAAATGACTCATATATATAAGAGATCATTGTAGAACATTTGTGAGAGAATAGAAGAAGGTAATTAGGTGAAATAAGGAAGACCTATTATGCAAATTATAGGTTAAGGGTTTATGTAAGAAGTAGAGTAGAAACCGGTACTGGATCTGGCATTATAGATGCTATTTTGAAGCAGTACAAGACACTGGATTTATATAATCCATTTTGTAAGTCAGTGACACTTCCTATTTTGTATTTGAGTAGTGAGCTCTCGACACTTGGCCTTCCTGCATGTGCAAGCCCCTCTTGTAGCAGTAATATTCTCTTATTGGCTAGTAAGTGAATATTGTGGGTTACAAATCCCACCGAGGTTTTCCCACACCGGGTTTTCTTGTTAAATCTTTGTGTTATGGTGTGTTTTTCATGTGGTTGTTCTTATCTCTATTTATTGAATTACTTCTTGTTTACCAATACACAGTTTTAAATTGCTCTACATGTTTTAAGTTAAGAAATTCATCAAACTGGTTAGATACTGATTCACCTCCCCCCTCTCAGTATCTGTGGGAATCCTAACAGGGACAACATTGCTTTATGGGCAACGCTCCCCATACAATGGGGACAACGCTCCCCATTTTATGGGGTCATGCTTCCCAAAGTGGTGGTGGGGTCGAGCCCTCGGGCTCCCTCACTACCACTTAAAATATATTTTTAAATTTTTTTTTTTTTAAAATGCATTTCCCAGAATGCAAACCCAAAAACATAACAAACTCAAAAAAATTTTGTGGGTTTAACCAAATGACAGTGAAATTAAATTTTTTCTTTCATTTTCATTTTTTTTTTGGAATGTTAGGGGCTTAAATGCCCCTAACAAGAGACGCTTGATCAAGTCTTAGTTAGACTTGGTTAAGTGGGATATAGGTTTGTTTCAGGAAACCAAAGCCTCATTACAAAATTCAGATTTAGTTTTTTCATCTTGGAAAAAGTGGAAGTTTTTCTCATGTTTGGCTGTTGGGGCATCAGGAGGCCTTGCTTTGTTATGGAATGATTTTGTAGTTGATGTAAAGATGGTTGCATCTGAGCCAAATTGGATGTTGTCTTTAGTTTCCCATAGAGCTTCTAGCTTTAAAGTTTGGGTGTTTAACATTTATGCCCCCCTAGGTATCTTGGACAAATATGATCTTTGGCAAGTTCTCATTAGGGTGTCAACCCCCCTTAGGGATCATTATTTTGTCATTTTAGGGGGAGAGTTTAATGCTATCTTGGATGTTTCTAAAAAATTGGGGGGGATTATTCCAAACAAGAAGTCAATGGAGGATTTTAATGCATTCATTTCTGACATGTCTCTTTTTGATTGCAAACCTAATAATGGTCTTTTTACATGGACTAATATGAGGAAATATTTCTCTTAGATTGCGGAATGTTTGGACAGATTTTTACTCTCTTCTAATGGGTTTGATTCTGACATTGAGTTTCTTTCTTCAATCCTTCCCCTGTCTGGGTCAAATCATTTTCCGGTTTTGCTGACTATCGTCAGGGATAGATCTTCCTTCAAGATTCCATTTAAGTTTGAGCCAATGTGGTTTAGGGATACCTATTTTCTTCCCCTCCTACGTCAATGGTGGGGAGAGGCTCCATTTTTAAGAGATTCTAGAATGTTTCAATTGGTCAAGAAGATCAGTTTTCTTAAAAAAAATATTAGGAGGTGGAACTCTCTTCACTTTAAGAATATTTTTGAAGAAAAACAAAGGATTTTAGATATGTTAGAAGTCCTGAATAGGAATTTTTTGCAGCATGGTTTGGGTTGTAAGGTTTTAGATGAAATCAGGTCTCTTAGGAGTGAACTCGATGAAATTTTGGCTAGAGAAGAGGTCTATTGGAGACAAAAATCTCAGGAGTTATGGCTATTTGATGGGGATAAGAATACAAAAATTTTGCATGCAAGCACTAAAATGAAAAGGGTCAGGAGTAGGATTTCTTGTATCCAGGATAGCCAAGGGAATATTCTCTCAGATGATGGGGATATTTCTAGGGAAGCAGTTAAGTTTTTTAAGAATCTTCTTTCATCTGAAAATATTGATGTTTCTAATAATATTCTATCCTTGATTCCCTCTCTTGTCTCTCCTAAGGATAATAGAATGTTAATGTCTCCTTTTCTTTAGATGAGGTTAAGAGGGTAGATTTTGCTATGAATCCAGATAAGGCTCCTGGGCCTGATGGTTTTACTCCTTTGATTTTCCAGAAATGCTAGGATTTTGTGGGCCAGGATGTTCTATTGGCTTTAGAGGAAGCTAGGAGAAATAGGGCTATTCTTAAAGAATTAAACACTACCCTAATAGTCATTTTACCTAAGAAGGAGGACACTAAAACCTTTGCATATTATCATCCTATAGCTTTATGTAACACTATTTATAAAATATTTTCCAAGTTGATTGCTATAAGGTTGGCTATTCTTTTACCAAAAATTATCTCCCTGGAACAAGGAGGTTTTGTTTCGCATAGAGAAACTCCTGAAGGGGATATTGTTGCTCATGAGGTCTTACATTTGATTTTGTACCCAGAAATATCCTACCATGATCCTCAAGTTAGATATGATGAAAGCCTACGACAAGGTCGAATGGAAGGCATTAAAAATAGTTCTGGTTAGGTTAGGTTTTTCCTTGGCTTGGATAAAATGGATTATGGCTTGTATCTCTTTGACAAGGTTCTCGGTTCTCATTAATGGGTCACCTTGTGGTTTCTTCCACTCTTCTAGGGATCTAAGGCAAGGGGACCCGCTATCACCTTTTTTATTTATCTTATTAACTGAAGCTCTAAGTCGGGCAATTGGCTTAGCCTGAGAGAATGGTTTATGGAAGGGTACCAAAATTCAAAATTTTGATCAGAGGATTTTCCCATTGTCTTTTTGCTGATGACACCCTCTTATTTGGTGGTGCATCCTTGAAGGAGGTGCAAGTTATAGATCAAGTGATCAGGAATTATGTAGCTTTCTTAGGTCAGATGGTTAATAAGGAGAAATCTATGATCTTTTTCTTAAATACTCACTCTCTACTTTAGGATAAGCTTCAAAGGTTTTGGGGTTTCCAACAGGGGGTTCTACCTTGTACCTATTTAGGAGTTCCCTTCTTTGCTAATAAGGTTAAGGTTAGTTTTTGGGATAAAGTTGTTTTAGGGGTGTCGAAGAAAATTTTGGCATGGAATCATAAATGGCTCACCATGGCTAGGAAAATTGTGTTGATTAAGTCTGTTTTGAATGCGGTACCAATTTACTTAATGTCAATTCTAAAAGCTCCTAAGGTTGTTATTGTTAGTTTAAATGATACTTTGAGGTCTTTTCTTTGGAATAATAATAGGGATGGGAAGTCTAGGATCCCCTTGTTAGCTTGGGACAAGGTCTGTCTTCCTAAAGAACTAGGAGGGGCTAGCATTCATAGTTTGGAGAGTCAAAATTTGGCTCTTGGGGCCAAATTAGTATGGAAACTGTATGAAAATCCACTTTCCCTTTGGGCTAGAATCATGTTCACTAAGTATCTATCTAATGGATCTAGGGAGTCTATTTTCAGGGCCATAACTTTTCCGAAGGGGTCAACTATTTGGAACTTCATGGGTAAATGTAGAGATCTCCTGCTACCATATCTTTCTTGGGTGGTGCATAATGGTTCAAAAGTTAGATTTTGGGATGATGCTTAGAATGGTTATTGTCCCATGGATTCTATTAGGGATTGGTCTCCCTTGAAAGCAATACTCCTTGATAAATGGGGGGTTTTTCTATCAGACTACTTTAATGTAGTTCAATATGGAAATTTGGTGCTGGCTAAATGGAAATCGATTGAGTTCCTTCCTATTAGCCCCTGCTTGAAGGTAGATTTTTCTTCAATCCTTAGAGATAGAACCATCATCTTGTCTAAGAAGGATGATGAACTCATTTGGACTAAGAATTCTTCTGGAAAATTCACAGTGAAAGATGGTTACAATTCTCTTATGCTGGCTATGGTCCTCCCCTCTTGGCCATATAAATTATTTTGGCATCCAGCATGTCTATCAAAGGCCAGAGCTTTTGCTTGGCTTGCAGTTCAATATAGGTTTCTCACCGGCATGAGACTGGATAGAATGGGCTTATCGGTTGTTTTTCCTTGTGTTTTGTGTAAATAGAAATTGGAATAATCCTCTTACCTTTTCCTACATTGTGATTTTGCTTTAGGATGTTGGAATTGGTTTTTTGAGAAGCTAGACTTGTCTTTTGCCACTAGTGGGGATCTTCTCTCTCACTTTATAGCTTGGCCTCTTTTGTTTTCGTCTTCCTTTTATGCCCGTCTTTGGATCATAGCCCCTTCGATTATTATTTGGAACATTTGGTTAGAGAGAAATAATAGGATCTTTAAAAAGACATCCTCTTTGCTCTCTGATATCTTAGTCAAGATAGAGGCCTCTATCTCAGAGTGGCCTTGTCTTACATTCATAAGAATTTAGATAATCTGACATCTTTTTCCCATTGGGATGGCATGATCACTAGGACTTGGAAATTTTTGGCTTGTATCCCTTCTCATGGGTCTGTTGCAAAGAGTTTGGTTCTTAAATCAAAGAGAATCGTGGAAAAATGGGCTCCTCCTCCTCCGGGTCATTTCAAACTTCATTTTGATGGTGCTTCTAGGGGGAATCCAGGTCTGGCTGGGGCTGGTATGGCCATTTTTTATCATAATGTTGTCCTAATTGTTGCTCAATGCCATGCCCTTGGGTCTCAATCAAACAACTTCACTGAATGTCAAGCTTTGTCACTTGGGGTTGATTTGGCTATCTCTCTTGGGATCAAACACCTTTCTATTTAGGGGGATTCAATGGTAGTTATTCAAAGTGTGTTGACCTGTAGAAGTAATTGTTGGCATTTGAAGTATTTAATTGATCATATTCTGGAGAAGTTATCCTTTTTTTATACTTATGTATTATCTCATTGCTTCCGTGAGTTAAACAAAGTGGTAGATTTCCTGGCTAATTTGGCTATTGATTCAGCTATGATTCATAAGAATATAGTAGTGGGTGACATTCCTCAAGAACTACTCCTCGGGTATATGCCCCACCCCTCAGATTAGGTTATCTATTTTGAGGTATTACTCCATTCTTGTTTGAAATATATATGTATTATCGTCTTCTCAGTTCAATATGTATCTGGTTGTCATGTGGCAATAGGAGGAGTTTTATTCCTATCTGCTTATGGAGTTCTTTACACTTCTGCAATTGGGTTAGACGTTAATACATGTATTTCTAGATGATTGGAGGGATAAATTTTTTTCTAAAGGTGCACTACATGTTAAAATCTTCGGTCCCTTTTCTCCATTTCTTACTGAAGTATTCATATTTTCTTCTTCTCAATACAGTTTGTATCATTGCTTCATGTGTTGAGTGAAGGCCTTATATCTATCTGAATTTGGAGTAGTTATACATCTCTTTATTCGAGTTAGATGGAAATGTGTGTATTACTTAAGAATTGGAGATTTAGGCTTGGTTGACAGTACTTATCAGCTTGTCTTTTAATATGGTGTACTCTTTTTCCATTCGGTATACATATGGGGGTAAAAAATTTATTTCCTTTATGAGGCTTAAGTTGTTTTTCTTTCTCACTTATGCATATTGTCACATTTGGTAAAGCTGCAGTTTGGGATCTCCATCTTAGCCACTTCGACTTAAATGGTTTATTTGGTAATGTATGGGAATTTTCTCTAAAAGGTTTCATAAGCTTTTCTATCTAAATTTGGAGATAGATTTCCTTGGATATTATTTTTCGATTCTTATGTGTTTTTATGTCCTTTCAATATCATCCTTATTTATATCAGGTTATGGCTATGGCATGTGTCATTTGTGTAATCATTATCCTTTAGGCTACATTCTTTTATGCATGCTTCATCTCCTCCAGCCACTAATACGTTTGTAAGGTTTTATTATTCGATGATTAATATCTTCTTGTTGGCCACCTTGTGCTTGTCTAGGTCTATCAGTTTGGAGTACAATTAGTTTTATTTTTGCGTGCTAGTATCCTACTTGTGGGAGAGTCACTTATGATTTTTAATGGAAGATTTTTAAATGCATGCGAATTGATACAAGTGTAACTTTAGTGGTTTGTTTTAGTACCTTTGTGGGATTTTCAGGACATTTATTTCCTTTAAATACATTTCTCTTCTGTCAATGTCTAAAAGTATTTTTTTGTGTGTTTTCTCTATTTGGTTGTCGGTGCCCTTCTTCCTGCAAATGTCATCCTCTTTTTTAGGTGGAGTATATAGAGTGGTTCTAGAAGCTCAGTCACTGGGGGATGGCGATGCAAGTGAGGATAATGTTGTTAACTTGGTATGGTTTTCAATTTATTTACTCCCATAGTGGATTTTGAGCTTCGCAGACTTTTGGGATGTAGGTGGTTATATATTGCTCATCAAATTTCTTATGATGAGCTTATCTCTTGTTTTATTACTGTTTGTTATGATGTTCTGGTTGATTGTAATTTAGTTCACCTCTTGGTATCCTCATTTGTCTTCCTAACAGTTTGTAATTCGGAATTGGTCTCTGTTGCATTGGATAGTTATCAGTTTGATATGGGCTTTTTTCCTTATGGGGGTTTTCTTCCTCGCCATGAGCTTTTGGCTAATGGCTGGTTTGGTCATTTGCTTCATCAGTTAGGAATGGGATTGATATGTGACTCCTTGGAAACTACTAGAGCCTCTATGGATTTTTTGTTATATTTGGCTCCTGACCATTTTGTGGATAAAGCATGGGTTGTTTTTCAAGCTCTACATTCACTGATCTCATTGGGATTTTTGTGTTTTGCTCTGGCTTGTGTGGCCTTCCCTTTAAGGGTGGTTGCACCTCCGTTCTCTTCTCAACTGCCACTGAAAGAGAGCACAAGTTCCTGGTTCTTGGATATCTAACATATTGTCTATGCTATAGTTGGTGGTTTTTTTGGTTTTTTGCAGGGTGGCAGGCAGCTTGGATTTATTTTGTTTGGAATAGTTTGCATTGGCCTTGAAAGTGAATTCTCTCTCATGCAACTATCTCTTCACACCTATCTCTTCTTCGGTTGGAGTTATTCTGCTTTAAAATTGTCAGATCAAACTTTTTGTAAAAATGGGTAGTGATAGGAGGGTGGGGTTTTTAGTCGAAACATACTGATTGTAAGGGCTATATATATCTATTGTAAATTCAAAAATGGCTACAACCAGAGGTTTTCTTGTGGGTTCTTTCCTACCGGTATGCCATGTCTGAACGCGATGTAAAATTTGCTTTTAATTAATATAAGTTCAGTGGACTCTCCACTTTTATTAGAAAAAAAAAACAATGAGAATGAATGATTTTTTTTTTAATCTCTATTCTTAAAAACAATAGCTCTAGTATATATATATATATTTGATTAAAATTGAAATTAAAACAACATAATCCTCCAAATGAAATGTCTTCCTGGGGTTTTCAACATAAAACTTTAGTTTTCTTTCTAGATTCCAAAGCCCCAAATTTTATTTCCTTTAGAACACAAACCCCATTTTTGCTTCCAAAATTGGGAAAATTGAAACCCTCTCTTTTTATATTCACCCAAAACAATCCAAATAGACAGGAATGAAAAGAAATAAAAACTAGATTCTCTATTTTTTCCTCTTTCCCAATCAGAGTGAAAATAAAAAACAACAAACTACAAACACAATACACAAACAAGGGTTTTCAAAATCCAACCTTCCATATCTTTCTAGGCAAGAAATTTGAGAAGAGCTCCAAAGCTTCCACCAAACCCCCATATCGAACAAAGAGAAGAAAGCATGAGAATAAAATAATGATCCCCATTCTTTTCAATTTTTTTACCAATATAAGGCAATTTCCCCCAAAATCTCATTTAGGGCAAAATTTCCTTTTTCTTTTAAAAAAAAATAAAATAAAATAATTGATAATCTTATTTAGTAAGATTTTAAAATCCCTTTTAAATCAAAACATTAACATGATATAAATAAATAAGTTCCTCCATTATTCTTTTATTTTATTTTTCACACAAAAGTTAATGAAAGAAGATATTTATTTTTAAAAAGTTTAATTTTCTTTTTCTAAAATGTTTATCTCCATATTTGGAAAATACATTACATAAATATAATTTCACAAATTTGGTAATAATTAAATCATATAATCTATTTGTTAGGATAACCAGTGAGGGGGAGGGGAGCGAGGTGAATTAGTTGTTAATAGATTATAACATTTAATCCACAATACAACTTCAAACTGGAGCACATAAACATTCAAATATCGGTAAAGCAGAAAGGGATGTCGGTAGACACAGATACTAGTAAACAATGCAACTTAATAATTAAACAGATAATCAATGCAAAGAAACCATACCACATAACACCATGATTTGTACATGGAAAACCCGAAAAGAGAAAACCTACGGTGGGAAGCCTACCCACAGTCAAATGATACTTTTGTAGAAAGTATGTGATACAATGAGGGGCCTACACTTGCAGGAAGGCACATTGCCTAGAGCATACTATTCATTACAAAAGAGTGTCACTGACTACAGAGGTTTAAAGCACCTCAAGATAAATGGACAACAATCCAATTGAGTGAACTGCCAGAGATAGCATCTACCATGCCTAACTACAGTCCCGATTAAGCTCAATACCGGAGGCCTTTGACCTCTTCCTTAATCCCAATTCAATCCTCAATGATTGACCTAATCCTCTACCAAAATAATATTACAATATTCGCACATTACATTTTCTTTTTCCTTTTTCACTCCACTACTATGATCTGCAATGAGATCTTACATTGATTTATACAAACCCTAAGGCCTAAACCAATTAGGTCGGCCACCTAAAAGATATTACAATAAGATCATTACATAATTCCATATTACAATGATATGCCATCTCAGCTTAAGACCAAAACAACAATCAAAATCTATAAATCATCCTGAAACATCCCGGTAACATGTAGAATACATGTTATCATGATATCGGTCCATAACCTAGATAGGATCCGAACCTATTCAGGGTCAACCATGCTAAAGAAAAGTCTTCAAGTAGTTGAAGCACAATCAAAGAACATCTTCAACATCCTAAAATCTATCTAGAAGCCACACCAACATCACTTATGCATCCTGTCATGATTCCTCAGTGAAATCTCTGTAAAGCCTTAAACCAATGCTAGTAAGGGTTTACAAGAGTGTATGATAGCATCCAATTACCAAGTCAATACCAACTGACCAAAACATGCTCCAGAAGAATGTAACACATAGAACCGAACATATTCCATTAACCCAAACATGTCGAAAGTTTCCAACAGATAATCTCTTTTGTTGGTAACACTAGATCTTCTACCAGTAACCAAAATATGTTTGTTGGTAACCAACCATAATAGCTAGTGTTGACATCAATGACAAAACATCAATGCAACACAGAACCAATTCATCAATAATGCCAACAATCTCTCCCTTTGGCACTGATGGCAACACTAGATGTGAAAAATATCTAAGTACCAAGAAGTGCCAAACAAGTCTCCCCTTGTGGAAGACAACTAATAATTTGAATGATATCTTTGTAAAGTTCTGAATAAATCTCTCCCCCTAGTGTATACAACTCCTTTTTCTTTATTTTTACATCAATATCTCCCCCCTTTGACATCAATGCTATAAATCTGACAAAAATATTAAATAAATAATGTAAATATCAAAACCACAAGATGACTACTCCCCCTGAGTAGTAGAACCACTCATCAGTTTCAGAATGAATAATATCTTTGATAATGCATGCTAGACTAATGAAAAAACTACATCAATCAAGTCTCTATCGGAGGGGAAAAAACCCCTAACCCATCTCTCAAATAATCAAATTATTCCGTAGATAGTGGTTTAGTGAATATGTCTGCAATCTATTCTTTAGTGTTCACATAAACCAATTTGACTTCCTTTCCTTCTACCTTGTCCTTCAAAAAGTTGTACTTTATTGATATATGCTTAGTCTTAGAGTGAAATACCAGATTATTAGACATGTCAATAGCTGCAGAGTTATCACAGTAGATAACTACTGATTCACTACAATTTACCCTGATATCCTTCAACATTTGTTTCATCCACAAGACTTGAGTGCAATTAGTTTCTACTGCAAGATGCTCAGTTTCTGTAGTAGATAAAGAAATGCATGACTATTTTTTATTGATCCATGAAACCAGTTTCTTTCCAAGAAAGAAAGGTCCACCATAAGTGCTCTTCCTATTATCAGTATCTCCTGCCCAATATGAGTCAGTATGCACATAAAGTGAAATCATCATTTTTATAATACCATAAGCCTTATTCTATTATTCCTTGAAATACTGGAATATCCTATTTACTGCACATTCATGATTTTCTTTAGTATTACTTTGATATCTTGAAATAATACTTACTGAATTCATAATATCAAGTCTAGTCTGAGTTAGATATAATAGACCACCAATCATAGACTTATACCTTGTCAGATTTACCAGTGTAGAAGTATCCTTGATTGATAATTTCTCACTTGTCACCATAGGAGTACTTATTGGTCTGGAATTATCCATACCAAACTTTTTCAACAATTTCCTCAGATACTTAGTTTGACAAATAAAAATGCCTTTGTCAATTTGAGTAATTTGCAAACCTAAGAAAAATTTCATCTTACCAATCATGGACATTTCAAATTAATTCTTCATATTAGTAGCAAATTTCGTCAACAATTTATCTTCTCCTCCAAAAATGATATCATTAACAAATACTTCAATAATAAAAATATCATCATCAGTGATCTTATAGTATAAATTACTATCAACAATGCCTTTAGTAAAACCAAGCTTCAAAGATATTTATCCAACCTTGCATACCAAGCTTTAAGAGCTTATTTCAAACCATATAAAGCTTTCTTCAATCTACAAACCATATCTTTATCATCTGTTAGTGAATATGCATCACATTTCTCAATGTATACTTCTTCCTAAAGTTCACCATTCAAAAATACACATTTAACATCCATTTGATAGACCTTATAGTTCTTGTAATCTGCATAGGCAAGAAATAGTCTAACAGCTTCAATTATAGCTATAGGTGCAAATGTCTCACCATAATCAATTCCTTCCATTTCAGAATATCCTTTACAAACCAATCTAGCCTTGTTTCTTACAACTTTACCATTCTCATTCAGTTTATTCCTAAAAACCCATTTAGTTCCAATAACATTCTTATTTTTAGGCTAGGGAACTAAAGTCCAAGTTTCAATCTTCTCTATCTATTCTATTTAATCTTCCATAACCTTTAACCAATGTTTATCCTTACAAGATTCAGTAACTATTGTCGGTTCAACTTGAGAAATAAGACATACCTCTTCATTAGCCAGTTGCCTTCTAGTCATAACTCCCATGTTCTTACCTCCAATGATTTGATCTTCAGAATTATTTAATCTTACATACCTTGGTGTCTTCTAAACTTTAGGTTCACTGCTCTAATCATCAGTCATAGTTGAATTTTCTGATTGTGTCGGTGTAACCGTCTTAGTTTCATGTATCGATTGAGGCATTGTCGGTTTAGTTATGATCATTTCCACTGCTAGTTCCCTATCATATGATATAGAATAATTTATGTACTACTCATCCACTTTCACATTAGCACTCTCAACAATTTTTTGTAATGTTTAGTAATAACATCTATATGCTTTTCTTTGAATTGAGTATCCAAGAAGTATCCCTTCATAACATCTAGGATCAAACTTTCCAATTGAATCATCTCTTTTGATATAGCATTTACTTCCAAAAATTCTAAAATATTTAACAGTAGGTGTATGTTTGAACCATAGTTCATAAGGGGTCTTACCAGTTTCACCTTTGATGTGAACTCTATTGAATATGTAGATTGTTGTAATCACTTCTTCTGTCCAGTAGATATGAGGCAATTTGGCTTCCATCATCATAGATCTTGCTGCATCCAAAATGGTTATGTTCTTTCTTTCTACTACTCCATTTTGCTGAGGAGTCCTAGGTGCAGATAGTTGTCTCTTGATTCCATTTGTCTCACAATAACTGTTAAATTCATGAGAAGTGAACTCACCTCCTTGATCTGATCTTAGAGATTTGATTTTTAATCCAGTTTCAGTTTCAACCTTTGCTTTAAAGATCTTGAATTTCTCAAAAGCTTCCGACTTCTCTCTTAGAAAAGTCACCCACATCATTCTAGAATAATCATCAATAATCAGTATGAAATACCTATCACCTACCTATCACCTTGAAAGCTTCTAGTCCTTGTTGGACCACATAAGTTAGTGTGAATCAAATCAAGTACAACATTAGATTTATCATATATTCTCTTAAAATAACTTCTAACTTGCTTACCCAATTGACATTCCTTACATATCGGATTATGAGGCTTCATAATCTTAGGTATATCTCAAACTGCCTTAGTTGAACTAATCTTAACAATAAAATCAAAATTAACATGGCACAACCTCTTATGCCATAACCAACTCTCATCAATATGAGAAATTAAGCATGTCTTATTACCTGTGTTCAAGTGGAAGATATTACTTCCTATCTGAATACCGGTTGCAATCTCCAAACCAGTCTTGTTAATGATTTTGCATTTTCCATCTTTAAACTAAAGTTGGAAACCCTTATCAACCAATTGACCCATACTGAAAAGATTATTCTTTAAACCTTCTACAAAATAGACATTAGCAGTATTATGCTTGCCATCCAAAGAAATAGTACCACTATCAATTACCAAGCTTCAAAGAAATGTGAGCATCCACTATTAGTTACCCATTCATCCTTATCTTCAACTTTTGCTGCCAGGGCCTTTTCTTCATTCATGACATCTAGTTCCGGTTCATCTTCCTTCAAATCATAGAACACCCATTCATTTCTATTGCTGGATCCACTAGCACAGTCTTCTACTGGTTCATCCCTAGAGTCATTAGTTACTCCTTCCTCATCTGCTATGTAACATTGCTTACTTTTCTTGAATCTATATCTTTTCTGGTTAGGCTTAAAAGATTTCTTAACTCTTTCCTCAAACCTTGCATTCCTCTTAGGACATCTAGATGAAAAATGACCAATCTTATTACATGCAAAACATTTAAAAGGTACTTTTCCTTCATACTTACTTCCAGTCGATCCTTTAGGTACTCTTCTAGCAAATAAGGCTTCAAGTTGCTCAAGTTCTTCATCTTCTTTCATCATGTCTTCCAATTATTTTTCATATAGGACTTTCCAATCACTCTTTCCAGTAGATGATGATGATGATGATGATGCATGAAAAGAAATTTCAAACTTTACTACTCCAGAAGGTCCAAATTCTTCAAGCTCAAAAGTAGATAATTTCCCAATCATAATGTATTTGTTAACTGAAGTATTTACCATTGTTATTAACTCATTAATTGCAGTTGCCTTCATCTTGTATGCCAGTGGAAGGGCTCTTAATACTTTGGAAACTATTTCATCTTCACTTAGAAATCCTCCACAACATTGAATTCCCATAACAATCTCATTTACTCTTTCCATAAATACAACAATTCTCTCATTATCTTCCATTTTCAAGTTTTCATATCTTACTCGGTAACCATCAAGTTTAGCAATTTTAACAGTAGGCTCACCTTCATTTAGAGTTTTCAATTTATCCCACATAACCTTTGTCAATGATTTATCAGTCAATCCCATGATTTGGTGATCAGTAAGTGAAAACAAGAGGGCTTCTCTAGCTCTGCAATCATTTTCAATATTCTTATCCAAGTCTACAGGAGCAGGATTACCAGATGCCAGATCATAAGGTTTGTATCCTTTCTCAATGATCTCCCAAATATCCTTGCCAAGACATCTAAGATGAGTCTCCATTCAAATCTTCCATATCCCATAATTTGTTCTATCAAGCTTAGGGATTTCTCTTCTTAAAATAGTTGTTGGTGGATTAGAAGTGTTACCTGCCATTAGATCTACCTCAAGTAGTTAAGCTTCTGCAAAAGAGGACCAAAGCTCTGATACCAATTGTTAGGATAACCGGTGAACAATTGAGAGGGGGGGGGGGTGAATAAGTTGTTAACAAATTATAACATTTAATCCACAATACAACTTCAAACCAAAGCACATAAGAATTCAAATACCGGTAAAGCAAAAACTAATGTCGGTATACACAGATATCGGTAAACAATGCCACTTAACAATTAAACAGATAATCAATGCAAAGAAACCATACCACATAACACCATGATTTGTACATGGAAAACTCGGAAAGGGAAAAACCATGGTGGTAAGCCTACCCATAGTCAGATAATACTTCTGCAAAAAGTATGTGATACAATGAAGGGCCTGCACTTGCAAGAAGGCACACTACCTAGAGCATATTGTTCATTACAAAAGAGTCTCACTGACTACAGAGGATAAAACCACCTCAAGATAAATGGACAACAATACAATTGAGTGAACTACTAGAGATAGCATCTACCATGCCTAATTATAGTCCCAGTTAAGCTCAATACTGAAGGCCTTTGACCTCTTCCTTAATCCCAATTCGATCCTCAATGATCAACCTAATCCTCTGTCAAAATCATATTACAATATTCACACATTACATTTCCTTTTTCCTTTTTCACACTACTACCATGCTCTGCAATGAGATCTTACATTGATTTAATACCAGTCCATAACCTAGATACCGATCCATAACCTAGATAGGCACTGGACATAATTTGGGTCCACCATGCTAAAGCAATGTCTTCAAGCAGTTGAAGCACGATCAAAGAACATCTTCAGAATCTTGAAATCCATCGAGAAGATGCACCAACATCACTTATGCATCTTGTCACAATTCCTCAATGAAAGCTCTGCCAATAAAGACTTAAACCAATGTTGGTAAGGGTTTACAAGAGTGTATGATAGCATATGATTATCAAGTCGATACCAACTGACCAAGACATTCTCTAGAAGAATGTAACACATAGAACCAAATATATTCCATTGATCCAAACATGTCGGAAGTGTCCAATAGATAATATCTTCTGTCGGTAACACTAGATCTTCTAACGGTAACAAAAACCTATGTACTAGTAACCAACCATAATAGCTAGTGTTCACATGAATGACAAAACATCAATGCAACACGTAATCAATTCATCCATAATGCCAACACTATTACTCTAATTTAACTAGTT
Organism: Cryptomeria japonica; assembly: GCF_030272615.1. Classification (NCBI taxonomy): domain Eukaryota; kingdom Viridiplantae; phylum Streptophyta; class Pinopsida; order Cupressales; family Cupressaceae; genus Cryptomeria; species Cryptomeria japonica. The sequence goes on along the minus strand of NC_081411.1, from coordinate 60,114,481 downwards.
GAGTAATATAATTTTGCTAATTAATAATACAAAAAGGGGTCTTATTTAATTTAATCCCTTTATTTAAAAATACATACTAACACACATTGAGATAATTAAGTAATATTCAACTTTACGAAACACATAACACACAACCACAAAAACTAAACGAACACATGAGCCGCATACCAATGTCAGAATAGTGGCCTACTTGGCGAATCGATAGTTTTGACAAAATACTAATGATGCTCACTATTGAGCAGGGCTATAGATGACCTTAGGGACTTAGAACTACCTCCTCCACTTCCATTAGGTTAATTAGGTACACTCAAACCTATGGAGCCAGGTGGAGATTATGCCTCGTACCTACATGGTACTTGTACCTGCAATTTCTTGCATCAATGAACCACATATGCATGTATATACAAACATAATAAACACGTTGGTGAAGGAGAATCATGATATTCCCTGTCTCACTAAAGTGAGCGAAGGAAAACCATCTCCTCCCACCCCATACACTTTCAAAGATGCAATATGTATATAACACATCATAGACATTAAATAAATGTGTTATTCCATCATTAGCAACACATAAATAAAATTAACATTTCCTCTTAATAAAATATGATGCAGAAGCAAAGTTCACAACTACTCATCAATAAGAAATAATGTATATGAAATATCTATTCCTCAATGTAAAATAATGCATAATCATGTTCACCTAATCACACTCCAAAGCGTAACACCAGATAAAACATCATAATCACAATAAATTACTCATCCACACAAGCCACAAAAAAGTCACCCTTGGTCAATGAGTTTAAACAGGGCCTGAAAAGGGTAGGGGTACTACACCCCCTCATAGTATTTCAGTGCTTTCTACCTGAACAATAGGTTAGAATTGAATTTGACAAAATCTTGTAATATAATCAAAATTCCCAAAAAAATGATCGAGGATGGGAAGAGGTTATATTCATCCTAAAATTGCTAAGATATATTAAAAACTCTTATGCATAATCAATTGTTCAATTCCAAAAGATGTCACTATGGATGCCAAAGTGGACCGTGTAATAACTTGGATAAAGCAATAGTTTTCATATGTTAGATTTTCCTAAGACAAAAACATAAGACCAATCAAAGAATAAGTTAGGGGAATCATGTAATATAAGGGAATCATCTAAAGATACTAATATAATGCCCAATGAGATTGAGGCCAACAAAGGAGAAAATATGTAGAGAAGATTAATAGTTAAAAATTTAGAAGAAGAAGAAGAGAAAGGAATTCCCTTTCATAGGAAGAAGAAAAAACACTAAGAAGTTGTCCCTCCACCTCAATACTCCTCAACATGAGTAACCATATTCTTCTCCTCCATGTGAATCATCCCTTCCATCTCTCTCTGTCTCCATAGGGACATATGCCACCTTCTCCTCCAAATAGTTATCCATTTGCATGTCAGCAAATAACTCTTTCTTGTTCTCCTCCAAGAGATCCTACTCATCCACCATCACTATTTCTCATCCCTCTCCACCAAAATATTTGAAAATCCCTTCTCATCACAATTGAGAAGAAGAAATCATACCTAAGGCTAGAGATATCCCTCGATAAATAAATAAGGGGAAAGATAATGAAAAAAATGGTGTTGTGTCACAAACATAAGAAGTAAACAAAAAGGTATCTCAAGATAAAAAAAATCCTCTTGAGGAACATATACAAAGAGGGGAGAGAGTTAAAGGAGAATATTTTGAGGTGTTGCAACAAGAAGAGAAGGGAGGTTAAGGGAAATATGATAAATTGTTGGAGAAAGAAGATGAAGTAAAATTTGAGATCCCAAAGATGCCACATGAATTGAGAAGTCTCCATCTCTAAGGAAACAACAATACAAATAATAGGAAATACATTTAAAAATAGTTAGGAACATTCTTCCTTCTCATCTAAAAATAATAGGTGATTAGCTATTGATGTGTTTTTTATGCATATACAAACACATAATAAATACCAAAATATTTTATCCTCTCTTGAACAAAATCACCTCAGATGCTAAATATCTAATCAACTAAGATGATTCTAAGGTTTCTATGGTTAGTTCTTGATATGTGGGTAACTCAATGGCTTGATGTGATATGTTTTTTTCACTTGGGGAGTTACATAATTGTTTAAATTTGGAGTTCTTTTCATGGATTTGGAATTGGAATAGGTTATGCCATTGACTTAGGATTTTGCAATTGAGCCCTTAATCTAATCTTACAATGATTTAAAAGAAAACTACAAAAGGGATATGGTTTAGGAATTTGTATTATAAAGCCTAGAATACAAGAGGAAATGAATAATTCAATGGAATCCTACAAGGAAAGGTCTCACCATCAACGAACAATTTGGCACAAGCTTAGTGCAATCATCCAAGGTAAATTTCATAGATGTTCAAGTTATCACCATCAAACATTGATACCATCAAGGCAATGCATACTAATGGACCTGCAATAATTGAAGTTAAGTTCAATATTAAATTTTAGTTGACCATGGAAGACAAACTTACAATCAACAAGAAGCTAATGGTATGGACTAAATGGATTCCATACAAATACATTCAACAACTCTTTCATCCAATCTAAAATGCTTGAAAGAAAATTCTAATCTAACATGGAGGAAATGAGAACTACAAATGTATACAATACTTAAACAAAATCACCTATTTTCAATTATTGTATTCAAATCTAAAACATATAGGTGACAATTCTCGAAAATCTCTCCCTTACAAATGAGAGGTAAAGTGGTATATATAGAGTCTCAAAAGAAATGAATGACCAAGATTCATTTGGAATCAAGAGCCAAGATCATGCCAACATAATTCTAAAGTTGCTCTAATTAGGGTTTACATTAAAAAGGGAATCACCAACATGTAATCCAATGGAATGATGCCTAGTAATCAAATAGGGAACCTTCTAGAAGATTCTAGCTTGCATTCCTCTCTCTAGCAGCATATTCCAAGAATCATGCCAAAAATAAATTTATCTCCTCCATGGTGATGTTGGGAAAAGCCTCCTATTATGAATCAATCACATCCAACGCATTTGAACATGAATCCAAAACATTCGCCCAATCTGGCATAAGTCTATGTGAATTTTAAATTTGGATCAATAGGAAAACCAAATCATCAATTTGATTCTTCTTCAAAGAAACTAACTGATTGATGTACATGAACTTCATCTTTTCTCCCAACTCTTCTAAGTGTAGATCACTGGAAGCACTGACATCTACCCCCTAACAATTCTTCAATAGATGTAAGTATTTTTGATTGAATGTCATGGATAGATCCTTCCATCTTTGTACAATCTTTCCTCATAGGCTCATAGGTAGATTTATGCATGGCCAATGAATAATACTATGAGATTTTTCCAAGATCAAGGGCTCAATGAAAAATACAATAGAGAGACAAAATATTGATAGGAATAAACTATATTCTATCAAGAGAAAATACTGATCAACTAGATCATCAATCGTTACATACAATGAATATGAGCCTGCTTATATAGGCAAGGCTATATGGATATGTGAGCACACAAAGATGACATGTGGCTTAATAAGAAACAAGGGTAGGTAGGAAATAGGTGTGGGTAAGTAGGAGAAACAATATAATTTTTCAGATGAGGTATACCACCCACTGAATGTGGAATGTAACAACAAGATAAGTTCACAAAAGGTGGAAATTCTCCTACACACACTATCCCAATGTGGCACAAATACCCAAGTGTCTCATACCCAAACTACTATGAAATGCATTTCCTAAGTAAACTTAAGTAAGGTGTAATAATATCCATGATGAATATTTATTTACACCAACAGTCCCCCTTAAGTGCAACTTAGGGGAATGCACTTAAGTCTACAATGCAACTAAGCAATGCAAGATGGTTCCTGGCTACTAGGCCATATTAGGTACCCATGTACAAATGCAAATGCATGCAAACCAATGCAATGAAATCTCTCACAAAGCGGGGAAAGAGAGAAAAGCCCAATGGGAAAAAACCCCTCCCCCAAAAGAGAGATGAAAACTAGATACAAAGAAATTCATAGAAGTATGTGAAGGACAAAACCCCATGTGAGGAAAAAGTCCCCCTCATATGAGAGAAGAAGAAGAGAGACTAGGAAGCCCCCCCTTAATGTGGAATCTGCACCAATGATAGAAGCTTGATGATGAATGAAGAAACTGCTCCACAAACGTCAAACCACATTCCTCCCCTTAAGAAGAAACAAAACCAAAGGTGTATCCATGAGGTCTTTCCAATGATGAAAGGAAGATGTAGGAAAAATACTCATGATGAAAGGAATCTCTAAAAACTGCTCAAGTGTCCCCATGTTGTTGCTGAAAGTTACCCCCTCCAAAGGTGGTAAATTGCACCACATTACTAAAAAAGGAACTCCAAGATCTAGTGGAGATTAATGTAGAACAATGTCCAAAAACTCACATGTCTCCTCAAAAGATAAAGAGACCTCCTCCAAGTGTTGTACAAATGTATCCACAATCATGTCAACCTCTAAAGATTGATCATGTAGAGAATGCACAAGAGGGTCAGAGTGATCCCTCACAACAATCAAAGAAGGATAATCTTCATCAAAGAGAAGATGAATGTCATCAATGATGTCTCCCAAATCTGAAATGTAGGACTCCACAAACAAACCTACAATGTCTGTCAAGTAGACATCTAAATCAACTGAAGCTAGAAGACATGGAATATCCTACTGCACTGAATCACAAGAAGGCAAAAATATTGCATTAGTTGCATCATCAAGTGCAATAGTTGGTGTGATATCAAGAGAAGGAGATGAAATGCAAGGCTCAAGAACAGGATCACAAGTGAGAAACCCCAAGTTCAAATGCCCAAAGTTCTCCTCAAAATCTAAATAATAAACATAGGAAGAATCAACCTCATCAATAGGACCAAAATGTGAAAAATAGTACAACTGAGATGCATGATCAGCCACCATAGTCACAATGATAGCTCCACTCTCCAAGTCTCTAATGATAACTAAATAAGGTGTGAACTCCATAATTTTCCTAGTTGCCCCATGTGTGGTTTGATAGATGGAAAGAAGATTGTTTGTCAAGTGGGGTACACACAACACATCATTGAAGGAGTTATCCCCAATGGCAATAGATCCTTTTCCAATCACATCCATGTATGTATGATTGCCCATCAAAATCTGTGGCATGTGGCAAGGCTCAAATGTAGAAAACATAGACTGCGAAGATACAATATGACGAGAAGCCCTTGAATCTAGAAGCCATCTCCCTGAATCATGACTTGTAGTAGCACAAAAAGCTTGTCCCTTTCCTTTATCTATCCCAAAAGAGTGATCCTTTCCTTTATCCTTGGAAGAAGAAGCCTATGTAGACATTCTAGAAGGTAGGTTGATTTTGTTCTTCTCAAGAAGATTCTTCAACTCATCAATATCCTTCTTATAAAAATGATGTTCATCATGTCCCGACTTCTTGCAATATCCACAAAAAAGATTGTCCTTATATGATTTCCTCTTAGGTGAGAATGGTGAATCACCTTGTTGTGGAGAAGAAGATTGTGCTCCATCTTGTTGTGGTTTTGACTTCGGTTTCTTTTGATTCTTGCCTTTTCCTTGATTACTTTGATTCCCTTTGTTAGCCACCAAAGCTTGTGACTTTGAAGATTTGAGAATCCCCATCTTGGTCAACTTAGATTGCTCAAGTATCAACATCTCCGTAAATGAATCAAATGAGGGAGAAGTGTATGAGGAATCTTGAGCTAACCTATGGGTGTGAAAGCTAGATACAAAGGCTGCATATTCTGAAGGAAGATTTCTCCAACAAGTTATAAACCAATTGAGCATCCTTTTTGTTAATTCCATAATCCTTTAGCATTGCTCTTAGCTCATTTGCTTTTGTGACATAATCTTGGATTGTATCAAAATCCTTGGGATCCAAAGTTGTGAGTTCACTATCAGGCTTGTAGCCCTTAATCTCATCAACTTGACCATACAATTTCTTAAAAATATCCCAAGCCTCTTTAATTCTTGTACACATATCAATGTGAAAAATGAGGTCATCTAATACATACTTTCTAAGAGTTCCAATTGCCATAGTATTCTTAGTGAGCCATTCAAGTTGAGCATTAGGATCAACCTTAGGATTGGGTGGTGCTATAATAGTTTCATTTACATAATGAATGAGTCCCTTATCCATTAGTTTACTCCATGCCTTAATCTTCCATGATGCATAATTATGAGGAGTTAAAAGTGGAAAATTAGGAGAAACCATAGTACCAAAATGAAAAACACAAGATAGAGGCACAATCACACAAGACACCCCCCCAAAATGGTGATTTGGCACTTTATACTTAGTGCATATACAATGGGACACTTGCAAAACAAGGCAAAGTGGACTTCTAATTTCAATTTTATAACTTCTCAAAATGAGATATAAGAGACTTCAACAAATACTGCAAGTGATCTAAAGTGAGATCCAAGCAAAATACAAGTACCAAATATGCCAAGAATGGCCAAATACTAAAAGTAAAATTTATACTTAAAATCACTGCAAGAAAATGGTAGATTATGATAGTAGACTGTAGCGTCCTAAAATTGTGACACTTGCAAATTTGACTGCATTTGGGTCTTCACGATGGCGGCGCAATGTTGAACCTGAATGGAGACCCCGAAACCTATTTACGACACCAAAAACTGCATTTTTCAGCACCCTAGCCTGATCCTCCTTGCACCCTGCTGTCTCGGGAGGTGGGACCATGGCGCCTAGTGCCCTGGTCCTTCAGGACTAGGGTGCCCAGCGCCTTGGTCCCCTAGGACCATGGCGCCTAGCGCCCTATTTTGGGCCCGGTCTCTTTTGGGCATCGGGTCTTTAAGTTTGCAAATTGGAAAATATTGTTTCTAGGTCGGCCTAAGGTTGGAAAAATCAGTCTATCAGCCCTAATTGACAAGTATATAAACTAATTTTCTTCTTTTAGAAAGGGAGGAAGGAAATAAGTAAGAGCAAGAGGCGGAAGTGATATTCAAACATTCAAACATTCAAACATTCAAGCATTCAAGCATTCCTTCAAGCAATTGAGCATTCTAAGTCTCCATTCAAGGCTAAGTGTTGCATTCAAGACAAGGATTCAACCATTGAAGAGGAGATCACTTACAACATACAAAATACAACATTCATTACACCTTCGCATGTAAGAATACAAACATTCTTACAACAAGGTATCACTACTTGTTTACATTACAAACATTTACATTTATAGCATTCTCATTTCTTGGTCAATTCCAAAATCGGGGCTTGACCTAAAGGAAAACCCCTAATCCCTAACCCCCCAATCATCCTCTCTTTTCTGTGTGTAGGTTGCAGGTATGTGGCTGTAATTGAAGATTTGGAACCCTTGTGCAGAGACGAACAGACCCCCCTTCGTTTCGCGGATTTTTCGGAGGACCGTGTGCACGCTGGGCGCCATCGTCCCGTCAACTTTCACCCGAATTTGTAGAACAACATCATCTCAACATTTTACTACTAATTCCAGGTCCGCAGCTTCATCCCGTATCCCTATCTCTATTTATAAGCAAATCTTTCTTACTTTACATGCATTCCTAGTTCAATCTTTCTATCTACATTCTTTACAAAAGAGGGTATCCTTGATGTCTCAACCCTTGAAACTCATTTAGAATCTAGTCTTGCATTGTGTGGGATTGGATCTTGTGGGTTTCAACCCCTCTTTTGAATGTAAAGTCCCTTCTAAGTGAAAACCGTCAATCCTAGTGACCCCCTTTCTCCTTGGAGTGGGGGAGAACACCTATGGTTCAATTTTCCGCTTCACATTTTGGTGAACCCAATGTGAACATCCTAATTCTGATTATTCATGGTTAGATCTGAAAAATTTGCTTCCTTAATTACATTTTCATGTTTGATCTTTTGCAAATTTTAGAGTTTAATTGCATAAAAACCCTAAAATTTTCTGTTTAGTAATTGAGCTTGTGAAATGTTTAATTGTTAATGCTTGTTTCAGATCTACCCTTCTACTGCAAATTATCAAATCATATCTGTGCTTTAATTTTGAAAATTAAGTGGTTAAGTGTCAAAACCCTAATTTTTAAAACCCTCTTGATTCAGCCTTTGACTGATGATTTCACTGATCAAAACACCTCCAAATCGGCTATAACTTTGGATTCTGCAACAAAATCATAATATCTCTCATCCTTGAAAATTTGGAAAAAATTTGCGAGGACCGTGTGCACCCCGAGCGCCATCGTCCCCGACATTTTTTCTGAAATTTTGGGAGCTAGATCTTACTATATTTTTCTGCTAAAATCCAGAATTTTGGCTGATTTCATCAATTCTAACACTTTCAAAATTAAAGTCAAAGTTGGTCTAGGGATTGCTTGGATTAAGGCTTCTAATCATTCAAAAATTGTTGAAATTAAAATTCATATCAAAATTGTGCTTCTTACTATCCTAAATCTGAAAAGTGTGTTGGCATTCATTCAAAATTTCAGTGCTTTATTCAAATTTTTGCAATTTGTGACTTTTGAAATTAAATGTTTAATTGCGACAACCTTGATTTCCACTTTCAAAATTGAATTTTGCATGAAATTGAGTCAATTTTTAAATTTCAAAACCTGCATTGCTTTTAGTATTCCCTCTAAAATCATAAAATTCAAAATTTCAGTTTCCCTCTCTTTTCCAAAATTCAAATTTTGCATTTTTCAACAATCTTGGTAGGGTTCAATTTTGAGATTGCAACTTTAATTTGGCCTATCTATAGATCGTAAAATCACTCAATTTTTTCAGGTTAGCTTTAAAATCATCATAACTTTCATCCCTGAAAATTTCAAAAAAAGTTGCGAGGACCGTGTGCACTCCGTTCGCCACGGTCCCGGACATTTTTTCCGAAATTATGGGAGATTGTCCTGATTGTATTTAACAGCTTAAATCTAGGAGATTGGCTAATTTTATTGAAATTTGCTACCTCTAAATTCAAAATTTTCTCTCTCTCCCTAGTGCATGAGTTTTACAACAATAAGCCCTACTTACACTATTTTCGTTAGACGAAGCCTTAGAATTAAGTCTTTCCAAGGTTTAATTACTGAGGAGATGGAACCTAATTTGAATGGCCTTTTTAACGAGGAAACGGGTAATTCCTCTAATCCTCCTAATGATGAAGAAGCTCTCCATGAGGTTTCTGAAGAACAACTTTCGAAATTGGATAACCAATTTGATGATTTGCGACAATGGATGTCTCAAGAATACCCCAATAGTCAAGCTCTTCCTTTAATTGAGGGTCTAAAACGTATGGTTCAAAATGATAAGAATGGAATTGATATTTTGCATAGTATTGCACACATTGTGGATTCGAATGTGATGCCTATGAAGAGTTGTGCCGAAACTTTGGGTTATACACAACCTCCTACTCAAGTCAATCATTCTATTCCTTTAACAACTTCTATTGCTAGTATACCTACTTTCACATCAAACATAATGACTACTTCAATACAAGACATTCCACCTATGATCACCAGTCATGGGGGCAATCCTTCTTCTTCAATTAACCCTCTTCCTTCATTTAATCCGACTTCTTCATTCATTCCTTCAATAAGTGTTCCTATTACATCTCCATAAATGAACCTGGCACAAGGGGGCAATTCATTCAATCATTCCATTCCTCCTTGTAGTGTTCCTCCTTTCCAATCATCTCCTATGACTAACTATCATAGTGTCCCACCACCTTACTCTCAATCAATACCTTCTTTCAATAACATAATACCTCCATCACAATCTAACATGTCTAATATGAACTCTTCGACTGAAGCGACCATTAACAATCTTGCACAAACTGTCTCTTCTTTACAGCAACAAATTGCCTCTATGAATCAATCTAAGTTTAGTGTGCCCACATTTGATGTTGTGAGCCCACTTTCTCTTGACATTGTTCAAGCTATCCCCCCTAAACATGTTGAAATTCCGCATTTGGAGCTTTATAATGGTAAGGGCGATCCTCTAACACATGTTAAGACCTTTTAAACAATATGTATTGATTTTGCTTATGACCAATGGTTGCTTGCAAAACTGTTTACTAGAACATTAAGAGATAAAGCCCTACAATGGTATTGCTTGTTACCTTCTTATTCTATTAATTCTTTCGAACAACTTGCAAATGCTTTCATTCAACAATTTCAAAACAATATAAGTCCTAAAGTTACTTTGATTGATTTAATGCATTGTAAACAAGGTGTTAAAGAAAAAGTGACTGATTTCATTGGTAGATATAAGCATTTGTACGCTCAAATTTCTTTTCCAGTACTTGACAATGATGTTCAAAGAATCTTTATTTCTAATTTACAAAAAGATATTAGAGAAAAACTTATGTTTTCTGAGTTTACTTCCTTCCAACAGTTGTGTGCAACTCTTGACAATTATCAACTGACTGTGAATCAAATGGAACAAGCAAATCCTATGGCTCTAAGTGATAAGGGTGATAGTAGTCAACAACCATTTGGGAAGTTTAAACTGAACAGAGAGTCCATTAAATTCAATGAAAACATCATCAACAACAATGTGAATGCAGCATCAGGTGTGCCTCCTATTTCTAAGTTTTTCAAGAAAGAAAGAAAGTTTACTCCTTTGAATGAATCATTGCATAGTATTATGAATAAGTTATTGGAACAAAATGTGCTTACTTTTCCTCCTATAAGGCAAATAGATCCTGCAAAGATTAATTCACCCTATTTTGATAACAAATCTTTTTGTCAATTTCATCGTCAACCTGGGCATGATACTGAAAAATGTTTTGCTTTAAAGGGTGAAATTCAAGATTTGATTGATAATAATACTATCTCTGTTTCTGGTGTGAATGATAAAGGCAATACATCTGTAGCTCCTCCTAACCAAAATCTCAAGATTTTTACTGATCCGTTACCTTCTCATACCTCTAATGCGATTGATACTAATGATTCCTCTGTCTCACCTAATGATCTTGTGTCTATGACTCCGAATGTGATTAACTTTATGGAGTAGCAGAAAATCCCTAAACAACTGTCCATCACCTTTGATTCTAGTGAAACTATCAGGGCACCTGATGGTCCTTTATATATAGTTGCAAAAGTCAAGAATACACCTTGCCGTGGAGTGCTTATTGATCCTTCTTGCATGGTTAATATCATTACTGAAGAATTTCTTTTTACTTTGCAATTGAATCAAGTGATCTATGATGAAACAAATGTGGTTGTGAAATTATTTGATGCATTTTCTTCTCCTACAATTGGTTCTATTATATTACCTATTGAGGTCCATAACAAATCCCTTGATGTGAGCTTTGCTATTATTCCATCATCTGAACAATTTCGTGTGAAGCTAGGCTATCCTTGGCTATCTTCCATGAAAGCTATTGCTTCTCCTATTCACAAGTGTTTGAAATTTCCCCATAATGGTGAAGTTGTTACTATCAATCATAGTCTCTTTAAACCAGCTGAAAGAACTTCTAGCGTTCCTATTGACTATTTTTGGCCTAAACAATTCCAATCTCTTTGACCGCGAAGTGATCATCTTTTCAAATCTTATCAAAAGTGGAAAAAAGATATGATCCTATCTCTAAGTGAACCTAGAACACCCAAACTTGATATTCCTATCATTCTTGGGAAGGAAGTTCTTCCTTTGAAAGATAAAACTAATGTCTTTCCTCAAGAAGATTCCCAACCTATCCCTATGGATGTGACTATGTCTATGCCTAATAAACTTTCTAAAAGTAGACCTATACCTCCTCATCATGATGGACTTGGTATCCTTCCTAAACCAAATATTCTTCCTTTATATGGAGCAGTTCCTCCTCCTTCTTTTTATAGAGAGAAGAGACCTTCTTCTTCTCCTATTATCCAACCTAAGAGATCACAACCCAAACACCCAAGTGATAAGGATGAGAACATTCATCCTCCTCAATCTTCTCAACTTCCTACTAAGACTAGATGAAATCGTTCTACACGTGAACGCCGATGAAAGCATCATCTTAGAGCTCATGCAGCTGCTTCTCAAACTTTGCAATCCCCAAAAACACCTTCAGCTAGCATTATTCCATTTTCTCCTCAACCAGAAATTGAGCCAAAATCTCCTAAACATTAGATGCATGATGGTCTTGATCCTGTGCAAGTTAAAGATCCTATTTTTATAAATCTTGATGATGATATAGATGAAAATGTTATTCATGATGAAAATGTTACTTCTTTTCATTCTGATAGTGAATATGAATATGTTGATGTTGATAACCATTTATCTAACGAATTTTCTAAAGCACTTATCCTAGCTCCTAGACAAGAACAACGTGGCTTGGAACATGAACATAGCCCTTGTTTGGATCTTGTGATAGCTCCATCTGCTGTGTTGGATGTTCCTCCTCTAGTGTGTTCCCCGCCTTCCCAAAATATTGATCAGCAAGATCGGGGGGTAGATGACGTGATAGACTAGTTTCATTAGCATAGTAGACTCTTTCCTCCTCCCTATTGTTACTTCTTCTATGTGTTATTCTCATTCTTCTATTTTATTGTCCTTAGTGTTGTCTACTTGAGGACGATGCAAAGCATTGAGATGTCTTTTGGTCTCTCTCATGTTGACTCAAAAGACACATGTGTTCCCTTCTTCTAGGTGACCTTCCTTGATTGGGGAATGAAGAACAATTATGCATACATACATATGATATACATGAATTATCATACAACATATTGACCCTAAGGAAAGCGAAGTCACCTTGTGCTTTGTGTTTTGTGTCTATTATCCTTGGGCTTATCTCACACTTGGGGGCTAAATCCTTGTGATAACGTGCTCCTTTCCTTCTCATTTCCTATATGTATCACTACCTTAAAGCAATCACCCCCGATGAGGCGTGTGCGATCACTTTAATGTAGGGGGGCATACACCCCGTTCATATCTCTTCAAGATACTTGAAAATTTCTTGACAAATTTAGCTTTGCCTTGAAAATTTTTGATATCTTTCTAGCATGACTCATAGTGAGGGAACCTTACTACTGATAGTCATGGTTCTCCCTCATGATCTTCCCTTTTACTTTGTCAATCGAAGCCGTAAGATCCTTAGTCCACTGGTGGCTTGGTGTATCTTGCCTCCTTGATGTGGTGAAAGTCTTTCAATGTTGTTTCCTTGTACTTTACCGAAAGTATGGGCGTATGCTTATACTCCCGCTAAAGTGGGGGCTAAATGTAGCATCCTAAAATTGTGACACTTGCAATTTCGACTGCATTTGGGTCTTCACAATGGTAGCGCAACGTTGAACCTGAATGGAGACCCCGAAACCTGTTTACGACACCAAAAACTGCATTTTTCAGCACCCTGGCCTAATCTTCCTTGCACCCTGCTGTCCCGGGAGGTGGGACCATGGTGCCTAGTGCCCCGGTCCCTGGCCCTATTTTGGGCCCGGTCTCTTTTGGGCATCGGGTCTTTAAGTTTGCAAATTGGAAAATATTATTTCTAGCTCGGCCTAAGGTCGGAAAAATTAGTCTATTAGCCCTAATTGACAAGTATATAAACTACTTTTCTTCTCCTAGAAAGGGAGGAAGGAAATAAGTAAGAGCAAGAGGTGGAAGTGATATTCAAACATTCAAACATTCAAACATTCAAGCATTCAAGCATTCCTTCAAGCAATTGAGCATTCTAAGTCTGCATTCAAGGCTAAGTGTTGCATTCAAGACAAGGATTCAACCATTGAAGAGGAGATCACTTACAACATACAAAATACAACATTCATTACACCTTCGCATGTAAGAATACAAACATTCTTACAACAAGGTATCACTACTTGTTTACATTACAAACATTTACATTTACAACATTCTCATTTCTTGGTTAATTCCAAAACTGGGGTTTGACCTAAAGGCAAACCCCTAATCCCTAACCCCCCAATCGTCCTCTCTTTTCTGTGTGTAGGTTGCAGGTACGCAACTGTAATTGAAGATTTGGAACCCTTGTGCAGAGACAAACAGATCCCCCTTCGTTTCGCAGATTTTTCGGAGGACCGTGTGCACGCTGGGCGCCATTGTCCCGTCAACTTTCGCCCAAATTTGCAAAACAACATCATCTCGACATTTTACTACTAATTCCAGGTCCGCAGCTTCATCCCGCATCCCTATCTCTTTTTATAAGCAAATCTTTTTTACTTTACATGCATTCCTAGTTCAATCTTTCTATCTACATTCTTTACAAAAGAGGGTATCCTTGATGTCTCAACCCTTGAAACTCATTTGGAATCCAGTCTTGCATTGTGTGGGATTGGATCTTGTGGGTTTCAACCCCTCTTTTGAATGTAAAGTCCCTCCTAAGTGAAAACTATCAATCCTAGTGACCCCCTTTCTCCTTGGAGTGGGGGAGAACACCTCGGGTTCGATTTTCCGCTTTACATAGACAAAAAATTAGGCACTTTCAAAAAAAAATGATACCTGAAAAGGAGGTCATATGACCCCAAACAAAGCTTCTGTAGTTGAAAAATCAGAGATTAGATAGGTACAGTCATAAAGATCTGCAATTTCTGAAAAAATTTGTCCATCAAAATCAGAAAATTCTTCCACCACTACAAAGAGCACAAAATTATAGCCTATTTCAAAAAACACTGCACCACAAAAGGAGCAAAAATGAGCAAGATATGGCCTTCCGAAGTTGAACTGCAAAATTCAAAAGCTCAATGAAGAGAGGGTCAAAAAATTTCAAAATACACTGTTGATGTGGCGCTGACATTAGCAAATGACAGGATTAAATTTGACGCCCGTTTGACCATCAGGAAAAATGCCTCCCTGCCCATTCGTCGTTTGTACTGTACGAATGGATGACGTGGCAAAAAAGGGCTAAATCTACTGAAGTGTCCATACAGTGACGTGGCGAGTAGACTAGCTGTTGGCTGACATGGCTAGTGGTGGGCCTACAGTTTCAAGAGTTGCCGACGGTCTACTGAATGTCAGTCAGAAACCTGTCTCTAGTTGAAAAGCGGCTGTCGTAGGTCGGGGCCTAGTGGTGGTGGCCAGAGCGGTGGGGCCAAAGGGGCCGGGGGTGGCAGGGCCGATGGGGGCAGCTGGCGGGAGCTAGAGGGCAGGCAGAGCTATGGAGGTGGTGCAAGGGGTTATTGGGGAGTGGGGTCTCTACACGGTGGTGGCGATGAGGTCGTTGCACAGCGGTGGCGGCGGAGGTCGGTGCCGACGGGAGTGGTTAGGCTGGCGGGGTTGTAGCAACAACATGAAGATCAATGACCGACGTGAAAGAAGTCGGGAGGAAGCCGGAAGCGGGAAGGACAGCGGAAACTGTAGCAGGGTATGGCCCTGCAACCTGCAACCTATAGAGTACTACGGGGTCACTCAGGGGGGGGGTTTGCAGACCCCCAAAAAAATTTAAATTTTTTTTTCAAAAAAATCCCTTTTGCTTTTTTTTCAATTTTTTTCCGAATTTTTTTTTTCAGAAAATTTTTTATAAATTTTTTTTGAAATTCGTACGACAAAGCCAAAATGGGCAAAAAAACTTTCTCACCAAATATAGTCAACTTTATAGCCAAAATTTATGGAAACAACCTCTCGGACTCAACCGTGATGTCCAAATCATTGTATGTTGCCCCCCAAAAATGAAGATCCCCAAATCCAAAAATTGAAGCCTCCAAAAACTCCAAAAGACTAATTAATGAATCCATATAGGCTCTGATACCATGTGAGATTTTGCCAAGATCAAGGGCTCAATGAAAAATACAATAGAGAGACAAAATATTGATAGGAATAAACTATATTCTATCAAGAGAAAATATTGATCAACTGGATCATCAATCATTACATACAATGAATATGAGCCTTCTTATATAGGCAAGGCTATATGGATATGTGAGCACACAAAGATGACATGTGGCTCAATAAGAAACAAGGGAAGGTAGGAAATAGGTGTGGGTAGGTAGGAGAAACAATATAATATTCCACATGAGGTGGATCACCCACTGAATGTGGAATGTAACAACAAGATAAATCCACAAAAGGTGGAAATTCTCCTACACACACTATCGCAATGTGACACAAACACCCAAGTGTCTCATACCCAAACTAACATGAAATGCATTTCCTATGTAAAATTAAGTAAGGTGTAATAATATCCATGAAGAATATTTATTTAGACCAAAAAATACCATCCCTGAAATTAAAAAAATATCTCCCTCATGCACAACTACCTCATGGATCAATGTGGGCATCAAAATTTTCTTTAACACCTTGAGGCAAGGAATTGTCTTCTCCTATATTGGCTAGAAATTATGCCAAACTCCTTCCAAATATTGTATCCTGAATGTGAGCATTGACGACTTGTCAAATGCCTAGACAAACTAAGTTAGGAAATCATTTGTGTGCTTTGTCACATCTTCAATCCACTTCCCAAATTTTGTATGTGTATTCCTCGATGCCTCATGATCAAAGTGAAATACATGATTAACTATGATAGGTGAGACAAAAGTGGGATGCTCATGTTTCATACCTATACTTTATTCCTTGAGTCTCATATTCTCTTCTTTATATATATTCTTCTTCTCAATCTCGCTATACAATTGTGCCCTAATTTATTGTAATGTATCATCAAGTTCTTGGAACTCTTGCGATTTTGTAATTCATCCAAGGACAATCAAAGTAATCTAATAATCCATGGGAGTAGATGCATCCTTGGTCACATCACCCATTAGGATAGAAACTTGTGTAATTTGCACACCTGTTTCATGTCTAGCCATATTAGAAAGTATCTTAGCCTTCTTTGGTTCTTTCTCCTTGTTTATCTTTGCTAATACATCGTCAATATTCTCAATAGGTTGCATCTCTATCATATTCTTCCTTTTATCCATGCTCTACAATAACCAATCAAGAGTAGTAGAAATCTCTATCCCTTCATCAAGACACATCTCCCATTCAAGTCCCCTCAATGTTGAGACAACATCATTATCTTCCTCTCGATTCCTAGTCCAATCATAAACATTGTTGTCCAAACTAATCTCCAACTAGACATTAGGAGATCCTGGCTTCTCTTTATCCTTGTGTCATGGTGTCAATATTTCTATAACATGTAACTCCTGAATATTCTTTGGTAAGATCACTATATTTGAGCATTGTTCAAAATATTTGCTCCTCTCTGGCATATCTATCTCCTTCACCGATGAGGAACTAGGGGTGGATAAATGAGTACTAGGTTTTTGTTTCTTCTTTTTTGATTTCTGACTAATTGTCTCTTTTCCCTTCATTTTTGATTCTCTAAGCATACCCTTACTTTGTTTAGGAGCATGGATCTCCTCATCATCATATATTTTTGCATTACTGGTTATTCTTTTATCGTCTTCAAGAGAAGATTCCTCTTGTCTTATTTTCTCATAAGTGAAGGCAACACCCATCTCTCTTAACTGGTTCATATATTTATCTACCCATTCCCTCAAAAAATCCTTCACTTCTCTCATAAGAACACTCTAATCCACCACCTCTGGTTGTGACCAGCTAGGAAAAAGGATAGGCATACTCACTTAATTTTCATACTGTGGATGAGTATGATCACTATCATCAACTATCTGACCTAGAATGGAAAAAGGTTCACATTTCCTCATGAAATCAACTACCATTCTGGACTACATCCTCTTACTTACTATGTTATCATCTATGAGATTAGCTCAGTAATCCTCAATGTCAGTCTTAATGTGAATCTTTCTCCCTTGATCTTTACAACATTCTTATCGATAAAATTTATCTTTGCTCTTGTAAGTTCCAATTTGATAAAACACAAACTCATCAATCACCAAACTAGTTGTAGTGGCAGTGTGACACACCTCTAAAGTCTTTCCTATTGCAATAAGGAAAGTTATATCCCTCTTTTGTGCTTCTCCTTCTGGATGAAATTAAATTCCAGAATTTGTCTCACCACCTTGAGTAGGATCATCTTATCAGTTTGATACCTAGGAGGTTTGTAAAGTGTGGGCCTGAATCCTTGTATTTATAAGCATGTGAGGGGGAGAAACAATATGTACCACAATCTGTACTTCTTTATTATTTGGATTTCCTCCTTGGACAAATGTTTGTGGATCCCGCCCTACAACATTCTTGTAATGTACATGGTGAAAGCATCATTCACCCTCCTATAGTCTTCAATTTTATGCATATGAAGTTGTGAATAACATTCATAACTTTTGTATTATGTTGGCCCATTCCCGACTTTTCCTTTGTTGGTAAGACACACTATTCCAGTGAAGATTGGTGCATAATATAAGTTTAGGGGTTTTCATTGATGGCATCTCAATTTAGAAATCACATCTATTGTACATAAATCTGGTTTACTGGAAGTCATACTAGTCATAAGGCATAAGTCTAGAAGGTGGAACTCAATAACTAGTAGAGAATGAGATCATGGTGCACATCTTGATTTTGGTGATGTAATTTTGGTTGTGGTGATCAAGGAATTTGATTCAAGGTTTGAGACATATTATCTCATGATCTTGATATCCAGTGTTGAATCGTGTTCAAGTTTAGAGCTCTAGTATCCAATAATTCAGCTAGAGCAGAGCTATCTTGGTGTAATGTGTGTTGCAGATTTGTTGGGATGATTTCAGTGATGAGTTTCATGTTTAAGGTGATTGGGATGACTTATGTGAAGCCTATTATCCTCTTGTTTTGGTCTACATTTGGATTTGTGGATGGATTGAGCCAACTTTGTGATACAAGTTTCATGTTGCGTGTTATGCAGTTTTTGGATGCTGACTTAGTAAATGATTCTTTTTGTTGGTTCAAATATATAAGATTTATTTGATTGATCTTTCATAAAGAGTGATGAGCATGTGAGGTCTGTAAGAGTAAATTTTATAGTTTTGTGAATATTATTCAAGGTTTTGGTGCTCTGGTATTTGAAAGAGTAGGAAAATAGAGCAAAGAGATAGAATAGTTACAGAAGTTAATTTGAGCCTAACCAGAAATGCATTTTGACACAATTAGATGCTATACTTCAGTTCATTCATCATTGTAATCATTTTGTAATAGCCTGTAAGGCAGTGAGCCTTCCTTTGAGTTGTAGACCTTTTGTAATTGAGCAGTGAGCTCTAAGCAATGTGCCTAAATGCAAGTGCATTCCCTTATGTAATATTATCATACTTCTAGCCATAGTATAATAATATTATGGGTACTCAATCCCATCATGGATTTCCCCTTTCTAGGTTTCCACATAGAAATATTGGTGTTATGGTTGTGTGGTTGTTTTTATTTTATGTTTCCACATTTCACTTTCTTTCTTATGGATCTGGTGGTTTGAGAATCAAGTAAATAAGTTTTAAAATTAGAAAACAATGATTCACTCTGCCCCTCTTAGTGTTCATTCCAACAATTGGTATCAGAGCTTAGTACCTCAAAAGAAGCCTAACAACTTGAGGAAGATCTAGATGATTGAATCAATGGACTGGTTTGTAGAGATAACTTAGTGTGGCACTTGAAGATCTTGGTGTAGAAAGAAAAGAAGTTCCTTGAAAAGAAATTTGAATCCAGCTAAAGACTACATTGAGACATTGAAAGATCAAGTGAGCACTTCTAGACACAAGTGTCATGCCCAAACTTTTGGGCACAAACGGAATAATTTTTTTTAAAAAAAAATACTTAACCTAGTACGACTAACCTATTATAAATAATGCAAACTAGTTTAGTCTCAACTATGTATTGAGTAAATCAACACCACTAAATTAATTAGGCGATAATTAATCTAAATTATGAACAAGCTAATATCTCTCCAAAAGGGTTATTGCTATTCTTACTTTAATAAAAGATTAAAGTCTCAAACTTAACAATTAATCTCAAATTTAAATGATCAATATTTATCTTACAGTTCTTAAATTACGGTGGGTCTAAAATTGATTTACCCTAACTCTTTGATTAATAAATCTATTAAATAAAATATCCATTAATGAAAATGTGTCTAATAAGTTTCAAAATAAATGGACCAACAGGGCACTACATAAATCATTATGTTTTCCCAAGGGATTATCCTACCCATCGTATTAAATTCTTCTCACTAAATGCTCCTACATTCATTTATTAATTAAAAGAACATTCCTTATTTTACAAATAACCATTTGACCCCAAATAAATATAGAAATTAAACTACTTTTATATATATATATATATATATATATATATATATATATATATATATATATATATATATATATATATATTTATACATATGCTTAAGAATATAATCTAAAGGGAAGGTGGGTTTTTTTTTTTTTTTATTATATTATTCAACCCCTTTCAATACACTCCCACCACACACATACTTATTTTAAATTCTATGTGTGTTTGCCCTAACCCGAAACTAGGGTTAGGGCAAATAAGTTAACATTTATTATCCCCTTCTTTTTTTTCTTTTGTGTTGTGTGTGTGTGTGTGAAGTTCTATTTTATTTTGTGTGTGTGTGTGCAGGTGAAGGTTGGTCAGCGGCCATGGGAGGCGGCATGCAGGGCCGAACCGGAAGCATTTTTTTTTGGTTCATGGCAGAGGAAGGAGGCCGGGCGGGGGTTTATCTTTGCTCACGGGGGAGGAAGGAGGCGGTGCGAGAGTGCCGCGAGCTACGGCACCCATAGTCTGTGGACGACGCTACCCACAGCTGCGGGTTCCGCAGCCTATGGACGATGTCGCCCACAGCTGCGGCTCCCGCAGCCTGTGGGTGTCGCCGCCTAAGGCTGCGGCCCCCCCGTTTTCCATTCGCCAAATTTTTTTTAAAACCCCTTTTTTTTGTGTAAAAAAAAAACGTAATACTTATTTTTTTATTTTTATTTTTCTATATATATATATATAGGTAAGAAAAGATATATAGCTTTATTTTGAAATATGCAGATTTCACAAATAATGAATTTTATATATATATATATATATATATATATATATTAGAATGGCTTGTTTAACAAGCTTATTAGTTTTCTCCCCTTTTTTTTGTGTTATTAAATCTGTAATTACATCACTGTTTTCTTTTTTTTTATAAACAGATTTTTGGATTGACATTTAAAGGAGTAAAATATATATATATACATATATTGCTACATTTTTAAACTATAACTCGTTTAGGCCTTCTTTTGAGTTTATTATTTTTGTATATCTCTAAAATGCATTCAAGGATTTCCTAATGTTATTTGCAGTTTGAATAATGGGGAAAATATATATTATTTTTTTGTTTTAAAAAAAAGGGTTGAAGTAATACATGTTGATTATTCTGTTTTTGTTTAAAAACAGCATTCTGCAACTAACATTTACAATACATACTAACAACAACTTAATATATATATATTTTTTTTGTAGGCAAATTTAAGACTAGAACTATATGCTATATTTTTTTTTTTTATGAAATAAACTACTACTATAGGGTTTATTTTCTGCTTTAAATGAAAGTAAAAATGACAGATTTAATTAAATTTGCAGCAACATAAATAACATAAAGGAAAATGTAGTAACAACTAAATTTTATTTTCAGAATACTCCAAAAATGCATCTACTTCTTTTTTTTGTAAAACATGAAGATTTAAATACAAGCTAATAACCAAAGTAGGAAAATATATATATTTCTTTAGCAAATGTAAATACAAAGTAAATATGAATACAAATGGGTTTGAAAACCCAACAATATTTTCCTTTCCATGGTAATATGAATAAAATAATACATATCCATTCTTGAAAATAAATACAACATAGCTCACATTTTTTTTTTATACAAGCAACAATATTGAATACATTTTTTTTTCCTTAAAACTTTTCTGCAACACAAAATAGCAACAAAGCTCTTTATTCTTTCTTTTCCCATCCCAAGCAACATGCAATAAAAATACAACTTGACCATGGAGAGCTCACCTCCCAGCCTAGGCTTACTAGAAGCCACCCCCGAGCTTGGAGAACCAAGCACTAGATGGGATACAAACAAGCAAACAACATAACAAATAAGGCAACACTCAACATGCATCTTCCCATCCCAAGCTACACTTTCACCACATCTTGTGATGATCTTTCCATGGGTGGAAGTGGACCAAGTACCATTGGGGAGATTGCAAGCCAAAATACAACTCAAGCCACCTCATGGCAATACACAATACAACAAAAGATGCACCTCCACACCTTATGCCCCCCAAAGGCTCAAAGGCCATATTTTCTCCCCTTATGTCCCCCAAATGCATACACAAGGCTATGCAGCAAGGGTCACAAAGGACACCCTTGAGATCACTCTCCTTAAGGAGAGCCTCTCACCCAAGGCTGTCATGCTTCTTCCACCCCAAGACTCTCCTACTCTCCCAAGAGTAGGAGGTCTTGGACACTCCCAAAACATCAAGAACAACATAAACAAAACATAGTAATGAAAACTCACATTTTTCTTCTACAACAATTTACATAAACACATCTCTTTCAACAAGCATTTCTTTCTTTCAAAAAAAAAATAACATAAACAACATAAACAAAGGAAATAAAACCAACCTTATTCTGCCAATAGGTATGTTAGGTTTAGTTGGGGATGAGCTGCCCAAATCCACACAAACTTTGCTCCAATCTTTCCCCAAAAATTCTATTCTACAACTAACAAGTGCATAATCTCCAACAATGGAGAGTGGGTGATTACTCACTAAGTCTCTAATTCTTTCCTAAGAAGGCCTCTCACACACTTCCCAACCCCTTGGGTGAGGTGAGAGTTCCCATTGGTTGCTCTTCCCAAACTCTTACACATTACTAAAATTGGAAGGGGAAAAGGTGAGAGAAAATGGGGAAGAGAGTTTGACATCAAAAGGGAAGGTTGTCTATCCTAGGAGGAACCTTCTAAGTTGAATTTTCGCTCACCTTGGAAAAACCACTTTTTGAGGTGACTAAACAGTCACACGGGAGTAGTCACATGTTTCAAAATACCCCTAACCCATAGGTATACCCTTTGGACCTTTGGAAAAGCCCTAAAACTGACCCTAGGAGTCCATTTAACCCCTTAGAAACCCAACTGAAGTTAACCTACGGGTCAACCTTGAGTTGACCACTCCCAAGACTCCCTACCCAAGGCAAATTTGGGACCACACTCATGAGTTTGAATGGATTTGGTAGAAACAAAACTCCCTCCAAGAGACAAGTCAAAATCAATGACACTAATCATCACATGTGTCAAGTGACACAATAAAATACAATATAAAAATCACACATGGAATTTGTCTCTTGTAGGATTACACATATACATAAAAATCAATTTTAACACTCAAGCATCATACACATCACAAATAAAATACATTACAAATGGGGTGTTGTCTCTCCACATAGACAACCCCTTGCTTAACAAACGTACATTGGTCTAGGTTTGGTTCTCCATATAAATTCCATGGTCACATGGATAATTTTCCTGCGCATCTCAATTAACACATTAGTCATTCCAAATAATCACAATTATACATAATTAGATTCATGGATTTCATTGCACATCAAACACTCATACATTTGGCAACAATAAATTCAAAATATCATTCATTCAAATTTGATTCCACATAAGCAATTAACATAATTCTCAAAATTGAACCATTCATGAAATAAGCATCATTTTTCTATCATCCAAAATGAAGTCTTGCAATTCCAATAATGCCATTCACCATTTCAAAGTAATTCTATCCTAGCAACATATAAAGTTTCATAATCATCAAGCATAAAATAAAGCATCATCATATGTCAATGTGATCCAAATCATGGAGTCATATAGGTTCTAAATCCATAAAGCATAAAATAAAGCATCCATAATAGTCTCAATATGTAAATAACTGAAAATGTCAAACTGAGTCGGGGTAGGGCCTCACAACAAGAGAAAGGAATTGATGGACAAGCTCAAGGAAAAATAAGAACAAAGCATTGATAATCAAGCCCTACAAGACAAGATAGATGAAAGTTGGATAGGAAGAATGCAACCTTGAAGAATGAGATGCAATCCATTATAATGAAGCTAACAAAGGAGATTGAAAACCGAAAGAAGAATGAAGAAAATTTGATATAGTCATTGAAGGATAGATTGAATGAATGTTGGAGATTGACATATGAGAATGATTAGTTTAAGATTGAATTGGTTAAAATAAATAATGATGGACAAGAACTTGAAAGGGAGATAATAATTATGAGAGATGAGATGACTATTGTTAATAAGTACAAAGAAAAGTTTAGAGCTTCGGTATTAAGTAGTTCAGCTAGAGTAGAGCTATCTTGGTGTAACGCGTGTTGCATATTTGTTGGGATGATTTTGGTGATTAGTTTTGTGTTTAAGGTGATTAGGTCGACTTATGGGAAGCCAATTATCTTCTTGTTTTGGTTCACATTTGGATTTGTGGATGGATTGAGCCAACTTTGTGATAGATGTTTCATGTTGCATGTTATGCAGTTTTTGGAAGCCGACTTAGTAAATGATTCTTTTTGTTGGTGTGGATATATAAGATTAATTTGGTTGATCATTTTGTAAAAAGTGATGAGCATGGGAGGCTTGTAAAAGTGAATTTGTTGGTATTTTGGTATGGTTTTGTCATTGATGTCAACAGCTATCAATACTTATCAACTCTGGCACTTTGAAGAATTGACAATGTTCATGGCAAGCAAGTGACTTATGCACAGTCACTGATATCTGGTACATTGGTAGGCTTATCTATTCAAGATTAGCACGACATGCTTTGAAGATGATTTATTATTGTTATAAATGCATCAAGCCAACATGTTGAATCAGTTATTGCATCGATTATTGATTTACTTGTAAAATGTTTTATTTTAATATCCTTTAGAGCCGACCTACTAAAATTGATCTTAGGTTATGATATAAATGTAAGATCTTATTTGTAAGATCATATGTGTGGAATGCGAAGGAAGAAGTAATTTGGTATATGTTAATAAGCAGAGATTTACACGCAGACATCATTTGAAGGTTGAAGGAAGGTTCTTTTGTGAAGACAATCAGAACTACACTGGTATTGAATCCACCAGAGAAAGATGCTATTTTGAGAAGTACATATTTATTTGATTTAACCATCCAATTGTAGTCATTGTGACTCCTACTTGTATTTGAGAAATGAGCTCTAAGTGCTTGGCCTTTCTGCATGTGTAGACCCCATTTGTATACACATACTATCTACAATAGTATCATCTGATTGTGGGTAAGGTTTCCCATCGTGGTTTTTCCCCTTACAGGGTTTCCACGTACAAATATTGGTGTTATGTGTTGTGGATGTTATTGTCTTTCTATTTCATGAATTAATCCTTACCAGTACTATAATTAACTGATAAACTGTCTACTAACATAAAAGTATAGTCTACCAGTATTAAGCATTAAAGTTGGCTAAGTTATTTTTGGTTTGAATTTATTTGACAACTGATTCACTCCCCCCCTCTTAGTTGTCTCTGGGACCTAACAATTGGTATTAGAGCTTTGTCCTCTTTTGCAAAAGTTTAATAGCTTGAGGAGATCCAATGTCTACTAACTATTTCAGGAAGGACATTCCTAAACTTGATGGAACTATGGAATATGGAAGATCAGGATGGAGACACATATGAATTGCATTGGAAAGGACATCTGGGATGTTACAAAGAATGGCTATACTACTCCTATTCAGAATCAGCCTAATCCACCAAACTTGGCTAAAGATGAAGAAAATGATTGCAAAGCAAGAGAAGCACTTTTGAGCGCATTATCAAATCAGCAAATCATGGGATTATTAGATAGATCAACTGCTAAAGCTATTTGGGACCATTTGGAAACATTGAATGAAGGACATTAAACAATTAAAATTGCATAACTTGAAAGCTTCCAGGTCAGGTATGAAATTCTGAAAATGGAAGAAGATGAAAGGATTTCTGCTTTTATGGAAAGAGTTAATGAAATTGTTTTGGGTATTAAATGTTGTGCAGGAACCTTAAGTGAAGATGAAATTGTTTCAAAATTTTGAAGAGGATTGCTACCGGCATATAAAATGAAAGTTACTACTATAAATGAGTTAAGAACAATGCCTAATACATCAGTAACTAGGGATACATTGATTGGAAAACTTTCAGCTTTTGAAATTGAGCAATTTGGTCCTATTGGTACTATAAAGATAGATTTAGCTTTTAAGGCATCAACATCATCTGTACTATAATTTGACAAATCTAATTAGAAAGCCTTTTATGCAAGAGAACTTGAGGAAAGCAGGAGAGAAAATGAAGAACTTGAAGAACTTGAAGCACCATTTGCAAGAAAAATGCCTAAAGGTCCAATTGGGAGTAAGTATGAAGGTAAGGAACCCTTTAAATGCTTTAACTATAATAAGATTGGTCATATGGCTTCTAGATGCCTTGATAGATATGCTAGACTAAGAGAAGAAGCTAGAAGAACATGCAAGCCTAACCGTGAATATCACAGATACAGATTTAAGAAGAATAAAGATAAATCTTATTATCTTGCTGATGAAGGAGTCACTAATGATTCTGATGCAGATCCGATAGACAATGGAAGGGTTTTTGTTGCTATAACATAATATCAACCAGCACCTACTAGTCAACCAGTAGAATAGGCCCTGGCAGCTAAAATTGAAGTTAAGGATGAATGGATAATTGATTCAGGATGTTCACATCACATGACTGGTGATAAAGGTAAATTATTTAACTTTCAAGAATATAATGGAGGCCTAGTAAGATTTGGAGATGACAAAGCTTGTTTAATCAAAGGAAAATGTACAATATCTCTTGATGGTAAGCATAATACTAACAATGTTTACTATGTAGAAGATTTAAAGCATAATCTTTTGAGTGTTGATAAATTAATTGAGAAAGGATTTCAGTTACAATTCAAGAATGGTAAATGCAAAATTATGAACAGAGCTGGTTTGGAAATTGAAACCGGTAATCAAACTAGAGGCAACATTTTTCATTTGAATAACAATGAAAAGACATGCTTGATTGCACACATTGATGAAAGTTGGCTTTGGCATAAGAGACTCTATCATGTGAATTTTGATTGCATGGTAAAAATTAGTACTACTAAGGCAGTTAGAGATTTACCTAAAATTGTTAAACCTCACAATCCCGTATGTAAGGAATGTCAATTTGGAAAACAAGTTAGAGCATCTTTAAAAGTATTCTAGAAAAATCAAATAATGCTCTTGACTTAATCCATACTGATTTATGTAGTCCAACTAGAACTAGAAGTTTACAAGGTGATAGATATTTCATGCTAATCATTGATGACTACTCCAGAATGTGTTGGGTTACTTTTCTCAGAGAAAAATCATAAGCACTTGGGAAGTTCAAAATATTCAAAACAATGGTAGAGAATGAAACTGACAAGAAAATCAAATGTTTGAGATCAAATCAAGGAGGTGAATTTACATCTAAGGAATTTAATGCATTCTATGAAGTGAATGGAATCAGAAGACAATTATCAGCACCCTGAACACCAGAGTAGAATGGAGTTGTAGAAAGGAAAAACAAAACTATCTTGGATGCAACTAGAAGTATGTTATCAGAAGCAAATCTTCCACATGTATATTGGAGAGAGGGAGTAAGCACAATGGTCTATACATTCAAAAAAGTTCACATCAAAGGTGAAACCAGTAAGACCCCTCATGAACTATGGTTTGGCATTAGTCCTACTCTTAAATATTTCAGAATATTTGGTAGTAAATGCTATATTAGAAGAGATGAGTATATCGGGAAATTTGATCCTAGCAGTGATGAAGGAATATTTCTTGGTTATTCATCTAAGAGCAAGGCATACAAATGTTTTAACAAGAGATTGCAAAAAATTGTTGAGAGTACAAATGTGAAGATTGATGAACAATTTAGAGGAACTTCAAGGTATATAGACTCTGAACCGGCAACAAAGATACTGACAAATGAACCTACATTGAACCCATCAGTATAGAATGAAGATCCAGTTACATCGGTATCATCTGAAAAATTCCACTGTAATTGAGGAATAACAGCAAACGAGGACACCTTGGTATGTAAGACTGAATCACTCTGAAGATCAGATAATTGGAAACAAGTATAAAGGAGTTATGACAAGAGGAAGACTGGAAAATGAAGAGGTATGTCTTATTTCTCAAATTGAACCATCATCAGTATATGAGGCATGTGAAGATAAACATTGGATTAAAGCTATGGAAGAATAATTAGAGCAAATTGAGAAGAATAACACATGGACATTAGTTCCTTGGCCTAAAGACAAAAATGTGATTGGAACTAAATGGGTATTCAGAAACAAACTTAATGAAGATGGTAAGGTAGTCAGAAATAAAGCAAGACTAGTGTGTAAAGGATATTCTCAGAAAGAAGGAATTGATTATAATGAAACCTTTGCACCGGTAGCCAAAATTGAGGCAGTCAGATTATTCTTGGCTTTTGCAGCACACAAGAACTACAAAGTATATCAAATGGATATTAAATGTGCATTTCTGAATGGAGATCTTGAAGAAGAATTTTACATTGAGCAACCTGATGGATTTTCTTTGATAGATAACAAAGATATGGTTTGCAGGTTAAGAAAAGCTTTGTATGGGTTGAAACAAGCTCCAAGAGCTTGGTATGCAAGATTGGATAAGTATCTTTTGAAGATTGGATTTTCTAAAGCTAATGCTGACAACAACTTATACTATAAAGTGACTAATGATGACATCTTGGTTATAGAAGTTTTTGTTGATGATATAATCTTTGGAGGAGAAGATGGATTATGTAAAGACTTTTCTATTGAAATGCAACAAGAATTTGAAATGTCTATGATTGGAGAAATAAAATTCTTTTTAGGATTGCAGATTTCACAGACTGATAAAGGTATATTCTTGAGTCAATCCAAGTACTTGAAGGAGTTACTAAAGAAATTTTAGATGAACTCTAAATCGGTAAGCACACCTATGACTACAAATGACAAATTATCACTAAGGGATGAATCTACACTTGTTAATCCGACTAGGTGTAAATCTATGATAGGAGGTTTACTGTATTTAACACAAACTAGACCTGATATTATGAATGTAGTATGTATTGTTTCAAGATTTTAGAGTAATCCTAGAGAAAATCATGAATCAGCACTAAAAAGGATTTTCCGGTACTTACAAGGCACTACAAATCTTGGTATATGGTATCCTAGAGATGAAAACATTGAATTATGTGCATACATATATGCAAATTGGGCAGGAGATGTGGATGATAGAAAAAGAACCACCGGTGGAGCATTTTTTCTTGGAAGTAGATTAATTTCTTGGTTGAGTAAGAAACAAAGTTGTATATCTTTGTCAACAACAGAATCAGAATATGTTGCAGCAACAACTAATTGTACACAGGTATTATGGCTTAAGCAAATGTTGAAAGACATAAAGGTAAAATGCAAGGAGCCTATAACTATCTATTGTGATAACACTATAGCAA
This sequence comes from Cryptomeria japonica, assembly GCF_030272615.1. Classification (NCBI taxonomy): domain Eukaryota; kingdom Viridiplantae; phylum Streptophyta; class Pinopsida; order Cupressales; family Cupressaceae; genus Cryptomeria; species Cryptomeria japonica. The sequence goes on along the minus strand of NC_081411.1, from coordinate 60,085,094 downwards.
TTGATATATTTAAGAATCCGATATTACATTCTAAAACCAAACATGTTTCTATCAAACTAAATTTTCTGAAAGAGAATGTTGAAACAAAAGAAGTAAAATTAGTTTCTGTGAATACTAAAGAGTAGATTGCAAATATTTTCACTAAACCTCTTCCTAAGGAGACCTTTGAATATCTCAGAGACCAGCTTGGGGTCATACCCTCACCGGTAGAGACTAAGAAAGTTGATGTTTGTCATCAACCGATATAATTAACAGAGAAATCTTTTACTTCGACTTTGATGAGGAAGCTACTTCTTAGGGGGAGTAGTTGGTATACTGAATTGGTTGGTATTTTATTATGGTTCTATCATTGATGTCAATGTTAGGTCCCAGAGACAACTAAGAGGGGGGGTGAATCAATTGTCAAATAAATTTAAACCAAAATCAACTTAACCAACTTAATGCTTAATACCGGTAAACCAGTTTAGTATGCCGGTAGATAGTGTTAACAGTTAATTGCTATACCAGTAAATATTAATGCATGAAACATAAACACAAAGTCATCCACAACACATATCACCAATATTTGTATGTGGAAACCCTGTAAGGGGAATAAACCATGATGGGAAGCCTTACCCACAATCAGATGATACTACTATAGATAATAAGTGTAAATAAATGGGGTCTACACATGCAGAAAGGCCAACAACCTAGAGCTCACTGCTCAATCACAAAATGGGAGTCACACTGACTATAGTTGGATGGTTAAATCCAATAAGAATGTACTACACAAAAATAGCATCTTCATATGTTGGATTCAATACCAGTGTAATGCTGATATGCTTCCACAAAAACCTAACTTCACCTTCAAATGATGTCTTCGTGTATAGCTCTGCTTAATCTCGCATATACCTTCTCTTAATTCTTTTTCACATTCCACATTCGATCTTACAAATAAGATCTTACATTTATACCATAACCTAAGACCAATTTTAGTAGGTTGGCTCTACAAGATATTACAATAAAACATTTTACAAATAATATAATATCCGATGCAATAACCAATTAAATGTGTCGGCTTAACGCATTTACAACAATAATAAATCATCTCCATAGCGTGCCATGCTGATCTAGAAAAGATAAACCTACCGGTATAACCCTAGCTTACCCTGGACCTATTTGCCGGTAAAAGTAAATATGCAAATATGATTATACCAATGATTAATTCTTCAAAACAAAGTGTCCACATGATGTCTTTGACATTACTAGGTGTCTTCCATATCATTCCAAGTGCTGGTGATCATTATATCCCGTTGGTGAACCATATACCATTAACTGTGCAATAGTTGCTTGCCGGTGAATGTTGTTGGATCTCTAGAGTGCTAGTGTTTTAGTAGGTGTCGACATCAATGACAAAACTATACCAAAATACCAGCAATCTCCCCCTTTGGCATTCATGGCAACACAAGATGGAAAAACCATCAAAGTGCCAAAAACCAAAAACCAACAATCTCTCCAAAAAGATCATAACCAGAATATAGAGAGTAATAGTCTCTCTCAAACAACAATCTCTCCCCTTGGGAGTAACATGTGTTTGTCCAAAGATTTTCAATACCAATCTCTCCTTAAAAGATAATGTGTTTTTCTATAGATATCTCTCCCCCTTTGACATCAAATGCCAAAGTTATAATAATAAAACCAAGTTCATATACAAAATACCAACTACTCCCCCTGAGAAGTATCTTCCTCATTAAAGACCAGAGTGAAAGATTTGTCTTTTAGTTCTGCTGGTTGATGATAATCATCAACTATCTAAGTCTCTACCGGTGGTGGTATGACTCCAAGCTGATCTCTGAGATATTCAAAAGTCTCCTTAGGCAAAGGTTTTGTGAAAATATCTGCAAGTTGTTCTTTAGTATTCACATAAACCAGTTTTATCTCCTTTTCTTCAACTTTTTCCCTTAGAAAATTCAATTTGATAGAAACATGTTTTGTTCTAGAATGTAATACTGGATTCTTAGATATATCAATTGCTGCAGTGTTATCACAATATATAGTAATAGGTTCTTTGCATTTTACCTTTATGTCTTTCAACATTTGCTTAAGCCATAGTACCTGTGTACAGTTAGTTGCTATTGCAACATATTCTGATTCTATTGTTGATAAAGATGTACAACTCTATTTCTTACTCAACCAAGAAACTAATCTCTTTCCAAGAAAGAATGCTCCGCCGGTGGTGCTTTTTCTATCATCCACATCTCCTACCCAATTTGCATCTGTGTATGCACATAGATCAAAATTTTCATCTCTAGGATACCATAATCCAAGATTTGTAGTGCCTTGTAAGTACTGGAAAATCCTTTTTACTGTTGATTCATGATTTTCCCTAGGATTACTTTGAAATCTAGAAACAATACATACTACATTCATAATATTAGGTCTAGTTTGTGTCAAATACAGTAAACCTCCTATCATAGATTTGTATCTAGTTGGATTAACATGTGTAGATTCATCCCTTTGAGATAATTTATCATTCGTAGTCATAGGTGTGCTTACCAGTTTAGAGCTCTCCATCCCAAATTTATTTAGTAACTCTTTCAAGTACTTGGATTGACTCAAAAATATACCTTTGTCAGTTTGTGAAATCTGCAATCCTAAAAAGACTTTTATTTCTCCAATCATAGACATTTCAAATTCTTGCTGCATTTTAATAGAAAATTCCTTACATAGTCCATCTTCTCCTCCAAAGATTATATCATCAACAAAGACTTCTATAATCAAGATGTCATCATTAGTTATTTTGTAATATAAATTGTTGTTTGCATTTCCTTTAGTAAAACCAATCTTTAAAAGATACTTATCCAATCTTGCATACCAAGCTCTCGGGGCTTGTTTCAGTCCATACAAAGCTTTTCTTAACTTGCAAACCATATCATTGTCATCTATCAAAGAAAATCCATCATGTTGTTCAATATAGACTTCCTCTCCAAGATCTCCATTCAATAATGCACATTTAATATCCATTTGATAAACTTTGTAGTTCTTGTGAGCTGTAAAAGCCAAGAATAATCTGACTGCCTCAATTCTAGCTACCGGTGCAAAGGTTTCATTGTAATCAACTCCTTCTTTCTGATAATATCCCTTACACACTAGTCTTGCTTTGTTTCTGACAACCTTACCATCTTCATTAAGTTTGTTTCTAAAAACCCATTTGGTTCCAATTACATTTTTATCTTTAGGCCGGGGAACTAATGTCCAAGTATTATTTTTCTCAATTTGTCCTAATTCTTCTTCCATAGCTTTAATCCAAAATTTATCTTCACATGCCTCATTAACAGATGATGGTTCAATTTGAGAAATAAGACATACCTTTTCATTTGCCAATCTTCCTCTTGTCATAACTCCTTTAAATTTGTTTCCAATTATCTGATCTTCAGAATGATTCAATCTTACATACCGGGGTGTCTTAGTTTGTTGTTGTTCTTCAATTACTATGGAATCCTCTGATGATACTGGGGTAACTGGATCTTCATTCTGTACTAGTGGATTTAGTGTAGGTTCACTTGTCATAGTTTCTGTTGCCGGTTCAGAGTCTATATACCTTGAAGTTCCTCTAAATTGTTCATCAACTTTTACATTTGTGCTCTCAACAATTTTCTGCAATCTCTTGTTAAAACATCTATATGCCTTGCTCTTAGATGAATACCCAAGAAATATTCCTTCATCACTTCTAGGATCAAATTTGCCAATATATGCGCCTCTTCTAATATAACATTTACTTCCAAATATTCTGAAATACTTAAGAGTAGGAGTATTACCAAACCATAGTTCATGAGGGGTCTTACCGGTTTCACCTTTGATGTGAACTTTGTTGAATGTATAGACCCCTGTGCTAACTACTTCTCTCCAATATACATGTGGTAGATTTGCTTCAGATAACATACTTCTTGCTGCATTCAAGATAGTTATGTTTTTCCTTTCAACAACTCCATTCTGATGTGGTGTCTGAGGTGCTGATAGCTATCTTTTGATTCCATTCACTTCACAGAATGTATTAAAATCCTTAGATATGAATTCCCCTCCTTGATCTGATCTTAAACATTTGATTTTCTTACCGGTTTCATTTTCAACCATTGCTTTGAACAGTTTGAACTTTCCAAGTGCTTCTAATTTTTCTCTGAGAAAAGTAACCCAACACATTCTAGAATAATCATCAATAATTAGCATGAAATATCTATCACCTTGTAAGCTTTTAGTTCTAGCTGGACCACATAAATTAGTGTGAATCAAATCAAGAGCATTATTGGATTTTTCTGGAATACTTTTGAAGCTAGCTCTAACTTGTTTTCTAAATTGACATTCTTTACAAATTGTATTCTGAGATTTCACTATTTTAGGTAGATCTCTAACTGCCTTAGAAGTACTGATCTTCACCATGCAATCAAAGTTTACATGACAGAGTCTCTTATGCCATAACCAAATTTCATCTATATGTGCAATCAAGCATGCCTTTTCACTATTATTCCAATGAAAGATATTACCTCTAGTTTGATTATCTGTCACAATTTCTAAACCAGTTCTATTCATGATTTTGCATTTTCCATTCTTAAATTGTAACTAAAATCCTTTCTCAACTAATTGACCAACACTTAAAAGATTATGTTTTAATCCTTCAACATAGTAGACATTGTCAGTGTTATGCTTACCATCAAGAGATATTGTACCCTTACCTTTGATTGAATAGGCTTTTTCATCTCCAAATCTTACTAAACCTCCATTGTATTCTTGAAAGTTCAAGAATTTACCTTTGTCTCCTATCATATGATGTGAGCATCCTGAGTCAATGATCTATTTATCTTTTACTTCAACTTTGGCTGCTAGGGCTTGTTCTACCGGTTGAGCAGTAGGTGTTGGTTGATCTTCTGTTATAGCAACAAAAACCCATCAATTATCTACTGGATCCTCATCAGAATCATCAGTCACACCTTCATCAGCAATGTAACAAGATTTGTCTTTGTTCTTCTTAAATCTATATTTATGATATTCAGGATTAGGCTTGTATGTCCTTCTAGCTTCTTCTCTTAGTCTAGCATGTCTATCAAGGAATCTTGAAGCCATATGACCAATCTTATTGCAGTTGAAACATTTAAAGGGTGCTTTACCTTCATACTTACTTCCAATAGGACGTTTTGACATTTTCCTTGCAAATAGTGCTTCAAGTTCTTCAAGTTCTTCATTCTCTTTCCTAGTTTCTTCAAGTTCTCTTGCATAAAAGGCTTTCCAAGCTGATTTGTCAAATGATGGAGCAGATGATGTTGATGCTCTAAAGGCCAAATCTATCTTTATAGTAGCAATAGGACCAAATTCCTCAATTTCAAAAGCTGAAAGTTTTCCAGTCAATGTATCCCTAGTTATTGATGTATTAGGCATTGTTCTCAACTCATTTATAGTAGTAACCTTCATTTTATATGCTAGTGGCAAACCTCTTAATATTTTTGAAACAATTTCATCCTCACTCAAGGTTACTCCACAACATTCAATACCCAAAACAATTTCATTTACTCTTTCCATAAAAGCAGAAATCCTTTCATCTTCTTCCATTTTCAGATGTTCATACCTAACTCAGAAGCTTTCAAGTTTTGTAATCTTGATTGAGGAATCTCCTTCATTCAGTATTTCCAAATGATCCCAAATAGCTTTAGCAGTAGACCTATCTGATAATCCCATGATTTGTTGATCTGATAAAGCACTCAAAAGTGCTTCTCTTGCTTTGCAATCATTCTCCTCATCTTTAGCTAAGGTAGTTGGAGCAGTTTGACTAGCTACAACAGCAGTATAACCATTCTTTGTAACTTCCTAGATGTCTTTACCAATGCAATTTAGATGTGTCTCCATTCTGATTTTCCATATCCCATAGTTGGTTCCATCAAGTTTAGGACTGTCCTTCCTGAAATAATTAGTAGTCATTGGATCTCCTCAAGATGTTAAACTTCTGCAAAAAGAGGACTAAGCTTTGATATCAATTGTTAGATCCCAGAGATAACTGAGAGGGGGGGGTGAATTAGTTGTCAAATAAATTTAAACCAAGATCAACTTAACCAACTTAATGCTTAATACCGGTAAACTAGTTTACTATGCCAGTAGACAGTGTTGATAGTTAATTTCTATATTGGTAAAGATTAATGCATGAAACATAAACACAAAGTCATCGACAACACATAACACCAATATTTGTACGTGGAAACCCTGTAAGGGGAAAAACCATGGTGGGAAACCTTACCCACAATCAAATGATACTACTGCAGATAGTAAGTGTAAATAAATGGGGTCTGCACATGCAAAAAGGCCAATAGCCTAGATCTCACTGCTCAATCACAAAATGGAAGTCACACTAATTACAGTTGGATGGTTAAATCCAATAAGAATGTACTGCACAAAAATAGCATCTTCATATGTTGGATTCAGTACCAGTGTAATGCTGATATGCTTCCACAAAAACCTAACTTCACCTTCAAATGATGTCTTCGTGTATAGCTCTGCTTAATCTCGCATATACCTTCTCTTAATTCTTTTTCGCATTCCACATTTGATCTTACAAATAAGATCTTACATTTATACCATAACCTAAGACCAATTTTTGTAGGTCGGCTTTACAAGGTATTACAATAAAACATTTTACAAACAATATAATATCAGATGCAATAACCAATTAAACATGTCGGCTTAATGCATTTACAACAATAATAAATCATCTCCATAGCGTGCCATGCTGATTTGGAAAAGATGAACCTGTCGATGTAACCCTAGGTTACCCTGGACCTATTTGTCGGTAAAAGCAAATATGCAAATATGATTATACCAATGATTAATTCTTCAAAACAAAGTGTCCACATGGTGTCTTCGACATTACCAGGTGTCTTCCATATCATTCCAAGTGTCGGTGATCATTATATCCTGCCAGTGAACCATATACCAGTAACTGTGCAATAGTTACTTGCTTGCTAGTGAATGTTGTTGGATCTCCAGAGTGCTAGTGTTTTAGTAGGTGTTGAAATCAATGAAAAAACTATACCAAAATACCAATAGTCAACACCTATCAATACTTATCAACTCTGGCACTTTTAAGAATCGATAATGTTCACAGGCAAGCAAGTGACTTATGCACAGTCACTGGTATCTGGTACACTGACAGGCTTATCTATTCCAGATCATCATGACATGCTTTGGAGATGATTTATTATTGTTATAAATGCATCAAGCCGACATGTTGAATCAATTATTGCATCGGTTATTGATTTACTTGTAAAATGTTTTATTGTAATATCCTTTAGAGCCGACCTACTAAAATTGGTCTTAGGTTATGATATAAATGTAAGATCTTATTTGTAAGATCATATGAGTGGAATGCAAAGGAAGAAGTAATTTGGTACATGCAAATAAGCAGAGCTTTACATGCAGACATCATTTGAAGGTTGAAGGAATGTTCTTTTGTGAAGACAATCAGAACTACACTAGTACTGAATCCAACATAGAAAGATGATATTTTGAGCAGTACATATTTATTGGATTTAACCATCCAATTGTAGGCAGTGTGACTCCTACTTGTGTTTGAGCAGTGAGCTCTAGGTGCTTGGCCTTTCTGCATGTGCAGACCCCATTTGTATACACATACTATCTGCAGTTGTATCATCTGATTGTGGGTAAGGTTTCCCACCATAGTTTTTCCCCTTATAGGGTTTTCACGTACAAATATTGATGTTTTGTGTTGTGGTTGTTATTGTCTTTCTATTTCATGCATTAATCCATACCGGTACTATAATTAACTGATAAACTGTCTACCAACATAAGAGTATAGTTTACTGGCATTAAGCATTAAAGTTGGTTAAGTTATTTTTGGTTTGAATTTATTTTTCAACTGATTCACCCCCTCCTCTCAGTTGTCTCCAAGACCTAACATAATTTTCTAGTTTTGTGAATGTAATTGAAGGTTTTGGTGCTCTGGTATTTGGCAGAGCAAGTAAATAGAGCAAAGATATAGAACAATTGCAGGAGTTGATTTGATCCTAACCGAAATTGCATTTTGGCATAGTTAGATGCTATACTTCAGTTCATTCATCATTCTAATCATTTTGTAATATATTGTAAGGTAGTGAGCCTTCCTCTGGGTTGTAGCCCTTTTTTAACTGATTAGTGAGCTCTAGGTAGTGTGCCTGAATGCAGGTGCATTCCCCTTATGTAATATTATCATACTTCTAGCCATAGTATAATAATATTATGGGTAATCAATCCCACCATGGTTTTTCCCTTCCTGTGTTTCCACGTAAAAAACTTGGTGTTATGGCTGTGTAGTTATTTGCTTTATGTTTATGCATTTTACTTTCTTTATTATGCATCTGATGGTTTGAGAATAAGATAAATAAGTTTGCAAATTACAAAACACTAATTCAGGCTCCCCTCCCTCTCTCAGTGTTCATTGATTCCAAAAAAAATTGCATATCAATCCCTTGTATGCAATGAATATTGAAATTATGCATGCAAAGTAGGAATTCATGCCGAATGACCTAGTTGTTTCCACATTTCTCAACTTAAAAATCCAGATTGTCACTTATAATCTTTGCCGAATTAACCATTGTTCCTCTTATACAATGCTAGATAAAAAAAACATCTATCCTTTAAACAAGGTTCCCTAAGGAATCCCCATCACTCAATTGAGTAGGAATATCAATTCATTATATTCATCTTTAAAATCCATACACATAAGCCTTTTAGGTGCCTTAGAATGGTGAGGCCTTGGCTCAATCATCCATTCTTTATTTATAATTGGCATGGACACATCTTCCTTCATTTTATATTTGGCATCATACTCATCCTTGGTTCTTTCTTTCATATCCACACTCTTGGGAATTACAAATACTTCCATAATTGCATCCTCAGTGAGGTAGGCAAGAGTTACCCCTTTGTATGATCAGATCATCCTAGGAATTGGATCATAATGCTTTGCACACTCCAAAATAATCTTCACTACACTATATGAATTGAGGAAAATCATTGTCTTGGTATATAAAACTCCTCATGATAATGGTAGAAAGGGGAGAAGCAAGTTGATTCCTCATTCCGAACATTCTCTTCCATATATGCTCCATGTCTAGGAATTCCATGTTTGTATCTATGAATCTGGATAAAATTCCTCTTGCACTATCTTCAATTGCTCTTTCCTCACATCGATTCCTAATTTAGACATACCACTTGTAGGAAACTCGAAGTCAATATCATGGAAAAACATCTAAATTGCTTATTTTAATAATTGTATAAGTTTTGATTTCTTTTGATTTAAAAAAAATTAGGATTAAAAATAAAAAATTCTAACAATATTCCTTATGAATTATGAAAATAAAATGAGAATTTGGTAAGAATAGGGTACAAAACCCTCATAAAACATTTATTTTCAGACTTGTATGAGGACATATTATAAAAACTAAGTCCAAAGACAATTCAGTATACTCAAAAAATTGTCAAAATAAGGTCAAAATAGTATACTAGAAGTTAGATTACACTTGGAAAAGGTGGGCAAGAGTTTGATTTTCAATTCTCAATTTCTGAAGGTACCCTTCCAAGGTCAATAATGACTATCAAAATTTTTGAAGACAACTTGCAACTAACATAAATCAATGTTTTGAAGAGGTTGTGGCTATATGAAGTGTTGACATTTGATGTATTTTACCTCTCCAAGGTGAAAATGGCCAAAGCTAGGTGCAAATAGAAGGTTGGTAATAAAAATTCAAGTTTGAAGACAACCTACAACTATGGAGATTCATATTTTAACAACAATAGGGTCTTAGAAAATGCCCTTAAACCTCCCCAAAATGATGCACAAACAAAATTGCCTGAGTATGGAGGTGGCTAGAAATGAAAAATAAGTTTGAAAATGTGATATTCCAACCAACAAGAGTGGTCAAATAACTTCTAGCTATGGAGTAAAATTTAGATTTGAGTGTGTATGCAACCTCTTATCATCAATGGCACCCAACATTATGCCCAAAATGTGGGGCAATTAGCCTCCCAAACAAAATTATAGTTTCCCAATAATGGCACCACTACCAAATTTGCAAAAAAATGTCGATTAATCAGACACTAAGCTTATTGTATCTCTCTCCAATGGTAATGCTTAGGATTGATTGGGCAAATAAATCCTTCAATCTACAACTTCAACTTAATAAATGGTGTCAAAAAATGACACTTAGGCGAAAATCACCCAATTGGGAACACCAATCAACCTCCAAATAGTGTCTTCAATCAGTCACATTAGCAAATATAATATTATTCTATTGTTGGCTAGGCATATTTAAACTAGTTTTTGCCTCAACATTTCACCACACAAGCAATGGAGATAAACATTTCCACTTTATACTTGCTTGGGAAAATCAATTTGCCTTGGAAAAATATTTTAATCATTGAATGATTTCTTCTTGACAATAAATAATTATTTTTGATCATTAAATAATTATTGTCAAGGCAAAAACATTTAAATCCTTCCACACTTGCATTTAGAATCGTTCAACTTCATCAAATTTGGGCCAACTGGGGAAAATTGCCCCATGTTTGGATAAAAATCCACATTAAAAATCATCATAAATCATCACAAAGGCCATTTGGGGAAAACCTATCCCCATCTAGATATATACAAATCTCTTCATTTTGCTCATTAAGTAAAAAATCCACCTTTTGGGAAAAATCAACCCACATCTAGATAATTCTCCACACCAATTTCAATCACAAAACACAATTTGGGGAAATTTGCCACTCATCAGGACAATCATCCACATCAATTTCTATTAAATTTTCTCACAAGCTCACTTGGGGAAAATCAACCGTTATCGGCATAACCAATTTCATCCGCATAAAACTTCATACATCGTTCCTAGGAAAAAATGTGGGTACTTAGGCAAAATTTGGGGCCTCTCATGGAAAAATATGGTCCATTGGGATAAATATCAGGACAGTTGGGAAAAAACACCCCCTATCAAGAATTTGAGTGGGGAAAATCATGGGTTATCCAAAATTTGTCCAAAAAACATAGAGAAAAATGTCCTCTATTAGGATAACTAATTTCTAGACCTCAATTAAAGGTTTTCCATTTGGAACTTGATGATTTTCACACTCAAAAATATCTAGTCATGTCAAATTTCATCATTATGCATCTTAGTCAACTGTACCTAAATTTGAGCAACAAAATTAGGGATTTCATTAGGATAAAGTGCAATTTTCACTTAATCCACCTCCTAGGAGTAATAAAATAACTCCTAAAGGACCTCTTGGTGCCTAGGCACAAAAAATATCACCGACTTAAACTGATTTAAACTCATGAAGCTCAAAAATCTAAACTTAGACAAAATTAGGATCACATACACATTTTAACATTTTACACACCCGATCCTACTCAAAAATCAAAACCCTAATACCTCTTTAGGCATGATCATATTTCAAAACTTGAGACTCGAGCATTTCAAAGCTTAAAATTTATGCCTAACTACTAAAACCCTAAACTAATATGACACAAAAAGCAGGAAAGAGGAGGGTCCTCATTTGCAATGGGGCAATGTGTGAAAAGGTCACAACATTATCCAATACCCCCAATATGGATTAATGATACTATGTAGAAGAGAACCAAAAAAATGTATTAAAGAGGAATAATTTGTAGTTTTCGATGAAGATTTCAAGATTCCTAGTAGTAAGAAAAAATGGGAAAGGAGGCTATCCACTATCACAGTTGACTAGAAGAAACATAGAATTGCACATGTGAAAATTATTATTTATTGATAAATTGAAAGCATATATACAAGGGATTAATTACCAAATTCAAGAACTAGATTTGGGAGTTCAAACTAGAAGTGAATAAAAGCATTCCTTGTAACAAAAAGTGTCATTTTTTTGGAATGAATGGAAAAATATGAGAGAATTGAAGAGGATATGAAAGCACAAGTTGCACAAATCACAACATATATTAACCACTTGGTTGGTCCTATTGATTTTTATTCTCCCTTTGCAAACCTAAATATAACATTAATAAGGATTCTCAAAATCTAGGCCCTGATGGCTTCATAGTAGTAGCAAAAGAATAGAGAGAGAGTTTGTAAGACATAGGAAAAAAGTTAATAAACAAAGCAATGTAGAGTTATCATACAATCAATTATGAAGCAAATTTTTATGATGAAGTGAGAATCAAATGATGTGGAAATATTATTGGTGCAGTCATTGGTTAGGAGGGATCTCAAAGAGATCAATTCAAATTAGTCAGCAAGAGTAAACACAAAGGAAACAAAAGGATATGATGGAGGAAATACAAAACAAAATGAATTATATCATGAAAACTAATTACAATCAACCAGTAACATCTGGGTTATAGTAACTGACTCACTGGCCTGCTACAATATGCTCAATTGTAGAATAGGTCACAACCGAGACCTCAAAACTAAAGATCTATCTTCTATGTTTTGTCTAATACCTTCAATTTTGCATTCAAATGCTTAGTTAAAATTATTTATATGATACAAGGGATAAAATGCCAAAGAACAAGACCAAACATGTGTTGGTATTTTGGTATGGTTTTGTCATTAATGTCAACACCTACTAAACACTTATCAACTCTAGCACTTTGAAGAATCAACAACATTCACCAGCAAGCAAATGACTTATGAACAGTCGCCGGTATCTAGTACACCAGTAGGATATAATGATCACCGACACTTGGAATGATATGGAAAACACATGGTTATGTCGAAGACATCATTTGGACACTTTGTCCTTAAGGTTTTTTATAATTGGCATATTCGTATTTGCATATTTGTTATTACCAGCAAACACGTCCAGGTTACACAGATAGGTTTATATTTTCCAGATCAGCATGGCACACTATGAAGATGACTTATTATTGTTGTAAATGCATTAAGCCGACATGTTGAATCAGTTATTGAATCGGGTATTAATTTATTTGTAAATTGATTTTATTGTATTATCCTTAATATAATATGATTGAACTCGGTGCAGAAGAGATACCAAAGATAAGGAAATTCTCAACACAACATATGACAAGGTTTATGTAAACCTTCTACACTTCGGACTTGCTCAGAGTCCTGGTGGGTATACCTTTGTGAACTAAATTCACACTTTCAAACATAAACCCACAGCAAACCAGTCCAGAAAACTAGTGGATTTAATCACCTTGAAACCGACTGAAACAAAAGAATGCAAATTATATTCATATTTAGTATTGTGACCAACAAAACATGTAATAGACAACTTCAATCAATACCAGTGCCATATCCAAGGACACAAAGTAATCTAAAATTCAAAGAACACTTCCGAAAACAAAATATCTTCACACATCCCATTGGCTCGACTTCTGTTAATCCTTATATGTGCCTAACAGTTATAAGAATTTATGCATATCAGATTAAACCATGATCATCAAGATTCAAAGTTCCTTACAAAGAATTCACCGGTAGGAATGATCCCCGCATCTTTAATTTCCCTCCTAAAGAGAAAAGCTAGCGAACACATCTACTAAAAATTGCCTTGTAACCCCATTCAAACGAAATAACCCTAGATTATTCAGAATGAAAACAATAAACAAATTGCAGGAATACTCGAAGACAACACAAAGTTTACTCAAAAGCTGATGGTCTGCATATTTATATTATTCTTCAAAGAAGTATTACAAAACTTTGGAATTTTCTCCATTACACTTAGAAAAGCTCAACTATGAATTTCAGCAGCATTTTCTTACAATTCTTTGCAATCCTTTTTCCTCTAGTCTTGGTATCCATTTATAACAATATGGATGCACAAAGCTTTGGACTTCTTGAGGAGAGTTTGTTACAATCATTTCTTTCAAAATAAAGAGGTTACAAGCTTTTCACAAAAATAGTTACAAGCTCTTTTCGGCCTCTGCAGTTTCCTCAACAGGCTATTCGGTTGTAACTTCTTCTACCTTTTCAGGGGCACTATCCAATTGTTTCGGATCATGGGTGGCATATTTTGTGGTCCACTCATCATACACATCATCGGTAGGCCATGAGAAATTAATCACCTTAGCTTTAGCCTTGGTCAACCTTTTCCAGGAGTTTCTCAATTTGTTGACTTCTGAATTGAGAAAACCATAATGTGCCTTAATTTTCTCTATCTCCTGTATTGTTATAACAAAGAAAGAAGCATCATCTAGATCAATAATTCCTTTAATTCTTGCTAAGATTTTGGCTTCTATCTCCTTAACCCATATTTGTTTATCCTTTAGTTGATCCGGGCTAGCAAAAACTCCTGGGAGCAACTCAAAAACCTGATCAGTATATTCCCTTTTGCACAAATTAACTTTCCTATCAACATTATCCACCTCTGTTGCTAAATGCACTAAATCTTTAGTGATGTCACAAGTGGATTTAATGATAGGATTGGACCCTGCTTCATCATAAGATGCACATATAAACTCTAAATCTTGCTCCCTAGGCCTCCACTTGTCAAAAATAGGTGTCAAAATGGCCTTATCTCCCCTGCGCTCATTCCATATATCTGAAATTTTACCCACATTAGTATATAGCAATGAGGCATTCATTGTATCTACAAAATTGGAAATTGTAGCCCTTACTCTCTCCTCATACTTCTTTGCATATAAGGCCTGAGCCTGTTTTAAATTTTCTAATTCTTGAGGAGTAATCTCAACCATTTGAGAGCTGGAGGGTGTTGGAGATGGTGGAAACTCAATGATAGGGCTAGTAGGTGGAGGTCTTGTAGGAGAAGAGGAGATCATCAGTGTTGAAGACTCACCTTGATGGTATTGTCTAGTCAACTAGCTCTGCAACTTAGCAATGATGCTATCCTTACCTCTTACCTCCTCCTTAGCACTGTTATAGGCCTAAAAAATTGTTTCCAACTTGACTTGGAGGATCTCTTTTTCTTTGGCTTCCTTTTCAGCTACTGCAACACTAAATTTTGCAGTCTCTAGCACAGTGCTAGGAGCTTCCACTACCCCTGTACTCTGTACTCTCTTCACCATCATCCCACCAAGGTAACTTGACCCTGGGGTATCTTTTCTTTTCTTACATTCATTTCTCTTGAGAGACCAAATGATGAGTGCAGCATTATCCTTACTGAAAGTAATTCCCTCCATGGGTTTGGTCTCCTTCCTCACTGCGTCTAGTACCAAGGCATTTTCTATATCCCACTCAGGTAAAATAAGCACTGCAGCTTGTGCCACCATATCTCTCCCTTTCTCAGGGGTGATGGTTTTGAATTCTTCCATCATCTCTTTCTTTATTTCCTCTTCTAAGAGGGCTGGATCTGTTTTAGGCTACTCACCTTTTCTCTTTTCACATCTAGCATTGTATTTATCTATGTTATGTTTCTATATAAACTACATGAATGCTTCTGATGTGACAAAATTGTTGTCAGCCAAGAAGGCATTACTTGCGTGCTTTATCTTAGGATCCCACTCCTAGCCTTTGAGTTCAGTCATGGTAATGTCCATTTCAGCAGCAAGGGGTTCTTCTGTCATTCCCTCTTCCACTTCATCATAAGTGTAGGCAATTTCCCCTAGACAGCCTAACTGTAGGAGTTGCTCAGCTGCTGCTTGCTCATCTCCTATGTAGATAGGGGATTGGGATGGAGAATACAAAGGTGAATACGATTGTACTTCTTTCCCTACCCTTTTCTTCTTTGGGCTCTCTTGGATGTCAATGACTTCTTGTATCTTCCTCTTTCCTTTAGAGGTAGAGGGCTCCCCTGTTGTAGGCATCAACACACTATAACTAGATTTCTTATGCAGTGTATAATCACCAGGAGAGATTGCTTTGCTAGAAGCTGACCTACTGAGGATCACTCTTGCCTTTTCAGGGTTGCCTTTGATTACAACTTCCCTCTTCTCCTTCAGGGTATGCATCACATCCTCAAAGCAAACAATTAAAAACTTTATTTTCTCCTCCAGAGGGAAAAAACTAGACAATGGGTCATAGCTGGAATCAAACTGATGCATGAAATCCAAGGCTTTCTTATAAGCCACCCATTTCTCTTTCCTCAACTCCTGCTCATCTAGATCAAACTCATTTCTGATGATATCTTCAGGAAACTAAAATTGATGGGGCCTACCTCTGCATGCTGCTCTCTTTCTAAACATGTCATTGAAGAAGTCTTCTGGATCAGCACACCTAGATACTGTAGTAGACAAATGATAAGGCTTGAGAAAATCCTCAAAGCAATTCCAACCCCCTTTTGTTATTACAAATTGGTGGGCTATGGTAACTGTAGGCAAAATAGTCCCTTTACCCCTGCCTGTCAGTTCTGCCTCTTGTATACCACCAATTTGTCTTAGGATCTTTGCAATTCCCACTTTTAGAGGGACCTGGTAAGGTAGCAAGAATGGGGTGCCTCTAAAACCAAACACTCTGAAAACTATCGTGACTCGATACAAATAAATGTCACCCCAATTGTGAACAATTTTTTATGTTCTCTGCGAATTCTTTTGGTCTTATGAATTCCAAAAGAACCTTAGGGATTCTTGGGTTCTTTGAGCAGAGGAGAGTCCTAATCTTGGATGAAAAGTATTTGTCAAACTTTAAGAAACTAGCATCCTCCCTATCCCATGACAACATAGTACTCCATAGTTGTACTGGCATCTTTTCTTCTTCTTTCTCCTTGACAAGGTCCAATCCACTACCAAAGTAATCACCACCTTTGAAAAGAAATAGATGCATCAGGAGTGAGTACCATCCAAAAGGCCTATCCACCTTTCCATTCTTTATTCCTGTTAACCCTCCATGAATAGCGTTAGCAATGAAAGAAGCATAATCAAATGTACTTGCAAGAGAAGGATTCAAGATCTGAGCAATCATTAATAGGTAGTGATTGGGCATATTTGCTTCAGCATCTTCTCCCAAAACTTGGTAAAGTGCCCAATACATTCCCTTAGCCCTAAGGGTGAACATACTCAATGAGAAGGGCTCTTCTTTGTTGGGTCCTACAACTGCCAACCCACCTATCTTTACAAAAAATTCTTTGAGTGGCCCATTCATGAGATAATTCCTCTGTGCACTATAAATTTGAGCTAATGACTTGAAATTTATGGGCTCTAGAAAATTGGTAAACTCATTAAGCCCAAAATCATTTCTGAATTCTTCAACATTAATCTCAATAAGGGTTTTTCCATTCATATCCTGAATGCTTCTTGTGACTAGATCATAGTTGAGTGCAATTTGGGTCAACAAATCTATGTCCATAAATACCCCTGGGACTACCAATTTCCCAACATCTAATTCCCAAATACTGTTTTGCGGGGCCAGAGAATTTCTCATTCCAAATCCAATCTTAAATAACCCCAACCCAGACATTCCAACCTGTGGATCTCTCAACCAATTACCCTTGTCATACAGTCCTTCTCCTATTTTCAAATGGGGAGCTCTAGGCACTAATTGTTTTGCCTTCGATGCCTGATTAGTTGACAACGTCAACTGTTCCATAAAATCATCACAGACACTTCTTTCTGAATAATTGACTTTGCCAGAAAATTCTCTTTTATTAGCTATAAAAAAAATGTAAGAAATGAATACCGCCCCTAAATACTTCAGTGACGAATCAATATCTTATTTGAAACACACCACACAGAAATTGCTACACAAGAGTACGAGAAAACCTATTGTTAACTTGAAGGAATTTGCTCTGCAACTGAATTGACTTGCTCTGTACCTGAAGAAAATAGCTCTGCATCCGCTCCTCTACAATAATTATTTAAAAGACATCTTCATCTGGTTGATGGGAAATCATATATTGTACCTAGGGTCTTAACTACAGCATTGACTCTGCATGCTTCGGCCGTCCCTTCAAAATTGAATTCATAGGAGAATTTGTATTTTTCACTCCAACGGGTCACAACGTTCCTGCAAATCTTTCTTTTTGCTCTTTTGCAACTTCGCGAATCATAACTATCGGGCAACTTGGTCCTATGAAATAGCACCGACCGTTCGATGAAAAGGAACTTGATTGACCGTTACACTAACTAACAGCCTTGGCTCCGTGCTAGGTCTCGCTTCTCTATTGGCTACGTGCTACCACGTGGCACTCAACCACTGGCCTTGAAATGCCTTTCGCATTCGACTCAATGCTGGCCGCATGTCTTTCTCTTATACCGCCGGTTCCACCTTTGCGGGCCCATGGCTTTCTTCTAAGACCACATGTCCCTGGACATGTTACCATCCATCACGACACATGGACAGTCCTCGTTCACTTTCGCTATTTCGCAGGGTATAAAGCACGAGCATCTTACCCTTGTGAAATAGCGTCGGCCGTCAGATCATTTTTTAGTTGATCAGCTTTTAACCATCTGAATAGGCTTCAGGAGGGGTGGGCCCTCTTACTCACTTTGAACACCTGGCGTACAGTCATCTTCAGAGCTGACATGTCATTTTTTTATTTGCCGAGAGAAAGCATCGGGCTCTGATTAATTCTTAACACTTGTATCTTCCATGTCATCTCCTAACCTGTGATGTGACTCACCTCTAGGACCCACCTTTTAACCTTTAATCCTGACTCGCTGACTGTGGTAGGTTATGCCGTGTGTCGCCATTTTACTTGCCCTCATTGACTAGCTAGACCACCTAGTTGGCATGCCATGTCTTTTTTGCAACTTCACTGGTTTTAAACTACATGCAACTTTGCCTAGCAAAATAGCAAAAGCCATAGATCCATCCGCGAGATGCACACTACTTACTGGACCCGACAACTTTGGGAGGAATACACATAAAGCATAAAATTTTGTGATTAATTAACATGACCACCTAGGCAGACGATAAGGGGGGACACTTCCTATGATCCCATGACCCATTACTTAAGTGGATAAAGTAATGAAAGAATAGAAACCAGAGGGTTTTAAACAGACATTAAGTGATTTAAAATCAAAAAACCCTAAACCCTTAAGGCCTAAAATAGAGCTAAAGCATTTGAAGAGGCGCCTTACTCAAAATTTCAACAAACCATAGCCAATTATGGGAAAAGAAAAGCCCATTTTTAATCAGTGATAATAGCAGCTCTGACTGGGGATGGTTGACCGCAAGGTCAACACAAGAAGACTCAAAAACATCTGGAGAAGCAGACCAAAATAGAGAAACAAGAAAGGAACAAAATATGTACAAACAAAGGACCTACCGTGCATGGATATTAAGAGAAATAATGCTTCAGGAATTGTCCATGTACTGGAAATTCTTGTATTTCATCATTCATATTCTTCGAGAAATATGAATCCTTACCATTTAAGTCATAAATCACAAAAGGGCCAATCCATAGTGATTCAAATTTCTTATTCCTTCCCTTATCATGTCCTTTTGCATTCCACTGAAGAACCATGTCGTCAATTTGAAACTTCCTTTGTGATGTCCTTTTATCAAAAAGATATTTTGACTGCAACTAGATCTTCTAATTTCTCTTATGGGCAGAAGTTCTAAGCTCCTCCATTTCTACAATTTGGATCATTCTATTTTCCATCGGTTCAGATATCTCCATGTCCTCACTTTGCAAAAACTTATAAACTGGAAGAAGATTATTTACTGGCAATCTGGCTTGGGCACCATAGACTAATTCAAAAGGTGACATTCCAATGGATTTCTTAACTGTTATTCTATCTTCCCATAGAGCTAACTTCAATTTTTGATCCCAAGACCTTTTATTCTCTTCTAGGATTTTCTTAATGATAGTCAATAGGCTTTTATTGCTGGATTCTGCTTGTCCATTCCCCTGAGGGTGATAAGGTGAAGAGTAGGACATGAATATTCTGTGACTGGTACAAAAGCCTACAAACTCTTCTGATCTGAAACACATGGCATTATCCATCACCAATCTTGTAGGTGTTCCAAATCTAGTTACAACATTATCCATCAGGAAATCAATGACATCTTTACTAGTAGCTCTTCTTGTAGGGATGGCTTCTATCCATTTGGTGAAATAATCAGTGGCCACTATGATCCATCTGTGACCTCTCCCTGACTTCTCAATAATCTCTCCAATAAAATCAATGCCCCACTAGACAAAAGGAGCTTCTATAGAGACTAGATTTAAGGGTAAGGCTCCTTCATACTTCAGCTTGGATGAGAATTTCTGACATGGGTCACATTTCCGAACATATGCATGAGTATCCTTAAATAGAGTGGGCCAATAGTATCCAGCCTGGATTATCTTACCAGCAGTAGTCTTAGCAGAGTAGTGACCTCCACATACTCCATCATGCATTTCAGTCATCACCCATTTAGCTTGGAATTCATCCAAACACATTAGTAGCTCTCCATCTCTTTTCCTCCAGAAAAGATCACCCTGAATGAGCACATATTTTTGGGACTTGAGTTTTAGAGTTCTTTTCTGATTATGTGTCATTTCTTCTGGGAATGTAGCACCTCTCAAAATTTGGACTATCTCTATGTACCAGGGTTGCCTCTCAATACTAGTGACTAAAGCATCTCTAACCTCAACATTATGTATTTCTACATTCATGAGATTCGCCTTAGTTATGAGCTTAGCCAAACGTAAACCTCTCACCAATTTGGTGATCTTTATCTCCATGTTGAATTCCTGAATTCTATTGATCCATTTGCATCTCTTCCTAGTAACCTCAGACTGAGACAAAATATCCTTAACTGCAGCATGTGGGACATAGGCAATGATATTTGCATTCACTAAGTATGGCCTAAAAGCCCTAATAGCTTTAACTAGAGCATATGCTTGTTTCTCTATGGTCTCATGTTTTAGTTCTGCCACTTGCAAAGACTTACTGTAAAAGGCTATGGGATGTTCATATCCTTCATTGTCTTTTTGTAGTAATACTATAGCCACCGTATGATATGAAGCAAAAGAAAACATAGAAAAAGGCTTACTATAATCAGGAGATTTCAACACTGGTGCCTCCTGGATTGCCTTCTTAATCTTAGCAAAAGCTTTTGAGGCTTCTTGATCCCAATAAAATTTGGTATCCTTCTTGAGGAGCTTCAATAGGCTTCACTATCTTTGCGAAGTTTGCAATGAATCTCCTAACAAAATTTACTTTGCCTAAAAAAGATTGAATACCTTTCACATTTTTAGGTTCAGACACCTTATTGATGGCTTCAATTCTTTCAGGGTCTATCCTTACCCCTTCCTTGGAAACTATGTGTCCCAATAGCTTTCCCTCAGTGACTCCAAAATGACATTTCTTGGGATTTAGTGACACACCAAATTCCAAGGCTTTATTGAACACTTTCTCCAGATGTCCACAATGATCATCAGCCTTCTTAGAGAAAAAAGTTAGGTCATCTTGATAAACCACCATGATAATGTTAATGAATTCTTTAAAAGCTACATCCATAGCTCTCTGAAATGTAGCTCCAACATTTTTTAATCTGAATGGCATTCTCACATAAACATAAGTTCTCCATGGAGTAGTGAAGGTTGTTTTAAACTGTTCAAACTCCTTTACTAACACTTGATTATATCTGAGAAACCGTCCATCATGGATAAAAGATCACATCCTATCACTCTCTGTAGCATGGCTTCCATATTTGGGGATGAGTAGTTATCCTTCAAGGAAGCAACATTTAAATTCCTAAAATCTACACACAATCTGATGTCCCCATTCTTCTTCCTTATTGGGACTAGATTGGAGACCCATGAAGAATGCCTTATTGGTTTGATAATCCCCCCTTCCCTTAATTTAGTCAGCTCCTACTGCATCTTAGCTTCTAATAAGGGGTTAATAGGTCTTTGTTTTTGCCTAAAAGGCTTAGCATCTGGAAGTAAAGGAACCTCATGCTGAAAAAGATCTTGTCTATATGCCTTTAGGTCTTCATAAGACCAAGCAAAAACATGTTTATACCTTTTCAATAAATTAATAAGGTTAGTCCTAACATGAGGAGGTAATTTTTTGCCAATATATACTAACTCAGGGGATGACTCAGTCCCCAAATTTACCTCCTCCAACTCTTCTAATTTGGTGGTAGATTGCTGACGTAAGTGACTATCATTGTAATTGGACATGCTCTCCATCTCTACCAGCCTTTTTGATATTTCATTAGTTTCCAATTGGACCACATCATTTCCAAACACTATCTCTCTATTGTCTACCACTTCCACCAATGCATTACAATCAATCATTTGTCCATCATAATCATCAACACATTGAATAAACCTAAGAATTTCTTCATCATCAGCAAAAACTTGCCAATTGTACACATTGTCAGGAATAGCAGGCCTAGATTTTATTTCCATAGTGGAGATACCAGTTAGGGTTGCATCATCATTTTTCAAAGCGACATTAGCTAGGAAGTCTGCCATAATATTCTTTGCTCGCTCTATCCAATTAATAGAAAATGCATCAAAATGTTCAATAACATCCCAAACAACATGCTTATACTGCTTTAATCTATCATTCTTGGATGCATATTTAGATCTGACCTGAGAGACAACCAATTTTGAATCCCCCATTACTTTCAATAGTTGGATTCCATGCCTTTTTGCAACCTCAAGTCCCAGTAATAGGGCTTCATATTCTGCAGTATTATTTGTGCACTGGAATGCCAATAAAAATGAATACTTAAAAGTTATACCTGATGGGGACAGAAAAAGAACCCCTACTCCTGATCCTTCCTTGGAGAAAGCTCCATCAAAATACATCTGCCACAATCCATACTATTGTGCTTGTAACTCGATCATAGTAGGGTTAGTATTCTTCAATTGAGGTAAAATTGGTTGAAGTCTGAAGTTATCTAGGTCTACATCAATCATACAATTAAGCATACAAGGGTCTACATTTTCTATTACCCTAGGAGCTCGTGGCTCTCTGTAAAATTTGACCTGATTACCATTAATAGGTATGGTGGCATAAGATGAGTCTAGATGGACATTTCCCCCTACTGCTGCCGCCCATCGCCTAGAAAGTAACATACCATAGTGGGGTTTAGTGTCAGTAACAATAACATCCATTTTGTAAGTGGCTTCAGGGAATGCTGCTATTTTTACTTCTACATCTTTCATTGTGCCTATCACAGGCACTTCTCTGTTATCCATGGCATAGCACTTCCCATACACAGTGGTTATTGATAATCCTAATTCTTTCATAACACCATAAGGCATTACATTAGCAGCAGCCCCTGAATCTATCATGCAGTTTTTAATCAGTCGGTTATTGACTAACAAGGTAACATAGAAGGGATCTACCTGTGAGGGATTTTGAGTGATAGTGGTTCCAACATAAACCTCTGGGGTTTGGAACTCTTGATTCTTTCTAACTCTAGCTGAACCGGTGGGTAAGACTATGTCACTGTCAGATATACTAGAGAATAGAGACAAAGTTGGATCCTTATGTTCTTTAATCTTTAGTAATTCTACTAAGGGAACAATGAACTTCATTTGAGTAAGAGCTTGGGCCATGTCAAATGTAGAACTATTACATGTTTCAGTGTTAGTTCTGACCCTTTTTGTCTTGACCTACCTTGGGAACAATGGTAGCACTACTTGATGCACCCTTCTTAGTGACCTCTTTTACGAACATAGAACCCAGCTCGCCCTGATCAGTATCTCTCTTAGTGCTTCTCAAGTTATAATTGTGTTTTGCTTTGGCAATTGCAGCTTTAGTGAGATTTCTAACTTCTTCCTCACTAGGCCTCCTAAGATGAACCTCTTCATCCTCAATTGTTACCACATTCAATGTAGGATGCCAATCTAAGGTTAGCTTTCCTTGCACTAACCTTTCATTATCCAGCACATCACTGTATCCACTTTGCACGGATTTCTCATCACTTTCTATGATGGTTTCAAACATATTAATGTCAAGCTCTACTTCTAGTCTCATAGATTCTTCTAGAGCCTGAGCCACTGTACACTGATGAGGAGAATGTGGTCCATGACAAGCAATACACCAAGGAGTATTTTCTATATTGTGAACAGTTTTCCCTTTCAAGGGATCTGGAGTGTCTTGACTGGGAATTTTAGGCTTCTCAATTTGGGGCTTGCCATCTTTCCAATTGGTATTATATGGCATATCATGCAATCTAGGGGGTTTGTCTTGCCAGTTATAATGAGGTTTATCATTTTTGTTAACCTTGGCAATCAAATCTTTCATAGTAGTAACCAATTTCTCTATCTTATCATCCTCCTTAGCAACTTTATTAGGTTGTTGTTTGGTTTCTTGCCATAATCTACCATCTGTCCTTCTTCCTAACTTCCCAGATGCTTTTCTGTTACTTTCTACATTTATGGCAACTCTAAAAGCATCTCTCAAGTTATCTGGGTTCTTATCCCTCAAAATATAGGCCATCTTGGAATCAAATGCATTGTAATATATATTAAGACACATGTTATCATCTAGCCTCATCACTTGATACAATCTGTGCATGGCCTTCTGGAATCTGGCATTGAAATCAGTGACCATTTCATTTTTCAGATTTTCTAATATTGTTGAATTCATTTAGCATGAAACTCACATTAGTCTTGTCACCATACTGCTCTTGAAAATAATTTTTAAAATCTTCCCATGACCCTATGCTATTAACCAGGAGACCTCTGTACCAATCTCTTGCATCATCAACTAGGGATTGAACAAATAGTTTCATAATAACATCTTCATCTACTATCTCATAATCATTTATTAGATCCCCAAAAGATTTTAGATGTTCCTCAACACTAATTGCATTGTTCCCAGCAAATTTATGGAGTATGTCTCTTAGCTCAGTGGGAACATGATTTGGATATCCCAAGATCCCATCAAAGAACAATTGTCTATATTGTTCTAAATTGATTGGTCTTATTTGAAAAGGGGTAATAGCATTATTATTTCCCATGGTCATTTTAACTTTTGGGATTGGAGATTGAGGTATTTGGGTGTGCTGTTTATTCATAGGGATTTGACTTACTGAGGCAATATTAGCTTGTACCATAGGTTGAGTATTAGCCTGAGGAAGGGAAATATGTTGAGAATTAGGCTTGCTAAGATCTTCTAATGGGAATGTAATGGGGGGAACCTTTAAGTAATTAATCTTTCTTTTTACTTCTTGATTCACTGCTTCTAACTCAGCCTTTTCTAATTCTATTTTGGAGATCTTCCTTTTCTTTCCTCATCCTTTCCATTTCTCTCTCATGTGCTAAAAGCTTATGAGAGATCTCTTCTGTAGTTTTAGATTCTATTCCATCATCTACCCATTTCTATTTTCCTTTATCCATATTAGCTGTAGGAAGTTGGGAGTCATTAAATACTTCCCTAGTTGGCTAGACTACTGACTTAAAAGCTTGTTTAGTTTTGGGGATTAGAATTTCTCTAATCATAGAGCCTTCCTCATCACTTTTTTCTTTCTCCTTAGCAAGTACTTCAAGATCAGCTACCTATCTAAGGAGCCTATCCCTTTCCATTAATTTGGCTTTGACTTCCTTCTCCTTATTTGCTTCCTTTTGGGCTCTTAGGGAGATTAAGTGATGGACTCTCCTATTTAAGTCTTCAATCTCTTGAGACACTTTATCCTCATTAGGGAAGTTTTCTACAGAGTCTCATACATTAACTTGATCTATGTCAATCAAACTAATGTTCTCATCAATTGTCCTAGGAACAGAGTGTCTAATTGCATTTGAATTGGTTCTATCTCTTGCAGAAACACTAACATGAGATAAATCTTGATTTAAAATAGGTGCATTATCAATATTTCCAAACAATCCCAAATGGAAACCTAAGATATCATGTTCTAAATCTCTGGAAGATGAATTAGACTTTGCATAAACAGGTCGATCAGGCATCTTACCAATATTATTGTTTTTCTGCACCCAAGCAACATTTGATGGCTCATGCAACACAGATCTCTTCTGGCCTCTCTGTGACTGTTCTGGCAGACCTTCTTGCAAGGTTTCACGAGGATGTTTCTTCATGAAGGATCTCGTGTTTTTTGCTCCTTGCATCTCGCTTGTCTTCCTTTTAGAAATATTTGTATCTCACAAGGACTGGTTCAAAAGTAACAGAGTTGCCACCCACAAAACTATGGGAATTATGAAAACAAGCAGTCTAATCCACAAACACACAACAATTTTCTTTATAAGCCTCAACACAGATCTATGTTTATATCTTTATTGTGACTCTCCCCAGCAGAGTCGCCACTTTTGTTGTCTTCAAAATCTGATTCTCTTTAACATCCTTAATATAATATGATTGAACTTGGTGCAGAAGAGATACCAAAGATAAGGAAATTCTCAAGACAACATATGACAAGGTTTATGTAAACCTTCTACACTTCAGACTTGCTCAGAGTCCAGGTGGGTATACCTTTGTAAACTAAATTCACACTTTCAAACATAAACCCACAACAAACCAGTCTAGAAAACCAGTGGATTTAATAACCTTGAAACCGACTGAAACAAAAGAATGCAAATTATATTCATATTCAGTATTGTGACCAACAAAACATGTAATAGACAACTTCAATCAATACCAGTGCCATATCCAAGGTCACAGAGTCATCTAAAATTCAAACAACACTCCCCAAAACAAAATATCTTCACACATCCCATTGGCTCAACTTCTGTTAATCCTTATATGTGCCTAACACTTATAAAAATTTATGCATATTAGATTAAACCATGATCATCAAGATTCAAAGTTCCCTAGAAAGAATTAACTAGTAGGAATGATCCCCTCATCTTTAATTTCCCTCCTAAAGAGAAAAGCTAGCGAACACATCTACTGAAAATTGCCTTGCAACCCCATTTAAACGAAATAACCCTGGATTATTCAGAATGAAAACAATAAACAAATTGCAGGAATACTCGAAGACAACACAAAGTTTACTCAAA
Organism: Cryptomeria japonica; assembly: GCF_030272615.1. Taxonomy (NCBI): domain Eukaryota; kingdom Viridiplantae; phylum Streptophyta; class Pinopsida; order Cupressales; family Cupressaceae; genus Cryptomeria; species Cryptomeria japonica. The sequence continues at coordinate 60,058,292 of NC_081411.1, read as the reverse complement.
AGCCAATGGTCTACATATTGATATTATTCTTCAAAGAAGTATTACAAAACTTTGGAATTTTCTCCATTACACTTAGAAAAGCTCAGCTATGAATTTCAGCAGTGTTTTCAGTATCTATTTATAACAACATGGATGCACAAAGCTTCGGACTTCTCGAGGAGAGTTTGTTACAATAATTTCTTTCAAAACAAAGAGGTTACAAGCTTTTCACAAAAACATTTACAAGCTCTTTTCAGCCTCTGCAGTTTCCTCAATAGGCTGTTCGGTTGTAACTTCTTCAACCTTTTCAGGGGCGCTCTCCAACTATTTCAGATCATGGGTGGCATATTTCATGGTCCACTCATCATACACATCATCGGTAGGCCATGAAAAATTAATCACCTTAGCTTTAGCCTTGGTCAACCTTTTCCAAGAGTTTCTCAATTTGTTGACTTTTGAATTGAGAAAACCATAATGTGCCTTAATTTTTTCTATCTCCTGTATTGTTATAACAAAGGAAGAAGCATCATCTAGATCAATAATTCCTTTAATTCTTACTAACAGTTTGGCTTCTATCTCCTTAAGCCATATTTGTTTATCCTTCAGTTGATCCGGGCTAGCAAAAACTCCTGGGAGCAACTTAAAAACCTGATTAGTATATTCCTTTTTGCACAAATTAACTTTCCTATCAACATTATGCACCTCTGCTGCTAAGTGCACTAAATTTTTAGTGATGTCACGAGTGGATTTAATGATAGGATTGGCCCCTGCATCATCATAAGATGCACATATAAACTCTAAATCTTTCTCCCTAGGCCTCCACTTGTAAAAAAAAGGTTTCAAAATGGCCTTATCTCCCCTGAGCTCATACCATATATCCAAAATTTTACCTACATTATTATATAGAAATGAGGCATTCACTGTATCTACAAAACTGGAAATTGTAGCCCTTACTCTCTCCTCATACTTCTTTGCATATAAGGCCTGAGCCCATTTTAAATTTTCTAATTCTTGTGGAGTAATCTCAACCATTTGAGAGCTGGAGGGTGCTGGAGATGGTGGAAACTCAACGATAGGGCTAGTAGGTGGAGGTCTTGTAGGAGAAGAGGAGATCATCAGTGTTGAAGACTCACCTTGATGGTATTGTCCAGTCAACTGGCTCTACAGCTTAGCAATGATGCTATCCTTACCTCTTACCTCCTCCTTAGCACTATTATAGGCCTGAAAAATTGTTTCCAACTTGACTTGGAGGATCTCTTTTTCTTTGGCTTCCTTTTCAGCTACTGCAACACTAAATTTTGCAGTCTCTAGCACAGTGCTAGGAGCTTCCACTACCTCTGTACTCTGTACTCTCTTCACCATCATCCCACCAAGGTAACTTGACCCTGCGTTATCTTTGCTTTTCTTACTCTCATTTCTCTTGAGAGACCACATGATGAGTGCAGCATTATCCTTACTGAAAGTAATTCCCTCCATGGGTTTGGTCTCCTTCCTCACTGCGTCTAGTACCAGGGCATCTACTATATCCCACTTGGGTAAAATAAGCACTCTAGGTTGTGCCACCATATCTCTCCCTTGCTCAGGGGTGATGGTTTTGAATTCTTCTATCATCTCTTGCTTTATTTTCTCTTCTACCAGGGCTGGATCTTTATTAGGCTGCTCACCTTTTCTCTTTTCACATCTAGCATTATATTTATCTATGTTATGTTTCCATATAAACTACATGAATGCTTCTGATGTAACAAAATTGTTGTCAGCCAAGAAGGCATTACCTTCCTGCTTTATCTCAGGATCCCACTCCTGGCCTTTGAGTTTAGTGGTGGTAATATCCATTTCAGCAGCAAGGGGTTCTTCTAGCATTCCCTCTTCCACTTCATCATAAGTGTAGGCAATTTCCCCTAGACTACCTAACTGTAGGAGTTGCTCAGCTGCTGCTTGCTCATCTCCTATGTGGATAGAGGATTTGGATGGAGAATACAAAGGTGCATCTGATTGTACTTCTTTCCCTACCCTTTGCTTCTTTGGGCTCTCTTTAATGTCAATGACATCTTATATCTTCCTCTTTCCTTTAGAGGTAGAGGGCTCCCCTGTTGTAGGCATTAGCACATTGTAACTAGATTTATTATGTAGTGTATAATCACCAGGAGGGATTTGTTTGCTAGAAGGTGACCTACTTAGGACAACTCTTGCCTTTTTAGGGTTGCCTTTGATTACAACTTCCCTCTTCTCCTTCAAGGTCTGCATCACATCCTCAAAGCAAACAATTAAAAACTTTATTTTCTCCTCCAGAAGGAAAAAGCTGGACAATGGATCATAGCCGGCATCAAACTGATGCACGAAATCCAAGGCTTTCTTATAAGCCACCCATTTCTCTTTCCTCAGCTCCTTCTCATCTAGATCAAACTCATTTCTGATGAGATCTTCAGGATACTGAAATTGATGGGGCCTAACTCTGCATGATGCTCTCTTTCTAAACATGTCATTGAAGAAGTCTTCTGGATCATCACACTTGGATACTGCAGTAGACAAATGATAAGGCTTGAGAAAATCCTCAAAGCAATTCGAACCCCCTTTTGTTATTACAAATTGGTGGGCTATGGTAACTGTAGGCAAAATAGTCCCTTTACCCCTGCCTGTCGGTTCTGCCTCTTGTATACCACCAATTTGTCTAAGGATCTCTGCAATTCCCTCTTTGAGAGGGACCTGGTAAGGTAGTGAGAATGGGGTGCCTCTAAGACCAAACACTCTAAAAACTATCGAGACTGGATACAAATAAATGTCACCCCAATTGTGAACAATTTTTATGTTCTCTGCGAATTCTTTTGGTCTTATGAATTCCAAAAGAACCTTAGGGATTCTTGGGTCCTCTAAGCAGAGGAGAGTCCTGATCTTAAATGCAAAGTATTTGTCAAACTTCAAGAAATTGGCATCCTCCCTATCCCATGACAACACAATACTCCATAGTTGTACTGGCATCTTTTCTCCTTCTTTCTCCTTGACAAGGTCCAATCCACTGCCAAAGTAAACACCACCTTTGAAAAGAAATTGATGCATCAGGAGTGAGTACCATCCAAAAGGCCTATCCACCTTTCCATTCTTTATTCCTATTAACCCTCCATGAATAGCGTCAGCAATGAAAGAAGCATAATCAAATGTAATTGCAAGAGAAAGATTCAAGATCTGAGCAATCATTAAGAGGTAGTGATTGGGCATATTTGCTTCAGCATCTTCTCCCAAAACTTGGCAAAGTGCCCAATACATTCCCTTAGCCCTAAGGGTGAACATACTCAATGAAAAGGGCTCATCTGTGTTGGGTCCTACAACTGCCAACCCACTTATCTTTACAAAACATTCCTTGAGTGGCCCATTCCTGAGATGATTCCTCTATGCACTATAAATTTGAGCTAATGACTTGAAATTTATGGGCTCTAGAAAATTGGTAAACTCATTAAGCCCAAAAGCATTTCTGAATTCTTTAGCATTAATCTCAATAAGGTTTTTTCCATTTATATCTCGAATGCTTCTTGTGACTGGATCATAGTTGAGTGCAATTTGGGTCAACAAATCTATGTCCATAAATACCCCCGGGACTACCAATTTTCCAACATCTAATTCCCAAATACTTTTTTGCGGGGCCAGAGAATTTCTCATTCCAAATCCAATCTTAAATAACCCCAACCCAGAAAATCCAACCTGTGGGTCTCTCAACCAATTACCCTTGTCATACAGTCCTTCTCCTATTTTCAAACGGGGAGCTCTAGGCACTAATTCTTTTGCCTTCGATCCCTGATTAGTTGACAACGTCAACTGTTCCAGAAAATCATCACAGACACTTCTTTCTGAATAATTGACTTTGCCAGAAAATTCTCTGTTAGGAGCCATAAAAAAAATGTAAGAAATGAATACTACCCCTAAATACTTCTATGACGAATCAATATCTTATCTGAAACACACCACATAGAAATTGCTACACAAGAGTACGAGAAAACCTGTTGTTAACTTGAAGGAATTTGCTCTGCAACTGAATTGACTTGCTCTGTACCTGAAGAAGATAGCTCTGCATCGGCTCCTCTGCAATAATTCTTTAAAAGATATCTTCATCCAGTTGATGGGAAATCATATATTGTACTCAGGATCTTAACTACAACATTGATTCCACATGCTTCAGCCATCCCTTCAAAATTGAATTCATAGGAGAATTCATATTTTTTTCTCCAACAGGTCACAACATTCCTGCAAATCTTTCTTTTCGCTCTTTCATAACTTCACGAAGCATAACTATCGGGCAGCTTGGTCCGGCAAAATAGGGCCGACCGTCCGATGAAAAGGAACTTGATCAACTGTTACACTAACTAATAGCCTTGGCTCCGCTCTAGGTCCCGCTTCTCTATTGGCTATGTGCTACCATGCGGCACTCAACCACTGGCCTTGAAATGCCTTTCGCATTCAACTCAACGCTGGCCACATTTCTTTCTCTTATACCACCGGTTCCACCTTGGCAGGCCCACAACTTCCTTCTAAGACCACGTGTCCCTGGACACGTTACCATCCATCACGACACATGGACAGTCCTCATTCACTTTGACTATTTTGCAGGGTATAAAGCACGAGCATCTTAACCTTGCAAAATAGCACAGGCCGTCAGATCATTTTTTAGTTGATCGGATTTTAACCATTTGAATAGGCTTTAGGAGGGGTGGGCCCTTTGACTCACTTTGAACACCTGGTGTACAGTCATCTTCAGAGCTGACATGTCATTTTTTTATTTGCCGAGAGAAAGCACCAGGCTCCAATTAATTCTTGACACCTGTATCTGCTATGTCATCTCCTAACCTGCGACGTGACTCACCTCTAGGACCCGCCTTTTAACCTTTAATCCTGACTCATTGACTATTGTAGCCTATGCCACGTGCTACCATTTTACTCACCCTCATTGACCAGCTAGACCACCTAGTTGGCATGCCATGTCATTTTTGCAACTTCACTGGTTTTAAACTTCGCGCAACTTTGCCTAGCGAAATAGCGAAAGCCATAGATCCATCCGCGAGATGCACACTACTTACTGGGCCCGACAACTTTGGGAGGAATACACATAAGGCATAAAATTTTGTGATTAATTAACATGACCGCCTAGGCAGATGACAAGGGGGGACACTTCCTACGATCCCATGACCCATTACTTAAGTGGCAAAAGTAACGAAAGAATAGAAACTAGAGGGTTTTAAACAGACATTAAGCGATATAAAATCAAAAAACCCTAAACCCTTAAGGCCTAAAACAGAGCTAAAGCATTTGAAGATGCGCCTTACTCAAAATTTCAACAAACCATAGCCAATTATGGGAAAAGAAAAGCCCATTTTCAATCAGTGATAACATAACCATCTAATTGTAGTCAGTGTGACTCCCATTTGTGATTGAACAGTGACCTCTAGGTGCTTGGCCTTTCTGCATGTGTAGACCCCATTTGTATACACTTACTATCTACAATAGTATCATTTGATTGTGGGTAAGGTTTCCCACTGTGGTTTTTACCCTTACAGGGTTTCCACATACAAATATTGGTGTTATGTGTGGTGGATGACTTTATCTTTTTGTTTCATGCATTAATCCTTATCGGTATTGCAATTAACTGTTAAAACTGTCTACCGACATATTAGACTTGTTTACTGGTATTAAGCTTTAAGTTGGTTAAGTTGTTTTTGGTTTGAATTTATTTGACAACTAATTCACCCCCCCCGCCCCCCACTCTCTGTTGTCTCTAGGACCTAACAATTGGTATAAGAGCCTATTCCTCTTTATGTAAAAGTTTAATAGCTTGAGGAGATCCAATGTCTACTAACTATTTCAGGAAGGACGGTCCTAAACTTGATGGAACCAACTATGGCATATGGAAGATTAGAATGGAGACACATCTAAATTGCATTGGAAAGGACATTTGGGATATTACAAAGAATGGATATATTTCTCCTACTCAAAGTCAGCCCAATCCACCTAACTTGACTAAAGATGAGGAAAATGATTGCAAAGCAAGAGAAGCACTTTTGAGCACATTATCAGATCAGCAAATCATGTGATTATCAAATAGGTCTACTGCTAAAGCTATTTGGGATCATTTGGAAACACTAAATGAAGGAGATCCAAAAGTCAAGATTGCAAAACTTGAAAGCTTCCGAGTCAGGTATGAACATCTGAAGATGGAAGAAGATGAAAGGATTTCTGCTTTTATGGAAAGAGTAAATGAAATTATTTTGGGTATTAAATGTTGTGGAGGAACTTTAAGTGAGGATGAAATTGTTTCAAAAGTTTTAAGAGGATTGCCACTGGCATATAAAATGAAAGTCACTGCTATAAATGAGTTAAGAACAATGCCTAATACATCAGTAACTAGGGATACATTCATTGGAAAACTTTCAGCTTTTGAAATTGAAGAATTTGGTCCTGGTTCTACTATAAAGATAGATTTAGCTTTTAAAGCATCTACATCATCTGCACCATCATTTGACAAGTCTGATTGGAAAGCCTTTTATGCAAGAGAACTTGAAGAAAGTAGGAAAGAAAATGAAGAACTTGAAGAACTTGAAGCACTATTTGTAAGGAAAATGCCTAAAGGTCTAGTTGGAAGTAAGTATGAAGGTAAAGCACCCTTTAAATATTTTAATTGTAATAAGATTGGTCATATGGCTTCAAGATGCCCTAATAGACATGCTAGAAGGACATACAATCCTAACCCTAAATATCAAAGATTCAAATTTAAGAAAAATAAAGACAAATCTTGTTACATTGCTGATGAAGGAGTGACTGATGATTCTGATGAGGATCCGATAGGTAATGGATGGGTTTTTGTTGTTATAACAGAAGATCAACCGACACCTACTACTCAACCAGTAAAACATGCCTTGGCAGCTAAACTTGAAGATAAGGATGAATGGATCATTGATTTAGGTTGTTCACATCATATGACTGGTGATAAGAGTAAATTCCTAACCTTTCAGGAGTATAAAGGAGGTCTTGTAATATTTGGAGATGATAAAGCTTGTTTGATCAAAGGTAACGGTACAATATCTCTTGATGGTAAGAATAATACTAACAATGTCTACTATGTTGAAGGTTTAAAGCATAATCTTTTGAGTGTTGTTCAAGTAGATGAGAAAGGATTTTAGTTACAATTCAAAAATGGAAAATACAAAATCATGAATAGAACTGGTTTGGAAATTGCAACCGATAATCAAACTAGAGGTAATATCTTTCATTTGAATAACAGTGAAAAGACATGCTTGATTGAACATATTGATGAAAGTTGGCTATGGCATAAGAGACTGAGTCTTGTAAATTTTGATTGTATGGTGAAGATTAGTACTACTAAGGCAGTTAGAAATTTACCTAAAATTTTCAAACCTCACAATACAGTATGTACGGAATGTCAATTTGGAAAACAAGTTAGAGCTACTTTCAAAAGTATTCCAGAAAAATCCAATAATGCTCTTGACTTAATTCATACTGATTTATGTGGTCCAGCTAGAACTAAAAGTTTACAAGGTGATAGGTATTTTATGCTAATCATTGATGACTATTCTAGAATGTGTTGGGTTACTTTTCTCAGAGGAAAATCAGAAGCACTTGGAAAGTTCAAACTATTCAAAGCTATGATAGAAAATGAAACTGGTAAGAAAATCAAATGTCTTAGATCAGATCAAGGAGGAGAATTTACATATAAGGAATTTAATACATTTTGTGAAGTAAATGGAATCAGAAGATAACTATCAGCACCTCGGACACCACAACAGAATGGAGTTGTAGAAAGGAAAAATAGAACTATTTTGGATGCAGCCAGAAGTATGTTATCCGAAGCAAACCTACCACATGTATACTGGAGAGAAGCAGTAAGTACAATGGTCTATACATTCAACAAAGTTCACATCAAAGGTGAAACCGGTAAGACCCCTCATGAACTATGGTTTGGTATTACTCCTACTCTTAAATATTTCAGAATATTTGGAAGCAATATCACAAGAGATGAGTATATTGGTAAATTTGATCCTAGAAGTGATGAAGGAATATTTCTTGGTTATTCATCTAAGAGTAAGGCATATAGATCTTTTAACAAAAGATTGCAGAAAATTATTGAGAGTACAAATGTGAAGATTGATGAACAATTTAGAGGAACTTCAAGGTATATAGAGTTTGAACCGGCAATAGAAATTTTGACAAATGAACCTACACTAAATCCACCAGTACAAAATGAAGATCCAGTTACCTCGGTATCATCTGAAAATTCCATTGTAACTGAGGAACAACAGGAAACCAAGACACCTCAGTATGTAAGACTGAATCATTTTGAAGATCAAATAATTGGAAACAAGTATAAAGGAGTTATGACAAGAGGAAGAATGGAAAATGAAGAGGTATGTCTTATTTCTCAAATTGAACCATAATCTATTAATGAGGCATGTGAAGATGAACACTGGATTAAAGCTATGGAGGAAGAATTAGAACAAATTGAAAAAAATAACTTGGACATTAGTTCCCCGACCTAAAGATAAAAATGTTATTGGAACCAAATGGGTATTTAGAAACAAACTTAATGAAGATGGAAAGGTAATTGGGAATAAAGCAAGACTAGTGTGTAAGGGATATTCTCATAAAGAAGGAATTGATTATAATGAAACCTTTGCATCGGTAGCTAGAATTGAAGCAGTTAGATTCTTTTTGACTTTTGCAGCACACAAGTTTACAAAGTGTATCAAATGGATATTAAATGTGCATTTTTGAATGGAGATCTTGAAGAAGAAGTTTACATTGAATAGCCTGATGGATTTTCTTTGACAGACAACAAAGATATGGTTTGTAGGTTAAGGAAAACATTGTATGGGTTGAAACAAGCTCCAAGAGCTTGGTATGCAAGGTTAGATAAATATCTTTTGAAAATTGGTTCTTCCAAAGGTAATGCAAATAGTAATTTATATTATAAGGTGACTAATAATGACATCTTGGTTATAGAAGTTTTTGTTGATGATATAATCTTTAGAGGAGAAGATGGATTATGTAAAGACTTTTCTATTGAAATGCAACAAGAATTTGAAATGTCTATGATTGGAGAAACAAATTTTTTTTAAGGATTGTAGATTTCTCAGACTAATAAAGGTATATTCTTGAGTCAATCCAAGTACTTAAAAGAGTTACTAAAGAAATTTGGGATGGAGAACTCTAAATCGGTAAGCACACCTACGACTACAAATGACAAATTATCACTAAGGGATGAATCTATACCTATTAATCTGACTAGGTACAAATCTATGATAGGAGGTTTACTGTATCTAACACAAACCAGACCTGATACTATGAATGCAGTATGTATTATTTCAAGATTTTAGAGTAATCCTAGAGAAAATCATGAATCTGCAGTAAAAAGGATTTTCCAGTACTTACAAGGCACTACAGATCTTGGATTATGGTATCCTAGAGATGAAAACTTTGAATTATGTGCATATACAGATGCAAATTGGGCAGGAGATTTGGATGATAGAAAAAACACCATAGATGGAGTATTTTTTCTTGGAAACAAATTGATTTCTTGGTTGAGTAAGAAACAAAGTTGTACATCTTTATCAACAATAGAATCAGAATATGTTGCAGCAACAACTAACTATACACAGGTATTATAGCTTAAGCAAATGTTGAAGTACATAAAGGTAAAATGAAAGGAACCTATTACTATCTATTGTGATAACACTACAGCAATTGATATATCTAAAAATCTTGTATTACATTCTAAAACCAAATATGTTTCTATCAAACTGAATTTTCTAAGGGAACATGTTGAAGCAAAAGAGATCAAACTGGTTTATGTGAATACTAAAGACTAGATTGTAGATATTTTCACTAAACCTCTACCTAAGGAGACTTTTGAATATCTCAAAGATCAGCTTGGAGTCATACCCCCACCGGTAGAGACTTAGACAGTTGATGTTTGTCATCAACTGACAGAATTAACAAAGAAGTCTTTTATTCTGGCTTTGATGAGGAAGCTACTTCTCAGGGGGAGTAGTTGGTATACTGAACTGGTTGGCATTTTTTATCTTTTTACTTTGGCATTTGATGTCAAAGGGGGAGAGATTGGTATGAAAAAACACAAGGAAAACACATGTTGCTCCCAGGGGGAGAGATTATTATTTTGAGAGAGATTATTACTCTCTGTATCTATATTTTGATTTTTGGTTATGATCTCTTTTTTAGGAGATTGTTGGTTTTTGGTATTTGACATTTCTATTTTGGCACTTTGATGATTTTTCCATCTTGTGTTGCCATCAATGCCAAAGGGGGAGATTGTTGGTATTTTGGTATGGTTTTTTCATTAATGTCAACACCTACTAAACACTTATCAACTCTGGCACTTCGAAGAATCAACAACATTCACCGGCAAGCAATGACTTATGAATAGTCACCAGTATGTGGTACATCGGCAAGACATAATGATCACCAACACTTGAAATGATATGGAAAACACATTGTTATGTTGAAGACATCGTTTGGACACTTTGTCTTTAAGGTTTGTTAATTGGCATATTCATGTTTGCATATTTGTTGTTACCGTCAAATAGGTCCAAGTTACACTGGTAGGTTTATCTTTTCTAGATCAGCATGGCATGCTATGAAGATGACTTATTATTATTGTAAATGCATCAAGACGACATGTTGAATTAGTTATTGCATCAGGTATTAATTTATTTTTAAATTGATTTTATTGTATTATTCTTTAGAGCTGACCTACTAAAATTGGTCTTAGGGTATGGTATAAATGTAATATCTTATTTGTAAGATCGGATGTCGAATGTGAAAAAGAATTGTGTGAAGGTATATGCGAGAATAAGTAGAACTATACATGTGGACATCATTTGAAGGTTGATGGAGGGTTTTTGTGAAGACAATCAGAACTACACCAATACTGAATCCAACATAGAAAGATGCTAATTTAAGTAGTACATTCTTATTGGATTTAACCATCTAATTGTAGTCAGTGTGACTCCCATTTGTGATTGAGCAGTGAGCTCTAGGCGCTTGGCCTTTCTACATGTGCAGACCCCATTTGTATACACTTTCTATCTGCAGTAGTATCATCTAATTGTGGGTAAGGTTTCCTACCATGGTTTTTCCCCTTACAGGGTTTCCACGTACAAATATTGGTGTTACGTGTTGTGGATGACTTTATCTTTTTGTTTCATACATTAATCCTTACCGGTATTGAAATTATTTGTTAAAACTATCTACCGACATATTATACTGGTTTACCAATATTAAGCTTTAAGTTGGTTAAGTTGTTTTTGGTTTGAATTTATTTGACAACCGATTCACTGTCCCCTCTTAGTTGTCTCTAGGACCTAACAACATGTAAAAACATCAAGGTCTGCCTCCGCCAAATAAATTCCTCTAGAAAATCCAAAGGATGGAGTGTAGAACTCAAGGAAGGTCAGCCACATGCAAAGGAATATCAAAATCAACATTGAGGGATCCACAAGCTATGAATGGGATCTAATAGATCACTAATGCAAATAGGTCTACGCTATTAAATACTTGATCAGTCGCAAAGACACTAAGAGGGGGGGGGTGAATCAGCATCTAACTAGTAAACAAAAGATTTAAACTTGTTTGCAACTTTATAACCGAAATTAATATACTAGTAAACAAGCAATAAAGCAATAAAGAGAAATAAGAGAGAGAACATCAATGCACACCATAACACAAGATATTTTGGAAAGGAAACCCGGTAGGGGAAAAACCTCAGTGGGATTTGTGACCCACAATATTTACTCATTGGCTAATATGAATAAATATTACTTACTATAGGGGCATGCACATGCAGGAAGGCCAACAACCTAGAGCTCACTTCTCAATGACAAAAAGGAGTCACACTGACTACAAAATTGGATGATTAAATCCAATGACGATCTACTGCTCAAAATAGCATTTGCAATGTTGGATTTAGTACCAGTTTAAGCTCTATCAAATACCTCTACAATAAACTTTTCTTTGCTCTACTCTGCTCTTATTCGCTCATAAGATAATTACATCAAAATGCATACACAATTATTCACTATCATATACCGCTTGTATTAACTAATTACATTGCATCTCTTCTCTAATACAACATGACCTATAAGATCTCGTACATATATGATTCTTTACAATACATCATGTTGGCAAAACAATATAATTTCAATGTCGGCTCAGAGTGCTGGTAGAATCTACTGCCAGTGTAGAATGGATGCTGGTGAGAATAAACTTTGTTGTGCCTACTAGTGCTGGTAGATGATGTCTATGTTGTTGGTGAAACCTCTGAACCATATACTGATTGGTTGCCATCAATGACAACATCAACCATTCTCATCTGAGTGTATAATGCCAACAATATCCCCCTTTGGCATTGATGGAAACACTCATGAGAAAAATCCAAAATAGATATCCAAAAATGTAGTCCAAAACTAATCCAAAAAAAAAGTGCTCCCCCTGAGCAAATAATTTTTTTTGTACATTTTTCTCCATACTACTACTCCCCCTTTGACATCAATGACAAAGGATGTTAAAAAGAATCAAAGAACTCAAAATTCTACCTCATAGCCTATAACCGGTAGTCTACAATTTGAAATATATCCGCCAAAATCATATTAAGACTCTGCATGAATTTAGTGTTGTCAGAGATAATGGTTTCAGTCTGCTGGATCATACTGGTCAGATAATGCATTTGTTTCTCTGGTGATCTTTCTCCTTGAATTGTTGCTTTAGAAAGCTCAACCCACTGAGTTAGAAGGTTGTCCAATCTAGGAACAAGTTTTTTTTTCATCTCTTGGGCCTTCATCCTTATCCTTGATTTTTCTTTTTCCAGTTTCTCAATCTTTTTCTCAAAAACTGCCATTCCTTGATAAGAAACTAAGGTAAGTTCTAAAGAACCTATCATATTGTCTGCAATATCATCGATCTATTTTTGTGTTTTCTTTATCTCCTCATCAATGTCTTCTATCAGGTGGTGAGGATTGCATGCTTCCTTATACAATTCTTTATATTCAAAAATAGTGGAATTAAGTACCGGTAATACAGAAACAATATGTTTAGTATAATCTTTGATAGTTTTATCAAAGAATTCACCTTTTTCCTTATTCAGCCTTTCCTTAACAATCTCTTTATTAATCTTATCTATAGTTAGAATATTTGAAGCAATGAATTTGCACATTGTATCCAATTTACCTAAAGATCCATCAATATGATCTATCTTACATGCTGGTACAATCATTTTCAAAATAGGTAGTGTATCATCAATGGCCTTAAATGTCAAGGCATTGCAATCTGCGATCCTCTTTATTGAATCCAAAAGTACATCTATTACATTGGTAAGTCTGTAATCTATGGTGGAAGTGCTAGGCTCAACAATCACTTTCTTTTCTTTAGAGACTTGACAATTGCATTAACCACTTCTTCCTTGTTTTCATCATTGACCTTTTCTTTATTCACTGTTTCTGCCTTTTGCTCACTCTATGTTTCAACATTTAGAGATTTAGTTTGTGCTTTTACCTCTGCTTCTGCTTGTTCTTTTGCTTGTTTCCTAGTGTTAAGCTGGGTAGCATCAGGGATGGTATCAGGTTTCTTAACTTCTGCTAGTATCTCAATGTTCTAAGAGTCAGCAGTGTTGACCGGTGACTTAGAGATCTCAATATTTGTAGCATCAACTGTCTTAACCTCTGCATTCTCTTTATCCATGACAATGTTGAATTTTTGTGTGTCCACATTAATGGTAAAAAGAATTTCAGATTTTGGATTAGTGTCATCATGTGTTATTTCTTTAGCCTTCTCTTCCGGTTGATTGTTAGTTTGTACCAGTGTCTCTGCAGTTATTGGTGGGGTGTCCTATGCTAGTGGAGAAAGGTTATCCTTGACATTTATATCAGGTACACTACCAATTTTACCTTTACCTTTACCTTTATCCTTCTGATATACCTTTGCAAAAGACAACCATTTTCTATTTATCCTTTTCTTCTTTCTTTTCTCTTTCCACAAAAAATATGTCCCATTTGTCTACTGTTTCATCTGCTATTTCTTTCACTCGGCTTTCCATTAGGCTAGCCTACCGGTGACCACTCACAAAAAATGACCGGTTGGCTTCTACAATCAATTTATCAATCTCCTATCAGGAGTTGACAGGGTGAACCACCAACAATGCTTCAACTTTTAATTTCTTATCTAGCTCCATTACTGACATTTTTTAAGCCTCTAACCTCAAATAAAAATCATTAGGTGGATCATCTACAACCTCAATAAGAAATTTCTTGTAGATATCAAGGTGCAAAATAATTCTTTTCTCTATAGTGTCCCTATCAGAATCCTTGAAAGAATGATAAAGTTTATTCACTTCTTGTGTAATTTCATTGATCAATTCCTCTAGTGTAAGAGTATCCGGCGCCTTAGGTTCTTGTTTCTTCTTAGGAGTTACCTTTTTCTTTGGACCACTAGGCTCTCTTACAGCCTGTTGTTTCTTTCTTTGAGTTCTTGTCTTCTTGGGAGATGGAGTAGGTGTCGATGAGGATTTTCTTTTCTTCTTGTCCACTCTCTTGAATTCAACTGCCCTGTCATCATCAGAATCAGAAGAAGTAGCCACAAAGGAAATGTGAGCCACCGGTATGTTAGGAACTGGAAGGAGAACTGAGAGGGGGGTGAATCAGTTGTCAATGAATTTCAACCCAATTATAAATGACTTCAAATTAATACTTAATATCGGTAAACCAATCTTAATGCCGGTTAAATAGATTAACAGTGAATATCAATATCGGTGAAACTTAATGCATGAAATAGAAAGAGAAACAACATCCACAACACATAACACAAAGATTTTTAACATTGAAAACCTATAAGGGGAAAAACCACAGTGGCAAACCTTACCCACAATCAGATGATACTACTACAGATAGTATGTGTATACAAATGGGGTCTACACATGCAAAAAGGCCAAGCGCCTAGAGCACACTGCTCAAATGGAGTCACAATGACTATAGTAGGATGGTTAAATAGTATAATAATGTACTTCTTAGAAGTGCATCTGCAATGTTGGATTCAGTACCAGTTTAAGCTCTAATAAACACCTTCAAATGATGTATGTTTGATTCACTCTATGATGTGCTCATATGATCTTCAATATTCTCTCATACCATATTACAATACCATACCATGACCACTACATTCATTTGAAAAATGAGATCTTACATTTATACAAAACCCAAGACCAAATACTAAGGTTGACTCACTAAGAATGTTACATTCAAATCAATTACAAAATAAGTCTTGATGCAATACAAGATGTCAGCCTGAATACAATAACTAATAATAAATCATCTCCATAATGTGTTGTGCTGATCTGTAATAGATAACATGTACCGGTCTATAACCTAGACCTATCTGCCGGTAACAACAAATATATCAACTCGATTAGACCAATAACCAAAACACCAAAACCAAGTATCAAAACCATGTCTTTGACATAATCAAGTGATCTCCAGATGATAGCAAGTCATCATCAGTGTCAGTGAACCATATAACATGCCAGTGAGCATATACTGGTGCCTATGCATAAGTCACTAACCTTGCCGGTGAACACAATGTGTCGGTTCAACATAACCAATATAACCATATATCTCCAAAAGGATAAGTGTTGACATCAATGACAAAACTAATGCAACACATCCATAATACCACCAATCTCCCCCTTTGGGATTGATGGCAACACTAGATGGAAAAACATCTAAGTGCCAAAATAGAATGCCAAAAACCAAAAACCAACAATCTCCCAAGATAGATCAATACCATAATTCACAACCAAAATACAAAGAGTATATATCTCTCCCCCAATGAATAGTTTTTCCCAATAATCTCTCCCCCTAGGATAAATATTTTTCCATAGATATCTCTCCGCCTTTGACATCAAATGCCAAATCAATTAAGAAAATATACCAGAACATACAACCAACAACTCCCCCTGAGAAGTAGCTCTCCTCCATCAAAGCTGGAAAAAGGTTTCTCTATTAGTTTATGTCAGTTTGAAGCCAATCTCCAATTATCTAAGTCTTTGTCAGTGAGGGTATTACCCCAAGCTTCTCTCTGAGATATTCAAAGGTTTCCTTAGGCAAAGGGTTTGTAAAGATATCTGCAATCTGCTCTTTAGTATTCACATAAATCAATTTCACTTCATTTGCTTCAACATTCTCTTTCAAAAAATTATATTTGATAGAAACATGCTTAGTCTTAGAGTGAAATACCGGATTATTTGATATATCAATCGCTACTGAATTGTCACAATAAATGATTATCGGTTCTTTGCATTTTACCTTTATGTCCTTCAACATTTGTTTAATCCATAATACCTAAGTACAATTAGTTGTTGCTGCAACATATTCTGATTTTGTTGTAGATAATGATGTAAAACTCTGCTTCTTGCTTATCCAAGAAATCAATCTACTTCCAAGAAAGAATGCACCGCCAGTGGTACTCTTTCTATCATCTACATCTCCTACCCAATTTGCATCAGTGTATGCACATAAATCAAAATTTTCATCTTTAGGATACCATAAACCAAGATTTGTTGTGCCTTGTAGGTACCGAAAAATCCTTTTTACTGTTGATTAATGATTTTCTTTAGGATTACTATGAAATATTGAAACAATACACACTGCATTCATTATATCAAGTCTTGTTTGTGTCAAATATAGTAAACCTCCAATCATATATTTGTATTTTGTTAGATTAACAGGAGCTGAATCATCCTTCAATGATAATTTATCAATTGTAGTCATAGGAGTACTTACCGGTTTATAGTTTTCCATACCAAATTTTTTCAGTAGTTCCTTCAAGTATTTTGTTTGACATATGAATATACCTTTATTAGTTTGTGAAATTTGCAATCCTAAGAAGAATTTTATCTCACCAATCATAGACATTTCAAATTCTTCTTGCATCTTGTTAGCAAAGTCCTTACACAATTCATCTTTTCCTCCAAAAATGATATCATCAACAAAAACTTCAATAACCAAGATGTCATCATTAGTCACTTTGTAATATAAGTTGTTGTTGGCATTACCTTTAGTGTAACCAAGATTCAAAATATATTTGTCCAATCTAGCATACCAAGCTCTAGGAGCTTGCTTCAATCCATACAAAGCTTTCCTTAATCCGCAAACCATATCTTTATCATTTTTCAATGAAAATCCATCAGGTTGTTTAATGTAAACTTCTTCTTCAAGATCACCATTCAGAAATGCACATTTTACATCCATCTGATACACTTTATAGTTGTTATGAGCTACAAATGCAAGAAATAGTCTAATTGCCTCAATTCTAGCTACCGGTACAAAGGTTTCATTATAATCAATTCCCTCTTTCTATGAGTATCCTTTACAAACTAATATTGCTTTATTCCTGATTACCATACCATCTTCATTAATTTTATTTCTAAATACCCATTTAGTTCCAATTACATTTTTGTCTTTAGGCCGGGGAACTAATGTCCATGTATTGTTATTTTCAATTTCTTCTAACTCATCTTCCATTGCTTTTATCCAATGTTCATCTTGACAATGCTTCAATAAATGATGCTGGTTCAAATTGAGAAATTAAGAATACCTCTTCATTTTCCAGTCTTCCTCTTGTCTTAACACCTTGATACTTATTCCCAATTATCTAATTTTTTGAGTGATTCAGTCTTACATACCTGGGTTTATTTGCATGCTACTATTCTTCAGTCATTGTGGAATTCTCTAATGATACCAATGTGATTGGATCAACATTTTGTACTCGTGTAATATGTATTGGTTCATTTATGATCATCTCAACTGCCAGTTTAGAATCTAAAGACCTTGAATTTCCTCTAAAGTGTTCATCTATCTTCACATTAGCACTTTCAATGATCTTCTACAATCTTTTAATAAAACATCTATATGCCTTTCTCTTAGATGAATAACCAAAAAATATTCCTTCATCACTTCGAGGATCAAATTTACCAACATACTCATTTCTCCTACTCTAGCATTTGCTTCCAAATATTCGGAAGTACTTAAGAGTAGGAGTATTGTCAAACCATAGTTTATAAGGGGTCTTACTAGTTTCACCTTTGATGTGAACTCTGTTGAAAGTGTAAACCAATGTATTTACTGCTTCTCTCCAGTACATGTGAGGTAGATTAGCTTCCAATATCATGCTTCTAGCTGCTTCCAGAATAGTTTTGTTCTTCCTTTCCACTAATGAATAATGATGAACATTAGATACCCCAACCGATACTGAGAATGGGGGGGGTGAATCAGTATAGATAAAAAATCTCTTAACAACTTATCTTGCTAAAGAAAAACTAACTAGTTATCACCATTACCAAACTTAACTATGTCAATACTGATTAAACATAGTAAGACACAAGACACCATAAACTCATAGGTCTAAATACTTGAAATACGATCGATTATGCAACATCAACTTCACCCAAAAACATATGCATGTGGTATACTAAAAATACCATAACCTATTAACCCTACATACATAATCCTTCAACCAAATACTTCATAAACATCACATGAAAAATGCATAACACATAACACACAGATTTTTCACATGGGAACCCAAATGGGAAAAACCATGGTGGGGATGAATACCCACAAGCTTGTTTTGAACTCTTTCGAAGCTCGCCCTGTTAGGAGCCTAGTCCGATTAAAGACTTTACAATAAGGTTCCACTAGGAACCGATCCTGTTAGAGATCACCCGGATAAGGGATGGCTATATACCTTCTTAAAGTTTAAAACCTTGTTAAAGGTTACCTCACTAGAGGATTTAAAGAACTCAAGGATCTTGAGTCACCTAGTTACAGGTTTTACAATAAGCTTGTTAACGCTACCTAATAAAGGGATTTTCCATCTATTGAAATGATTAGAAGACAATAGAAAAAACTATGATCTAATACTAGCACTACATGCCAAGGTAGATCCTTTTCATATCCTCTACTCTGCAATCACACTTTGCAGTTTACCTCTTATTGGTCTAGCAAGTATCAAGTATCTCTTCACTCGGATACATACACACAACATTTTTGAACAACTTTACAATACCAAACTTCATCAACCTTATAGACAACAGATAGGTCAGTAGCATAAACCCTAAACCCTAAGTATCTTAGGTTTACAACATAGGTGGTCCAATCCTGACCATCCAAACACATTGCATAGAGCATTACAATTTCAAACAAATCACAAGACAATTTGCATCGTTCATTCATCACCACTCATGGGAATCAATAAACCATAACACTTTCTTCTTATACCACTAAGAAGAATGATCATTCTAGAGATAGACTTCAAACGCAGTTGATCTTCTTATGCCTCAATCCTTCAAGCACACAAAGCTGATGTGGCACCTTGATCACATATCTTAGCTAGCTCATCATAGAGTATCATCGATTCATCACACAAGCTGGATTGCCAAACCAATAACTATAAAGTTGAGACTACCAACTGGTAATCACACTTAGTGAAACCCCGACACTAGTTCACTAAATCTCCTCATGCCTCTTCATACTAGTTTACCAACTTCTTCAATCTGCATACTGGTTCACTTACAATTATTGACATCAATGACAACATACATTATCATCATATCAACATATTGCTTCATCATATGCCAATGATATCCAACAATCTCCCCCTTTGGCATTGATGGCAATACTTAGTGTAGCACAGTGTAGCATTGCAACTATTTGCATTATCAGATATCTTCTCCCTCTTTGACAGCAATGCCAAAGTGGAGGCATAAGCTTCCAAAATCTACATGTTGCTCCCCCTAAGGAGTAGCATCCTTCAACACATCAATCCTAAAAGATTTGTCATTGTAGTGCTTGACTAATGTGGAGCACATATATTTTAGTTGACTTCATGAAGGGGCAGAACCCCTAATTCACCTCTCAAATAGGTAAATGTAGTCTTCGGTAAGGGCTTAGTGAATATATCTACTAGCTACTCCTTATTGGAAACATGTTGTAATACAACCTCCTTATTATGAACTTTCTCTCTCAAGAAATGATACTTAATTTCAATGTGCTTAGTTCTAGCATGCAATTCTGGATTCTTGGAAATGTTTATTGCACTTGTATTATCAATGTTCACTAGTTCAGATACAGGTACCTTGAAATCTTCCAATACATGATTCATCCAAATTGCATGAGTGTAGTTCATAATTGCTGCCACATATTTTGCTTCAGCTATAGATTGAGAAGTACAACTCTGCTTCTTACTTATCCATGATACTAATCTTCCACTAAGAAAGAACGCTCCACTAGTTGTGCTCTTGTGGTCATCCACATTACCTACCCAATCGGCATCGGTATATACTTTGAGATTATAGTCACCATTATATGGATACCAAAGTCCATATTCAACTGTTCCTTTCAGATATCTAAGAATCCTCTTCACAGCTACCAACTGGGATTCTCTTGGACATTTCTAAAAATGAGCTACTATGCCCACTGCATGATCAATATCTGGTCTATTGTGTACCACATAGTGCATTTTACCGATCATTGACCGATACTCCTTTTCATTCACCAGTGTTGAATCATCTTCTTTAGTCAGTTTACAACCAGTTACCATTAGTGCACCAATCGGTTTGCTTTCCTCCATGCCAAAAGTCTTCAATACTTCTTTGACATTCTTGGACTGGGTAATAAAGATACCCTCTCTCATTTGTTGAATCTGTAAACCAACGAAGAATTTTATTTCTCCTATCAAAGAAATCTCAAACTCTTTCTTCATTTCATATGCAAACACATGACAAATTCTATCATTTCCTCCAAATATTATGTCATCCACAAACGCTTCACAAATCAGAATCTGATCACCTTCTGATTTCAAGTAGATGTTGCTATCTTCACTTGTTCTCCTAAATCCAATGTTCACAAGATGAGAGTGTAGTCTTTCATACCATGCCCTAGGTGCTTGTTTTAGTCCATATAGGGCTTTGTGTAATCTACAGACCATGTCACTATCTTCTAATAAGGCAAACCCTTCTGGTTGCTCTATGTACACTTCTTCTTCTAGGATTCCATTCAGAAAATTAGACTTCACATCCATCTGATAGACCTTAAATCCCTTAAATATTGCAAATGCAAGTAGCATTCAAACACCTTCTAATATAGCCATGGGAGAAAAATTTTCTCAATATTCTTCTCCTTTCTCCTGAGCATATCCCTTATATACAAGTCTAGACTTGTTCCTAACAAGTGTGCCTTCTTCATTTAGCTTATTTTGGAAGACCCATTTGGTACCTATGACATTTTATGTTCCGGTCTGGGCACCAAAGACCATGTTGCATTCTTTTCTATCTAATCTAGCTCCTCTTCCATTTCTTTAATCCAGTCTTCATCTGTAAGAGATTCTTTTGAAGTCTTGGGTTCAAATTCACAAATCATGCAAGAGCTTTCTTTCACTTTTCTTCTAGTGAGTATCCTTGCATCTTTATCTCCTATGATTTTCTTTGGATCATGGTGCAACTTTACATATCTAGGAATGATTCTAGCCTAATCTGCTAGTTTTTCTTCTTCTTCTTCACTAACCTCTTCTTCTTCTCTTACTGTGGCTTCTACCGGTACAAGAACACTAAGATCTTTGCAATTTTCTTTCTTAACTGGTTCCTAGAAGGCTATACCCAGTTCATCTTCTACTTCTTCATTACATGTTACCTCAGGTTCCTCAGGGGATTCATCAACCCTGACATTGATACTTTCAACAATCTTCTGTGTTCTATTGTTGTCGCACGTGAGAGCTTTGCTCTTAGTGGAATATCCCAGAAATATTCCTTCATCACATTTTGCATCAAATTTTATCAAATGCTCACCTCTCTTGATATAGCACTTACTACCCAACACTTTAAAGTAACTCATAGTGGGAGTTTTCCTAGTCCCATACTCATAAGGATTTTTATCTTTGCCTTTCTTGATAAGTACCTAGTTCATAGTGTAGACTGCAATGCTCACCACTTCTCTCCAAAAAGTGTGAGCAATCTTTCCTTGGATCAACATTGTTCTTGCCGCTTCAACTACAGTCCTATTATTTCTTTCTGCTATGCCATTTTGTTGCGGTGTCCTTGGGGAGACAAATATCTCTTGATACCATTATCTTCATAGTACTTATTGAATTCATCAGAAGTGAATTCTCGTCCTTGATCAGTTCTCAGGCATTTTATCTTTTTACCACTTTTTTTCTCTACTAATGCTCTAAAAGCTTTGAACTTTCCAAATGCTTTGGATTTATGCTTCAAGAATGTGACCCACATCATTCTTGATTAGTCATTAGTAAGAATCATAAAATACCTATCTCCCTGAATACTTCTAGTTTTCATAGGACCACACAAATCAGTATGCACATGATCAAGTAAATTTTCTATTGAAAAAGACTTACCTTTAAAAGTTGAGGAAGACATCTTCCCATGTTGACTTTATCTGCACAAAAAATTCTCAGGTTTGTCCAGTAATGGTAATGCTCTTACTGCCTTGATCTTTCTAACTTGAACAATGTTGTCAAAGTTCATATGACAGAGTCTTCTATGCCATATCCAGCTATCATCAAACTTAGCCATTAGACACTGACTTATCTTAGCATTCAACTGAAATAGGTTACCTCTGGTCTATTTACTAGTGGCAATAACTTCACCATTTTTCCTGATTATACTACAAATTCCACTTTTGAATTCCAGAACTAATCCTTTGTCATTCAGTTGAGAAACACTCAATAGGCTATGCTTAAGACCTTCTACCCAGGAAACATCATTTGCACTACTTTTACCATTCAGTGAGATGGATATTTTACCTTTCACCAAGCATGGTGCATCATTGCAAATCTGACAACACCACCATCAAATTATTCCAAAGATAGAAACTTTCTCCGATCACCGGTCATGTGGTGAGAACAACCACTATCAATTATCCACTCATTAGAGTTGTCAATGCAGGAAACAAGGGCTTTCTTGTCTGACACTTCTTCCTTTACTGCTACAAACACTATGTCTTCATTTTCTTCCTCTTCTGATTCTTCATCACTGACACCTTCATCCATACCAACTAGAGAATTTCTTTGATTTACACTTTTATATTTTCTAAACCTCTCCGATTTATCCTTATTGTCATTGTTAGGACAGTTAACAACTATATGTCCTATCTTGTTGCAGGAAAAATATTTCAAAGGAAGTTTACCTCTATATTTTCCAGTTCCCTTTGGAATTATTTTAGCAAGAAGAGATTCAAACTCCATCAGAATCTCTTCATCATCCATATATTTGCATTGTCTGGATTCATAACTGGTACTAGTTTTTTTCCTTTTCTGGATGGTATAGTAGATGCGTTAAAAGCTGACTCAGTCTTCTGAACACTACTATCATAACTATTCAACTCATATGCTATTAACTTTACAATAATAGAATCTAAGGGTACATTGGTCTTATCAATAGACCTTAGCTCCTGGATAGCAGCAACTCTGATTGCATAGACTGGTAAAAATGATCTAAGAACTTTACTTACAATAGTGGCATCATCAATAGTTCCACCAATGCTTTTGATATCTCCAACTACTGTCTTAATCCTAATACAATACTACTGAATGGTCTCTCCTTCAACCATCCTCATGTCTTCAAATTTTCCTCTAAGGCTTTCTTCCTTAGCTTTCTTTACATGCTCATCACTACCATAAATGGTTTCCAGTGCATCCCATACTTCCTTAGGTGCGTCCTTGTCTTAAACATCAATAAACTCAATATCTAATAGGCTACTAATAAGGGCTTCCATGACTTGCCCATTTTCCTACATTTATCTCTTTTGATCATCAGTCAGAGTGCCAGTGGGAATCACATAGGCATTTTCAACATAGCTCCAGTGTTGAGAACCCATACTCTTGATGTAAATCTTCATTCTACTCTTCCATATCTTAAAGTTATCTCTATTGAACTTAGGACCTTCCCTCTTCATCATTATAGTAGGATCTTTTACCTCAAGTGGTTAAGCTTATATCACTTAGGATCTGGAGGTGCTTTGATACCGATTGATGAATAATGATGAACAACAGATACCCCAACTGGTACTGAGAGGGGGGCGTGAATCAGTATAGATAAAAGCTCTCTTAACAACTTATCTTGCTAAAGCAAAACTAACTAGTTATCACCATTACCGAACTTAACCATGGCAATACCGGTTAAACACAGTAAGACACAAGACACCATCAACTCATAGGTCTGAATACTTTAAATACGATTGATTATGCAACATCAAATTCACCCAAAAACATATGCATGTGGTATACTAAAAATACCATAACCTATTAACCCTGCATGCATAATCCTTCAACCAAATACTTCATAAACATCACATGAAAAATGCATAACACATAACACATAGATTTTTCATGTGGAAACACTATTAGGGTTCCCACAGATACTAAGAGGGTGGGGTGAATCAGTATCTAACTAGTGATAAGAATTTCTTAAGTTAAAACATGCAAAACATAAAATAGCAGTATACCGGTATGCAAGATTTAATGTAATAAACAGAATCAAAAACATCCACATGAAAAGAACACCATAACACAAGATGTTTAATGAGGAAACCTGGTGTGGGAAAAACCTCGATGGGATTTGTGACCCACAATATTCACTTACAGGCCAATAAGAGAATATTACTTACAATAGGGGCCTACACACGTAGGAAGGCCAACTGCCTAGAGCTCACTACTCAATGAGAAGTCACACTGACTTACAATGAGGATTATACTAATCCAATGATCTGTACTACTTTACAATAGCATCTTCAATGTCAGATTTAGTACCGGTTCTAACTCTATTCTTTACATATACCCTTGACCTATAATTCGCACATTAGGTCTGCCTAATAATTTTCTTTATGCTTGCTTCCTTACTTCTCTAAATGTCTACAATGATCTCTTTTATATACAAGAGTCATTTTACAATTTGCCAAGTCAGCTTACAATAATAATCAAAATATTACATATCAAAAATCCTGTCGGCCTTTATGCCAGTATACATCTTTTCTTTTGTGCCGGTGCCAGTGTAGAGTGATCTTGTTGATGTCGGTGCACTGTCTTGCTTGTGTAATGCTTTGCCAGTATGATTTCTTGCCGGTGCCATAGGATTGCAAGGTTGCCATCAATGACAAAACCTTCAATCACACACAATGTCTCATTGGACTGTCCATATGCCAACAATCTCCCCCTTTGGCATTGATGGCAACACGCTTGAGAAATTTCAAAAAGTGTCCAAAATGTGTAGTCCAAAAAATTTACCAAAAATATGAAGGGCTCCCCCTAAGCATATGATTCTTGTCTTTGAACTTTCTCATCCTACTACTCCCCCTTTGGCATCAGTGACAAAGGTTGTCAAGATGTTAGTAGAGTTTGTAGTTATACCTGTCCATATCCTCAACCTTGTAGTTGGGTACTTATTATCTGAAAAAGATCACCCAAAATTAAGTTTATACTATCCATAAAATTTTTGCTATCTTTTATTGTTGTTTCAGTCCTCTTCATAGTACTAGTGAGATGTTGCAATTGTTTTGTCGGTGTTTTACTTCCCTGTGCTAATGCTTCTGAGATTTCCTTCCATAGAGATGCTAGATAGTCCAATGTTGGACTTAGTTTAGATCTTAAGTGTTTTGCCTTGTTTATTATTGTCTCTTTCTCTCTTTCCTATTTAAGCAATTCTTCCTCAAAATTTTCTAACTTATCTTCAAAAACAGATAGTGAGTCCAGTGAATTGACAAAATTGTCTGCAAGCTTGTTTATCTCTTCCTGTGTCTTGCTTATTTTCTTGTCAATATCTACAGTTAGGAAGTTTGTTTTGCATGTGTCTTTATACAAGTTTTTATACTGTTTTAACAAACTACATAGTTCCGGTAGAAGTGTGTCAAAGTCTCTATTAAACTTCTTTATTTCTTCTTCAAAGAATTTCTATTTCTCCTTTTCTACCATGTCCTTTACAGATTCTTCCTTTATTTTCTCAATATTTCCAGAAATGTATTTACATAATGTATCCAACTGTCCTAAAGAATCTTTATTATCTATATTACAATTAGGAGCAATTATCTTCAAAATTGGTATTGAATCATCTATTGCTTTGTAAGCTTGTGAACTGTAGTCAATTGTTTTCTTAATGGATTCAAGTAATACCTCAGTCACATTTGTTGACTTTGATGATGACTCAACAAACTGAGTACCGGTGGAAGTGACCATGCTTGTATTGACCTCTGGCAGGTCAGTTTGTGTCTACATTTCCTTTAGTACTGGTTTTCCTGCTTCATTGCTTACTGGTGGCATTGTTTCCTTGTGAGCCTATTTCGGAGCCTTTAGCTCTGTCGGTTTCTCTGTTTGTGCCTCAGATTCCATCTTTTTCCCCATATCCTCTATCGGTTGCTCTGTATCTCCTGTTACTGGAGGCTCTTTAGCCATATCTGATTTTTCAGTTGTATCTTTATCAACTTTTATGTTGATCTTTTGGGTATCAACATTTAGAGTGTATAGGACTTCGGGATTTGGATTGCTATCCTCTACATCCATGCTTTCAGCTGCCGGTTGGTTTTCAGGGGTTGTAATGTTTACAGGTGGAGGTAGGTTGTCTTTAACCTTTATGCTTGGAGGGCCACCAATTTTCCCTTTCCCTTTGTCCTTATCCTTCTGATATACCTTAATAGGCTTGGGATTCTTGTATTCTTCTTGTTTTTCTTTTTCAACTAAAAATATGTCCCAACCATCTTCTGTTTCCTTTCAAACTTTTGTAACTCTTCCTTCCATTAATGAAATATGCCAGTGTGCAGTGGAGAAAATTGTCCGGTTAGTCTGAGCTATTAGATCATCAATTTCCTTTGGGGAGTTTACCGGATATACAGCAAGTAGTTTTTCTATTTTTATTTTCTTGTCTAATTCAATTACTCCTTGCCTTCTAGCCTCAAGTCTTTTGTATAAATCATCAAGAATTTCATTTATGACTTCTATCAAAAACTTTTTGAACATGTCCATATGTAATATTACACTCTCCTCAACTTGCCCTTTTTCATCAGCAGATAGGGTGTCATAAAGTTTCCCTATGTTTTTTCAGTTTTCCTTCCTCTGTGATCTTATTTAGCAAAATGTCTAGAGGTGCCAAGTCATTTTTTGTCTTTATCTTTTTCTTAGGTCAGCTTCTTTTTAGGTGTGACCTTTCTGACCGAAGATCTCACAACTTGTTGCTTCTGCCTTGTCCTTCTAGGTGAAGGAGTGGTTGCCGGCGAGGGATCTCTTTTCCTAACAACTCTTTAAAGGTTGTTGGCATGTCTCCTTTCGAAGAAGTACCTACCGGTGATAGATGAGCTTTAGGGTGTGGGGCTGCCAACTCATCTTCAGTTATGCTGGTTTTCTTTAATACATCTTCCTTAATGGCTTTTGCTTGTCTGGATCTTTTTCTCACAAATTCCTCTACCTTCTTCACCCTTTTCTTGGATTGTATTTGTTTTTCTATTGTTTCAGCACTACCAAATACTTCCTTGTTAGGTTCATTGGGGGCTTCCAGAAGTGCTTTGGCATAAGTTTCAACTATGTGGTCATCTATCTCATAGCCCATTTATGTTACCTAGATTGTCCTTGGGATGACTGCTTCCATCCATATTTCATCATTTTTAATAACAAAGCATATATCATCTTTGTATTTATCTACAATTTTCTGAGATAACCTCATCCTTTTCTTCATTTTTGTCTTTAGTGCTTGGAAAAAGTCATGAATGTTGTTTTCCTTGTTCTCACCCATGGTATTGAACAGTTATGTCAGTTGCTTTCCTACTGGTATGTCATATCCTAGTTCTTTATATCCTATACCGGGAACCTGTTTTGTTATATGAAGCATTAGACATACTAATAGATTTCCAAATATGAAAGTTCCTTTCTTATCCTTCTTTATCTTTCCAAGGTTGTCTATCAGTTCATCCTTTAACCATTCACAGATGTCAATTTTTGCATTGTCTATTACCATATCATAAGCACTCTTAATGCATAAACTTGAAATTGAGTTAAGTCTATTGGCATGAGTGGCTTTGTAACCTAATATCATACTTAAGAATCTCACATTTGTATCCTTTACATCATTAACCCTTAGAGATCTTTTATCAAATGTTGCACCTGTTAGGTCTATGACTAAATCATTTGAAACTTTCTTGTTTTTGTCTGGTCTTCTACCGGTGGCTGGTAACCCTATGATAGCCTTTACTGCTTCCTTGGTGATCTTATGAATTGCATCTAACTAGAAAAATTCTCCATGAACTCTGCTTAACACTATCCTAAGGAATGCTAAGGATTTCTGTGAATCGTAGGGTTTCAATGATTTTGTGTTCAGCTTTAACATTGCCGGTATCATCACATATCTCAGTTTTATACATGGTTTTGATTTCTTCATCTCCTAACTCTTCAATATTGCTGTGAATATACATTCTAGGGTCTTCAACATATACAACACCTTTACGGATTTGAGAAAATGCACCTAAGGTATCATCCTTCTTTGCTATTTCGGGGACCAACTGAAATATAGGCCTAGGTCTTTTAATTACTTCCATAACAGTAGGGTTTGCTATGTATTCAATTGCAGAGGTGGATGCCATGTTAAAATACCTTTTTCTATCTTGGATGGATGATTGCTTGGAGTGTGCTTGCTTCTTGCTCGAAATGCCTTAGCTCGGAATCTTCGCGCTCTCTGAAAGTTTGAAATCATGGTGAAATGAAATGGAGCCAAAACCTTATTTTATAAAGTCTTTTCGGCTATCTACCACATTAATTTCATGCTGGTTAAGTATTCACTTAACAGTGTTTGCAGGTAATAAGTGATTTTCAACTTCTTATCTCTAACCGAGGGAATAATAGCACATGTGTCATTAGATTGCCAAACCCTCAAGAAAATTTTCTTCAATTAGATGAAGAACTTCCTACCGGTGGAGCACTACTTTGTCCTGCTGGTGAAGCATCACTCTATCCTGCCAGTGAGGCATTTGTTAGTTCTACCAGTGGAGGAGTATTCCCAATATTTAGATCAGCTTTTCTAATCCATTACTTTGAGAATTCTTGCTTAACCTCTTCAACTTTTTATTTACCTTTCAAGCTAGCACTTTTGTTGTCTACCGGTGTACCTTTACTTCTACAAAATTTAGCAATATGCCCAATCTTGTTACATGCATAACAGGTTACATTATTTTTCTAAAAAGCTTTCCCATAATCTATGCTGGTTTGTGTCCTGCATTGATTAGATAGATGTCCAAATCTTCCACAAACATAACATCTCACATTCATTCTACAGTTTTCAGAGTTATGACCAACTTTGTTGCATTTGGAACATTGACTGGTGGGTGGATTGATATTCTGATAATTCCTAGATCTACATTCATTTGCCCTATGACCATACTTATTATAGTTAAAGTATTTACCATTGAATTTATAAGCATTAGGTGGTCTTACCGGTTTGCTGTGATCTTGAGTATTTGCAGTACCGAAGCTATCTCCAACTTCAAAGCCAATTCCAGAAGTGTCACCTTTGGGTTTTTGATTCTTCAATAAGGTACCAAGTTCTTCTAAGCTTTTCTTGAATTTTTCTTTATGTTGATTTGTAGTTTCTATTTTCCTTTCCAAGATTTCTTTTTGTCTCATGAGTTCATTTGAGTCATTCTGAGTATGCATCAGATCTGTCTTCAACATGTCATTTTCATAGCTAAGTCTTGTGTTCTCATTTACTGCATCACTTAGTCTTCTAGTCAATTCTTCTTCATTCTTCTTTCTATCCTCAATCTCTTTGCAAAATCTCATAGTCATATCTTGCATTTCATTTTTTGTTGTCATGATCTCTTGTTTCAGCTTGCTTATCATATCATTAAGTGATTCCTTTTCATCATTCTCATTTTGCAATTTTTCACAAAGTTCTCTTCTCTTATTTCTTGTAACAATAAGATTTTCTTGAAGTGCCTGAATGATATCCTAAGCTACTCTTAAATCATCTTCTAATTTGATATTTTTCAACTTCTCTGCATCATAGTCAGTAAGAGCTCCTTCAAGTTGCTTCATCAGATTTTCCATTTTTACTAGTGTCAAGATCTTCCTCAAGCTATTAGGCTTCTAAAAATAGAGGACCAGGCTCTGATACCAATTGTTAGGATTCCCACAGATACTAAGAGGGGGGGATGAATCAGTATCTAACCAGTGATAAAAATTTCTTAAGTTAAAACATGCAGAACATAAAATAGCAGTATACCAACATGCAAGAATTAATGTAATAAACAGAATTAGAAACATCCACATGAAAAGAACACCATAACACAAGATGTTTAATGAGGAAACCCAGTGTGGGAAAAACCTCGGTGGGATTTGTGACCCACAATATTCACTTACTGGCCAATAAGAGAATATTACTTATAATAGGGGCCTACACATGCAGGAAGGCCAACTGCCTAGAGCTCACTGCTCAATGAGAAGTCACACTAATTTACAATGAGGATTATACTAATCCAATGATCTGTACTTCTTTACAATAGCATCTTCAATGCCAGATTTAGTACCAGTTCTAACTCTGTTCTTTACATATAACCTTGACCTATAATTCGCACATTAGGTCTGCCTAATAATTTTCTTTATGCTCGCTTCCTTACTTCTTTAAATGTCTACAATGATCTCTTTTATATACAAGAGTCATTTTACAATTTGCCAAGTCGGCTTACAATAATAATCAAAATATTACATATCAAAAATCCTGTCAGCCTCTATGCCGGTATACAACTTTTCTTCTGTGCCAATGCCAGTGTAGAGTGATCTTGTTGATGCTAGTGCATTGTCTTGCTTGTGTAATGTTTTGTTGATATGATGTCTTGCCAGTGCCATAGGATTGCAAGGTTTCCATCAATGAAAAAACCTTCAATCACACACAATGTCTCATTAGAGTGTCCATATGCCAACAAACACAAATGGGAAAAACCATGGTGGGGATGAATACCCATAATGTTGTTTTGAACTCTTTCAAAGCTCACCATGTTAGGAGCCTAGTCCAATTAAAGACTTTATAATAAGGTTCTGCTAGGAATCGATCCTATTAGAGATCACTAGGTTAAGGGATGGATATATACCCTTTTAAAGGTTACCTCGCTAGAGGATTTAAAGAACTCAATGATCTTGAGTCGCCTGGTTACAGGTTTTAGAATAAGCTTGTTAAAGCTACCCACTAAAGGGATTTTCCATTTGTTGAAATGATTAAAAGATAATAGGAAAAACTATGATCTGATAACAACACTACATGCCAAGGCAAATCCTTTTCATATCCTCTACTCTGCAATCACACTTTGTAGTTTACCTCTTACTGGTCTGGTAAGTATCAAATATCTCTTCACTCGGATACATACACACAACATTTGCCAAAAAATTTACAATACCAAACATCATCGACCTTATAGACAACAAATAGGTCAGTAGCATAAACCCTAAACCCTAAGTATCTTAGGTTTACAACACAGGTGGTCCAATCCTAACCATCCAAACATATTGCGTAGAGCATTAAAATTTTAAATAGATCACAAGACAATCTGCATCATTCATTCATCACCACTCATGGGAATCAGTAACCCATCACTTTTTCTTCTTATACCACTAAGAAGAATGATCATTCCTGAGGTAGACTTCAAATGTGGTTGATCTTCTTATGCCTTAATCCTTCACGTGCACAATGCTGATGTGGCACCTTGATCACATCTCTTAGCTAAATCATCACAGAGTATCATTAGTTCATCACACAAGATGGATTTCCAAACCGATAACTGTAGAGCTGAGACTACCAACCGGTAATCACACTTAGTGAAACCCCAACACCGGATCACTGAATCTCCTCATGCCTCTTCATACCGGTATACCAACTTCTTCAATCTGCATACCGGTTCACTTACACTTATTGACATCATTGACAACATACATTATCATCATATCAACATACCAGTTCATCATATGCCAATGATATCCAACATCTACAATTCCATTCTGCTAAGGTGTCTAGGGTGCTGATAGTTGTCTTTTGATTCCATTCATTTCACAGAATGAATTAAATTCCTTAGATGCAAATTCACCTCCTTGATCAAATCTCAAACATTTGATTTTCTTACTGGTTTCATTCTCTACCATTTCCTTGAATAACTTGAATTTTCCAAAAGTTTATGATTTCTCCCTAAGAAAAGTAACCCAACACATTCTAGAAAAATCATTGATAATTAGCATAAAATATCTCTCCCTGTACACTTCTAGTCATTTCGAGACCACACAAGCCAGTATGAATCAAATCAAGAACATTATTGGATTTCTCATAAATACTCTTAAAAGTTGTTCTAACTTGCTTTCCCATTTGACATTCCTTACATACCAGATTATGAGGTTTCACAATCTTAGGTAAATCACTTGCTGCCTTAGTTGAACTGATCTTTACAATTCAATCAAAATTAACATGATAGAGTCTCTTATGCCAAAACCAACTTTCATCAATATGTACAATCAAACATGTCTTATCATTGTTATTCAAATGAAAGATATTACCTTTAGTCTGATTACCGGTTGCAATCTCCAATCTAGTTCTATTTCTGCTTTTGCATTTTCCATTCTTGAATTGTAACTGAATTCCGTTTTCAACTAGTTGACCAACACTCAAAATATTATGCTACATAATAAACATTGTCAGTATTGTGCTTACCATCCAAAGATATAGTTTCCTTTTCCTTTGATCAAACAAGCTTTATGATCATCAAATCTTACTAGACCTCCATTGTATTCCTAAAAAAGATAAGAATTTATGTTTATCACTAATCATATGATGTGAACATTCACTATCAATGATCCATTCATATTTCTCTTCATTTTTAGCTATCAGGGCCTGCTCTACCAGTGGAATAGTAGGTGTCGGTTGATCTTCTATTATTGCAACAAAAGCCCATCCATTGTCTGCCGATTCTTCATCAGAATCATCTGTAACTCCTTCATCAACATAGTAACATGATTTATCTATGTTCTTCTTAAATGTGTATCTCTGATATTCAGGGTTAGGCTTATATGTTCTTTTAGCTTCCTCTCTCAATCTTGCATGTCTATCAGGACATCTAGATACTATGTGACCAACTTTATTGCAATTTAAACATTTAAACGGTGCTTTACCTTCATACTTACTTCCAATATGACCTTTAGGCATCTTTCTTGCAAATAGTGCTTCGAGTTCTTCCAGTTCTTCATTTTCTCTCCGGATATCTTCAAGTTCTCTTGCATAAAATTCTTTCCAAATAGATAATGATGATGATGATGTTGTAGATGATGATGCTTTGAAGGCCAAATTAGTTATAATTGTAGCAACAAGACCAAGTTCCTCAAGTTCAAATGCTGAAAGTTTTCCAACCAAGGTATCTCTAGAAACTGATGTATTAGGCATTGTTCTCAATTCATTAATAGTAGTTACTTTCATTTTGTAAGTTGATGGAAAAGCTCTTAACACTTTACAAATAATTTTATCTTCACTTAAGGAACTTCAACAACATTGTATTCCCAAAACAATTTCATTAACTCTTTCCATAAAAGAAGAAATTCTTTCATCTTTTTCCATTTTCAAATTTTCATACCTGACCTGGTAACATTCTAGTTTTGCAATTTTGATAGTGGTATCTCCTTCATTTAAAGTCTCCAATTTATCCCAAATAGCTTTAGCAGTTGATTGGTCTGATAATCCCATGATTTGTTGATTTGATAATGCGCTCAAAAGTGCTTCTCTATATTTGCAATCATTCTCCAAGTCCTTGGTCAAATTTGGTAGATTAGGTTGACTTGAAGTAGGACCAACATAGCCATTGTTAATAACTTCCCATATATCTCTTCTATTTTGATCTTCCATATACCATAGTTAGTTCCATCAAGTTTTGGAGTGTCCTTCCTAAAAAATGTTAGTTGCCATAGGATCTCCTCAAACTATTAGACTTCTGGAAAAAGAGGACGTAGCTCTGATACCAATTGTTAGGAACCAGAAGGACAACTAAGAGGGGGAGGGGGGGTTAATCAATTGTCAATGAATTTCAACCCAATTATAAATTACTTCAACTTAATACTTAATACCAGTAAACCAATCTTAATGCCAGTTAAACAAAGTAACAATGAATATCAATACCAGTGAAACTTGATACATGAAACAGAAAGAGAAACAACATCCACAACACATAACACTATAGCGTCCTAAAATTGTGACACTTGCAATTTCGACTGCATTTGGGTCTTCACGATGGCGATGCAACACGGAACCTGAATGGAGACCCCGAAACTTGTTCATGACATCAAAAACTGCATTTTTTAGCACCATGGCCTGATCCTCCTTGCACCCTGCTGTCCCTGGAGGTGGGACCATGGCACCCAGCGCACTAGTCCTTCAGGACTAGGGCGCCCAGCACCCTGGTCCCCCAGGACCATGGCGCCCGCCCTGGTCCCTAGCCCTATTTTGGGCCCGGTCTCTTATGGGGCTTCAGGTCTTTAAGTTTGCAAATTGGAAAATAATGTTTCCTGGTCGGCCTAAGGTTGGGAAAATCAGCCTATCAACCCTAATTGACAAGTATATAAACTACATTTCCTCTCCCACTTGAGGAGGTCAAAAAAAGGAAATAAGCAAAAGCAAGATGCGGAAACGATATTCAAACCTTCAAGCATTCAAGCATTCCTTCAAGCAATTGAGCATTCTAAGTCTTCATTCAAGGCTAAGTGTTGCATTCAAGACAAGGATTCAACCATTGAAGAGGAGATCACATACAACATACAACACACTACATACATTACACCTTCACATGTAAGAATACAAACATTCTTACAACAAGGTATCAGTACTTGTTTACATTACAAACATTTGTATTTACAACATTCTCATTTCTTGGTTAATTCCAAAACCGGGGTTTGACCTAAAGGCAAACCCCTCATCCCTAACCCCCCAATCGTCCTCTCTTTTTTGTGTGTAGGTTGCAGGTATGCGGCTGTAATTGAAGATCTGGAATCCTTGTGCAGAGACGAACAAATCCCCCTTCATTTCGCGGATTTTTCGGAGGACCGTGTGCACGTCGGGCGCTATCGTCCCGTCAACTTTAGCTCAAATTTGCAGAACAACACCATCTTGACATTTTACTGCTAATTCCAGGTCCGCAGCTTCATCCCATATCCCTATCTCTGTTTATAAGTGAATCTTTCCTACTTTACATGCATTCCTAGTTCAATCTTTCTATCTACATTCTTTACAAAAGAGGGTATCCTTGATGTCTTAACCCTTGAAACTCATATAGAATCCAATCTTGCATTGCATGGGATTGGATCTTGTGGGTTTCAACCCCTCTTTTGAATGTAAAGTCTCTCCTAAGTGAAAACCATCAACCCTAGTGACTCTCCCTTCTCTCTCCTTTGAGTTGGGGAGGGGAGAATGACTAGGGTTCGATCTTTCCGCTTTACATTTTGGTGAACCCGACGTGAAAATCCTCATTCTGATTATTCATGGTTAGATCTGAAAATTTTGCTTTCCTAATTATATTTCCATGTTTGATCTTTTGCAAATTTTAGAGGTGGATTGCATAAAAACCCTAAAATTTTCTTTTTAAGTAATTAAACTTGTGAAATGTTTAATTGTTAATGCTTGTTTCAGATCTACCCTTCTATTGCAAATTGTCAATTCATATTTGTGCTTTAATTTTGAAAAATAAGTGGTTAAATGTCAAAACCCTAATTTTTAAGACCTTCTTGATTCAACCTTTGACTGATAATTTCACTAATCAAAACACCTCCAAATCGGCTGTAACTTTGGATTCCGCAATAAAATCACAATATCTTTCATCCCTGGAAATTTGGAAAAAAGTTGCGAGGACCGTGTGCACCCCGAGCGCCATCGTCCCCGACATTTTTTCTGAAATTTCGGGAGCTAGATCTTACTGTATTTTTCTGCTAAAATCCAGAATTTTGGCTGATTTTATCAATTTTAACACCTTCAAAATTAAAGTCGAAATTGGTCTAGCGATTGCTTGGATTGAGGCTTCTAATCATTCAAAAATTGTTGAAATTAAAATTCATATCAAAATTGTGTTTCTTACTGTCCTAAATCTGAAAAGTGTGTTAGCATTCATTCGAAATTTCAGCGCTTTATTCAAATTTTTGCAATTTGTGACTTTTGAAATTAAGTGTTTAATTGCAACAACCTTGATTTCCATTTTCAAAATTGAATTTTGCGTGAAATTGAGTCAATTTTTAAATTTCAAAACTTGCATTGCTTTTAGTATTCCCTCTAAAATCATAAAATTCAAAATTTCAGTTTCCCTCTCTTTTTTCAAAATTCAAATTTTACATTTTTCAACAATCTTGGTAGGGTTTAATTTTGAGATTGCAACTTTAGTTTGGCCTATCTACAGATTGTAAAATCACTCAATTTTTTCAGATTAGCTTTAAAATCATCATAACTATCATGCCTGAAAATTTCGAAAAAAGTTGCGAGGACCGTGTGCACTCCGTTCGCCACGGTCCTGGACATTTTTTCTGAAATTCTGGGAGATTGTCCTGATTGCATTTAACAGCTTAAATCTAGGAGATTGGCTGATTTTATTGAAATTTGCTACCTCTAAAATTCAAAATCTTCTCTCTCTCTTTAGTGCATGAGTTTTACAACAATAAGCCCTACTTACACTATTCCCGTTAGACGAAGCCTTAGAATTAAGTCTTTCCAAGGTGTAATTACCGAGGAGATGGAACCTAATTTGAATGGCCTTTTTAACGAGGACATGGGTAATTCCTCTAATCCTCTTAATGATGAAGAAGCTCTCCATGAGGTTTCTATAGAACAACTTTCAAAATTGGATAACCAATTTGATGATTTTCGACAATGGATGTCTCAAGAATACCCCGATAGTCAAGCTCTTTCATTAATTGAGGGTCTAAAACGTATGGTTCAAAGTGATAAGAATGGAATTGATATTTCGCGTAGTATTGCACACATTATGGATTCAAATGTGATGCCTATGAAAAGTTGTGCCGAAACTTTAGGTTATACACAACCTCCTACTCAAGTTAATCATTCTATTCCTTTGACAACTCCTATTGCTAATATACCTACTTTTACATCAAACATAATGACTACTTCAATACAAGACATTCTGCCTATGATCACCAGTCATGGGGGCAATCCTTCTTCTTCAATAAACCCTCTTCCTTCATTCAATCCAACTTCTTCATTCATTCCTTCAATGAGTGTCCCTATTTCCTCTCCACAAATGAACATGACACAAGGGGGCAATTCATTTAACCATTCCATTACTCCTCGTAGTGTTCCTCCTTTCCAATCATCTCCTATGACTAACTATCATAGTGTCCCACCACCTTACTCTCTACCTTCTTTCAATAACATAACACCTCCATCACAATCTAACACGTCTAATATGAACTCTTCGACTGAAGCGACCATTAACAATCTTGCACAAACTGTCTCTTCTTTACAGCAACAAATTGCCTCTATGAATCAATCTAAGTTTAGTGTGCCCACATTTGATGTTGTGAGCCCACTTTCTCTTGACATTGTTTGAGCTATCCCCCCTAAACATGTTGAAATTCTGCATTTGGAGCTTTATAGTGGTAAGGGTGATCCTCTAACACATGTTAAGACCTTTCAAACAATATGTACTGATTTTGCTTATGACCGAAGGTTGCTTGCAAAACTGTTTAGTAGAACATTAAGAGATAAAGCCCTACAATGGTATTGCTCGTTGCCTTCTTATTCTATTACTTCTTTCGAACAACTTGCAAATGCTTTCATTCAACAATTTCAAAACAATATAATTCCTAAAGTTACTTTGATTGATTTAATGCATTGTAAACAAGGTGTTAAAGAAAAAGTGATTGATTTCATTGGTAGATATAAGCATTTGTATGCTCAAATTTCTTTTCCAGTGCCTGACAATGATATTCAAAGAATCTTTATTTCTAATTTACAAAAAGATATTAGAGAAAAACTCCTGTTTTCTGAGTTTACTTCTTTCCAACAATTATGCGCAACTCTTCACAATTATCAACTGACTGTGAGTCAAATGGAACAAGCAAGTCCTATGGCTCCGAGTGATAAGGGTGATAGTAGTCAACAACCATTTGGGAATTTTAAACCGAACAGAGAATCCATTAAATTCAATGAAAACATCATCAACAACAATGTGAATGCGGCATCAGGTGTGCCTCCTATTTCTAAGTTTTTCAAGAAAGAAAGAAAGTTTACTCCTTTGAATGAATCATTCCATAGTATTATGAATAAGCTATTGGAACAAAATGTGCTTACTCTTCCTCTTATAAGGCAAATAGACCCTAGAAAGATTAATTCACCCTATTTTGATAACAAATATTTTTGTCCATTTCATCGTCATCCTGGGCATGAGACTGAAAAATGTTTTGCTTTAAAGGGTAAAATTCAAGATTTGATTGATAATAATACTATCTCTGTTTCTGGTGTGAATGAAAAAGGCAACACATCTATAGCTCCTCCTAACCAAAATCTTCAGATTTTTACTGATCCATTACCTTCTCATACCTCTAATGCAATTGATACTACTGATTCCTCTGTCTCACATGATGATCTTGTGTCTATGACTCCGAATGTGATTAACTTTGTAGAGCAGTAGAAAATCCCAAAAGAACCTTCCATCACCTTTGATTCTAGTGAAACTATTAGGGCACCTAATGGTCCTTTATATATAGTTGCAAAAGTCAAGAATACACCTTGCCGTGGAGTGCTTATTGATCCTTCTTGCATGGTTAATATCATTACTGAAGAATTTCTTTTTACTTTGCAATTGAATCAAGTGATCTATGACAAAACAAATGTGGTTGTGAAATTATTTGATGCATTTTCTTCTCCTACTATTGGTTCTATTACATTACTTATTCAGGTCCATAACAAATCTCTTGATGTGGACTTTGCTATTATTCCATCATCTGAACAATTTCGTGTGAAGCTAGGCTATCCTTGGCTATCTTCCATGAAAGCTATTGCTTCTCCTATTCACAAGTGTTTGAAATTTCCCCATAATGGTGAAGTTGTTACTGTCAATCGTAGTCTCTTTAAACCAGCTAAAAGAACTTCTAGCGTTCCTATTGATTACTTTTGGCCTAAACAATTCCAATCTCTTCCTCTGCGAAGTGATCATCTTTTCAAATCTTATCAAAAGTGGAAAAAAGACATGATCCTATCTCTAAGTGAACCTAGAACACCCAAACTTGATATTCCTATCGTTCTTGAGAAGGAAGTTCTTCCTTTGAAAGATAAAACTAATGTCTTTCCTCAAGAAGATCCCCAACCCATCCCTATGGATGTGACTATATCTATGCCTAATACACTTTCTAAAAGTAGACCTATACCTCCTCGTCATGATGGACTTGGTCTCCTTCCTAAACCAAATATTCTTCCTTTATATGGAGCAGTTCCTCCTCCTTCTTTTTATAGAGAGAAGAGACCTTCTTCTTCTCCTATTATCCAACCTAAGAGACCACAACCTAAACACCCAAGTGAAAAGGATGAGAACATTCCTCCTCCTCAATCTTCGCAACTTCCTACTAAGACTAGATGGAATCGTTGTGCACGTGAACACCGACGAAAGTGTCGTCTTAGAGCTCAGGCAGCTGCTTCTCAAACTTTGCAATCCCCAAAAACACCTTCAGCCAGTATTATTCCATTTTCTCCTAAGCTGATGATTGAGCCGAAATCTCCTAAACATAAGATGCATGATGGTCTTGATCCTGTGCGAGTTAAAGATCCTATTTTTATAAATCTTGATGATGATATAGATGAAAATGTTATTCATGATGAAAATGTTACTCCTGTTCATTCTGATAGTGAATATGAATATGTTGATGTTGATAACCATCTATCTAACGAATTTTCTAAAGCACTTATCCTAGCTCCTAGACAAAAACAACGTGGCTCGAAACATGAACATAGCCCTTGTTTGGATCTTGTGATAGCTCCATCTACTATGTTGGATGTTCCTCCTCTAGCGTGTTTCCTACCGTCCCGAGATATTGATCAGCAAGATCGGGGGGTAGATGACGTGCTAGATTAGTTCATTAGCATAGCAGACTCTCTCCTCCTCTCTTTTGTTACTTCTTCTATGTGTTATTCTCATTCTTCTATTTGTTGTCCTTAGTGTTGTCTACTTGAGGATGATGCAAAACATTGAGATCTCTTTTGGTCTCTCTCATGTTGACTCAAAAGACACATGTGTTTCCTTCTTCTAGGTGACCTTCCTTGATTGGGGAATGAAGAACAATTATGCATACATACATATGATATACATGAATTATCATACAACATATTGACCCCGAGGAAAGCGAAGTCACCTTGTGCTTTGTGTTTTGTGTCTATTATCCTTGGGCTTATCTCACACTTGGGGGCTAAATCCTTGTCATAATGTACTCCTTTCTCATTTCTTATATGCATCACTACCTTAAAGCAATCACCCCTAGTGAGGCATGTGCGATCGCTTTAACATAGGGGGGCATACATCCCGTTCATATCTTTTCAAGATACTTGAAAATTTCTTGACAAATTTAGCTTTGCCTTGAAAATTTTTGATATCTTTTCTGCATGACTCATAGTGAGGGAACCTTACTACTGATAGTCATGGTTCTCCCTTGTGATCTTCCCTTTTACTTTGTCAATCGAAGTCGTAAGATCCTTAGTCCACTAGGGGCTTGGTGTATCTTGCCTCCTTGACGTGGTGAAAGTTTTTCAATGTTGTTTCCTTGTACTTTACCGGAAGTATGAGCGTATGCTTATACTCCCGCTAAAGTGGGGGCTAAATGTAGCATCCTAAAATTGTGACACTTGCAATTTTGACTGCATTTGGGTCTTCACGATGGCGATGCAACATGGAACCTGAATGGAGACCCCAAAACTTGTTCATGACATCAAAAACTGCATTTTTTAGCACCCTGGCCTGATCCTCCTTGCACCCTGCTGTCCCTAGAGGTGGGACCATGGCACCTAGCGCCCTGGTCCTTCAGGACTAGAGCGCCCAGCACCCTGGTCCCCCAGGACCATGGCGCCCAGCGCCCTGGTCCCTGGCCCTATTTTGGGCCCGGTCTCTTATGGGGCTTCAGGTCTTTAAGTTTGCAAATTGGAAAATAATGTTTCCTGGTCGGCCTAAGGTCAGAAAAATTAGCCTATCAACCCTAATTAACAAGTATATAAACTACATTTCCTCTCCCATTTGAGGAGGTCGAAAAAAGGAAATAAGCAAAAGAAAGACGCGGAAACGATATTCAAACCTTCAAGCATTCAAGCATTCAAGCATTCCTTCAAGCAATTGAGCATTCTAAGTCTCCATTCAAGGCTAAGTGTTGCATTCAAGACAAGGATTCAACCATTGAAGAGGAGACGTCTTATGATAGCCATCATTGCACTAGCCATCTGCCCTAATGGGTGAGGTACGCACATGCATGGGGGTCTCACATGGTGCATCAGGGCTATGGAGAGACATAGGAGAGTATACGCCTAGGGTCAGAGTATGCTTGCACATCTCTATCAGGACCTTGAGGAGTATGTTTTCAGACAGTGTTGTAGCTTGATGACATGCACACTTCTGCAGGTGTGGATATTTGAGCACTTTACATGCACCAGGCCTGTTGGCTATCCGATGAGTGCGGCTAGCAAGCGACCTAGGGTATTTGCTTATCCACTTACCAGCGAGTGGAGATTTGGAGATCTACTATATTGGAGAGTGACATTTGATAGATTGACAGCTGAGGTGACTATGTGGAGACCATATCTGTGGATGCACAGATGGGATGGGATGGAGAGACAGTTAGCATGTTTACAGAGGAACTGCCTGTTGAGAGGGCGATATCCACACATCATAGTCCCATTCTACTTTGACCGAGTACGGAGGCTGTTTGGGCTAGAGCAGTGTGTTCCAGCTGATGTGCCCATCTACACTCGACACTCACGAGTCCTTCCCAGACCTAGAGCAGTAGCGAGACCTATGATAGATGATATCGAGATCATAGATATAGAGAGGTCCGACCAGGATGTGGTCACTGATTATGCTGCAGATCCCGGGGCACAGTGCAGGCATCTCTCATGGTTTATGAGATCATACCCAGGGCCTATCTTTCCACCAGATCACCCGACAGGCCATCCAGGCCCATGGAGACATGGAGACCGAGATGAGGATCAGGGATCTAGGTTGGAGGAGGGAGAGGGTCATGAGGAGGTAGGAGATCCTGATCCACCCACAGGGGATCAACCTAGTGCCAAGGAGGAGGAGGATGATGACACAGATATAGATGAGGAGAATGAGGATGTAGGTGAGGATGTGG
Source organism: Cryptomeria japonica (assembly GCF_030272615.1). Classification (NCBI taxonomy): domain Eukaryota; kingdom Viridiplantae; phylum Streptophyta; class Pinopsida; order Cupressales; family Cupressaceae; genus Cryptomeria; species Cryptomeria japonica. The sequence continues at coordinate 60,015,878 of NC_081411.1, read as the reverse complement.
ACAGAGATGATGAGGAGGGGTCAGATGCTACTCCCCACCATTCAGGAGATGATACCATAGCCCTGGATCCTCCCCTTATTCCCCAAAAGGGGGAACATGAGGCGATACAGAGACCTGTTTCTAGTACGGGCCAGCCTACACCCATCGTGCACAGATTATTTGAGCATTGGGAGCCTAGTAGTTCCCAGTCGCAGGTGCTACCATATCATGATCCCTACTGGCATGAGGGAGATCTAGGTATAGTAGGTTTAAATTGATTGATTGATGTTTTGATGATATAAAATGGTACTAATACATGATCTATTCTACTGCTACAGCTAATGTGCAGGAGTGGCGTTCTCTGATCTAGCAAGCAGTGACAGATATCTCCACGACGGCGCAGATCCCTAGTTCCTCGCAGGTTGCTTATAGACCTCAAGGGAACGTGGGTCAGCATGATGATTTATTTTCTCCATTTTGAGTACAGGTAGAGATATGGAGGGAGAGAGAGCGAGCTCGATTAGAGGAGCTTCAGCGGGCACAGCGTGATCTAGCAGCAGCTCAGGCCGAGGCTACCTCGTATCGTGTGATCCTTATGGATAGGGATCGTAGGAGTTCCTCTCGGAGCCATTCACGATCTATATCATGGTATACCCCTATGGGTCCACCTGCACGGCCGGATCAGGAGGGAGCTTCGAGTCGTCACTCTCCAGCCACTAGCCCTAGGGATAGGAGATGATTTTATGATGTAGGGTAGGTCACATTTTGGATGTGTAGTGACCTACCTTTGTATATTGATCCACACATATATATATATATACATGCTTCTTTGTCTCAAACGTGTTATCTTTAATGTCTAAAAACAATGTGTATTTTGATTAAAGTTAATACATTTGGTAGATGTACATGTATGTTCTGAATTTAATTTCCATGTGATTGATTTCTCGATGCTCCATGATTAAATTGATACATGTGTGACTTCATTTAATCAAGTACTACATTGATGATAGGGAAGAAAAATATGTGTTAAGCCTAAGAATCATATAACTAATGTGATTTAATTTGAATTTAAACACAGCATGACACGATTCAACTTAACACATAAAGATATTGTATAATATGTCAACATAATGAAAAGTGTAAATCTTTTGCAATTTACATAAAATGAATTCAAGACAAACCATAAAGTAAAGAAACACGCTTGTCAGGAATGAAGCAATATAGATTAAACAAAACATCAATTAATTCCATTTGCTCTAACAAAGATATGCTAACATATTATCCAATTTTAAAGAAGTGAGAAAGGAAATAGATGAATGATAAGGAATGAGGAATTAAGCATAGTATCTACGCAAGTGCATAGCGTTTATAGGGTCTTTAAGAGACGTACCGTCTACACCCACTATTTTGTAAGCACCTGATCCATAATATTCAATAACGATATACGGTCCAAGCCAATTAGGACTAAATTTTCCCTTTTCTTCAGGTAAGGCATTCACATTGCGCTGATTCTCATAGAGCACTAAGTCACCCACTGAGAAGGAACGTTGAATAACCTTATCATTATAGCTTCGTTGTAAAGTTTTGTGATATGCTTGAATATGCTCAAGAGCATTTATACGTTGTTCATCAAGCATCTCAAGCTGTTGAAGTCTTTGTTCTCTGTAAGCGTCATCATCTACTATACCTTTGAGAGAAACTCTAAGTGAGGGAATCTCTAATTCTAAAGGCATAATAGCATCAACACCATAAACAAGATTATAAGGTGTAGTTCCGGTAGCAATTCGTACGCTCGTTCGGTAGGCCCAAAGAGAATAGATTAGCTGAGTACTCCAATCCTTACCATTCTTATTCACAGTTTTACGAAGAATTTGTTCAATTATCTTATTGGATGATTCGGCTTGACCATTTGATTGAGGATAGTATGGTGTAGAAAATTGATGTTTGATATGATACTTCTCAAGGAATTTCTTCACGTCCTTGTTCTTAAATGATGTCCCATTATCAGAGATTATAGTGGAAGGTATCCCAAATCGAGAAATAATGTTTTCTAGAAGAAATCGACAAATCACTTCAACAGTAGTAGAGCGAAGGGGAACAGCTTCTACCCACTTTGGAAAGTAATCTGTTGTGCTTATAATGAAAGTATGTCCTTGAGATGAAGGTGGGGAGATTTTACCGATAAGATCCAGCCCCCATGCAGAGAAATGCTAAGAAGCTACATGAGAACGAAGTTCTTGGGCAGGAGCATGAATCAAATTATTGTGTTGTTGACATTGATGACATTTCTTAACAAATGAAAAAGAATCCTGTTGCATAGTTTGCCAATAATATCCCATGCGAAGCAATCTTTGAACCAAGGATTTGCCTCCAAAATGCCCCCCATAGGCACCTGAATGGGCCTCTTCAAGGGCAATAGGGATTTCCGATTTGTTAAGACAACGAAGGAGAAGACCGTTATAACCCCTTCGGTAAAGAATATTAGAAAGAATGACATATCTAGCGGACAGCTTGCGAACTCTAGCCCTAGTGTTCCTATTAGTGGAATCAGGAAAGGTACCATCAGTCAAGTATCTTACGATATGCCAATACCATTCATCTGAGTCTATAAAGTCACAACATGTCACCAAGCTAGAATCATCTACAATAGCTGGAAAAATAAGGTTGTGAATAACAAATTTAAGATCAACCATAGGGTCCTCTAAAGATATCAAAGAAGCCATACATGCCATTGCGTCCACATGTCGATTATCTTTTCGAGGAATAGGTTCCATGGTGTAAGAATCAAATTTTTGTAACAAAGAGATAGCAAGGTCTTTATATTGTGATAACTTGTCTTGTTTTGCTTGATATAGTCCTGTTACTTGTCTTATAATCAATTGAGAATCTCCAAAAATATGTATGTGTTTTATATTCAGAGCTAAGGCTGCCTTTATTCCTGCTATAAGAGCCTCATACTCAGCGATGTTATTGGTACATAGGAAATTGAGATGATAAGACAAGGGAATAGACTTCTTTGTAGGAGAAATCAGAACAACACCTACCCCTGATCCTGTACAACACTTAGATCCATCAAAGTATAACTCCCAAGTTTCATCTTTCTCTGTACAAAGAATGAAGTCGTCAGGAAAAGACTCGGGGTTAGGGAAGGAGAAAGGTGAAGGGGCCTCCACTAGGTGATCGGTCAATGCTTGCCCTTTAATTGCTCTTTGTGAAACAAATTTAAGGTCAAATTTAGTTAACATCATAACCCACTTAGCTAGGCGTCCTGATAAATCAGTTTTAGAGAAAAGATGCTTCAAAGGATCAAACTTTACCATGACGTGGACTTATGAATTTAATAGATAATGTCTCAATTTCTGAGTCGCAAACACCAAGGCCAAGCATTGTCTTTCTATCGCAGAATATCGGGTCTCATAATCAAGTAAGGTATGACTTATATAATAAACTGGACACTCCTTACCGTCTTTATCATGTTGTGCCAATAATGCTGCAAGAGCATAAGAGGAAGCAACTGTATAAAGAAGGAAGGGTTGAGAAGGTTCGGCCGGTCGAAGGATAGGAGGATTAGCCAGATATACTTTTAAATCTTCAAATGCTTGCTGACAATCTTCATTCCATTGAAAAGTGATATTCTTTTTGAGAAGTTGAGTAAAAGGAAAAGTATGATCCGTAAGTTGAGATACAAACCTATGAATAGCTTGAATCTTTCCTTGTAAGCTTTTGAGTTGAGACACATTTCTAGGAGGTGGCATGTTGACAATAGCATCTATTTTCTTAGTATCCACCTCAATCCCACGATGCGAAACTATGAATCCTAATAGTTTTCCACTATCCACACCAAAAACACATTTTCGGGGATTCAAGCACATGTGATATTTACAAATTCTTTCAAAGATTTGATGAAGGATTTTAATATGATCTATGCGGAGAATGGATTTGGCCAAAATATCATCAACATAATCCTCTAAAATCTTATGCATATAATCATGAAAGATAAGGGTCATCGCTCGTTGATAAGTTGCACTGGCATTTTTAAGTCCAAAAGGCATCATTATCCAACAAAACATACCCCAAGGAGTGGTGAAAGCAGTTTTGAACTGATCTTGAGGGTTAATGTAAATTTGATTATATCCTGAAAAACCATCCATGAAGGATAACAAGGCATGTCCTGCCGTAGAATCAACTATCATGTCAATGTTTGGAAGAGGGAAATCATCTTTTAAAGTAGCCTTATTTAAATCTCGGAAATCGATACACATTCTTATTTTATTATCTGGTTTAGCCACAGCGACAATATTTGAAATCCACGAGGAATAATGAATAGGGCGGATAAATCCAGCCTCCAATAATTTTTCAATCTCAGCCTTAACAAGCAGAGCCACCTTAGGATTCATTTTTTGAATCTTTTGTTTCATGGGCTTAGCATCAAGAACTAAGACAATGTTATGAGTAACAATCTTAGGATCTATACCAGGCATGTCAGAGTATGTCCAAGCAAAGATCTCGGGGAATTCATGCAATAAATCTTCATATTGTTTTTGTTCCTCCTCATCCAAACATTTTCCAATTTTAATAACTTTTTCTTCATTGCAAGGATCCATCTTAACATCGGTGGTGTCACTTATGAGAAGATTACTTTGTTGAGGAGTATCCTTTAACTGAGGGAATTCTTTCACAATCTCATCATTATCAATCTCTTTTCCAAAATAAGCTTCAGTGTTCAAACAATAAGGGAGTCCCCTATTGTGATGATAATGAGGAAGAGTATCATATGCTCCTAAAAACTCAGCTAAAGCATCATCGGTAGGAAAAACATCCAAAGCATAGACACACGAAGGATCCTCATCAATGTACTCGGGGTGTTGCATTGATAGAGATGTAGAAATAGCATTAACACTAATACATGGTCTCTTAGAAGCTTTAGTGTGCTTGCAGGGATTATAGCCAAGTCCAAAGGCATAATTGTGAAGATTATTCTCTAGAGGAACTTTTATCCCTTGTTCGTGAGCGCCACAACCATTTCCATGATACCCATGCTTAGCAAAAATGCAAAAACCACGACCATAACAATCAGCCATTTTAGAAAGAGAAGGCGGTTTTTCATAAGACAAAGAGTCAAACTCTTCAAAATTAGAGGTGTGAGGAGAAGAAGTTTGAGAAGTGGCCACAAAATTATTGCTCATAGGCTCAGGTAATGTTGATTGATTTTTAGCTTCTTCCTTCTTTTCAACTTTAAGCTCTCTAGAAGGAACCTTATATTCACCTACAAAGGTGAGATTAAAATCAAGGGATCCCCAATCGTCGTCTACGAGAACCTTCTCAGGATCAAAATCCTTCTTATGTGTAGTTTCAAGTCGAGAAGAGTCTTCTTCAGGAGCTCCAGACTCATCCAAAGAATTTTGATTATCAGAGAGCAAGGATTCATCAATAGGTATCTTGTTTAAAGAGTCATCACTAGACGAGGATGGCTTAGAAGAACCCCCTTTGGAAGTAGATGTTTGCAAACAAGCCTGAAAATTAGTATCACCTATCAAGGTATATGTATTATTGTTGTAGATAAACTTAACTTGTCTATGCAATGTAGAGGGGACAGCTTGCATACTGTGAATCCAAGGTCTCCCTAATAACAAGTTGTATGTTAAATTTCCCGACATAACATGGATAGGAGTATCTTTCCTACTTTACATGCATTCCTAGTTCAATCTTTCTATCTACATTCTTTACAAAAGAGGGTATCCTTGATGTCTTAACCCTTGAAACTCATATAGAATCCAATCTTGCATTGCATGGGATTGGATCTTGTGGGTTTCAACCCCTCTTTTGAATGTAAAGTCTCTCCTAAGTGAAAACCATCAACCCTAGTGACTCTCCCTTTTCTCTCCTTGGAGTTGGGGAGGGGAGAACGACTAGGGTTCAATCTTTGCGCTTTACAAACACAAAGATTTTTGATGTGGAAACCCTATAAGGGGAAAAACCATGGTGGGAAACCTTACCCACAATCAGATGATACTACTACAGATAGTATGTGTATACAAATGGGGTCTGCACATACAGAAAGGCCAACCTCCTAGAGCGCACTGCTCAATGGAGAGTCATAATGACTATAGTAGGATGGTTAAATCCTAGAATAATGCACTACTTCAACGTGTATTTGCAATGCTAGATTTAGTACTGGTTTAAATTTTGATAAACACCTTCAAACTTTCCTCTAACCTTCAAATGATGTCTGCTTGATTCACTTTATGATATTCTCATATCATCTTCAATATTCACTCATACCAGATTACAATACCATACCATGACCACTATATTCAGCTCACAAATGAGATTTTACATTTATACAAAACCTAAGACCAAATACTAAGGTTGGCTCAGTAAGAATATTACATTCAAATCAATTACAAAATAAGTCTTGATGCAGTACAAGATATCATCCTCAATACAATAACCAATAATAAATCATCTCCATAACATGTTGTGCTGATCTGGAATAGATAACGTGTACCGGTCCATAACCTAGACCTATCTGTTGGTAACAACAAATATGTCAACCTGATTAGACCAATAACCAAAACACCAAAACCAAGTATCCAAACCATGTCTTCGACATAATCAAGTGATCTCCAGATGATAACAAGTCAACATTAGTGCCGATGAACCATATAACCTATCGGTGAGAATATACCAGTGATTATGCATAAGTCACGAACCTCGCCAGTGAACACAATGTGCTAGTTCAATGTAACCAATATAACCATAGATCTCCAAAAGCATATGTGTTGACATCAATGACAAAAATAATGCGACACATCTATAATAGCAACATGGTATATGCTCTGATTGGCTTTCTTTCACACTAGCAGCCATACCACTAAGATTCATCAACCCTTTTGTAACATCTTTTACCATTTTAGAAGCATCTTTCATTAATTTGTCTCTTTTCTTTCTGTCCTTCATCATAGCTACACCACTCTCAATTGTTTCAGCATTCCCAAATATTTCCTCTATTGGTTCTGATGGTGCATCTAGGAGTATTTTTGCATATGAGTCCAAGATGTAAGAATCCACCTCATATCCCATTTCAATAATCCATATAGTTCTAGGTCTAATTGTTCCATCTAGATTTCATCTCTCTTTATTACAAAGCATATTTGTTTATCATATTTATCTATAATGCTTTGGGAAATCCTTTCTCTTTGTTTCATCTTGGTTTGAAAAATTCTTAAAGTAATCTTTAACCAAGTCATCACTATTAGCTCCCATACCAGTTATTGCCTCCTTTATCTATTTTCCAATAGAAATATCATAGGAAAAGTCCTTATGACCTATGTCGGGGATCTCCTTTGAAAAGTAAAGCATTAAACATACTAACAAATTGCCAAATTTGAATGTTCCTTTCTTATCACCTTTTATCTTATACAAATTCTCTATCAATTTATCCTTCAACCATTCACAAATATCAATCCTTGCATTGTTTACAATCATCTCATGTGCACTATGAATGCATGCACCTGACACATAATTCAATCTATTTGTATGACCAACTTTATATCCAATTACCATGCTAGAAAATTTAACATTTTTATCCTTTATGTCATTAACCCTAAGTGACCAGTTGTCATATGTATGAGATCTTATAGTTCATTTTGTAATAATGGTATGTATAGGAATGTAGTAAGAAAGTGATATAGTGAATGTATGAGGTAATTATGTAAAAGATAGCAAAAGGTTTTTGGATAAGTTATCTAACAAGGCTTAAACTAGTACTGAACGAAGCATTCGAGATGCTATTTTGAGTAGTACATTATCTTAGATTTAATTATCCATTTTGTAGTTAGTGAGACTCTTTCATTGACCAATGTGCTCTAGGCTGTTGGCCTTCCTACATGTGCAAGCCCCTATTGTAAATAATATTTATTCATATTGGGCAGTGAGTAAATATTGTGGGTCAAAAATCCCACAAAGTTTTTTCCCACACCGGGTTTCCTCGCCAAAATATCTTGTCTTATGGTGTGAATTTATGTTGTCTCTTATATTTCTCTTAACTGCATTATTACTTGTTTATCGGTACATTAATTTGGATTAAAAAATTATAAATTAAGTTCAAATATTCCACTAATCAGTTAGACACTAATTCACCCCCCCTCTCAGTGTCTTTGGGACTGTCATTGCATCTAACACTCGACTCAGTAAAAAGTCTCCAAGTACCTCCCTTCTTAGGTGCCAAAATGGTGGCAACTACATATGGGATGATACTCTTTCTTATCAGAACATTATCCAAAATTTATTGGATTTTCTTAGCCACTTATTTTCTCTACTCCAGTGTCATTTTGTAGGCTACTTTATTAGGCAATGAGGCTCCATGTATAAAGTCAATCTGATGGCTAATTGCTTGTTCAGGAGGCAAAGTAGCAGGTGTTCCATCACTTATGATCTCCCTAAACTATTTGAGTATTTTTTGCACTTCATCATGTATACAAACCTTATTGTCCTTCTTTTCCTCTTTTGATTTCACAACAAGTGCAAATCCCACTCCCTCCCCTTCTTTGAGAGTGTTTATGAAATCCTTCTCACCAACTAGTAACACATTTGAACCTTTAGATCTTCCCTCTTCTTCATCTCCTATGTATTGAATTTTGTAAGTAACTCCATCTTTTTCAAAAGTGCAAGAGTTATTCTCTCCATGGTGTATTTCTTTTCTATCAAATTGCCAAGGCCTACCTAGGAGTAGGTGGCATGCTAATAGGGAGGCTCTCACAAAGAAGTGCAATTTGACTTATATACTAGAAATAGGTCTCATTGTGGGCTTCCTTTTTTTTCCTATTCCCTTCTCTCCTTGTTTGAAAAAACATCAACCCCCCAAATTCCTTTGGAGAACTCTCTATCAGTGTATTTTCTATAGCTACTTAATGAAGGTTATGACTCAAAGGAGTAAGTCCAAACATCAACATGTAAAATTCTTTATCCTTCACTTGCAGGGGACTAGGAGGCATCTGAGATGGTTAAACAACTCCTACCATGTGGTTTTTAAGTTTTTTTCCCTTCATTTCCTTATCGCCTTCAATATTCCTATGTTTTAGGCCTTGTAGCCCTATGGGCCCCTTTTAGCACTACCTTCACCGTTTTTGCTCTTTTGTGTTAAAACCTTCCAAATGACCCCCTAGAAGATTTTGTGATCTGGATACCCATTTGGAAACTCTTAAGGATTTAGGAGATGAGGTGGTGTTATTTGTCTGTATAGGTACTACCCTTGAATTGGCTCTTTTGAAGGGTTTTAGGCTTAATATCTTTCTCCAATGGGATTACTATTGGCAAATGCACACTCCAATGAGAAATTATAGGTGATTGAAGGTTTTGTCATTGATGGCAACCTTGCAATCATATGATACTGACAAGACAATTTACCGGCACCGGCAATTATAGACTCTACATCGGCACATAGAACACCGGCAGTGAAAGAAGGATATCGGCACCCAAGCCGACAGGAATTTTGTTTATAATATATTTTGTAATTAATTAAAAATCATTGTAAGTTGACATGGTGAGTTGTAATATGACTCATATATGTATGAGATCATTGTAGAAAATTTGGTAAGAAGGTGATAGGGAAAATTATGCAGACCTAATATGCGAAATATAGGTTAAGGGTTTATGTATGAAGTAGAGCTAAAACCAGTACTGGATCTAGCATAGCCGATGCTAATTTGAATCAAGACAAGATATTGGATTTGTATAATCTATTTTTGTAAGTCAGTGTGACTTCCTTTGTAATTGAGCAGTGAGCTCTAAGCACTTGGCCTTCCTGCATGTGCAGGCCCCTCTTGTAAAACAGTAATATTCCCTTATTGGCCAGTAAGTGAATATTGTGGGTCACAAATCCCACCGAGGTTTTTCCCACACCAAGTTTCCTTGTTAAACTACTATGTTATGGTGTTAGTTTCATGTTGATGTTGGTACTCTTGTTTATTGCATTATTTTTGGTTTACCCATACACAATACTAATATGTTTTACATATTTTAAATCAAGTAAATTAATTAATCAGCTAGATATTGATTCATCCCCCCCCCCCAGTATCTTTTGGAATCCTAACAATTGGTATCAGAGCTTGGTCCTCTATTTTCAAAAGTCTAACAAATTGAGGAAGATCTTGACACCGGTAGAGATGGAAAACTTGAAGAAACAATTGGAAACAACTCTTTCAGACTATAATGTAGAAAAGTTGAAAAATATCAAACTTGAAGATGATCTAAAGGTTGCTCAGGATATTATTCAAGCGCTTCAAGAAAATCTTACCATTGCAAGAAATAAGAGAAGAGAACTTTGTGAGAAGATGCATAATGAGAATGATGATAAGGAAACTCTTAATGATCTGGTAAACAAGCTAAGAGAGAAAACAATACAACAAAGAATGAGATGTAGGACATGACTATGAGATTTTGTAAAGAAATTGAAGATAGAAAGAAAAATGAAGAAGACTTGACTAGAAGACTGAATGATGCTGCAAATGAAAATAGAAGACTTAGTCATGAAAATGATATGTTGAAGACAAATTTGATGTATGCACAAAATGACTCAAATGAAATCATGAGATAGAAAGGTATCTTGGAAAGAGAACTGGCTACTGCAAATCAACACAAGGAGAAATTCAAGAAAAGCTCAGAAGAACTTGGTGACTTGCTAAAGAATTAGAAACCTAATGGTGACACTAATGGCCTTGGCTTTGAAGTTGGTGAAAGCTCCGATACTGCAAACACACATGATCATAGAAAACCGGTAAGGCAACCAAATGCTTATAAATTTAATGGTAAATGCTTTAACTGTAACAAGTATGGTCATAGAGAAAATCAGTGTAGATCTAGAAATTATCAAAGCACTAATACACCCACTGTTCAATATTCTAAAGGCAACAAAGTGATGAATACTAAGAGGGGGGGGTGAATTAGTATACCAAAAAACATTGCACTTAAACACTTAAACAGTCTAAAGATAAACTAGTAAAACAATTTAACAGGCAGACCAGTTATCACACATGCAAACCAAAATGCAAATAAAGCATTCACCCACAAAAGCAATACAGCCATAACACAAGATATTTGACGTGGAAACCCAAATGGGAAAAACCACAGTGAGATGGAACTCACAAGTCACTATCTGCAGAATAGAAACCAGATCGATTAAGGTCAGACCGGTTAAGGTCTTACAATGTTCTTCACTAGAATAGATCCTGTGAGGAATCTCAATCTCTGTTAGGAGATAAGTCCGATCAAAGACTACCTTGCTAGAGGATTTTAGATTCACAGAGGTGAAGCACCTTGTTAGAGGATTTTACAAAAGGCTTTTGGGCCTACTTGGTTAAGGGCTACAGACTTGTCAAAGATGTGAGTAATCAACAAGTGTTTGATCTATCTAATAGCACAGACTGCCTGGTTAGATCCTTGATAGCTCATTCTTAATGCATTCTTGCATTACTTCATTCTTCTACACATTCATATTCTTTTCAACTCCTCAACCACCTTAAACCCTAGCAACAACATAAATCCCTCTTGACAACTTCTTAAAACCCTAGACATGATGTCCTTTTAAAGGAATCTGATTTCACGTCAATCCAATAGATTACATTACAATTTCCTAGGTTCAATGAATCTAGACATACTCAGTAACGTGACACAAAAAGCACTACCACTGTGTCAGCACCATCAAACAATTGGTGGATTGGTAACTCATCACAAAATGCCGGTTGGTAACTCATCACAGAGTATTATTGGTTCATACAAAATACCGGTTGTCGGTTTGTCAAAATGAAGACTGGTAAAAATGTGTTATGCCGCTTTAATCCCTCGTACCGCTTGGTATCCACGAACCACTTGGGGTCAACATGCCGCTTCAGACTAGTAAACACATTCTACAAAACATCAATAGTCTAAAGACTATAATACAACATACCGGTTGGAACAAATACCAGTTGTGCTCTAACTCATACATATAAAGAGGATCTTAATGCAAGTGTGTGTCCATCAATGACAACCACAACATAAACATAAAAAATGCCAACAATCTCCCCCTTTGGCATTGATGGCAACACTTAGGAAAATTATGCCATTAGCAAAATTTCTCCCCCTAAGCATATACACTATCCCTTAATCAATACGATGTATAGCAATTTTGCATACAGAGCATAAACATTGAGATATCAGAGCATATAGCATATATCAAAGCATATAGAAAAATTTTAAGTACCAGATACTTCTCCTCTATACTTCTGCAAAATAGAATACTTCTCCCCCTTTGCCAACAATGACAAAGTACCGCTAAACAACCATGTTTCCATTTGATATAAAAATAAAAAAGTTTATGACAACAAGGAATAGTACTTGTCAAAAATAGATTTATAGTCCTGCAAGAATTGCTTCATTGATAGAGACCAAAACTCAAGTAGGGAGGTGGCCACTTCTTTCTCTGTTTGCATCTGGGAGACATATTCTTCCATGGCATCAACTGTGCTCATCTCCTCTGTAACTTTCAAGGCATCTAGGTTCAGATAACACTTCTGAAGAATTTGCGGACGTGGAAGTAAAACCAGTTGTAGCTCCTGCAAATCTCTAGACCGTGTGCAGATCTCTTGCTCCATTTTCACTGACCGGATATGAAACCGGTGAACGGTTTGCCCATAGGTTGTGAAGGAATCATAAGGTGGCTTGAATGTGCTCAAGTAAGACTGTAAGTCTGTTTGAAGCTTTTTCTTCTGAGCTAGCATATCATCATAGAATAGATGGGGTTGGCAGATTTTGCTAAGTAGAAGATACCCCTCATCCAGAGCATCCCTTATATCCTTTTTCTCTTTCTTTAGTTCAGACCAGAGCTTATTCAACTTCTTCACTAGAGCTATATTAAGAGCCTTTTGATGCTCCTTCTTGACATTTGCCTCAGCTGCTTCTTCCAAGCTCGGCACCTGATCATCCACTACTGTGCATAGTAGCTTAAGCTTTGCTAGGGATGATTCAGTGTTGGGAAGATTTGTACTGGGTATCAAACTAGTAAGTGTGTCCATAGGCGCTTGAATTATATCCTTCTCCTTCTTCCTTCAAATGATTTCAAGGTGCTCTTGAGCAACCTTGATGCTCTGCATTAGCTTCGATTCACTTGCAGACTAGAGATCTATAGGACTGGAGAGGTCAGCCGGTTTGGCTTGACTCCCGGTTGCCTTTGGAATCTCCATCTGGGTGCTCTTCACCATTTCTCCTGCCTTGTCCTCTTCTGCTTTCTTCTTCTTCTCTTCTCTCCTCTTCTCTGCTTCCTTGTCCTCCTTAGCCTTTTTCTTTTCTGCTTCCTTCTTCTTCTCCTATTCCTTATCTTCTTTTTCCTTCTTCTTCCTCTCTACTTACTTCTTTTTCTCCTATTCCTTATCCTCCACTGCTTTCTTTTTCTTTTCATCTTCTTTCTTCTTTTTCTCCTCTTCATCTTTCTTCTTCTTCTCCTCTTCATCTTTTTTCTTTTTCTCTTCTTCCTTCTTCTGCTTCTCTTCATCATCCTTTTTCCTCTTCTCTTCTTCTTCTTTTTTCCTCTACTCGGCCTCTTTCTTTGTCACTTCCTATCTGTCCTCAGCTTTCTTCTCCTATTCAGTCTGTTGCTCTTGACCTGTTGCCTCAGATGGTATCTCCTGGGTAACATCTTCTCCATCTAGGGCATCGACATCAATAGTGTTGAACAGTTCATCAACTAGATTTCCTTCATCATCAAATGCTTCATCCGGTTTGGATATAACCGGTCCTTCTTCAACTTGCCAGTTGGCCAGACGTGCTTTGTGAGTCTAGATAGCGGTTTGCATAAATAGATGGGTGTCTTTTTCGACATCAACAACTCTACCTTCTAACAGCCAGAGTCTTCTTTTTCTAGTGAAGAAGAGTCCTTTATTTTGGTCAATAACATCATACAATTTATAATTTGACAGGTTAGGAAAGTACTGTGCAAAAACTTTCTCCCTAATTTCCTGTTCTTTCTCTATGGCAATGCGACATCTATTTTCTAATGACATATATAAAGAATCCAATGTCTGAGACTTAATATCTGAGGGCAACCAATCATTACTACACAGATACTAAATTATTTCCTTTTCATCCTCATTGAAGTCATCAAAACACTCAAGTAAATCATTTAACACTTTTCTCCTAATATTCTTTATTGTTCTTTGACAATGTGTCAAAGGTTTATAGGAGGAGATATCTTTATTTACCGGTGCAGAAGATGCCGGTTCATTCTTGGTCTTCTTCTTTGCTTGACGTGTTTTCTTTGGCTTTTCCTCAGACACAATTTCCTTTGAGTCTAGAGAGGTGTTCCTTGTCTTCCTCTTTCTCTCGAACACTTTTGCTAGTGTAGCTTCTAATTTCTTCTTAGCTGGTGACCGCTTGGTCACTTTTGGAGTTGCAGTAGTAACTAGTGCTGATGCTGCAGGCACTGCAATTGCTTTCTTCACTATCGGTTCTTTCTCTTTCACTACTGGTGGTTCCTGAGCCGATGCTATCCTCTCTAGGTAGGTGCCAGTTCTCTTCACCTTAGGATGAAGAGGTGAGGCAATAAGGGTAGAGGCATACCCTTCCAGCATGTCATACATCACCTCATAGCCCATTGGCTCCACTTCTTCCATTCTAGATTCAACAGCCTCCATTATGCATTTATCCACCTGGATGGTGAAACAGATGTCATCTTCATATTTCTTGACAATATCACCTGAGATCCTCATCCTTTGGCTCATTTTTTGTCTGAACTCATCAAAATATTTGTTCAAAACTTCAGGATAACCGATTCCGAGTGCTTCAATGCTTTCCTTGATTTGCTTGGTCATCAGACCACTGAACATCTCCTACTCATAGGAAGTATCCTTGAAAGTAAAAGAACAACCCAACCAATAGTTGTCCAAACTTGAACCTCAGTGCATTATCTTGTTTGATTGATTTCAGGTTCAATAGGGGTTGCCTCTACATACCCGTGCATAGGTCAAATGATGCATCCTCCTTTATCATCCGATAAGCGACATTTACCGCTACAGCAGATATAGAGTTAATCCTGCTGGCTGAGAATGTCCAGTATCCAATCACCATACATGCATACTTCGCCAAATCATCCTTGATTGAATTGACTATCATGCCACATGAGTCACTCACTGAATCGGTGAGCTTGGACATTCTAGTTTTGCTAACCATCCTCAGGGCTGGCACATCCCCTGTATTGTAGAAACCGGTGATTGCATGAATTGCCTATGGCGTGGTATCATGCATCCTCTCTAGGTACATCTTGTCACCATGGACCCTGATCAAAATGATCCTTATATGATCCTCTGTAAAGTCTTCTAGGAAGTATACAACATTATGGAGTTTCATCTTCTCCAAGATATTATACTCCGGTTTGATTTTCTTATCCTTTCCACAAAATAGACCTAGTTGGGAGTGGATGGCTAGAGACCCTAGGTCTTCAATCTTGCAATCTATGTAGTCAGAAATTCCCTCTTCTACTATTACTCTAGCCGGAACTTGTGATAGGGAATTATACTTTGACTTCTGTTGAATAAAACTTTCAGACTCAATAGATGCACTAGAACTAGTATGAGATGCGGAAGCCATTGTAGAATTTTTAAGAACTTGAGAAATACCTTTTAAAACATGCGAATTTAGGGCTTTTAGATTCTCCTTTACTCCTCACACTTTGTCGGTAGCCGAATCACCGCTTTGTGTTCTCCACTTGACCGTTTTCTATTTGAATTTGAATCTCCTTTGCGGTTGTTCAATTTCTCAAAATCTCAGCTCAAATCGCCTTTTTGTCGCTCTGCTCTTTGAAAAACTTTTCATCACATGAAAACTAATAGTGAGAAATGATTTCAAAAATGCTTTTAAACATAGTCCTCACCTACCATCATTAATGCTCCTCCATTAGGGCATAAACCCTAATTTTCCTTTTTACCATTTCTGGTCTTCTGCCAAGTGACAGGTATCACATACCGGTTAAGGTATTTTTTTGGTATAAACCGGGGGTTCGAAAACATTTTGCCATTTGCTCCCCCTAAGCTTTTTGAAGCTTAGTTTGTTGGTTCTGATATTTCCACACTAGGTGCAGAAACCAATTCTTCTTCCAACATTACTGGTTTCCTCTTCTAGGTTTTGTTCATGTCCGCTTGAACTATTTCAACATCAATTCCTCCTTCTGGAGTGACCGGTATATCATCAGATATACTCTTTCTGCTTTTGCAGAATCTTGCAATGTGACCCGGTTTGTTGCAGTGATAACAAACCGATCCAGGTGCTCTCCAAGGTCCATTGTTCATGTTTCCATTCTTCCTTTTGCATGTAGCAGCAGTGTGACCATGACCATGACAAATCCAACAATTTTCTCTCCATCTGGTTGTCGGTTGATAGCCATTATTACCTGACTGATGGTTATAAGCATTAAACCGGTTGGAGTTCCGCTTCATAAAAGATTTCGGACCAATTCCTTGGGTCCTCTAAGGATATCTTCCGATGTTGTTCATGACAGACCTGCATTCAAATGCTCTATGCACATACTTTTTGCATGCATAACAATTACCATTGAATCTATAGGATCTAGGCTTATCATTTAGAAAATAAGGAAAATTGTTGTAAGACTTACTCCTACACACATTTGCAGTATGTCCTTCTTTAAGACAATTAAAGTAAACAGGTTTGAATTTTTTCTTACCTTTTCCTTTGAATGTCAGTTGCTTCTTTGATGCTTCAACATTTGTTCTAGAGGTCTCACCTTTCTCATTACTGGAATAACCAAGTCCATTGGTATTCTTGACCGGTTTGGCAGATTCAAGCTTTTGCTCTAGCTTGATAGTACTTTTGCTAAACTTAGTAAGTATTTCCTTTGACTCAGAGAGTTCTTTGGAAATAGCAGCATTTGTTTCCAACAGGTTTTCATTCTTAGAGATGGCAGTGTTTAGTCGTCCTTGAAAGTCTTCCTTTTCCACCTTGCTTGCATGGAGTTGAGCATTTAGGGCACTCATCTCTTTTTTCAACTTGGAGATCTCAAAATCTCTTTCTTTCACTAGGTCTTCAGTTTTTCTCTAGTTCTCAAGCTCTTGACACATCCGGATAGTCAGTCCTTCCAACTCCTTTCTTAGGTTGGAGTTTGATTCATTTAGCTTATTTACTTTTGCAATTAGGGCTTCCATATCTGCTTCATCTGCAGAGCTATTTTTCAAATAGCTCCATCAACTTTTCTACATGTTCTCTCCTTTTTGCTTGAGATGCCTTGTATTTGACCATAAGATCATCATAGGCCTGAGTGAGCCATTGAATAAGTTCCCTCAAGGTGTATTCCCCCATATCTCTTTCCAAGTGGTTAAAATTATAGAAAGGTAGGCTTTGATACCAACTGATGAATACTAAGAGGGGGGGGGGGTGAATTAGTATACCGAAAAATACTGCACTTAAACACTTAAATAGTCTTAAGATAAACTAGTAAAATAATTTAATAGACAGATCGGTTATCACACATGCAAACCAAAATGCAAATAAAGCATTCACCCACAAAAGCAATACAACCATAATGTTGGCATATGGACACTCCAATGAGACATTGTGTGTGATTGAAGGTTTTGTCATTGATGGCAACCTTGCAATCCTATGGCACTGGCAAGACATTATACTGGCAAAGCATTACACAGGCAACCTTGCAATCCTATGGCACCGGCAAGACGTTATACCGGCAAAGAATTATATAGGCAACCTTGCAATCCTATGGCACCGGCAAGACATTCTACCGATAAAGCATTATTCAAACAAGACATTATACCGACATTAGCAAGATCACTCTACACCAGCACCGGCACTGGCACAGAGGCTGACATGATTTTTGATATGTAATATTTTGTTTATTATTGTAAGCCAACTTGGCAAATTGTAAAATGACTCTTGTATATAAAAGAGATCACTGTAGTCATTTGTAGGATATGAGAGGAAGCATAAAGAAAATAATAAGGTAGACTTAATGTGTGAATTGAAGGTCAAGGGTATATGTAAAGAATAGAGCAAGAACCGGTACTAAATCTGGCATTGAAGATGCTATTGTAAAATAGTACAGATCATTGGATTTGCATAATCCTCATTGTAAGTCAGTGTGACTTCTTATTGAACAGTGTGCTCTAGGCAGTTGGCCTTCCTGCATGTGCAGGCCCCTATTGTAAGTAATATTCTCTTATTGGCCAGTAAGTGAATATTGTGGGTCACAAATCCCACCGAGGTTTTTCCCACACTGGGCTTCCTCGTTAAACATCTTGTGTTATGGTGTTCTTTTCATGTGGA
Organism: Cryptomeria japonica; assembly: GCF_030272615.1. Lineage (NCBI taxonomy): Eukaryota > Viridiplantae > Streptophyta > Pinopsida > Cupressales > Cupressaceae > Cryptomeria > Cryptomeria japonica. Next base: position 59,997,581 of record NC_081411.1, on the reverse strand, counting down.
TGTTTTTGATTCTGTTAATTACATTAATTCTTGCATACCGGTACACTGTTACTTTATGTTCTGCATGTTCTGTTTTAAGAAAATCACATTACCAGTCAAATACTGATTCACCCCCCCCTCTTAGTATCTATGGGAACCCTAACACATAACACAAGATATTTGATGTGGAAACCCAAATGGGAAAAACCAATGTGAGATGGAACTCACAAGTCACTATCTGTAGAATAGAAACCAGACTGGTTAAGGTCTTACAGTGCTCTTCACCAGAACAGATCCTATTAGGAATCTCAGTCTCTGTTAGGAGATAAGTCCGATCAAATACTACCTTTCTAGAGGATTTTAGATTCACAGAGGTGAACCACCTTGTTAGAGGATTTTACAAAAGGCTTTTAGGCCTACCCAGTTAAGGGCTATAGACTTGTCAAAGATGTGAGTAATCAACAATTGTTTGATCTATCTAATAGCACAGACTGCTCGGTTAGCTCCTTGATAGCTCATTCTTAATGCACTCCTACATTAATTTAGTCTTCTACACATTCATATTCTTTCCAACTCCTCAACCACCTTAAACCCTAGCAACAACATAAACCCCTTTCGACAACTTCTTAAAACCCTAGACATGATGTCCTTTTAAAGGAATCTGATTTCATGTCGGTCCAATAGGATTACACTATAATTTCCTAGGTTCAATGAATCTAGATATACTCAGTAACACGACACAAAAAGCATCGCCAGTATGTCGGCACCGTCAAACAATCGATGGATTGGTAACTCATCACAAAATGTCAGTTGGTAACTCATCATAGAGTATTACCGGTTCATACAAAATACCGGTTGCTGGTTTGTCAAAATGAAGATTGGTAAAAATGTGTTATGCCGCTTTAATCCCTCGTACTGCTTGGTATCCACAAACCACTTGGGGTTAACATGCCACTTCAGACCGGTAAACACATTCTGCAAAACATCAATAGTCTAAAGACTATAATACAACATATCGGTTGGAACAAATACTGGTTGTGCTCTAACTCATACATATAAAGAGGATCTTAATGCAAGTGTGTGTCCATCAATGATAGCCACAACATAAACATCAAAAATGCCAACACAAAGTTGGTCATACTTTAGAGAATTGTAGAATGAATGTAAAATGTTATGTTTGTGGAAGATTTGGACACTTATCTAATCAATGTAGAACACATATTGGCATAGGATATGGAAAATCTATTCCAAAAAATAATGTGACTTGTTATGCTTGTAACAAGATTGGACATATTACTAAATTTTGTAGAAGCAAGCCCCCACCGGCAAATAACAAAGGTCCTAGTTTGAAAGATAAAGAAAATGTTGAAGAGGTAAAGAAAGAATTCTCAAAACAATGGATTAGAAAGTCAGATCAGAATGTTGATGGGAATACTCCACCGATAGAATAGAGTATCACTCCACCAGTAGGAGAATCTTCATCTAGCTGAAGAAAAATCCTTTGAGGGTTTATCACTAAATGAAATACATGCTATTATTCCCTTGGTTGATGGTAAAAAGTTGAAATTACTTCTATACCGACAGATATTTTAAGTTGTGACTTAACCATCAAGCATCAAATGTGGTAGTTGGAGATAATGACATTATAAAGAAAATGTTTTGGCTCCATTTTCATTCACCGAGCATTCAAACTTTCGTAAGTGCGAAAATTTCCAAGAAAAGGCACCCTTAGCGAAGTAAATTCATCAAGCAATCATTCCTTAAGGTAGATAAAGGTATTTATAGCTATGACATCTTCATCAACTCCTGAATTCATTGCAAAACCTACTGTTGTTGAAGTTGTTAAGCGACCTATACCTATTTTTCAGCTAGTTCCCAAAATTGCTAAGAAAGATGATAGCATAGGTGCATTCTCTCAAATCCCTAAGGGAGTAGTTTATGTCGAAGACCCTAGAATGTATATACATTGTCATATTGATGAACTAGGTGATGATGAAATTAAGAGTATGTATAAAACTGTAATTTGTGATGAATCTGGAAATGTCAAAACTGAACACAAGATAATAGAAACCCTAGGTTTTACAGAAATTCTTAGTATCCTAGATTTTCCTAAGGATATCATAAGAATTGTGCTAAGCAGGGTTTATGGTAAATTCTTTTGGTTGGACTCTATTCACAAGATTACTAAGGAAGCTGTCAAAGCTATAACAAGGTTACCCTCCACCGGCAACAAACCTGACAAAACTAAGAAGGTCTCAAATGACTTAGCGATAAACCTAACCGGTACAATATCTGATAAGAGATCACTTAGGGTAAACGATGTGAAGGATGCAAACATCAGATTTATCAGTATGATATTAGGTTACAAGGCTACACATGCTAATAGGTTGAACTCAGTTTCTAGCCTATGTATAAAACATGCCTATGATATGGAAAAAGATAATGCAAGAATAGATGTGTGCGAATGGCTTAAAGATGAACTGATTGATAATTTGGGAAAGATAAAGAAAGACAAAAAGGGAACATTCAGATTTGGAAACCTACTTGTTTGTCTGATGTTGTACATAACTAGATAAGTACCTAGTATTGGTATCAAATATTTTGGTTTTGATATACCGGTAGGCAAACAATTGTTAGATTTACTGAACAACATGGGAGAGAATAGGGAAAAGAACATAAATGAGTATTTTCATGCATTGAAGGCCCAAATGAAAACTAGAGTTAGATTGTCACAAGCAATTATGGACAAATATAAGGATGCAATCTATTTTGTAATAAAGAAGGATGAGATTTGGATGGAAGCAGTTATTCCTATAACCATCTAGGTAACTGAAATGGGGTATGAGACTGATGACAACATAATAGAAACTTATGCAAAAGCCCTCCTAGAAGCACCTAAGGAACCTAAAGAAAAAGTATTTGGCAGTGTTGAAACTATAGAAAAACAAATTCAATCAAAGAAAAATGTTAAGAAGGTTGAGGCAACTGTTAGAAAAGGAACCGGATAGGAAAAAGCTATTAAGGAAGATGTACTAAAATAAACTGGTATTACTAAAAATGAGTTAGAAGCACTTCAATCGGAAACTCACCTTTCACCGGTTGGAACTTCTTCATAAAGTGACATACCAGTTGTATTCAAAAGAGTTGAAATAAAGAGAAAAAATTCACTGGTACCCTCACCTTCTCCTAGAAAAACAAGACAGAAGCAACAAGCAGTGAGGACCCCAGCAAAGAAATTGACTCCAAAGAAGAAGAAGATGACTCCTAAGAAGAAGACTCAACAAACTATTGCTCCCATTGATAAACTTCTCAATGAGACAACAAATTATGGAAAGCTAAAAAACATTAACAAATTATATGACACACTATTGGTCAATGACAAGGAGAAAGTAGAGAATAGTGTAATCTTACACTTAGATATTTACAAGAAATTTTTTATGCAAGTTGTTGATGAAATAGCGGCAGATCTATATAAAAGACTAGAAGCTATAAGGCTAGCTATTGTTGAGCTTGATAAGAAAATAAAGATTGAAAAACTACTTGTTGTGCATCCTATTAACTCATCTGATGAGATAGACCAATGAATCTCTGAGGCTAACCGGTCAATATTTTCAACTGCTCACTAGCATGTAGCACTGATGGTAGGTAGAGTGAATGAGGTAACTAAGAAACAATTGGTGCATGGGATATATTCCTTGTAGAGAAGGAGAAGCAGGAAGAGTATCAAATCCCTAAACCCATCAAGGTATATCAAAAGGATAATGGAAAAGTTAAGGTTGGTGGACCACCCAGTATAAAAATAACAAACAACTTATCCCCACCGCCTCTAGATATTCCACCGGTAGTTACTACTGACAATCAATCGGCTACTGAAAGTATGGACACACCACATGAGGATACAAATCCTGATTCTGAGGTGTTATATACAATGAACATTGACACTCATAAAGTCAATATTGTGGTAGATAAGGAATCAACCTGGAAATCAAAGGTGGCAACAGAGCCACCGACAGAAAACATTACAGTGACCCCGGACATTGGAAAGGCAAAGACCACAGATGTACATAATGATTCATCTAGTGAGCCACCAACAATAGGTAGCACAAAAGAAAAACTAGTAGTGGACAACACTGAGAAATAGCTAGAGCAACAGGCTCCCTCATAAGAACAAGTTCATGCAGAGATAATGCCACCAGCAATAGTTGAGAAACCCAAACCTTTGCTTGGAGAATTGCAAACACAAACTGATCTACCAGAGGTCACTACAAGCAAAGAAGTTAATCACACCGGCGGAATATAGATTGTTGGTTCTGTTGGAACCCTAAAATTTGCAATTTTTAGAATTCCAAATTCCAAGACAAGGAGCAAGAAAAATTCTAAATATATATATACATATATATATATATATGTATATATTGAATAGGTACAAGTAATATATTTTATATTTGTTGCACAATATGAAACCATAACATAAACACAATAATGGGCATAAAAAATGGAGTGTGAAGCACCAAAGGGGGTATTTACATCATTTAAAGACCATTTATCCATTATATACCCATAAAATAGCCTTAAAATACCTCTAATATGCCCAAACAACTTGTAAAGTGACAATTAATTACATAAACTAAGGCAATTTTGGGATTTGGAATTATTTTTATTTAAAAGGGAGGTGTCTTTTCACCCAAAGGGGTATGAAAACCATTCAAACACATATATATATATGTGTGATGTAAAATGTAAAAGAGAATGGAGAGAATAGAAAGATACAAGAGGTGGAGGCAATTTTGTACTTTTAAACTTTTTATCAAAAATAACCAGTTGCATTTTCTTTCTCATATGTGTTGCGAGATAACATATTTTTAGAAGGTAGTTGCTTATGATATTATCTAAAGGAGATAAGGTTATTTGTGTTCTTACAGTAAAGTTTTGTGTTTCATATTGTAGATTTGGATCAAAAGGATTTACTTGTGAATTGTAATTGTTCATTGTAATTCTTCCTTGGATGGTCTCTTAAAGTTAGGGTTAAACTCATTCAAGCAGTTTACAATATAAACATCAAAATAGAGCTAATAAGAAACAGTAACTAACAGACTTACCAAAAGGGGTGGGTTTAAAAAATTGTCTCATAAGTTTACACAATAAGTCCTGAAGAAATATAAGACTCTGTAGCCCAAATAAGAGGAAAGGCATTGGTCATTTGTAAACAAACCCTTTAACCATACCAATTACCCTTTACTTTTAAGCATTAGGATTAGTAGAGTAGGTATAGTAGGTAATTTAGCCAAAGTGTAACATATATACCTTTGTAAGATACATAGATCAATACACACATTTGAAATCAATCTGTTTGAGAAACTTATGCCATTCTGAGACTAGGAGATATTAGATTAAGACACTAAATCTGCTATAAAAAGCATTAGTTGAAGGAACAACTAGTGAGTAGGTATACCCACCTAGGTCCTGTAGAGCCTAAAGTGAGAGAGTTAGTAACCAAATAGGTTCACTCTATAAGTTGGCCAGGTCAATTGGAGGGTTTGATCATAGGAGTTGGCATTTCCTTAGAACCTATCCAATATGTTGATTTGAGACCCAACAGGTTCTTCCATGGCAGAATTCAAAGCAACAAATGTGACAGAATTTCTATTGGATTCAATCAAGAAAATAATAGAGTGCAGTGCACAAGCATACAAAGCTATTGTTGATACAATCCCACTTTTGAAAATGATAGCACCCAAGTGTAATGTGGATAATAAAGATTCTTTAAATCAACTTAAGACATTATCTAAGTATAATATTGACAACATTGTGACAGTTGACCAAATAAATGAGGAACCATTCAAAGAGAAAATTGAGAAAGTAAAACATAAATTCTTTGAAAAGGAAATAAAGAAGTGCATGAGACAATTTGACACTCTCTTACCAGTACTATGTAAAACACTAAAAGAATTTAAAAATTTGTACAGAGATACATGTAAAACAAACTTTTTGACAGTAGATATAGACAAGAAGATCAGTATGGTACAAGAAGAAATAAATAAATTAGCTAACAATTTCATTAATTCATCTAAACCATTATCAGTTTTTGAGCAGAAGATAACAGGTTTTGAGGAGGAACTTCAGAAATTTGAAAGAGAGAAGGAAAGAATAAAAGGAAAGGCAAAAGATCTGAAATGGAGACTTAGTCCAAAATTGGACTACCTCACCTCCTTGAGAAAAGAGATATTTGAGGCATTAGTTCAAGGACAAAAGACACCGGAATAGCAAATGCAACACCTCACCAGTACAATTTAGAGGACAGAGGCCACATTAAAGGACAGTGAACGGTTCACTAAGATCCTAAATCTGGTATTGGCAAACCTTTTTCAGATTGTAACCAACCGGTTATAGGGATGAATCTAGAAACCACACTCAGTTGACACATTGACAACCTTTGTCATTGATGCCAAAGGGGGAGTAGTGGTAATGAGAAAAATGATTAGCAGAAGACACCATCAGCTCAGGAGCACATATTTTTGGCACACAGTTTTTGGTAAGACAATTTTGGCAGATTCTTTTTGGATGACACTTTTTGGATTTTTCTCATGAGTGTTGCCATCTGTAGGATTTTGCCAAGATCAAGGGCATAATGAAAAGCATAAAAGAGACAATAGAATGAAAATAACAAACTGTATTCTCATCAATATACAAATGATCAACTAGATTCACCAATACAATGAATAGAGGCTTGCTTATATAGGCAAGGCCATATGGATGCATGAGCACACAAATATGACATGTGGCTCAATGAGAAACAAGGGTAGGTAGGAGAAATAATATAATATTCCACAAGAGGTGGATGACCCACCGAATGTGGAGTGTAATAGCAAAATAAGACCACAAAAGGTGGAATTTCTCCTACAAGCTCTATCCCTAAGTGCACACTTCCCTAAGTGTCTCAAATCCAAACTACGAAGAGATGCATTATCCTAAGTTAAGTTAAGTAAGTGTAATAATATCCAAAATGAATATTTATTTACACCAACACCCCCCCTTAAGTGCAACTTAGGGGAATGAAGACTCAAGTCAACAATGCAAGATGGGTCCCAGCTACTAGGCCATGATAGGTACCCATGTACAATATGCAAATGCAAGCAAAACAATGCAATGCAATCTCTCACAAACGGAGAAAGGGAGAAAACCCAGTGGGAAAAAACTCCCCCTCAAAAGAGAGATGAATGTACAAAAGGCTCTCAAAGAAGAAGGACAAAACCTCAAAGAGGAAAAAGTTCCCCCCATAAGAGAGGAAGGAGAAGTTAGCTGACCCCCCCTAATGACACATCCCGCACCCCCAAGAGAGCTCACAACTACTGGAACTTACTCTCGGTGAAAGGTTTGGTGAATATGTCAACAACCTGCTCTGCTGTAGGACAATACTGCAAATCAATGACCTGCTCCTGGATGAGCTCTTGGATATAGTGCATATGAATCTCGATGTGTTTGGTCCACTAGTGCTGGACTGGGTTCTTCGAGATCGCAATAGCACTCTGATTGTCGCAATGTAGAACTGTCGGCCGTGGAGTGGTGAATCCAAACTCTATGAGAATCTGCTGGAGCCAAATAGTCTCAGTCGCTACATTAATAGTGCCTTGATACTCAGCCTCAGTCAAAGAGAGATCAATAGCATGTTGCTTCTTGCTCTGCCAACAAATGGAGCCCGAACCAAGGTGAAAACTATAACCAGAAGTAGACTTACGATCAACTAGATCACCAGCCCAATTGGAGTCTGTGTAACCAACCAAGTGAAGTCCTGTGTTTGTTGCATAGTGAATCCCATAGTGATGTGTACCCTGGATGTAATGAAGGATGCATTTGGTGGCTTTCCAATGAAGCTCATGTGGATCCTGCATGAAGTGAGAAACCATGCCAACTGCAAATGAAATATTAGGGTGTGTATGAGTCAAGTAGATGAGACTACCCACAAGCTGATGATACAAAGTGGCATCAATTGGTGGAGAAGAACACTGAGCCTCAAGCTTGACTCCTAAAAGAAAGGGAGTCAGGGCAAGCGTGCAAGTAGATCAAGAGCATACTTGGGCTGCGATAGTGTAATCCTGGAAGGTGACTATGAAATCTCTATCTCGAGAAAGTAGTGCAAAAGACCCAAGTCAGTCATAGAAAATCTGTCATGCAAAGCAGATTTGACCCTGCTAATGATGGATGAAGTACTCCCTATAATGATAAAGTCATCAACATAGAGCACAAGTATCAAGTGAGAGTCATCCTATCGCAAAATGTAGACATTCGGATCGGAATGACACCTGGTGAACCCTGCGGAGAGAAGAAAGGAATCCATCTTGGGATACCAAGCCCTGGGGGCCTGCTTAAGGCCATAGAGAGATTTCCTTAGTCTGGAAACCAAGGAAGTATCCTGGATGAAACCCTGTGGTTGCTCCATATAAATCTCCTCATCAAGATCACCATGAAGAAAAGCAATCTTCACATCCATTTGATGTACAACCCAACCATGAGCTGCAGCAATAGCAAGTGTCAAACGAATGGAGTTCATCTTGGCTACAGGGGCAAAGGTCTTAGTATAGTCAACACCTGCAACCTGAGAAAAACCTTTTGCAACAAGCCAAGCCTTATACTTATCCACACTACCATCCGCTGCAAACTTGGTCCGATAGATCCACTTACATCGAACCATCTTTCTCCCCTTAGGGAGATGAACTAAATCCCATGTGTTGTTCCTCATCAAGGAACTATACTCTTCCTCCATAGCTTGGTCCCACTCAGGAACCCCTGATGCTTCCCTAAATGTCTATGGATTGGAAGCAGTAGCAATGAATGCATGTGGAAGATCCTAATGTTGTGATCGAGTTCTCCGTGTATCTAAAGGATCCCCAACAAGAGAACCCACGGACTCAAGTGTTTTTTGAGCACAACGAGGTCTAGGTGGAGGTGGAGAACGAGGCTCCTCAACTGCAAGTGGACCCTATGGAGGTGGAACCCTGTGAGTCAGAGTTGAGGGAGTCTCATCATCTAAATCACTAACATCACTATCCACAATGGAGGAAGGTGGAGGAGGTAGAGAGGCTAAGCTAAGAGAGCTTTCCTCAAAGTGAACACTCCTCTCAATGAATACCTCATGTGTCTCTAGATCCATCAATCTGTATGCCTTAACACCCTCAAGATATCCAACAAATATGCAATGTCAACTCTGAGGTTCCAATGCCTTGCATTTCTGTGGAGGTATGCGAGCCCATGCTGGACACCCAAAGACTTTGAAATGTCTCACAATCGGTTTCCTACTAGCCCAAGCTTCAAAAGGAGTAATACCTTGTAAAGCTTTGTGAGGAACCCGATTCTGGATGTGTGTGGCACAACTGATAGCCTCTACCCAAAAGGCAGGATCAAGAGAACATGCATGTATCATATAGCTAGCCATTTCTTTGAGAGTTCTATTCTTGTGTTCTGCAACCCAGTTCTACTATGGAGTGTATGCTAGAGAATGCTGAAGATCAATCCCCTCAAATGTACAAAAATCTTCAAGTCTCTTGTTCACATATTCCCTTCCATTATCTGTGCGAAGAATCTTGACCACTTTCCCTAATTGCTTCTCCACACGAGTCTTGAAGTCCTGAAATCTGTCAAATACTTCACTCTTATGAATGAGAAAGTAGACCCAAGTGAAGCGGGAGTAGTCATCAATGAAGGTAAGAACATAGCGGGCCTTACTGAATGAAGGTGCTAGAAATGGACCTGCTACATCACTGTGAACAAGTTGAAGAACTTCCAAAGCTCTCCAAGTTTTCCCTTTATTAAACTTCTCTTCGGGATGCTTTCCCATGGAACAACCTAAACATACACCCTCTGAAAAACTAATTTGAGGTAGACCTGTGACCATGTCTTTAGTGCTAAGCTGCTAAAGATAGCGGTAGTTGAGGTGACCAAACCGCTCATGCCATAGCTTACTTTCTGAATTTGAATGAGTAAGCAAAGCCCTAGAAGGTGAACTTGGCACAAAGTGGGAGAATGAATAAAGCCTTGAGTTTTCATTGACTTGTCCCACTGCTACCAAGGCATCATCATCAAGTTCCTTTACCACAACTGAATCTGGTGTAAACTCAACCTTTTTCCCATTCCCATAGTGAGTGATTTGGTAGATGGAGAGAAGGTTGGTAGACAAGTTAGGAACATAGAGAACATTCTCAAATGTTCCATCATCCATGTCAACTAAACCTTTCCCTTCAACCTCTACTTGTGTGTCATCACCTATGTAAATGTGAGGTACCTTGGATGGCTCCAATGAAGAAAACTACTCCTTTGTAGAACCCATGCGATATGAGGCACCCGAGTCAAGTATCCATTGCTATGAAGAACCTGTTGTAGCCACAAATGCTTGCCCTTTTCCCTTAGACTGTGAGGAAGAGGAAGGAGTTGAATCCTTCTTTGTGTAGGCGGATGGCAAGTTGATGTTGTTTTTCTTGAGAAGATTGGTTAACTCATCAACTTGCTTTGCGTGGCATCGATGCTCATCATGACCATACTTTTTGCAATATGCACAAGTTGGTTTATCCTTCTTAGGTGGTGTCCCCTTCTTGGAAGAGGATGAAAAATCACCTTGTGATGGAGAGGATGATTGTCCTTTTTCCTGGTGTGGCTTAGACTTGGATTGCTTCTTCTTCTTGTTGGAATCTTTGCCTTGACTTCCTTGATTTCCTTGATTTGCTACCAAAGCCTTGGACTTTGAAGACTTGAGAAACCCCATGTTCAACAACTTAGTTTGTTCCAATATTAAAATTTCTGTGAAAACATCAAATGAAGGCATAACATAAGAACTCCCCACTGTCAAACGATGAGTTTGGAAGCTAGATACAAATGCTGCATATTTTGGTGCAAGCTTGTCCAACAAGTTGAATATCAATTGAGTATCCTTTTTGTCAATTCCACAATCCTTAAGCTTTTCTCTTAGCTCATTTGCTTTGGTGACATAATCTTGGATTGTATCAAAACTCTTGGGATCTAAGTTGGTGAGCTCATTGTCAATCTGATAGCCTCTAATTTCATCAACTTGTCCATACAATTTCTGAAACATATCCCAAGCCTCTTTAATTGTTTTACACTTCTCAATGTGGAAAATGAGGTCATCTGATACATACTTGTGTAAGGTTCCAAGAGCCATGAAATTCTTTGTGAGCCATTCTATTTGAGCAATTGGATTAGCCTTAGGATCAGGTGGTGCTGTTATTGTTCAATCTATGTAGTGTGTGAGACCCTTTTCCATTAGCTTACTCCATACTTTAATTTTCCATGATGCATAATTATGTGGAGTTAATGGTGGAAACTTATTAGGACTCATTGCAACAAGAATGGAAAGAGCACAAAGAGAGGCACAATCACACAAGACACCCCCCCCAAATTCACTCAATCAAAGAACCCCCCCAAATGTGATGATTTGGCACTTTATAAGTAGTGCATATACAATGGGCCACTTGCAAAAAATGGCAAAGTGGACTTCTGATTTACAATTTTACAACTGCCTCAATAAAGCCAAAAGAGTCTCAAACTGATAATGCAAGAGATCTAACTAAGATCCAAGGAATTTACAAGTACCTAATAGGCCAAAGAAGACCAATATCTGAAAGTACAATTTTCACTCAAAATCTCTGAAATCTAATCAGATATTCTGAAAGTAGATGAAAAAATAAGCACTTTCAAAAAAAATGGCACCTAAAAAGGAGGTCGTATGAGCTCAAACGAGGCCTTTGAAGTTGCAGAATTGAGGATTTGACAGGTACAGCTGAGAGAATCCAAAAATTCTGAAAAACCTGTGCACCAAAATCAAAAAATAACCACACCACTATGAAGATCATGAAATTTTAGCCCATTTCCAAAAAAATTACACCAAAAAAGGAGCAAAAATGAGCAAGATATGGCCTTCCAAAGTTGGACTGCAAAACTGAAAAAGCCCAATGGAGAGGGGTCAAAAAAATTTCAAAAAGTGGTGATGTGGTGCTGACATCAGCAAGTCACTATGTTAAAATTTGACGGCCGTATGACCGTCACAAAAAATTCGCCTCCCTGCTGACTGGGCATCCGTACTGTACGGACTGTTGACTGTGCAGGTGACTGTGTAGACCATACGAATCACGTTGCACTGTACGGACGCCTGCGTGGCATAGTGACTGTGTAGTACGGACTATACAGATCTGTCATGGCAGAGTAGTTGACTGTTTTCACATGGGCCAGTGGCCGCCTGCCACATGGCAGACGCGGTTACCGCCTGGGTTAGGTGGTCGCCGGTGGAGTAGGTGGCCGGAGCCGAGGGACCAGCGGCAGCCGGAAGCAGGGAGGATGGGAGCTACCGGAGCTAGCAGCATTCGAAGATTGGCAGTTGGGGGAAACCGAGGCGGCTGGCGAGGGATCCTGGGCGCCGGGGGTGGCAGATATCGGTGCGGGCGCCGGTGGTGGCAGATCACAGCGGCGGTGCGGCGTTCGGAGCGGCGCTGCAAAACCTACGACACGCAGGTACTGTGTACGGGGGGGTCTGTGGACCCCCAAACAAAAAGTTTTTTTTTTTTAATTTTTTGAAAAATAATTTTTTTTTTTTTTAAAAAATTTCGAAATCCGTACGACATTAGCCAAAATGGGGAGAAAAATTTTCTCACCAAAATAGGTCGACTTTATAGTCGAAATTTATGGAAACGGCCTCTCGGATTCAACGGTGATGTCCAAATCACTGTATGATGCCCCCAAAAAATGAAGATCCCCAAATCCAAAAATAGAAGCCTTCTACGATGTCTCCAAAAACCGATCAATGAAGCCCCAATAGCTCTAATACCATGTAGGATTTTGTCAAGATCAAGGGCACAATGAAAAGCATAAAAGAGACAATAGAATGAGAAGAACAAACTTTATTCTCATCAATATACAAATGATCAACTGGATTCACCAATACAATGAATAGAGGCTTGCTTATATAGGCAAGGCCATATGGATGTATGAGCACACAAATATGACATGTGGCTCAATGAGAAACAAGGGTAGGTAAGAAATACTAAGGGTAGGTAGGATAAATAATATAATATTCCACAAGAGGTGGATGACCACCGAATGTGGAGTGTAACAGCAAAATAAGACCACAAAAGGTGGAATTTGTCCTACAAGCTCTATCCCTAAGTGGACACTTCCCTAAGTGTCTCAAATCCAAACTACGAAGAGATGCATTACCCTAAGTTAACTTAAGTGTAATAATATCCAAAATGAATATTTATTTACACCAACACCATCAATGCCAAAGGGGGAGATTGTTGGCAAATGCACACTCCAATGAGAAATTGTAGGTGATTGAAGGTTTTGTCATTGATGGAAACATTGCAATCATATTATACCGGCAAGATAATTTACTGGCACCGGCAATGACAGACTCTACACCAACACACATAATATTGACAGTGAAAGAAGGATACCGGCACCCAGGCCGACATGAATTTTGTTTATAATATATTTTGTAATTAATTGAAAATCATTGTAAGCCAACATGGCGAGTTGTAATATGACTCATATATGTATGAGATCATTGTATAACATTTGGTAAGAAGGTGATAGGAGAAATTATGTAGACCTAATTTGTGAAATATAGGTTAAGGGTTTATGTATGAAGCAAAGCTAAAATCGGTACTGGATCTGGCATAGCAGATGCTAATTTGAAGAAATACAAGACATTGGATTTGTATAATCCATTTTTGTAAGTCAGTGTGACTTCCTTTGTAATTGAGCAGTGAGCTCTAGGCACTTGGCCTTCCTGCATGTGCAAGCCCCTCTTGTAAAACAGTAATATTCCCTTATTGGCCAGCAAGTGAATATTGTGGGTCACAAATCCCACCGAGGTTTTTCCCACACCGGGTTTCCTTGTTAAACTACTGTGTTATGGTGTTCTTTTCATGTTGATGTTGGTACTCTTGTTTATTGCATTATTTCTGGTTTACTGGTACACAATATTAATATGCTCTACATGTTTTAAATCAAGTAAATTAATTAACCGGTTAGATACTGATTCAGCCCCCCCTCTCAGTATCTTTGGGAATCCTAACAGTTACTATTCTTCACACCTTGTCAGATCTCCCTACTCATACTGGAGCACTATATGACACTCAACTTCAATGTCAAACACTTGGCACAATTAGATTAGATCACCCTTGCAAGAAAAATTAACAATAGCAGTCATGCTCCTAGCCGGGCTATGGTAGAGCTCACTTAGAGCATGATGGAAAAATGATCCCAAGCAACTTCCAGGATGCAATATGAAATATTTACACTATTTATATAATCTATCAGTCGAATCCCTAAAGGCATAGAGGAAGCACAAAGGAAACTCAAGTTGGAGCCATTCTTTTGGGCTTAAACCCTTTGCTCAGGCTAAGAGCAAAAAAATAAGAAATAATTTCTAAACACTAGTTAAAAATGCAAAAAGAAATGTCATAAGTATTTTCGAAGCACCACATCAATACAAACTAAGTACCCATGAAGGTATAGTACAGACTGCAATAAGTAATTTACCAAATTTTATGAAAACAAGAAAATGCTTGAAGTTGCTTATTGAGGAATTTGATTATTTGGATCTTTCAACCCATATACAATTATTTGAAAGGACTTATATATGCCTACTCACTCACAACCAACCACCCATCAGACTTCTAATTGTAGACACCTAAAATTAATATTTAATTAATTTAAGCCTATCAACATAATTAATTAACTTAATTGTGCTATCCTTACTCCTGTCATAATCAATTAAATCTAATTTAATTAATCCTATCACTATAGTCCAATAATTAATTTATCAAATAAATTAATTATTCTCGTATTCTTCTAAAGTCCTCTCAATAATCATTTCCTCTAAACCCACTCAGTTAATTAATTCTAATTAATTAACCTAGTCATGTGAATCCTACAAATCACTTTTCCTATTCTCATTAGCCTAATTAATCCTTCTAGAATCTCTTATAATCATGCTTATCATTATTCTCCTATTTTTAATTCCCACTCATGTCACATCAACATTGAGCCTCTCAAAGAAATTCAAATTTCTTTGAATCCCTCAATGCATCCTTATTTTGGAATTTTTTATTTTCCCAAGGCACCCTTGATCCATGCCTTCTATCTCAAATCAATCTCAACCCTTCATAATCAAATCAATCTTGGCCCTCCATTGGCCTTCTCCAATCTATAAATTGGAGCCAATTCTCTTCACAAATCATCCACTTCTCATGCATTGTCATGCTGCCATTTCTTCTAATCCTCTCTCAAATCTAATCCAAATCCTCCTATCCATCATTCAAATACAATTCTTTCAAATCCTTCAATCCATCTTTTTCAGCACAAAGGAGAGCATTCCACATCCAAAATCAAGCAAGGAGCATATCAAGTGGAGCATCATCAAGGGGCGCCTTCACTTCATCAAGCTCAATTCGAGGGAGAGGTAAAATAGAAAAGTAAAATGGTCTCTTGATGTTTTTAAGCATTTTTCATGTTTATTTCATTATGTTTTGATCATTGGACCTTCTAATCCATTTTCCCCTCTTCATTTTGGCACGCTTGGTGGGACCCATGTCTCAAATTTAACAAAATTTTGAGTTTTTTGTGAAGATTTTTTTGCAGGTTCACACTTCAGCGCCTATGCACGTGCTTCAGTGCAAGCGCCTCTAAATCAACATGACCGCTTGTTAATCAGCGTGACCACCTTAGCTTCGGCATGACCGCATGAAATTTCAAAAGTTTTTGGGTGCCACTATGCTTCAACGTGACCGCCTCGGCTTCAGTGCATCCGCCCAAAAAATTCTTCTATTTCCTCATTCATTCTTCCTCTTCTATCTACTTCTATCTTCTCATTTCTATTTCTCTTTTGTTTCTATTATCTGCTCTGTTTAGTTTTAATAATCTGTCTATTAGCGTGACTGTTTGCAAAGCGCGACCGCAAATTTATTCTATTTTTTAGTCATATCTTCTTTATCTTAATTTTGTTTTCCTCCAAACTCCACTAGATCCCCCGCAATTCCATTTTGCACATTTCCTTCCTTCGGGACCTTATCCCAAAATCCACATTTTGAAGCCTGAAATCCCACATTCCTCTATTTTTGAGGGTCTGCCATAACTCCTTCCACTTTTATCCAATCACCTCAAAATTTTCCCATATTGTCTATCTCCAAATTTTCCTTCTTTGTCCCTCTAGGACAATTTTTTCCATTCCTTCACCTCTCCTCCAAAATCCCCATTTTATGCTTGCCTATCGCTTGGAAATTGGCAAAAACCTAGTCAAACCCCATTTACCCATCAAAGTTTCCTCCAAATCCACATTTGTCATTAGTAGAAAAGTTTTTATTCTTGTTTTTCTACTCATTCCAAAAATATATATATATATATATATATATATATATATTTTTTTTTGGTCATTCTTGTGTCTTTTGCAGGATGCTTGTTGAAGACTTCATTTTAAAACTACTAATCAAGTTGTTTTGCAAGTTGCCTAAGAGACTCAACCAAACATTATGTTTTTATTAATCTAGGCACCTAGATTTTAATTAGGGGGAAAATAACTCTTTCTTTTTGTGTTTGAGAAAAGTGTAGAGGTAGGAGAGTATGCTCTTGTCTTCATAGACAATCAGAAATCCCGACCCTCAAACCTTTTCTTGTTTGATTGCATGCTTAACCTTAGGGGGCCTGCTCTCCCAACTTTCTCTTTGAGAAGGTAAGAGGGGAACGACCCAAGTAGGTACACCTGGACCTAGGGTTCCCAACGTACTATAATAAATAGGCTATTGACTATGAAAGGGTCAATGGTTGGGGCTATATGAGAGTTCACTCTTACATTGCATTCTTAGTAGGATCCTAGAGATCTCAATCATGCTTGCATGACTACTAAGTTCTTGGTGCTTCATTGGGCTATAGGCCTCAATTGCACTTTCACAACTACTAAGGGTAGCTCCTAACAGGAAGACTTACTAAACACCACAGTGGCCAAAAACCTTCTAGTCATTGGTGCAGGAGGTTGAACCTCTGAAGCCGCCCATATTTTTACAACCCTTAGTAGAGACACAAAGTTTGCCATGAGAATTTTTAATGGGAATTGATGCTTGGCTTCCCTGGAGAAGTGAGTGCCATGGAGGGGAGCCAGTGGGGTCGAGCATCTAAGTGTCCGCTCTAGGTAAGCATAGCTGGTAAACCAATTGGGATCCATTGACTATTGTCTTTTCTCACCATAGGATATGTTGTGAAGGAACATGAGTGTCTTTTGAGTCTAACTTCTTTTGACCATTGTGTTTTCTCTACCTAACATCTCTTTCCAAGTCCATCCCCCACAAGCAATCAATCACCCCTCTTTCCAAATTCCATCTTGCCATCATCAAATCTTTAATCCATTTCTATCTATCCAAGAAATTCTCCAACCCCCAATCCACTTTCATCCATTCAAATAATCATCCTTCCTCAACTAATATTCATTCTTCCCCTAGTCCAATCAAACCTCCAAAATTCCAATCAAATCAAATCCAATCCAACCCAATCCAATCCATTCAATCAATCAACCAATCCAATCTAATCCAATCTAATCCAATATAATCCAATATAATCCAATTCAATCCAATCCATTCAATCCAATCAAACAAAATCCAATCAAATCAAATCAAATCAAATCAAGTCCTAATCTAATCCAATCCAATCAAACCAAGTCCTAATCCAAGGAGCAATCCAATCCAATCCAATCCAATCCAATCCAATCAAATCAAATCAAACCAAGTCCTAATCTAAGGACTAATCCAATCCAAATCCAATCAAACCAAGTCCTAATCCAAGAATCAATCCAATCAAATCAATTCCAATCCAAATCAAAATCCAATCAAAATCTAATCAAATCTAATCCATCATTATTCCAAGACATGTCCTAATCCATCATCATTCCAAGCCAAGTCCTAATCCATCACCATTCCAAGACAAATCCTAATCCTCATCTTCATTTAACATCATTTTTATAATCATTCCCCTTCCAAAATATATTCATCCAATTCCAATCTAATCCTTCACTCTCAACATGACTACCCAAAATTTTTAAGCTTGGTATGAGAAGATTCTCATGGAAATACATGAACCTGCCTACCAAGTTAATCCCATAATCTCCCACTCACCTATCATACCTTAATCCATCCCATCTCAACAAATTACACCCAATCCCAATCTATACCATATCTCTTATCCTTCCTCTACCTTCGACAAGGGAAATCCATCTTATCCCCCATCCATATCTCCATCTTATTCCCCATCCATATCTCCATATTATCCCTCATCCACATACTCCTCTAATCTGATATGTATACCTCCATCTCCCCCCCCCCCATCTACATCCCAATCCCCATCCTTCTACAATGCATTTATTACCTCTACTCCCCATCCAAATCCTTTACTCCATTGTCCTCCATTTATTAATCCTAATTTCCTAATCCATTATTCTAATCCTCCATCCAATCCCAATCCTAATCCCCCATCTAATTATAATTCCAATCCCAATCCCAATCCCACATCTAATCCCAATTTTCCATCTAATCCCAATCCTCCAAAATCCATATTATCCACGTCCTCCAAATCCATCATCCATAATCTTATCCAAGACATGCTAGCAAAGGAGACAAAATCCTCACCTCAAAGAAAATTTGCCAAGTCTCCTCAAGTCCTCCATCCACCCCCAATCACCTCCACCTCAAAACAAATCCCAATCCCCCACACTTAATGATACCCCCATTTCCCCATCTACTCACATCAAAGCTTCCATGTCTTCCTCCATCACACAATCCCCACAACTCCAAACATGCCAAAAAGATTGTTCCAAAGCATGCTACCATAGAAACCTCTCCATCTCATGATTCATCTCCCTCCACTCCATCTAATGATCCCATCCCCTCCACTTCCTCTCATGATCATATAATCCCTCTATCATCACATGATCCTCTTCCATCTCATGATCCAATCACCCCTCCCACTCCATCTCATGATACCCTCCCTAGTCAAGATCAAAGTATCCCTTCATCTCCATGTCATGATCCCAATCCATCTAAAGATCCTAATCTTCCTTCCACATCTCATCCCCCTCAAAATGGACTCACATCTTATTTCTGAAATAATAAGGGTCCTCAAGATAATGCTCAAGTGTTGGTACATCCCCTATTCCTCCTAAATCCAGATTTACCTCATACAAATCAAAGTCCTGTTATCCCTCATCTTCTACATCCATTTTGAGACCCTATGTTCCAAAGTTAAACCCTTCATTCCTTCCATCCATTTTGGGCCCCTATGTTCTGATACTCAATCCTCTATCCCTTCCATCCATATTGGGTCCTTACATCCCTCCATCCACCACTCCATTGCCTCAAATAGCCCCTAAGCAAGATCAACAAAGGCACACATCCTTGGATGCCTCCCAACACACTCTTTCCACCATCCCATCCATAAAATCCATCAATCCTTCATCCTCATGCACCCATCCCATTTCTATTGGAAGCAATTTGGATGCCTAATCTAAAAAGCATAGAGCTCAAAATCCACAAAAATCAAAGGATCAATATGTCCCCTCAAAATGACATGCTCAAAAGAAAAAAGTGATCCGAAAGAAATAAAAATAAAAAAGGCCACAAAGGCCCCCCAAAATAAAATAAAAAACTATGTGGATTCCCAAAGAAGCAATGCATCCCAAAGTAAAATCAAAATTGGTATCCAAACTTGCTAATCCAAAAGCTACATCCATTCATAAGTCCTTCAATCCTCCATCTAATGCTCCTCCATCTTCAAAATCCATTTTGGGTCCTTATGTCCTGAAATCCACCATCCCAACTCCATCATCCCCTTCTTCTATTTTGGGTCGTCATTTCCCAAAATCCACACTCTATCCCCCATCCAATTCAAAGAACTCTCCTCCACTACTCCTACACCCTTCAAGGTGTGTGCCAATGTTGATCTTCCACAAATTCTTCAAAACCCCATCCATTATCCACCATCCACTTTTCACAATCCCATTCCGTTAGTCCAATCCTTTCCAAATCCTTATCTTCCCTTCCCTATCCATTTCATCTCCCTAATTATTGTTACCAACATCTATGAGCATACCTCCACTTCACAGAAATACTAAGGGATACAATCTATGGAACTAGATGATTGATTCCTCCCTTCCTTCTTCATGCATCCACTATCTTGCATATCCAATCATCCTCATCCTTTTTCATCCAAACTATTCCAAAAAATTCAAAATAAAAAAATAAAAAAATCAAGAAAAATACAAAAAAAAATCAGAAAAAAGTAAAGAAAAATCATTTCATCTAATGGTGAAAACCACTTCTTGTGGTGCCTTGGGTAAGTACCATGATGAAAACTTGACAAACAAGCATCATGTGTAATCCCCTCATCCCCTTGCACTCTACACTTGGGGGCAAGCTTCATCCACACAATCCTCCCATCCATCCACATCATATCTAAGTCCATTCTCCTTTCCTATCTTTGATCTTGACTATCCTTTCCATATCCTCCATCTCATATCAAAATAAATCCTCCATTCCTATCTTTCATCTTGACCAGATAGAGGCAAAATAATCATGCATGCATGCTTTGGAGAATTCAAGCCTTAATCCTCTACCATCCATATCCATTACATATTATCCTTCAAAATCATACATCTTTATCCACCATTCATTCCATCCTTCATTCCACTACCTCTAGTGTGGGGTATTGCACTCCTTTGTAGAATAGTCCTTCGGTCTCCATCACCCTACCCTCCATCCATTATTCCTCCATTTCCTATTCATATCCATCCACTTATTCCCTCCATCTCCTATCCAAA
Organism: Cryptomeria japonica; assembly: GCF_030272615.1. Taxonomy (NCBI): domain Eukaryota; kingdom Viridiplantae; phylum Streptophyta; class Pinopsida; order Cupressales; family Cupressaceae; genus Cryptomeria; species Cryptomeria japonica. The sequence goes on along the minus strand of NC_081411.1, from coordinate 59,976,742 downwards.
CAAATCCCTCATCCATCTATCCTCTTACCAATCCTTGGTTCTCCCTTGTCAATGGTTCCATTTAATAAAATCCTATCCACCAATCCACCCCATCCAATCCAATTTCCAATCCAATTTCTAGTCCAATCATGTGATAGTTCTGATACTTAATATAAGTACGGATCCAATAGCCAACAAGATGAGAGGGGGCGGGGGTGAATCATACAAACTTAATCATCCATAAAAACATCAGATTCAACCTCAGTAACATATATATCAGTCATATAAAAAACTGTCAAACATGCAAACTCAAAAGCATATGAACAATATAAACCTCATAACACTAGATTTAACGTGGAAACCCAAATAGGGAAAAACCACTGTGGGATTTTGGACCCACTAAGAAATATACTCTTCTAGAGTATGCTCGGTTAAAAGCAAATCCTTTTAAATATTACAAACACATTGCTAGATGTGACCCGGTTAAGGGATTTCCCTCAGATCTGTTAGGATCTTCACTTTGTTAGAAGTGACCTTGTCAAAGGATTTCAAACACTCAATCAAAATGTCACCTTGCTAGAGGATTTACATATAAGACTGTTAAGTCCACTTGGTTAAGAGATTTTCTGTCACTTTCACAAAATAACAGTAATAAAAATCTATCTGCAACTTCACATCTAAAATGCTAAAGCAGATTCCTATTTGTTCAATACAATCTAGACTGAGAACTAATCTTGTCTATCTGTTGGGCATCAATACTCTATTATTCTAACAGGTCTTCAAGCTTTTGTGCTCGGTAATCACTATGTAGCATCCCTGTACATACACTTGCCCGCATACATTGTTTATTAACAATTTCCTATTTATAAATAATCAAGTAACCGCTTAATCTCATTGATCACATTTCCCATGATCAATCATAGTCATCGGATCTTCAATCTTGTCCAGGTTCAATGTATCTTTTGATTTGAAAACATTTTACCCCACCTTGGAACTTGTGTTAGGGTATTGCGGTTCAATCTGAGCTGTAGATCTTCCTACCGACTTTCCATTGCCTTAGATTCATTAACAAACTTCTTCCACGGCTTACCAATCATTGATCCACTCCAGCTCATCAGCTTCTTTCATTAAATATCACATGTAAACATTTAATGCATTCTGTTATAGCTCGGTTGTAACTCGGTGAATACTAAACTTCACTCGGTAGACATTCTGCCTTCATTAACCAATAACGATAACCTTAGGGTTTACCGAATAGGTTCTTTACCTGATAATATAGTATAGTATTAAGCTTTACATTTTACAACATATGTATGATGTTAAAACAATCTAAAACATCATGATCTCATCATTGTCTGACTCGGTAGTAGTTGCCCATTGAATAACTTCTCCCCTTATTCATCATATTCTTTCCTATGTCTTTTACCGACTTCTTTATAATCTTCATATCCTACTTCTCAACATATGGCAACATCATACTGAATCAGAAAATCAATTTCTTGACATCAATGACAAAATAATAATATCAAGATAGTAAAACATCTTTAATCAGTTATGTCCATAATCATCAACAACCTTCTCAATATCCTTATTGAAATGTCAACAATCTTTCATTCTTTGTTATAATGTAATATTGCCAACAATCTCCCCCTTTGGCATTGATGGCAAAACCAATTCATTTGACCTTTAAAAGATTCAGATTGTTGTGATTTTGAAATGCTTGAAATGCTCTCCCCCATACATTAGACTTCTCTTCAGTTTTTAGTCTTCATTTCAATCTGTAGTCTTTTCTCAATCTTCTCCCATATATTCTGTCAGTCTTCTCCTCCTTTGGTAGGTCTTCTCTCATATAGTAGTCTTCTCCCCCTTTGACAACAATGCCAAAAAGAAAAGAACTAAAACATAATTTGTTTATGTAAGAAGTTATTTCCTGCTGTTGTGTATCAACTGAGTCTCAGTCAGAGCATTTGTGTTCAATTCCTGTTTCCTGTTACATTCTCTATATTTTTAATTCCAATACACTTTTAGAAAACATTCTAAAGTGTGTAACTCCAACATCAACTCCCCAAAATATATTCAATAGAGTCATCGGATTGATGCTTTCACCGAACTTGGTCAGTGAGTAGAAGATAGGGGTAGGACCCCTAACTTACTTCTGAGATATTCAAAAGTGTCCTTTAGTAGTGGCTTGGTGAAGATATCTTCTATTTGCTCCTTTGTGCTAACATATTCAACACCACTTTCTTCTCTTGAGCTTCTTCTCTAAGATAATGATATTTGATAGATATGTGCTTTGTCTTAGAGTGCATAATAGGATTCCTTGAAATATTAATGGCACTAGTATTGTCATAGAATATAGTTACTGGCTCGGTAACTTTCTCATTTATACCTTCCAATAGTTGTTTGATCCATGCAATGTTGGTGCAATTCAGTGCTGCAACAACATATTCAGCTTTTGTTTTTGACTAAGAAACACATCCTTGTTTCTTGCTAAGCTAACTCACTAGTCTTTCTCCTAAGAAGAAAGCTCATCCACTTGTGCTTTTTCTGTCATCAATGTTGCCTACCCAATCAACATCAGTATAAACTTTTAAATCAAAATCATTTCCTTTCTGATATACTAAGCCATAATCTTTAGTGCCTTTTAAGTATCTGAAAACTCTTTTGATTGCCATCATGTGTGTTTCCTTAGGATCTACAGAGAATCTTGCAATAGTACCTACTGCATGTGCTATATCTGGCCTGCTGTGAACAACATATTGCAACTTTCCAATCATAGGTCAGTAAAGTGTCTCATCAACAGATGCAGATTCATCATTCTTTGATAGTTTACAGTTGGTAGTCATAGGAGTACTTACTGGTTTTGAATCCTCCATTCCAAATTTCTTCAAGATTTCCTTTATGTACTTGGATTAAGTAATGAAAATCTCATTTTTCATTTGCAGTATCTGTAAACCTATAAAATACTTTATCTCACTGATTAATGACATCTCAAATTCTTTTCTCATTTCATTTCCAAAATTCTTGCATAACGAGTCATTTCCACAAAATATAATATCATAAACAAATATGGCTGAGATTAGTATTCCATTTTCATCATTCTTCATGTACATGTTGTTGTTCCCACTTGTCCTTATAAAACCAATCTTAATCAAATAAGAGTGCAATCTCTCATACCATGCTCTAGGTTCTTGTTTCAGACCATATAAAGCTTTGTTCAATTTACATACCTGATCATTATTATTGTCTTCAACAAATCCTTGAGGTTGTTCAATGAAAACTTCTTCTTCTAATATTCCATTCAAAAATGTAGATTTGACATCCATTTGATATACCTTGAAGTTCTTGAAAGCAGCATATGCCAACAATGTTCTTACTCCTTCAAGTCTAGCAACAGGTGCAAAAGTCTCACCATAATCAATTCCTTCTTCTTGAGCATAACCTTTGCAAACTAGTCTTGCTTTGTTCCGAATGACCTCCCCTTTTTCATTTATCTTGTTTTTGAAGATCCACTTTGTACCAATTACATTTTTGTCCTTCGGTCTTTGGACCAATGTCCATGTGTCATTCTTCTTGATTTGATCAATCTCTTCTGTCATAGCATTTATCCAATCTTCACTGTTAAATGTCTCTTTCACTATTCTCGGTTCAAATTCAGATATCAAACATGTGTTCTATCTCAGTTTGTTCCTTGTCATCATTGGATCATCCTTATCTCCTATAATCTAACTTGGTGCATGATGTCTTCTGACATACTTGGCTAATACAGGCTTGGTAGGCTCTGTATGATCTTCTTCATCACTCGGTAACTAGCTATTTCCTTCATTTTCTTCAACAGTTTTCTCGGTAGGACTTCTCGGTTGCACATAGACAAATCCATCATAGTCTTCTAGTTCGTTGGAATTTCCTTCATCATTTCTTTCTGCAAATTCATCAATTTTCACATTTGCACTTTTTACTATTTTGTTAGATGATTTGATCAGACATTTAAATGCTTTGCTTCTAGAAGAATATCCAAGAAATGTTCCTTCTTCACTTTTCTGATCAAACTTGCAATTTCTATCATCTTTATGAACATAGCATTTACTTCCAAAGATCTTAAAATAACTTACATTAGGTTTCTTGCCATACCAGATTTCATAAGGTGTCTTCAAAGTACCTTTCTTCAATTGAACTTGGTTCAAGGTGTAAACAACTATGCTTATTGCTTCTCTCCAAAATGTTTGTGGAACCTTCTTCTCAATCATCAGTGTTCTAGCACAATCCACAATAGATCTGTTTCTTCTTTCAGCTATTCCATTCCGCTGTGGAGTTCTTGGTGCAGAGACTTGTCTTTTTATACCATGATCATTGCAAAATAGGTTGAACTCATCAGATGTGAACTCTCCTCCTCTATCTGATCTAAGACATTTCAGTTGTCTTCCTGTTTCATTTTCAACTCTAGCCTTGTACCATTTAAACATTTGAAAAGCTTCTGATTTTTCTTTTAAAAATATTACTGACATCATCCTTGAATAATCATCCACAAATAATATGAAATATTTATCACCATAATAACTTTGAACTTTCATAGGACCACAAAGATCAGTGTGCACAAGATCTAAAATTCCCTTAGAAGTGTAATACTTACTTGTAAAGCTAGATCTTGTCATCTTACCCGTCTGGCATCCTCGACACATAGCATTCTCAGGTTTTTCAAGACTCGGTAGACCTCTTACTCGGTGCTTCTTACTTATTTTGATTAGATTATCAAAATTAACATGACAAAACCTTTTATTCCATAACCAGGTATCATCTATCTTTGCATACAAACACTTATTGTGAGTTGAGTCAAGGTGAAATGTATTACCTTTTGTTTGTGTCCCGGTAGCAGCTAACTTTCCATTCTTGTCATGAACTTTGACAATTCCTTTCTGAAATTCTATTCAATAACCTGTGTTATTTAGCTATGCTACACTCAACAAATTGTATTTCAAACCTTCAACCCAATAAACATCATTGCATCTTGCATTATCAAAAAGTGTTATGGATCCTTTACCTCTTACCGGACATGGTGCATCATTACCAAATCTAACATAGCCTTTATCATAATCTTCTAACATAACAAACTTGTGTTTATCTCCTGTCATATGATGTGAGCATCCACTATCTATAATCCAAGAATCATTAGTGTTTATGTGAGATATTAGGGCCTTTTCTTCATACCTTTCTTCATCTGATCCATCCTTGATAGCCACATAAACAACTTCCTCTATATCAGTCTCATTTGATTTATTATTGTTAGATTCCTCATCAGCTATTAAGCATGTCTTTCTATCTCTTCTTCTGAAGTCTCGGTGTCCTCTATAATGGTTATCTTTCTATCTGTCATCATGGTAATATCTCTTTTCAGTAAAATCTTTGTCAGGATAGTTAGAAGCCATATGTCCAATCTTATCACAATTGAAACATTTCAAAGGTAGTTTTCCTTTATACTTACCTTTGCCTCTCAGTAACCTTTTGGCCAATAGTGCTTCAAACTCTTCTTGCTTTCTGATTTCTTCATACAGTTTGTGTACTTCTTCCATGTTCTTCTGAAATCTTTCACTTGCTCCACTGTGATCTCCTTCAAAGTACTTATACTTTCCTTCATTGTAATCATTAAATTCATTCAGATGAAAAGAACAAAATGCAGATTCAACTTTATTTACCGATGACCCACTGTTATCAAAATTACTTAACCCAAATGCATGTAGCTTACCAATAGTAGCATCCAAGGAAACTGGCATATTAGGTACAAACCTCAATTCATCGATTGCAGAGACTCGGATTGCATAGGCAGGTAGAAGGGTTCTTAACAACTTACTTGTTACATCCTTTTCTTCAATAGTTCCTCCCGCTCCTTTGATTTTATTTACAATCTCCTTTAGTCTTGTACTGTACTGGGTTAAGTTCTCACCTTCATTCATCCTCATAGATTCAAGTTGTCCTCTTAAACTATCTACTTTTTCTCTTTGAAAATTTTTATCTCCTCCATATATAGATATGAGCTTAGTCCACATTGCCTTTGCATCATTGTAGCCTTCTAGATCATTAAACTCTGAGTCGGTCAATGCAGATGTTATTTCAATCATTGCTTGAATATGTTCTTGCTTTGCCTTTATCTCTTCCATAGTCAATGGATAGGTGCTCAGTGCAACAAAATCATTCTCTAGATAGTATATAGCATATTCTCCAACTCCTGATAGATGTAGCTTCATCCTTTTCTGCCATGTAGAGAAACTTGACTTGTTCAGCTTCGGTGCATCCCTCTTATACATCTTTGGATCTTTAACTCAAGTGCCTTTAAACTTTCCTTTCAGAGTCCAAAGCTCTGATACCAATTGATAGTTCTGATACTTAATATAAGTACAAATCCAATAGCCAACAAGATGAGAGGGGGGGGGGTGGTGAATCATACAAACTTAATCATCCATAAAAACATCAGATTCAACCTCGGTAACATATATATCAGTCATATAAAAAACTGTCAAACATGCAAACTCAAAAGCATATGAACAATATAAACCTCATAACACCAGATTTAATGTGGAAACCCAAATAGGGAAAAACCACTATGGGATTTCAGACCCACTACGAAATATACTCTTCTAGAGTATGCTCGGTTAAAAGCAAATCCTGTTAAAGATTACAAACACATTGCTAGATGTGACCTGGTTAAGGGATTTCCCTCAGATTTGTTAGGATGTTCACTTTGTTAGAAGTGACCTTGTCAAAGGATTTCAAACACTCAATCAGAATGTCACCTTGCTAGAGGATTTACATATAAGACTGTTAAGTCCACTCGGTTAAGAGTTTTTCTGTCACTTTCACAAAATAACAGTAATAAAAATCTATCTGCAACTTCACATCTAAAATGCTAAAGTAGATTCCTATTTGTTCAATACAATCTAGACATAGAACTAATCTTGTCTATCTACTGGGCATCAATACTCTATTATTCTAACAGGTCTTCAAGCTTTTGTGCTTGGTAATCACTATGTAGCATCCCTGTGCATACACTTGCCCGCATACATTGTTTATCAATAGTTTCCTATTTATAAATAATCAGGTAACTGCTTAATCTCATTGATCACATTTCCCATGATCAATCATAGTCATCAGATCTTCAATCCCTTTCAGGTTCAATGTATCTTTCGATCTGAAAATGTTTTACCCCGCCTTGGAACTTGCATTGTCACCTTGGAACTTGTGTTAGGGTATTGCAGTTCAATTTGAGTTGTAGATCTTTCTATCGACTTTCCATTGCCTTAGATTCATTAAATTCTTCCATGGCTTACCAATCATTGATCTGCTCCAGCTCATCAACTTCTTTCATTAAATATCACATGTAAACATTTAATGCATTCTATTATAGCTCGGTTGTAACTTTGTGAATACTAAACTTCACTCGGTAGACATTTTGCCTTTATTAACCGATAGCGATGACCTTAGGGTTTACTGACTAAGTTCTTTACCTGATAACATAGTATAGTATTAACTTTTACATTTTACAACATATGTATGATGTTAAAACAATCTAAAGCATCATGATCTCATCATTGTCTGACTCGGTAGTAGTTGCCCATTGAATAACTTATCCCCTTATTCATCATATTCTTTCCTATGTCTTTTACCGAATTCTTTATAATCTTCATATCATACTTCTCAAGATATGGCAACATCATACTAAATTAGAAAATAAATTTCATGACATCAATGACAAAATAATAATATCAAGATAGTAAAACATCTTTAATCAGTTATGTCCATAATCATCAACAACCTTCTCAATATCCTTATTGAAATGTCAATAATCTTTCATTGTCTGTTATAATGTAATATTGCCAACATCATGTCCTATCCAATCATATTCTCCATCTCTTCCAATTCAATCATTAATCCCATCCCCAATCCAATCCTATTCAATCATCCATCCCCTTTTTCATCATATCTAATCATTTATTCTTCTTCCAATCTTATCCAATCCATCAAACTGAGCTTCCCTATCTACCTGAGCTCGCATTGACTTGTGCCTAATCCAAAAAACCATCCATACTTTTCTAATCAAGTCTAAGTGACAATCCTCTCATTTGTAGACGTTGCACATCCAACTTGTCTTTTGTCATCCATCAATCAATCCATCACCCTACCCATCGGGATGCATCCTTCCCTAGTTTGGCAGTTTATCCAAATCCAAGTCCTACTCTTGGCAAGAGATGTAAGTTGGTCATGTGCATATTGCTTGCATGCTTGAGATTTTCACTTTGTTTTCATCTTGTGTCCCAGGACAATACTTGTTCAAGACTCCCTTGATCATCCTATATCTTGGTATGTCTTGGTTGGTGTATAATGAGGCATAGTTTTCATAGCATGGTGTGTTTGAAGGTATTCCTTGTATGAACCGATAATCCTACATTAGTGTTTATCAACACTTGCATGATTGTGTGCAAGGCATTATTGTTTGACTGAGCATCAGTCCATGCCTCGGATCTTCATATCATCCTGGTTCTTATAATCAGTGGTGTAAACTATCCATGGCAATATCAGATCTAGGTTTGCTCTCTATACTTTCTCAACAAGAAATCCAATCCATTTATCATTTCTTTGTCTCATTTCATTCACAAAACTCCAACCCATCTTACTTCCCTCTTTCATTATCTTCATCCTTTCATCACTTATTCTTCTAATTCCTTTCAAGAGCACACCCGTGTTCTTCAAACCCGCATGTCCTCTCGAGGGGGCATACCACTGCTTCCTCGTCATCCTTCCTCCTTATCAGTCTTCCTTTTTCTCATGAATGGGGCATCATGCTACTAGTCCTTATCCTTTTCTTCCACTATGTTTTATTCTTCTTTGATATAACATCATTTCACGATGCTATATCAAAGAGGGGCAAAATGTAGACATCTAAAATTAATATTTAATTAATTTAAGCCTATCAACATAATTTATTAACTTAATTGTGTTATCCTTATTCCTCTCAGAATCAATCAAATCTAATTTAATTAATCCTATCACTATAGTCCAATAATTAATTTATCAAATAAATTAATTATTCCCCTATTCTTCTAAAGTCCTCTCAATAATCATTTCCTCTAAACCCACTCAGTTAATTAATTCTAATTATTTAACCTAGTCATGTGATTCCTACAAATCACTTTTCCTATTCTCATTAGCCTAATTAATCCTTCTAGAATCTCTCATAATCATGCTTATCATTATTCTCCTATTTTTAATTTCCACTCATGTAACATCAACATTGAGCCTCTCCAAGAAATTCAAATTTCTTTGAATCCCTCAATGCATCCTTATTTTGGAATTTTTAATTCCTCAAGTTTGAAATTCAAATTTCTCTCCCCTTTTTCCAAAGGAATTTTATATTCCTACTTATTTTCCCAAGGAACCCTTGATCCATGCCTTCTATCTCAAATAAATCTCAACCCTTCATAATCAAATCAATCTTGGCCCTCCATTGGTCTTCTCCAATCTATAAATTGGAGCCAATTCTCTTCACAAATCATCCACTCCTCATGCATTGTCATGCTACCATTTCTTCTAATCCTCTCTCAAATTTAATCCAAATCCTCCTATCCATCATTCAAATAAAATCCTTTAAAATCCTTCAATCCACCTTGTTGAGCACAAAGGAGAGCATTCCACATCCAAAATCAAGCAAGGAGAATATCAAGTGGAGCATCATCAAGGGGCGCCTTCACTTCATCAAGCTCAATCTGAGGGAGAGGTAAAATAGCAAGGTAAAAAGGTCTCTTGATTTTTTTAGCATTTTTCATGTTTATTTCATTATGTTTTGATCATTTGACCTTCCAATCCATTTTCCCCTCTTCACTAACCACCTATTTGAGCATTTTTCAAAAAATGCTCACATTATTGCAAAATGTTGTCAAGCAAACATGACAACTTTTGCTCCACGATGTATTTTTGGAACTTGTGAATATCTACACACTATTAAACCCCTAGGATGGTTTCCTAACATCAAAACAATATTTCCAAAAGCCTTATGAGGCCTTAAAAGGATTTTTACACATTTTTTCTATATGATGCCATTTTAGGCTTACAAAGGCACATTGGCTAAAACTATGAAAATAAGATAAAACTAGAGACAATAAAACTAAAAATAACCTTAAAACACACTTTTGGACCTTTCAATAGTCCTTTATTCACTCATTGATCCAATTGAGGATCATCCACACCAAAATTTTGAAAACTCATCAAGAAACTTAGGTGATCCTACACCATACTCCCCCAATGAGAAATAAGTCAAGTGACTCCTTTAGGAAACAAAGAGAGGTTTATGCCAACATTTGGAAATTCTACTTTAGGTACCCAAGTGGCCTCAGATTCTAGAAAATGATGCCATTTAACCAAATGCTCCATGTAGGCGGTGTGCCTAGTTTTTCATCAACTTTATCCTTGATCCTTTGACAGTTTTTTTGTAAAGCCTGCCTAACTTGCTCATGAATCTCCTTCATAGACTAAGACATGTCAAAAACATGTCCACTCCTCTACTCCATACTTCCAAAGACTCTAAGCTCCAACACACCTCTTGGATGAATCCCATAAACTACCTCAAAAGGGCTCTTACCGGTTGATTTATTCACACTATCATTATAAGAAAATTAAGCTTGGTGGATAATCTGATCCCAAGCTTGCCCATTCTCCTTTGTCAAACATCTGAGAAGGTTCCCAAGTTTCCTATTTACCACCTTTGTTTGGCCATCCGTTTGGGGATGGTATGGTGACCTAAAAGATAAGTTAGTACCCAATCTCTGCCATAAATTTTTCCAAAAATGACCAATGAATTTGGTATCTCTATCTGACACTATGCTGATTGGAAAACCATGGATCTAATTAATTCCTTGAAAAAAAATGAGCAATATGTCTAGCATCATGAGTCACCTTACATGAAATGAAATGGGCCATTTTACTAAATCTTTCTACTACAACATAGATACTATAAAATCCAGTTTTGGTCTTGGGTAAACCAACAACAAAATCCATACTTACACACTCCCATGGTTGGTTTGGGATAGGTAATGACTAATAAAGTCCAACATTAGAAGAGGTTCCCTTTTCCTTTTGACAAACAACACATTGTTCAACATACTTTCTGATATTCCTTTGCATCTTTGGCCAATAGTAGAATCTTTGAACAAGTTCCAAGGTTTTATTCAACCCAAAATGACCACTTAAGCAACCATTGTGCTTCTCTTGCATCAAATTATCTCTCATGGACCCTCTTGGCACACAACTTTGTCCTTTAAATAAAATATCATATTGAAAAGTAAAATCTGTATATTCACTATGAAAATGATTTTTAAACTCTTGGCAAACCTTGTAAATGTTAGCAAAATCTTCATCATCTTGATATAGCCCTTTGAAACTATCAACTCCAATGCTCTTGATCTGCACTTCTTGAATTGTTAGCAACCTTCTACTTAATGCATCAACAAACTTATTACATTGACCTTTCTTATGTTTGATGGTAAAAGTATAATAATGCAAATACTCTACCCATTTGATATGCCTATGATTTAAATTTTCTTGGGAGTTGAGGAAACTAAGATCCTGGTTATTAGTCTGAACCACAAATTATTTAGGCAATAAGTAATTCCTCCATTTCCTAAGTGATTGAAAAAGTGCATATAATTCCAAATGATAGAAAGACTACCTTTTCTTTGCTTCATTGATATTTTTACTGAAAAATGCAGTCGGTCTATTGTCCTGACTTAGGACTACTCCAACTGCTATGTTGCTTGCATCACATTCTATGGTGAAGAGTTTGTCAAATCTTGGAAGAAAAAGGATAGGTTGAGGAGCCACCTTTGTCTTTAAGAGTTTAAATCCATTTTGTGCCTCTTTTGTCCACTGAAACTTAGTCTTTACACCTCCTTTGATTGTATCAAGCATAGGTGCACATATCTCACTGAACCCTCTGATGAACTTCCTATAAAACTATGCCAAACCATGAAAATCGCTCACTTCAATTATTTTTTTAGGTGGAGGCCAAATGATTATTGCTTCCACCTTTGAGGTATCCATCTTCAAATCACCCCTTGAGATTACAAACCCAAGATATACCAACTCCTGTTTCATGAACTCACATTTCACCAAATTGATAGTTGATTGCTCATCACATAATTTCTTCAATACAATCTCTATATGCCTAAGATGTTCTTCTTTAAATTTACTAAAAATAAAGATGTCATATAGATAAACAACAACAAATTTAACAATGTAATCCTTGAGTACTTCATTTATGAGTCTCAGGAATTTGCTAGGGGCATTTGTGAGTCCAAATGGCATAACAAACCATTCTTAAAGACTTTCTGTGGTTTTGAATGTTGTCTTCCACTCATCTCCCTCCTTGATTCTGATTTGGTGGTAGCAACACTTGATGTCTATCTTGGTGAAATACTTAGCACCCCCTAAACAATCCATCAAATCTTCAATTCTTGGAATAGGAAATCTATATCTGATTGTAATTTGGTTGATAGCTCTTGAATCAGTACAAAGTCTTCAAGTACCTCCCTTCTTTAGGGCCAAAATAGTGGGAACTACACATGGGCCAATTCTCTTCCTTATCAAACCATTATCCAAAAGTTCTTGGATTTTCTTAGCCATTTCTTTGTTCTGCTCCGGTGTCATTTTGTAGGCTACTTTATTAGGCAATGAGGCTCCGGGTATGAAGTCAATTTTATGGCATGGCTTGTTGAGGAGGAAAAGTGGCAGGTGTTCCATCACTTATGATCTCCTTAAACTAATTGAGTATTTACTAAACTTCATTAGGAATATAAAAGTTCTTGTCCTTCTTTTCCTCTTTTGGTTTCACAAGTGTAAATCCCACTCTTTCTCCTTATTTGAGAGTGTTTATGAACTCTTCAACCACTATAAGGACATTTGAACCCTTAGATCTGCTGTCTTCTTCATCTCCTATGGACTGAATTTTATAGGTAACTCTATCTTTTTGAAAGGTTTAGGAATTGTTTTCTCCATTGTGTATTTCTTTTCTATCAAATTGCCAAGGCCTACCTAGGAGCAGGTGGCATGCATCCATTGGAAAGATATCATATAAAATATTGTCTTTGTAGCCTCCTATGGTGAACTCAACCCAGGTCTTCTCATTCACCAAAACATGTTGCCCCTTGTTGAGCCAAGTAACCCTATAAGGATCACTATGTGGGATTATTTGTAGTTTGAGTTTGCGTACTGCTTCTTCTGACACTATGTTATCAGTGGATCCTGAATCCACCACCACTCTACACACCTTACTCATGATCTTTCACTTTATCCTAAACAAAGATCTTCTTTGAATAGGTTCCCCCTTTACTGGTTCTTTGGTCAAAACTCTTCTTATCATGAGGTTCTCTCCAACTTTGAAATCTAAGCTCACTTCTGGTTTCTTCACATTTGCTGCATCTTCTTAGATATAACTCACTCTCCTTTCAACTCCTTGGGATGAAGAACAATTATTAGGAAATCTATAGGTCGAGTGTCCAAGTTGATGATAGATGTAGCACTTCATTATGGAGAAATAGGACCCTCTTCCTGATCCACTAGACCTTCCTCTACTAGAGTTGTTAGATCCCCTTCTTCTATAGCTACTCTTGCTATTAGAATTCCCACTTTGTTCTACCAACTTGGATTCCCCTTGGGATCTTTGGTCTACACCTCTTCCACCATAGCTACCTCTATGACCTCTACCTCTATTACTTTGCTCTTATTTCTTTTTACTCATCTCTTCCACCTTGAGTGCCAATTGATAGCACTTGTGGACAACACTAGGACACAACAAGCTTAACTCTTCTTGGATATTCCACCGTAAACCATTCAAGTACCTAGCAACCTTTATGCTTTCATCTTCTACCACCTTGGATCTCAAACACAACTTCTAAAATTCTTCAGTGTAGCTGCTCACATCTAGTTCTCTTTGTCTCAAATTTTGTCTCCTCTTATGTAGTTGGATCTCATAGTCTTTAGGGATATAGGCTTCTCTCACTTTGGCTAATATTCCTTTCCAAGTGGCAATTGGGTTCTAACCCTCCTTTTGTCTTTCATCTTGGATGAACTTCCACCATGTCAAGGCTACTCCTCTCAACCTAGATTTGACTACCTTCACCTTTTGTACTTCAATAAATACATCACATTCAAAGTGATTCTCTAACCCTTCAATCCACTCCATAACCACTTCTGGTTCCATTTTTCCACAAAAAAGTGGCACTCCTTCTAGGGACTTATCCCCTAAGGATTTGATGGCTCTAAGAAAAGGTTCTTCTGAAAAAATAGGATCTGGTTCACGTGTACCATCCTCTTCTACCACTTCTTTACCCTTTTCTTCATTGACTTTGATAGTCACCTTCTCGGTTTTGTCTTCCACTTCACCTAGTTTGTTCTCCAATCATTGCAAATTTTCCCTGAGGAGTCTATTCTCTTCTACTTGGTCTTCTACCCTTTTGGCTAACTCTACATTGAACACCATTCTGAGAGTAGTTTTACCCACTGACTCAGTCTCTGACATCAACTAGTTCCTTCCCAAATCTTAACTTGCTCTGATACCACTTTGATAGGGAAACTCTCACAAAGAAATGCAATTTTGACTTATACATTAGAAATAGGTCTCATTGTGGGTTTCCTTATTTGTTCTATGCCCTTGTCATCTTGTTTGAACAAACATTAACCCCCAAACTCCTTTGGAGAACTCTCTATCAGTTTTTTTGCTCTAGCTACTCAATCAAGGTTAGGACTCACAAGCGTAAGTCCAACCACTAGCATGTCAAATTATTTATCCTTCACTTGTAGGGGAATAGAAGGAGTCTGAGATGGTTTAACAACTCCTACCACATGGTTTTGAAGTTTTTTTCCCTTCATTTCCTTATCGCCTTCAAGATTCCTATGTTTTAGGCCCTGTAGCCCTATGCGCCCCTTTTACCCCTACCTTCATGGTTTTTGCTCTTTTGTGTTTAAACCTTCCAAATGATCCCCTAGAAGATTTTGTGATCTGGATACCCATTTGGACACTCTTCAAAAATTAGGGGATGAGGTGGTATTATTTGTCCGTACAGGCATGGCACTGAAATTGGCTCTTTTGAAGGGTTTTAGGCTTAATAGCTTTCTCCAATGGGGTTACTGTTGTTCACACATTGTAAGATCTCCCTACTCATACTAGAGTATTGTATAACACTCAAATTCAATGCCAAACACTTGGAACTATCAAATTAGATCATCCCTGCAAGAAACATTGACAATAGTAGTCATGCTCATAGTCAGGCTATGACAGAGCTCGCCTAATGATAGAAAATGATCCCAAGGAACTTCTAGGGTACAAAATGAAATATTTACACTATTTATATACTCCATCACTCCAATCCCTAAGGGAATAGAGGAACCACAAAGGAAATTCAAGTTGGAGTCATTCTTTTGGGCTTAAACCCTTTGTTTAGGCCGAGAGAAGCAAAATAAGAAAGAATTTATAAACACCAGGTAAAAATGCACAAATAAATGTCACAAGTACTTTCTAGCACCACACCAGTAGAGACTAAGCACCCATAAAGGTACACTATAGAATCTAATCTATCCAGTACGAACTGCAACAAATAATTTACCAAACTTTGTGAAAATAAGAAAATGCTTGAATTTTCTTATTGAGGAATTTGACTATTTGTATCTTCCAACCCATCTACAATTATGGCCTTATATATTCCTACTCACTCACAACCAACCACCTATCAAACTTCTAACCACCGATTTGAGCATTCTTCAAAAATTGCTCACATTGTTGCAAAATGTTGTCAAACAAACATGACAACTTTTGCTCCACAATGTATTTTTGTAACTTGTGCATATCTACACACTATTCACCACCTAGGATGGTTTCCAAACATCAAACCAACATTTCCAAAAGCCTTATGATGCCTTACAAGGATTTTTACACAATTTTTCTATATGATGCTATTTTAGGCTTACAAAGGCACATTGGCCAAAACTAAGAAAATAAGATAAAACTAGAGACAATCAAACTAAAAATAACCTTAAAACATACTTTTGGACCTTTCAATAGTCCTTTATTCACTCATAGATCCAAATTGAGGATCATTCACACCAAAATTTTGAAAACTCATCAAAAAACACAAACTCTACACACCTTACCCATGATCTTGCACTTTATCCTAAAAAAGGATCTTCTTTGACTAGGTTCCTCCTTTACTGGCTCTTTGATCAAAACTCTTCTTATCATGAGGTTCTGTCCAACCTTAGAATCTAAACTCACCTCTGGTGACTTCACACTTGTTTCATCCTCTTTGATATAAGTGACTCTCCTTTCACCTCCTTGGGATGAAAAAGACTTCTCCCGGCATCTAGAGGTCGGGTGTCCAAGTTGATGACTATTGTAGCACTTCATTATGGAGAAATAGGACCCTCTTCCTGATCCACTAGACCTTCCTCTACTAGAGTTTCTAGATCCCCTTCCTCTATAGCTGCTCTTGCTATTGGAATCCCCATTTTTCTCTACCAACTTGGATTCCCCTTGGGATCTTTGGTCTACACCTCTTCCACCATAGCTACCTCTATGACTTCTGCCATCTTCCCCTACCTTTGCCTCTATTACTTTTCTCTTGTTATTTTTTACTCTTCTCTTCCACCTTGAGTGCCAATTGATAGTACTTGTGGATAGTACTAGGACACAACGAGCTTAGCTCTTCTTGGATATTCCACCTCTAACCATTCAAGTACTTGGAAACCTTGATGCTTTCATCTTCTACCATCTTGGATCTCAAACACAACTTCTAAAATTCTCTAGTGTAGCTACTCACATCTAGTTCTCTTTGTCTCAAATTTTGTCTCCTTTTGTATAGTTGGATCTCATAATATTTCAAGATATATGCTTTTCTGACCTTGGCTAACATTTCTTTCCAAGAGGCAATTGGTTTCTTACCCTCCTTTTGTCTCTTTATTGGATGAACTTCCACCAAGGCAAGGTTGCTCCTCTCAATTTAGATTTGGCTACCTTCACCTTTTGGACTTCACTAACTCCATCACACTCAAAGTGATTCTCTAACCCTTCAATCCACTCCATTGCCACTTATGGTTCCATTTTTCCATAAAAGAGTGGCACTCTTTCTAGGGACTTACCCCCTAAGGCTTTGATGGCTCTAAGGAAAGGTTCTTCTAGAAAAATAGGATCTGGTTCAGGTGTGCCATCCTCCTCTACAACTTATTTACCCTTTTCTTCATTGAATTTCATAGCCACCTTCTCAGTTTCATCTTCTACTTCACCTAGTTTATTCTCCAATCGTTCCAACTTTTCCCTGAGGAGTCTATTCTCTTCTTCTTAGTCTTCTACCCTTTTGGCCAACTCTTTATTAGTCACCATACTAAAACTATTTTCACCCACTAACTCAATCTTTGACATAAACTAGTTCCTTCCCAAATCTTATTGGGCTCTAATACCACTTTGATAGGGAGACTCTCTCAAAGAATTGCAATTTGGTTTTTAGGTTAGGAAAAGGTGATTTTGTAGGCTCCCTTGTTTTCCTTATTCCCTACTCTCCTTGTTTGAATCAATCCAAACACCCAAACTCCTTTGGATAACTCTCTACCACTTAAGTTGTTCCCAGTTACTCAAGTCCAAGGTTAGAACTCACAGGAGTAAGTTCAACATATTGGAATATAATGAATCCAAGAACACTGAGATGGGGGGGGGTCAATATTCTGCCAATAATAAAAGATTTCAACTTTTTATAACATATACACATAAACTAGTAAATGAAGAAATATATAACATGAAGTAAATAAACCATCCACATGAATGAACACCATAACACACTGAATTTGTATGTGGAAAACCTCAAAGAGGAGAAACAATGGTGGGATTTGTGACCCACAATATCAATTCAGTGGCCATATGAAATATATTACATAGTATGGGGGCCTGCACATGCAAGAAGGAACACTACCTAGAGCACACTGGTAAACACAAAAGAGTCTCATTGACTACAAGCTTCTATTGAGATAAAATAATAATGGTGAACTCACAAAATGCATCTACAATGCCAAAAAGAGTTTTGGTTATAGCTTTGTTCTCTACCAGTTCATAAACCCTGAACCCTTCTACCAGTATCTCCTTTCTTCCAAGAATGATCTACAAATCATCTAGTGATTATAGTATGATATTAGTTTTGCATACAAATTACCTACATACATATCCTTTGCATCATTTTTTTCTTCTACCTTATCATATACCAAAATAACCTAACAGACTATCTTATATACCCTCGACAAACAATATTCCTTATGTTGGCTTACAATACATTACACAAGATATTCAATGTCGTCCCTATACAAAATAATTTTAAAAATAAAACCTTTCGGATCCCAGACTAATGTCGGCTTCACTGAAGTGTTGGATGTTGGTGTCGGTGCTGGTGTCGATGATGACCCTAAATACTCCAATACTAGTATCTGTTGGTATATGCCTTTAGTAGAATCTTGTTGCCATCAATGACAACATATGAATCCAATGAGTTTCAATTTCCAACAATCTCCCCCTTTGGCATTGATGGAAATACTCATGTGAAAAATGGATTCCCTATCGGTTCAACAGAAACATGAAACATGCTCCCCCTAAGTTGATTTACTCTGTTTTCAATATACTCTGTCTGATATCCTCCCCCTAGGATTATATACATATACATATTTTTTGCATACATATACTCCCCCTTTGGTATCAATGCCAAATACCGGTGAAAGAATTCAAGGAATTATTACAAATTACTTTATCGGAGCTTGACCAATTTCAAGATTTCTGAACAGGCTTTCTCTAGAAAATCTATATAGGTATCCCAACTGGTTTTGAATGTTCCAGATATGGATACAAGTCCACTCAATAAATGTGGAAATGTTTCTTTCTCAATGACTTCTACCGGTGTGGGCTTTCCAAGCATATCCATACATTCCCTCTCATTTACACCAAGTGAATCCAATATTGGACTCACCAAACCTCTGAGACTCCTTCCTCTTCGAATAATCTTGTCTCTTTCTGTTTCAAAAGAAAAAAATTGGTTCTCCAAAGTCAAAATTTTCCCATCAATGGATGGTGTAAGTGAATTTAGTCCATCAAATGAATTAGCAATAGTAGCAATCTTTTCTTGTAACTCCTTTATCCTCTTATCCACATTTGCTGTAAGAATCTCTATATTACAACAAACCCTGTAGATGCTAGTACCCAGTTTCAAACAATTTTCAAAAGTATAAGTTTCTCTTCAACCTTCCTCTTCGATGTCTCAATATTCTATGCAAAAGCGGCTTTCAAGTGCTTTCTTGTCAAAAATATACTACAATGATTGAAAGCTTTTAGATATGTGCTCTATCAATACCTTAATCTTGTCGAAAGGGTTTGCTTCATTTTAAATCATACAATCAAGAATCAATCTGTGTAAAACTATTATTGATTGATCTATTGTTCCTTTTCCTGTAGATCCTTCCTTCATTAGCTTTTGAGTAGCCATCATCATTAGCTCTATGGGATTTATCTCTATGATTTATTTCTTCTCAACTTGAGAAGTGTCAATTGACAAAAGTTTTGTTGGGGAATCAACTACTAGTATGGTACTAGGTGTTTTATTAGTCTCTTTTTCCTTATCCTCTCCTAGAGTATCACTTTTCTCATCCTCTTTTGCACTGGTGGCTTCACCACTTGGTGCAGTATCTATTACTATCGATGAAAAATTATCCACAATGTTATCAGTATCCTGTACATTACCTATATTACCTTGCTCAGACTATGCAAATGCAGTCTCTGCTAGTTTAGTCTGTACACTCTCATTAGTTTTAGGATTATCTATCGGTTCATTTAAAATTTGATCTGAAATTACCAAAATTCCTTTCCCTTTAGATCTATCCACAATGGTGGGAGTTGTTTCCCTATAAAATTATTCTTGAGAAGTAAGGAAATCAGGATTCTTTTGGAAGAATTTAGCCCAACCAACTCCAGTCTCATTTATTATTTCATTGCCTCTACCCATCATTAAGCTTGTTTGTTGGGGTTTGCTACTAAAGATTGTTCTATTTGCAACTTCTCTACATCTTTTCATTTCCTCATTATTTATAGAACCACACATACTCAAAAGTTCAACTTCTTTAATCTCTATGTCCCTCCTGATTGCATCTAATCTCCTTACATCTAACTTATTATACAATGATAAAGGAATTTCCTTCAAAATCTCTACCAAAGTATTCTTATATATGTCTAAATGTAACAAGATTTCTTATTGCATTTCATTTTTCTCATTATCATCTAAAAATTCATAGAAATTTGACACATTCATCAAAATTCTATCTTTAGTTACCTCATCTATCAATTCTGCACAAGTCCTTGGGGGGATGATGGCAACATTACCAGATTCAATTGCTTCATCTATTGCACTCTTTTTCTTCTTGTTGGGGGTTGCAGGAGCGGATGGAGTAGGATGCCTCTTCTGAGTAGGTATCCTTGTCGGAGGTATGGATGTTGTTGTTACCTTTCTTACTAGCTTCCTCCTTTGTTCCACCTTCTTCTCTTCTATCAGAGGCTTGTCATCTTTCTTCCTCTGTACACTTCTGAATGCAAGAGGTTGATTATCCTCTAGATCAGAGTCAAAAGTGATAGAATAAATGAAAGTCTCAAGCCTCTTTACCTTGGGAGCACTAGCCATTGCCAGTTGATCTACTAGTTTAGATTTGGAACCAAGTTTTGTATCTATCGTGTAAATTATATTTTGAATAAGTGCAGAAATTTTGTCTATTCTCTTTTATCTCCTTTTCTTGTTGAAACCAATTTTAACCACAAGAGCCTTCTCCTATGCACTACCGAAGAATTCACCCTTATCGTCCAAAGGAGTATCAATCAGCATTTTAGAATATAATTCCAAGATGCTATCATCAACTTCATACCCCAATTCAGTGACCCATATTGTTCTAGGTTCCACTGCTTCCATGAGTGTCTCATCTATTTTTACCATGAAGCAAATATCTATGGAGTATTTCTCTGTAATGTGTTTGGAGATTCTCTCCCTCAGTCTCATGTTCTCTTGAAAAGTTTTAAAGTAGCCCCATAACTTCTCATCCCTATTACTACCAAGACCGGTGATTGCATCTTTGATCTGCATACCTACCAGTATGTCATGAGCCCAACGTTTCTTTCCTAAACCTGGTAGCTCATTCATGAAGTATAACATCAAGCAGACAATAATATTGCCAAACCGGAAAGTTCCTTTCTTAACACCTTGGATCTTGCCAAGATTTAACATTAATTCACTTCTTAACTATTCACACAAATCATAGTTTCCATTATTCTTTATCATTTGATATGCAACATGGATTCAGGAACTGGCAACTGATTTCAATCGACTTGATTGAGTTATCTTGTAGCAAATGATCATGCTGGCAAATTTCACATCTGTATCTTTAGTGGTGCAGACCCTCATCCACCTTCCATCATGGGTTGCATCGGTGAGCTTCTCCACCACACTGTTGGAGATCTTCTCTCCTAGTTCCTGTCCAACTTTGGGTAAGCTGGTGACCACCTAAATTGCTTCTTTGGTGATCATGTGGGGCCGGTCCAACCAGATGAATTCATTATGGATCCTGCTCAGAACATATCTATTCCTTTCATCCTTGAATTCTAGTATATACAAGATTCCAGTTAACCCTAGGTCTTCAAGGATTTGATATCCCGACTTGATTGTTTCAGAGTTGCCTAGTATCACAGATTGATACATTCCCTTGATTTTCTTAGTTCCACTAATACATTTGGCCTAAAATTCCGATGGAGGTTTTCGACAGAGAAGGTATATTGTGATCAAATTTGATTTTTTTTTTTGAAAAAATGCTTAATTTCGTCGGAATTCCGACGATAATGCACAATTTGGTTTCAACGGAGAAGGAATTGGCAATGACATTTGGGTTTTTTTAGAAAAAGTGCCCATGTTCATCAAAATTCCAGCGACCCTATACATTACTTAAAAAAAAAAAAAAGTCCAAGTCATTTCATAAATCCTGCCTATTTACAAAATCCCGCCTCTGCCATTACAAAATCCTGCCTCTATAGCGAACCTGTGGGTTTAATCGTGGTGGGGAAGATCATTGGTGTGAAACCAGTGGGTTCTACAACTCAGGCTAGAAGTGGAGGGAGTATGATTTGGTTCTGTACTTTCCCAATGAATGGGAATTATTGACCTAAAGAAGCAAGCAAAGCCACACTAGAAACAACCCAAATTCCTTGACACTCACTATTGAATCTCCATCCATCTTCGCTAGCTTTAACCACAACTATTCGCATAAGCATCCCTTCCCAGTCGAGCGGACGAGTGCCTACCTAAAGGCCCTCCCAAGGTATCTTAGTTCATGTTGTCTCGGGGCATATTAGGGGATCACAATAGGGAACATGCAGGTAGGGGCCATCCCTCGATGAACACGAAGTAGGGAGGCGGACATAGTTCACTATGGGTTTAATCGCTGGAGGAAAAAGGTAGGGTATAATCAGCAAATTCATTGTTATACATATTCAAATATTTAGATTCAAAGTTTATTATATATTTATCAGATTAATTACCAATAGCAGAGATGGTGAGAGGTTTCTATAATATGATATGATCGATTTAAAAGAATAATTTCTTACAAGACCTAAACCGTTGAACAATCCTACAATCATGTATTAATTAAACACTGTATTTTAAATAATGAACAATATAGTTAGCCTAAAACATATTAACACTACTTTCCATATTTAAAATATATCCTAATTAAGGAGAGGGATGACCTAAACTTGCGCGATCGAGTGCCATTATGTAAATTATATCCTAATTATGGATGATGGTATATATGGTAGTGATAGAAAATCCCTGCTGCAGAACTGTGAGAGCAATGTGTAGTGATCGAGTGCTATTTTTTGTCGGTGTTTTGGAAGGGAGCATAAGTGTACCGTTAGGAAGGTGGTATAAAATGGAAGCTGAGAGGTATAAGGTTATGAGGTGTGGGTTAGGATAAGATAGGGAGGTAAGTGATGAAGGATGTAATGGTGAAAGAGTTAGGATATGTTAGGGGTTTGGAAGGTAGGAAAGTGAATGGGTGGAGATAAAAGGATGTGAAGGATGAAATGGGGTTAGGTAGGTGAAGTAAAAGTAAGTGTGTATGAGGGTAAGGTGTAGGATAGGATGTAGGAAAGTGGAGGAGGTTAAGATAGGGGATATGAAAGGTAGATGGAAGGTAATAATGATAGGAAGTGAGGTAAAGGTTATGAGGTGTGGGTTAGACAATAGGGTGTAGGAAATGGAAGGAAGGGTCATATCACTTTGAGAGTTTTCAACAAGATGAGTAGCCCAAGTATGGACATCAAATCTTACAAGCCATGAGGATCCACTTGTAGTAGAGGAGCATATACTTGCATCTTGGGAGCTTATTAGGAGTTCGCCTTGAATTTGGGAAATACACATAGAGGAGATAGAATATTGATCAATACATATTACCTAGCCTCATCATGCATAAATACAAGAGGTATAGACTATAGCAAGCACATATCATGAGCCAAAGGATCATATTCGAGAGTTGCTTCATCTCCAATCCTCTACATTTTTAAGATCCACAAATGGGGTTGAGGATAAGTCTTGGTTACTTAGCTTGGACTTATGCTTTGGGTTGCATCTATAAGTGAGAAACCTAAAGGCATAATTTTCAATGCAAATTTTGAGAGGACTTGCTTCCACCTTGTGGTATTGGGAGGATAAAATACACCAACTCACATTGGAAACCCTCTCCAGATACCATTTTGGAGTGCTTCAAAGTGTGTTCTATTTCAAAATATTTTTGACAGAGATGCATAGATGAGTTTCACAATTTACATAATAAGGTTTCATAGTGGCTCAACATGAGAGTTAGTTTTTGGAATTCTTGTAGTTTTTAGATTACATTCAAGATAAGTTACTTGTAAATTATTTCATTAGGGGTGGAAAGCCCAAAATTTTAGTTTTCCTACACATGGCCAATCCAAATGACTTTAGGGTTGCTATGGCAAAGTCTCTTATGGAAAAGGAGGTATATGGGAGGACACAAGAGGCATGAGAGAAGTTTGTAACCTTGATGAAGGGACTAAAGTGTCCATAGGCCTCCCTATCCTTCAAAGGATAATTTAGACTTACTATATGATTTACAAAGAAAAACCCAATAGTATCAATATTAGGGACAAAGGTCTACTAGCCCATAGTAGGGGCCATAGGGTAGTCACATTTGACCATCATTGACACAAGGATTTTTTAGGTATGAGAGACTATAGGGCTATCAAGCTAGGCCTTCTATGACTCAACAACCTTTTAGGGGAGAATCTAGTGTTTTTAGTAATTAGGATCTTCTAATTATGGTGGGGCCTAGCCAACATAGGATTATATGAGAGGCACATGTTATGTATATGTTAGTATTAGATAGAGAGTGCCCACAAGGTTTTAGAGTAGGTGGACACCATCATAGGATGTCAAAGTAGATAGTTGATATGTGGGTCTTTACCCTCCCAACCACTCAACATATACCACTATGGGTATTTACCCTCCCAAACACACAAAGGTCAAAGGAAGATTCACTACTGCAACACTTACTTTTTGTGACAGTCTCAAGCACTTAGGACAGTCACTCCTTTTGTGGCCATTCTTCTTCACACAACACTCTCTAACATTAATTATGATGATAGTGTACCTTGTTAAACCTTCCACCAACACCTAACTCAATACCAAACTCTTTCCCAATCTCGCTAATGGACTAATTAACTCAACTCACTAGGAAATTGTGAAGGTCAATGCAAGGTTTAGGATAGTAGAAATTAGGATCTTCTAATTATTGTGGGGCCTAGCCAACATAGGGTTATATGAGACAAGGGTAAGTTCATTATTGATGTGTATTATATTGTCATTAAAGTTTCCCATTAGTGTTACTTTGTATCAACATTAACCACTTATTGTCATGGGAATCAACTAATAGACAACATAAATATTTATCATCAACCTCCTTTTTTTCACCAAAGAGATAAAAATTTATTAAACACAATGATAATTACAGAGCAATAAAGTAGATACATAACCTAATCTAATCTCCATTTGCATAACCTAAGAAGGTAGATACAACTAAATAATCTTGAAAGAATTGCATATGAAGGGCACTATTAGAAAAGAACTTATGTACCATGCTAGTCTATGTGTAGCTACTACTAATTATTTCATAGAAATAGATACCTATGTTTAAATGTGTTAAAATAGTAGCTAGCTCGAATAGGACAGACCCTATAAATGTAACTTGTAATTTGAATATTCCTTGAACTATGAAATATGGAAGGTTTGTATTCTTAATCTCCTACCCATTTCTTAATTTAAAAGATGATATCTTTATTAAATATCTCCTCTATTAAATATCTTTATTAACTTGATTTCTCCTTCAATTCTTGATGAATGCTTGATCGCCTATTCACTTGGAATTGAATTGATTTTATAATTAAGAGATCACTTGAATTGTAGGTAAACCCCTTTTTATGATAGGGTAGGCTTCCTTTTATACCTAATATATGTCTTGAAAGCATTTTATCCTGATGGCTCTAAATTAAAGTACTTTATCTTCTATTTGGTATTGGTGGAGCAGAGGTTGCATTGCATCGTCCTAGGATACATATTTCCATAGATACAACACAAGTTAAATGTATCCCAGGTCAATGCAAAGCAACGTCTAATCCAAAGATCACTAGAAAACAGAGAAAGAACTTTAATTTAATGCCATCAGGATAAAAGTCTTTAATCAAGATAGATAAATGGTATGCAACTGTATCTATTTGGAATGAATTAACCAAACATGGTAATCGATCAGTCACCTTTGAAAAGAAAGTGGTATGATGAAATATTTAGGCATAAAATAGATGAAATGCACACCATACTATTGCTACACAATATTTTGGTCGATGATATTTTTAAAATAGTAAAGGAAGGTGTATGGAACAACCAAATTCTTATCATTATAAACAATGAATATTTTAAGATTCTTTTATGATGTGTAAGTTGAGAATATTTTATGAAAGGTCCCTAAATGAATACACTTTAAACTAATTTTAGCAATGACTATCGGATGTAGACAAAATGAATGCTTTTTGGATTAGGATGGTACACAAAATCTACTATCAAAAGGTTTCTTTGGAAAGTATATGATCGAAAACTAAGGAAATGCAATTATTTACAAGTTTTAACCTTCTTAGATGCAAAATCCCTTATTTATCCTCTCACAAACCCTTAAAAGTAGGGTTTCTCATATACCCCTCTTCCAAACACTATACCTTCCAAATGATGATGGATTCACCTTTCATTTAAAATGTCTAAACACTGTCAATCATAAAATGTACCCCTCCTTAAGGCAGATTTTCTACTTCCACTCCTTAGCAAGCAATTTCTCCACTCTTACATTCACCATAATGGACCTTAAGACATCATAATTGATTGGCTCTTCACTCCCAAGACCTTCAAAAGTCTTTAATGGCTTCATTGAGTCCTTTGGTCTTCCAAATGCACCTGCACCAACTTGAATTCTCCTTTAATGCTTGATTGCTTGTTCACTTGGAATTGAATTGATTTTATAATTAAGAGATCACTTGAATTGTAGGTAGACCCCTTCAAATGACAGGGTAGGCTTCCTTTTATACCTAATATATGTCTTGAAAGCATTTTATCCTGATGGAATTAAATTAAAGTACTTTATCTTCTATCTAGAATGTGTGGAGGAGAGGTTGCATTGCATCGACCTATGATACATATTTCCGCAGATACAACACAAGTTAAATGTATCCCAGGTCGATGCAAAGCAACCTCTGTTCTAGAGATCACCAGAAAATAGAGAAAAAACTTTAATTTAATGCCATCAGGATAAAAGTATTTAATCAAGATAGATAAATGGTATGCAACTGTATCTATTTGGAATGCATTACCCAAACATGGCAATCGATCAGTCGCCTTTGAAAAGAAAGTGGTATGATGAAATATTTAGGCATAAAATAGATGAAATGCACACCATACTACTACTGCACAATATTTTGGTTGATGATATTTTTAAAATAGTAAAGGAAGGTGTATGGAACAACCAAATTCTTATCATTATAAACAATGAATATTTTAAGATTCTTTTATGATGTGTAAGTTGAGAATATTTTATGAAAGGTCCCTAAATGAATACACTTTAAACTAATTTTAGCAATGACTATCGGATGTAGACAAAATGAATGCTTTTTGGATTAGGATGGTACACAAAATCTACTATCAAAAGGTTTCTTTGGAAAGTATATGATCGAAAACTAAGGAAATGCAATTATTTACAAGTTTTAACCTTCTTAGATGCAAAATCCCTTATTTAGCCTCTCACAAACCCTTAAAAGTAGGGTTTCTCATATACCCCTCTTCCAAACACTATACCTTCCAAATGATGATGGATTCACCTTTCATTTAAAATGTCTAAACACTGTCAATCATAAAATGTACCCCTCCTTAAGGCAGATTTTCTACTTCCACTCCTTAGCAAGCAATTTCTCCACTCTTACATTCACCATAATGGACCTTAAGACATCATAATTGATTGGCTCTTCACTCCCAAGACCTTCAAAAGTCTTTAATGGCTTCATTGAGACCTTTGGTCTTCCAAATGCACCTGCACCAACTTGAATTCTCCTTTAATGCTTGATTGCTTGTTCGCTTGGATTTGAATTGATTTTATAATTAAGAGATCACTTGAATTGTAGGTAGACCCCTTCAAATGACAGGGTAGGCTTCCTTTTATACCTAATATATGTCTTGAAAGCATTTTATCCTAATGGAATTAAATTAAAGTACTTTATCTTCTATCTAGAATGTGTGGAGGAGAGGTTGCATTGCATCGACCTATGATACATATTTTCGCAGATACAACACAAGTTAAATGTATCCCAGGTCGATGCAAAGCAACCTCTGTTCTAGAGATCACCAGAAAATAGAGAAAAACTTTAATTTAATGCCATCGGGATAAAAGTATTTAATCAAGATAGATAAATGGTATGCAACTGTATCTATTTGGAATGCATTACCCAAACATGGCAATCGATTAGTCGCCTTTGAAAAGAAAGTGGTATGATGAAATATTTAGGCATAAAATAGATGAAATGCACACCATACTACTACTGCACAATATTTTGGTTGATGATATTTTTAAAATAGTAAAGGAAGGTGTATGGAACAACCAAATTCTTATCATTATAAACAATGAATATTTTCAGATTCTTTTATGATGTGTAAGTTGAGAATATTTTATGAAAGGTCCCTAAATGAATACACTTTAAACTGATTTTAGCAATGATTATCAGATGTAGACAAAATGAATGCTTTTTGGATTAGGATGGTACACAAAATCTACTATCAAAAGGTTTCTTTGGAAAGTATATGATCGAAAACTAAGGAAATGCAATTATTTACAAGTTTTAACCTTCTTAGATGCAAAATCCCTTATTTAGCCTCTCACAAACCCTTAAAGGTAGGGTTTCTCATATACCCCTCTTCCAAACACTATACCATCCAAATGATGATGGATTCACCTTTCATTTAAAATGTCTAAACACTGTCAATCATAAAATGTGCCCCTCCTTAAGGCAAATTTTCTCCTTCTGCTCCTTAGCAAGCAATTTCACCACTCTTACATTCGCCATAATGGACCTTAAGACATCATAATTGATTGTCTCTTCACTCCCAAGACCTTCAAAAGTATTTAATGGCTTCATTGAGTCCTTTGGTCTTCCAAATGCACCTGCACCAACTTGAATTCTCCTTTAATTCTTGATTGCTTGTTCACTTGGATTTGAATTGATTTTATAATTAAGAGATCACCTGAATTGTAGGTAGACCCCTTCAAATGATAGGGTAGGCTTCCTGATGGCATTAAATTAAAGTAGTTTATCTTCTATCTAGAATGTGTGGAGGAGAGGTTACATTGCATCGACCTATGATACATATTTCCGCAGATACAACACAAGTTAAATGTATGCCGGGTTGATGCAAAGGAACCTCTGTTCCAGAGATCACCAGAAAATAGAGAAAGAACTTTAATTTAATGCCATTAGGATAAATAATCTTGAAAGAATTGCATATGAAGGGCACTATTAGAAAAGAACTAATGTACCGTGCTAGTTTATGTGTACCTACTACTAATTATTGCATAGAAATAGATACATGTGTTAGAATGTGTTGAAATAGTAGCTAGCTCGAATAGGATAGACCCTATAAATGTAACTTGTAATTTGAATATACCTTGAAGTGTGCAATATGGAAGGTTTGTATTCTTAATCTCCTACCCATTTCTTAATTTAAAAGATGGTATCTTTATTAAATATCTCCTCTATTAAATATCTTTATTAACTTGATTTCTCCTTCCATTCTTGATGAATTCTTGATTGCCTATTCACTTGGAATTGAATTGATTTTATAATTAAGAGATCACCTGAATTGTAGGTAAACCCCTTCAAATGACAGGGTAGGCTTCCTTTTATACCTATTATATGTCTTGAAAGCATTTTATCCTGATGGCATTAAATTAAAGTAATTTTTCTTCTATCTGGTATTAGTGGAGCAAAGGTTGCATTACATCAACCTATGATACATATTTCCACAGATACAACACAAGTTAAATGTATCCCAGGTCGATGCAAAGCAACCTCTTCTCTAGAGATCACCAGAAAATAGAGAAACAACTTTAATTTAATGCCATCAAGATAAAAGGATTTCAAGACAGATAAAATTTGAGTTTGATTGTCATCATTTACTTTGCCAAATTTTCACATGTAACTCCTGAATCAATTTCCTACTCACAAGAATTTTATTATGTCTCAAATAAAGGGAAATGGAAGGCTTCAAATAGAAAACTTGTACATGCAACTAAATCCATTGACTAATCAAAAGAACAAAATTATGAAATAGTTTGATCATCTGAGAGATGTTGTAGACTTGCAACTCACCAGCTACTTAGTTTTTGCGAGTAAGAATTTTTTTTGTTTTGGTTATGGTTGTGGTGTTTGTAGGGAGACATTTACAAATTTATATCTATTTTCACTATTTAATGGTTTATGGGTTTGTAATAGTAATTTAATGTTCTTTCATATTTTTGTATATATTCTTTATAATAGCCTATTATATTTATTTGTTCTATTATGGATAATGGTGTGGGTCAGACGGCTTTGCCGTCTATGCATGAAAGCATTGAACGAGTTCTACTTTTAAAAATTACATGAAATTTTTTTAATTTATTTGATTCAGTGTTATTTGCAAAAAATGATTATCAATGATGTTTCCTTTCTCCAAGAATTGTCTAGGATCTTTTCATCAGATAATATGTAACATCGAATGACTAAATCTTTTCATTACAAATGTTTTTTTTATTTAATTATTATTTGAGTGTGAATTAAAATTTATATCTGTATGTGGGAAAAGTGGGCGAATAAAACTTAATATGTGAAAATATTATAGAATACTAGTCCACACACACACACAGGACTTCTTGATGCAAGCTATAGAGTAACGTAGTGTTACTCAGCTTCCCAAGGAGGGTCCCATGGTTCTCTATCTCACAATGTCCCTCAAACCAACGTTTTTGCTCTCAGATCACTGAGCAAAATGGTTTAGGGATGGCAAATATGAGAACGAGAGATGCTTTTGATTGATTTTAGTATGAGATGTGTTGTAAGCTATGAATGATGCTAAAATGCAATAAATTAACTATAAGATGACAAGATTAGTATGAATACTATGCTAACATACTATATTTAGTCTATGATTGAGCTAAAATGATAAATAAATTACTCTAGCATGCACATTAGTCTAATTTATGATCTAAAAGAGGCTAAATGAGCATATATGAAATGAAAGCTTGAAAGAATTTGAGCATAAGTGTGATGCTTCAAATTTGAAAGATGATTGTTAAAAATGGAGGAATGAGAGCTCTATTTATAGCATAAACAGGGCAATGGATGGTCAGGATTGAAAGGTTTAATCAAGGGCCAAGTTTGAAAGTTGAGGATCCATGTGCATAATTGGCACCAATGAAATGGTGACAAGTGTCAACATAGGATTGGGTTGAAAGTAGAGGTTGGAGGCATTAAAGGCCTGAGAAGACCTCATGGTTATCTAAAGGCTAAGGGTCAAGTCTAAGTTAGGATTACCCACTAGATTAAGAGTTAATCCAAGGATAAACCTTTGTGCAAATGATTAAGAGATAATCATGGTCAAAGCATTAAAGGCCTGATGAGACCCTTGGGTTGGGTAGAGGTTGAGTCAAAACAAATGTTTTAACCATGTGGGAGGGTTTGAAATAACCATTAATGGTTATTGGAGACTTTGGGGATTAAGTGGTTGAAGGTTGGAAGCCTTCAATGGTTTTCAAAGACTTTGGGGGTTTTGGTGGTTGAAGGTTGAAAACCTTCAATGGTTATCCAAGACTTTGGGCCATTTGAGAAGTGACCTCCCTTTGCTTAGGGATGTGACAAAGTTTAGAGGTGGGTTATGTTAATTAGAATTGATTAGAAGATTCTAGAAGGGTTTAGGAAGGGGTTTGGGATTTTGCAAGTGGATGTAGGGATAATAGGATTTAATTGAATTATTTGATTTTCATTCAATTTGTTTGCAATTAAATAAATTTGATTTATTCAATTTAGGATAACCTTTTAATTAAATTTGATTTTAATTAAAAGTGGCTAGGGGGATTTAATTGAATAAAATGATTTATTCATTAAATGGTATAGTGAATTTTATTTAAATAAATCGAGCAATTTACTTAATAAAATAGAAGAATGTGAATAATTTAATTAAATTGGATTTAATTAAATAGGGAAATGAACATAAAATATTCATTTAGGAATATGGTCATTTTTATGCGTCTACATTTTGCCCCTCTTTGAAGTGATGTGTGTGCACATGTTAATTCAAAGAAAATGATGTGTTTTTGTGTTTTTATGATCAAATGCAATTTTTGTGTCGCTCTTTTGATTTGCCAGTCGTGCCCCAGATTTGATGTGATGCCCCCTCGGGAGATGAATCAATATTTTTTGTTTGGAAAATTTCTGATTTAAATTGATGACGTTCGTATGATGTGTAGGATTTCATGTGTGTAGTTAGTGTGTAAATTGATTCATCTCCCGATAAATTACAAATGTTTTGGTATAGGGGAGACCGCGACCGTATTACAGGCCCAGTTAGTTAACCCTAATTTCATTTTCCTCCTATAAAAGGGGAAAAGGGCTTGATTTGAATTCATTTGTGCTTGTTGACTTTGAAGAAAAGAGAATTTGTTCTGGAGAGAAAATGCCTATTCCCTACCACAGACACCGTTTCGAGCGCGTTCGGAGGTATCGGAGACCAGCCGCGCGTGGACCACCAGTAAGTCAACGTTTTTGACCCCTTTTTGATTTTTGATTTTGTCGTTTTTAGGTGTTTTTTGAATTTTCAAAGTCGGACAAATCGTTTTAGCGCGTCTAGGACGTAAAATAGCGCATACAAAGTAAACAGTAGCGCATAGAAGTCAATTGATAGGTTGCGTCCGAAAGTATTTTGTTAGCGCATAGGAAATCTGGGTTAGTGCTTCCACGTAGAATAGCGCAGGTAATGCGTTTAGTAGAGCTTTAGAGGAACAGGGTAGCGCGTAGGATTAACCTAGTGCATAGGAGTCGCAGAAGTTCGCATGAAACAGGGAGTTTAGCGCGTAGGCATAACCTAGCGCATAGGGCTGAAAGGGTAGCGCCTAGGCAAAGGGGTTTAGCGCGTAGGATGAACCTAGCACATAGGATGAAAAGAGGAGCGCTTAGGGAGGACAGATTAGCGCGTAGAGTTAGTCTAGAGCATAGGTTAGTTGGGGTAGCGCATGAAAGGAAAATATTAGCGCGTAGACAAAGTCTAGCGCATAGGCCAAATTAGGTAGCGCATGGGCAGGAAAGGGTAGCGCATATATAGAATCTAGCGCATAAGAGAGATAGGTTAGCACGTAGGACAAGCAGCCTAGCGCATGGGTCTATTTTAGCACATTTAAGGTCTGTTTTAGCGCATCCATGAAAAATTTGTGTTTTGGCCGATTTTGAAAAGTTGTGTTTTTGCGTGCCTGTCGCATTTTTGATGTACGTATCCAATATGAGTATTTGTATAACTTGTTTTGATGTGAATGTTTCCAAGTTATGTATAGATATCAAGCTGTTTGTGTTGATCAGAACATGATTTATTTGTGTTATCTATTTTTAAGTTCAAATGTGTATGAAAGCCTGAGTTGTTTTACAAGCCGATATGGGTTGGAAACTTGAGTTGTTTTACAAGCTGATATGGGTGGGAAACTTGAGTTGTTTTACAAGTTTGTGATTGTGGTACTTGAGTTGTTTTACAAGTTTTGATATGGTTTTTGAGAACTTGAGTTGTTTTACAAGTTGATATGAAATGATAGGTTTTTGAACTTTGATTGTAGATGAGCAAATTTGTTGCATGTTTTTGATGTAAGTTTTATTTTGATATCTTTTTGTTGATGTGGAATCTGATATTGGATATGTTTTGTTTGTTGACAGGAGCGATTGGGAATTGTGCAGTCGAGGGAGAGATTCCCGAGACCATGGACATTGATACCACGTCTGTCACAGGCAGACTTGGACATTATTGAGCGATGCGGATTGACCTCACTTCTGGATATGCCACGGTTCACTGTGAACCGGGGACTATTGACAGCTTTGGCGGAGAGGTGGCACAGCGATACGAACACCTTCCATTTTGCCACAGGAGAGATGACAGTGACACCAGAGGACTGTTATCGCATCCTACGCATTCCTGTGGTCGGAGCTATATTTCCCTATGAGCAGACGGAGGAGGGTGGCACAGAGGCATTGCGCCAGATTTTTCATGATGAGAGTGTCTGCGGTTATGAGATCCCATGGCAGGAGTTCCTGGATCTGGATTATGCACCGCTGCCATCTGTATTGGCAGGATTTATTGGAGGATTCCTTTGTCCTGATCGCAGGTCAAAGGGATTTTCAGTGGGGTGGGGGCTGGTTCTGGAGCAGATGGTCACACAGGGCCGGAGATTTGCATGGGGGTCAGCGATGCTGGCCCACCTCTACAGGAGCTTGCATGAGGTGGTATACCTCAGATATGGGAGTTTATCAGCAGGGGTGACCCTTTTACAGGTATGGTGCTGGGAGCACATTCCAGCAGCGAGGCCACTGGTAGACAGGGATAGGCCCGTAGGGGCGGCTTATGCTTATGGTTATAGAGGCCTAGTTGTCCAGCGTAAGCTGGGCAAACTAGAGCACTGGAGGAGGGTGTTCAATGATATAGATATGGTCACCTGGAGACCGTATACAGACTGTGAGGTGTGGGCAGAGGATGGGATGGAGATGCCTTTCGTTTTTATGATGAGGTATCTGATCGGGAGGACTCCATTCGTTATAGAGCGGTTTTTGGTTACCCAAGTTTTGAGGCAGTTCAGGAAGCAACAGGGGATTCCACAGGGGGCGTGCTTATACGCACGGCGGCAGCAGGATGTGGCTGATTGGGGGCCGACCATTGATAGTGCTGTGGCCATTGAGGAGTTTACCGGGTTGGCTAGATAGGTCTGGGATTATGCCCCGGAGATACAGGATGCCAGGATGACAGAGGAGTTCGCTCATTTGTTTACTGCTCAGGCTGTGGCTAGGATCTCAAATCCAGAGGAGATGAGACCGGTATTCGATTCAGAGGGAGAGGAGGGAGACGGGGGAGATGATGGGGGTGATGGAGGAGATGGAGGAGATAGAGGGAGGAGTAGAGGTAGAGGTGTGCAGAGGGCAGTACGACAGGGCAGGATTGAGAGGGGGAGAGGAGGATTGGCCATTGGGGCCGAGGGAGAGGGTAGAGTGACGGAGGTGCTGGCTGCAGTGGGAGGAGAGGTGGAGGTGGGGAGACCAGTACAGAGGAGGAGGATAGATATACTCCCACCTCCTATACCCAGGATAGGCCGAGTGGGAGGGGTTCCTCCAGCACAGGGACCACTGCGGGTACGAGTGCCGGGTCATGTAGAGGATGCACAGATCTGGACCCTACAGATTACTGTGCAGCAGCTGCAGGCACAGATTTTGACGTATCAGCGGCAGATATCTCAGTTGACCACTGAGAGAGATACCGAGATGGAGCGACGGGGTCGAGCAGAGGAGGCCCTAGCGACCGTACAGAGAGCAGCGGCGGGTGGTCCCTTGAGAGACACCCTGAGAGAGCTGACCTGGAGGGTACAGGAGGTCGAGTACTATCGGCGGCATTATGAGGATGCCGTACCCAGAGAGCGACGTGTAGCGAGTTTTGCATAGTCGAGATCGAGTCGATCTCGAACTACCGGGACACGATCGGAGAGCCGAGGAGTGACAGGGCCAGCGAGACAAGACCCTCCTGCAGATCCGAGGGCGAGTGTATCTGGAGCTAGGCAGGATCCTCTTGGAGATCCAGGGGCAGGTGCATCCGGAGCGAGACCATCTCCATCAGGGGATAGTCACACTTGAGAGACATGGTCTCCATTATATTTTTGGATTTTTGCATTCTTTGTACTGGACACATGGCTGAGACATATTTTGTAGATTTTGATCATTTTTTGAGAGATATATATATACGGAGCACCATTTTTGATCGATGTGATGTGTTTATGGATGCATTTTATGTGTGCTACTTCCTTTCATATGATGATGTAATGCTTACATATATGATGTAATGTGTTATGTATGTTTTATGTGTTTTGCTGTGAGATGTATCTTGAAAATGAGATGTATGATTTGAATATGTTGCTACATGTAAAATGATGTAAGAATGATGCAAAATGATATATAAGAATGATATGCAACTAATTGTAACATGATATGCAACTAAAATTTATTTATTTATTTATTTATTTTTTTGAAGCATCTCTCATTCTGTATTTGCCATCCGATAGAACCACTTATTTGCTTTCTTTGTAAATATCATCATTGAGCATTGATATGTTTAGGATATGTTGAAAATTTATACAAGCATAATGGTATAATTGAACCATAATGACCTGAGTAAAATTTACATGATTTTTAATTTTGCAAGATAGCACAAGCGTCAAGGTATAATTGAACTAGGACGACCTGAGTGCGTATTGCGTAAACATACAAGAGTTAACCTTTGTCCCATACAAATCTGAAATGTCCTCAGCGATATGCCACCGGATTTCTTCATAGGACAAATTTGCATGGTAAAAGACTTCACTCACAGATAGAAGACAAATAAAACATCACATTCCTTCCTTGCTTCTCTAGTCGTAAGACATCCTGGAGGTGCTCAGGAGATATGATAAGCAAAAATTAACAACCATAAGTAATCATTCTATTGGAAATGTATTCTTGTCAATTAAAACATCTTGCAAAATAGATCTTTGTTCAGTTGAAATCAGTTCAAGTTCGTGATGTTTAGCCTTCTTGCATTGTCATTTGTCATTTGTTGGTTGTTTTGTTCCTTGTTGTCTTGCTACGTTTTTGGTCTGATGTTTGAAAATCTTGAAGGCGAAATGCCCCTAGCAAGGTCAGGATTTTGCCCCTTGCTGTTGATACTACTTTGATATAGATATGTACACTGATCACCTAGCCATGGTGGGATATTATTTGGATAATTGTTTCAGATAAACCAAGGACAGTGACTACACTAAGTATGTCCAAGATTGATAAGCATTTGTGAATTTCTAGTGACGTCTCAGATGGGTGGATATGATATGTACAATATGATTTGTGAACCCTGTACTACCATCAATTGATAAAGATAAGGCTAACTAGAATAAAATCCAGCAGTCATACTGATTGATGTCATTGTTATGATTTGGTTGATGATTGATGTATAAAAACTTATTTCTCTTGATGAATTTGGAAAAACTAGGTTGTTGTTTCTTCAACGTGATGTTACGATAAAGGTTCTTTCTTCTCAGAATAAGGTGATTAGTCATGCATGAGTGATCAATGGATTCCTTTGATTGGTTTGGATTCAGTTGATTCTTGTTTCTGAAAATTTCAAATCTTACTTTATCAGAGTGAAGGTTTAGCTATCCCTTCACGACAAAGCGTGTCAAATGATATGGATAAAAGCTTCCCGATCTGGAAACTGGATTTGACAATTTGAAATTTTTAAACAAGTGTTTTTGAGATAAAAATCCGTAAGATGGTAAAGGATTCTGTTGATACTGATGATGAGATTTTTCTGGATTATGATAGGAGAGACGTCCTTTATCGTGCGATTCATTTAGGATTCTGACAACTTTTGTTTTGACACAAATTTACCTCGAGAAATAGTTTTAATGGTTTATTTGTCACTCTGCTTTGATGAAAAATGATGTTGATGGATGGATTGATTATCAAGACTTGATGATTGATAGAAATGTCTGGATTCAAAGAGTGAGTACCTTGTATAAGACCGATCTGTCTGGTTTCGAGTGTACCTATCCCTGTATAAGACATGTTTGATGTTGATGTTGATTTCAAGTAATGAATTGATTAACAAGACATGTGATAAGTTTCATTGCAGACTTTGAGATTTTTCCTGTTGTTGATCTGATTTGATGGATGGTCCATGTGTTCATGCTTTGATTTTTTTGTTGATTTTGTTGATTTTTAGTTTTTGGATATTTTGATTTTTTTGAGTTTTTGGATATTTTGATTTTTTTTGAGTTTTTTGGATATTTTGATTTTTTTGGATTTTTTGATATTTTGATTTTTTTGGATTTTTGGATATTTTGATTTTTTTGGATTTTTGGATTAGAAGAAAGATGTATTTGGTTGCCCCAATGTATATCAAGACAAGGAATGGATGAATGGATGATTGAACCATTGAGGTGGAAATAGATTTGTTGTCCATAGTTTTGATCAAGATCAAGGATGAAAAAGGGGATATGGATAGAGATAGGATATAGATAGCACTGGATGATGAAAGCAATGAATAGATAGGATAGATAGATATGGATTAGAGTGAAGCAAGATTGTAGAAAGAATTAGATGATAGAAGAAATGAATAGATAGGATAGATAGATATGAATTAGAGTGAAGCAAGATTGTAGAAATAATTGGAGGATAGAAGAAATGAATATATAGGATAAGGGATATGGATTAGAGGATTTGGGAGATATGGTAGGAAGAATAGAGTAGATGAACTTTGCCCCCAAGCATAGAGGTTTCCATCTGTAAAAAGGTGATATGTAAGATTGTCATAGTATTTAGCACCATCTGAATAAGTGTTCTCGAACTTTTCAAAGATAGAGACCCAACCCACACTTGGAACCTCTGGAAATTTCAACTGAACATTTCTAGCAACTAGGAAGTAGACTCAAAAGGGAAGAAGAATCCCAAACTAGATCAAGGTACTTAGTTCTTTGATTACCCATGTGTGTGCAAGTGGGTTCATTCTGGCTCATATGATCATTGTAATCTTAAGAATCCAACTTGGCTAGCTACATGAGTTACCTTAACTTCAAAAGCATCCTGGATAGAGCCTCGTTGCCAACGAGCGTCCATAGCCCCGATGAGGTTATCGCTGTAATCTCACAAATATTGCTCCATTGCCAGCCAAGTGTCCATAGCCCCGATGGAGTTACTTGCATGTTCCCATAGCCAATCATTTTGATATTGCATTTTTCTTTTCTTGATATTCATTTTCTTGCTCATGCTTTTGATATTTCTTTTTTTTTTTCTCTTTATTTTTCTTGCATTGGCTTGTAAGTGGTGAAACTTACATGGGTGTGATAATTACAGTGGCACTGAAGCAAGATTTTAGATTTTTCACTAGCCATGTCTTCAATTTAAGAGATCACAATGATTTTTAGAGCAATCGATTAAGTGTATGAGATATAGTAATCAAAAGATGTTGGTACCAAGATACGATAAGTGGTTCTTTTCTGGATTGAGTGTGCATCCCAACCAAAAGAAAATGTTAAAGAGGAACAACCTCAGATTCTGAAGCATTTCATGAATAGATATCTAGGAAAAGGACTGAACAAAAGATTCGAGCATGGGCAAGTATGTGACAAAATGACATAAACACCTATTTCACTGATGAAGGATTTTATGCGAAGGATTGGATGATAGGGATGGAAAGAGGTGTTGGATAATAGATAGAATGTTTTGAAGATTTGTGCGAGGATAGATAGAAATGTTTTCAAGATGAGTGTTGGTACTTGAGAAGTGATGAAGAGATGGAGGAAAATTGAATTTTGGGACAGAAGGACCCTAAATAGATA
Organism: Cryptomeria japonica; assembly: GCF_030272615.1. NCBI lineage: Eukaryota > Viridiplantae > Streptophyta > Pinopsida > Cupressales > Cupressaceae > Cryptomeria > Cryptomeria japonica. The sequence goes on along the minus strand of NC_081411.1, from coordinate 59,937,439 downwards.
GAGGAAATGATAGAAGAAGTTTTGGAAAGATGTTTAGATAGAGGATTGAAAGAATTTCAAAGATGTGCTCCTCATTGATCTTTCTTATGGATCATTTGAGGTGATGGATTTGTGGATGGAGGGAAGTAAGGACCCAAGATGGAAGAAAGGGATGGAGAGTTTGATTGTGGAATGAAAGGACCTAAGATAGATTTGGAGGATGAAGAGATTCCTTGATCTTGATCTTGACTTGGAGTAGGATCATTTGAGTTTGTGCTTTCCTCGAATCTTGTTGGATGAAAGTCTTTCCTAAAGATAGTTGAAATGTTGATAAACATCTCAAAAGATGTTTTGTTGGATATGGAAATTTTCTCCACTTTATGATTTTTCCTTGTTTGAACTGACTTTTGAGTTTGATTGTTTAGATATTTTGCAAGATATTTTAGCATTTGCGACAAGAATACATAGCACACATGAAGACAATGATCATCCTAATGCTAATCATTCAGTGTATATTCTTTTGAGGATGTGTTCAAATCCTCGATGTTATCACTGGTTTGATTTACAACAAAAGACACATCAGATAGACTCTTTATTCAAAGGTCATTAACAATATCATAGCCCACTAGTCTCGATACTCCGTCAGCTCAAACAGCCGTGTCACCCCCTAGAGGGCGCCCGTTTTTTTGCCTTTTGCCAGAATTTAACTCAAAGTGAATTGCTTCACAATTGAGTAGTTATCTTGGGAGATATATGGTGAGTAATCTTGGGGGCGGATTCTTCCCCACCCTTGCACTATGATATTGCCAATGTTTGGCGACTGACTCGGTTCAAGGTTTCTATTTCTAAGGTTCATAATCAGGCTTCCTGTTTGGCCATCAGTGATAAACTCCCTCAGGAGGCTTCCCAACCTTTAGAACAAAGGCTTTACGTATCTCAAGGATACTGGGGGAAGGCTAATCGCTGCGCGCAACCATTGAAAAGGACTTTCATCACTTTTCACTTTTGATTATAGTGGGTTGGAATACTTGGCGTCAAAGTCGTTCCCCACTTAGGTCGTTCCCTTCACACCGGCCATAAACGGCTTTAAGAGTTGATTGCAACTCCTCGGGAAGGCAGGCCTGCTAAAGGATGTAAATGCTTTGAAGTACAAAAAACTTAAGAGTGGTTTGGCTTTTTGGTCACCCAGTTATGGGGAGAGCATATACCTTCCACTTTCGAGACAAGGCAATCAATTTGTTCTTTTTAGCCTTCAAGACAATGATTTGCTAACTTCTATTTGGAGATGTTGCTCCAAAAAGCATGATGTTCTTTTTAACCTTTCATAGCAAAGTGTGTATTTCCAAAAATTTTGTAAAACAAGCTTGGTCAACAAAATAAATCGTGATGTTTGGTCAGCAAAATTAAAGTCGATAGGGGAAAGTTTTCCCTCTTTGCCTTGCACAAAATGAAGATGAGGTTCTTTTACTTTTCAAAATGAAGTGAATCGTTTTAAACACCAAAGGATGGTGAGGTTCTTTTTAAAACTTTTGCCAAAGTAAAGATTGTTGATTCTTTTTACAGCTTCCAAAATGAAGTGTTTTTCCTAACTTGCAGGAATGAAAGGTTTGCTTTGTTGTTCTTTTTACCATGCAATAAAGAAAGATTAATTTTCTTTTAAAACACCAAAAAGGAAGGTATGAAGTTCATTTTATGCATCCAAATGAAATGATGAGGTTTATTTTAACTTGTGCAAAAAAAATGAGAGTGAGTTCCTTTTAACCAACTTTTGTTGAAAGAAAGTGAAAAAAAGAGACTTAAACCCTCTAAACTAACTCCTTCCCCTGCACAAAAAAGATTAGAACCTACACATAGTCAGTGATCAAATGTTAGTGTGGGCTTACACAAGCCTAAATTCTGATCTTGGTTACAAATTTTACAATCCTGATCCTGAAATGCCCTGAAATTTGACTAAGTCTGAAATTTGGAAGATCTTCCAAAAACTAGATTTTGCATTACAACTCCTAGAGGTCTGAAACCCCTCTCAAACATCCTGAAAGTATATATGGAATATAACTTAAAGTATAAGAAAGAGAAAAGAGAAGAGGAAATGTCACATATATACTATGCCTCTCACAAGCCTAATTTTTTACTCTGTCATGAATTTTTGACTCTGCCAACTCTATGCGCTAAAGTATTGCATGGACGCGCTAAGAAAAAGCACCCACGCGCTATTATGTGCCCCCAATGTGCTAATCTGTTTTATGGACGCGCTATTCTATTTTTCTCCTGAGTCGAGACCTATAGGAAAATATTGGTGAAAGTCACGTGCTAAAGAAAGGTCTCCACGCGCTAGAGTATAGACTCCACGCGCTAAATAGTGAGTGGGATGCGCTAGACTATTAATCAGATCCGCTACTCTGTTTTTCTCCCGCGTTGATACCTACAAAAAAAACTTAACGGAGGTCACGCGCTAATGTTTGAACTGCACGCGCTAGTTGATGAACTCCACGCGCTAAACAGTGGATTGGATGCGCTACTCTGTTTACTGGATGCGCTAAACAGTGTTTTGTTCGCATTGACACCTACAGAAAAATTTGTTAGACAGCATCATGCGCTAAGGAAAAGTGTTTACGCGCTAAGACAGAGAGCCCACGCGCTAAACAGTAGGCTAGAAGCACTAAACTGTTAGGCGGATGCGCTAATATATCTTTTTGACGCGCTGATTCTCTTTTCCCGCGGACCTGCAAAAATGACCAATTTCAAAAACCGATGTGTTATTGGGGGTCGTGCCCCATGGTGGGCACCAGAAATGTATGTGGGAAAAGTGGGCGAATAAAACTTAATATGTGAAAATATTATAGAATACTAGTCCACACACACACACAAGACTTCTTGATGCAAGCTATAGAGTAACGTAGTGTTACTCAGCTTCCCAAGGAGGGTCCCATGGTTCTCTATCTCACAATGTCTCTCAAACCAATGTTTTTGCTCTCAGATCACTGAGCAAAATGGTTTAGGGATGGCAAATATGAGAACGAGAGATGCTTTTGATTGATTTTAGTATGAGATGTGTTGTAAGCTATGAATGATGCTAAAATGCAATAAATTAACTATAAGATGACAAGATTAGTATGAATACTATCCTAACATACTATATTTAGTCTATGATTGAGCTAAAATGATAAATAAATTACTCTAGCATGCACATTAGTCTAATTTATGATCTAAAAGAGGCTAAATGAGCATATATGAAATGAAAGCTTGAAAGAATTTGAGCATAAGTGTGATGCTTCAAATTTGAAAGATGATTGTTAAAAATGGAGGAATGAGAGCTCTATTTATAGCATAAACAGGGCAATGGATGGTCAGGATTGAAAGGTTTAATCAAGGGCCAAGTTTGAAAGTTGAGGATCCATGTGCATAATTGGCACCAATGAAATGGTGACAAGTGTCAACATAGGATTGGGTTGAAAGTAGAGGTTGGAGGCATTAAAGGCCTGAGAAGACCTCATGGTTATCTAAAGGCTAAGGGTCAAGTCTAAGTTAGGATTACCCACTAGATTAAGAGTTAATCCAAGGATAAACCTTTGTGCAAATGATTAAGAGATAATCATGGTCAAAGCATTAAAGGCCTGATGAGACCCTTGGGTTGGGTAGAGGTTGAGTCAAAACAAATGTTTTAACCATGTGGGAGGGTTTGAAATAACCATTAATGGTTATTGGAGACTTTGGGGATTAAGTGGTTGAAGGTTGGAAGCCTTCAATGGTTTTCAAAGACTTTGGGGGTTTTGGTGGTTGAAGGTTGAAAAACTTCAATGGTTATCCAAGACTTTGGGCCATTTGAGAAGTGACCTCCCTTTGCTTAGGGATGTGACAAAGTTTAGAGGGGGGTTATGTTAATTAGAATTGATTAGAAGATTCTAGAAGGGTTTAGGAAGGGGTTTGGGATTTTGCAAGTGGATGTAGGGATAATAGGATTTAATTGAATTATTTGATTTATTCAATTTAGGATAACCTTTTAATTAAATTTGATTTTAATTAAAAGTGGCTAGGGGGATTTAATTGAATAAAATGATTTATTCATTAAATGGTATAGTGAATTTTATTTAAATAAATCGAGCAATTTACTTAATAAAATAGAAGAATGTGAATAATTTAATTAAATAGGGAAATGAACATAAAATATTCATTTAGGAATATGGTCATTTTTATGCGTCTACAATATCTATACGGAAGCAGAACATACAAGGTGAAGAGTCACGTGCAAGCAAATTTTGTAAAAGAAAGCAAGCAGACATTATCTTGAATGACATGGAAACAACCTCATCAGTTGCCTAGAAGAGAGCAATTGTAGAAAAGCATAGGAAAGTGTTTAAGGCTGATAAATAGATAGAGAGTATGCAATACAAACAAACAATGTCTGGAGTGTGTGATGTGACGTCTCTAATTTATGTCCAGAGGGACTAACTGGTTTTTGAGTTCCTGCAAAAGCTATTGGGCCACACTTGGAGGAAATCAATGTGTTCATGCAAGGAGCACCTTTTTTCTATTATGTGAGTGATGCTTTTGCACCAAAGGATATTTGGAAGTCAATATTCAAAAATTTCTATAGTGAGGAACCAGAGTTGGCAGACTCGAAGTAATTTTCAGCATTCAGAAGACCAAGAGGTTATGTACACAATCTCCCAATAGAAGGGAGATTTCAAGAATTACCTCTCTCTCCCATGACTATTCAGGAAGAACTTCCTCAGACAAAGGACTATTGGCCTCCATGGGATTAAAGAAAAAAATTGAAGCATAGACTCTAGATGATGTGGTGGTGTCCTTCGTGAAGAACTCTGCACTATAATTGAAAATTCACAAGGGAAACTGCAAGATAGTGAAGAGAAATATAATCTTGAAAAGTGGGAAGAATGGATCTTGGTTTGGGTGGGGCCAAGTCAGGTGGCTCCTCTAGAGGTTGACGAGATAGAAATCATATTAGGATTTGAAAAAGATCACACTCGTGGAACTTCATGTGCAAGTGATCCAAATAGATATAGTTGCATACCATTTATCTGTCTTGATTAAAGCCTTTTATCCTGATGGCATTAAATTAAAGTACTTTCTCTTCTATCTAGTATTGGTGGAGAAGAGGTTGCTTTGCATCGACCTGACCTGCCACCTATCGACCTGAATTGCCACCTATTGGTAGGTCAGGTCAATGCAAAGCAACCTCTTCTTCACCAATACCAGATAGAAGAGAAAGAACTTTATTTTATGCCATCAGGATAAAAGTCTGTAATCAAGACAAATAAATGGTATGCAACTGTATCTATTTGGAATGCATTACCCAAACACCGCAATCGATCAGTCGCACACAAAGTTCCACGAGTGTGATCTTTTTCAAATCTTAATATGATTTCTATCTCATCAACCTCTAGAGGAGCCACTTGACTTGGCCCTAGCCAAACCAAGATCCATTCTTCCCACTTTTCAAGATTGTATTTCTCTTCACTATCTTGCAGTTTCCCTCATGGATTTTCAATTATAGTGTAGAGTTCTTCACGAAGGACACCACCACATCGTCTAGAGCCTATGCTTCAATTTTTTTATTTGATCCCATGGAGGCCAATAGTCCTTTGTCTGAGGAAGTGCTTCCTAAATAGTCACGGGGGGGAGAGGTAATGCTTGAAATTGCCCTTCTATTGGGAGATTGTGTACATAACCTCTTGGTCTTCTGAAAGCTGAATATTACTTTGAGTCCGCCAACTCTGGTTCCACAATATAGAATTTTTTGGATATTGACTTCCAAATATCCTTTGGTACAAAAGTATCATTCTCATAATAGAAAAAAAGGTGCTCCTTGCATGAACACATTGATTTCCTCCAAAGCGTGGCCCAATAGGTTTTGTAGGAACTCCAAAACTAGTTAGTCCCTTTGGACATAAATTAGAAACATCACATCAGACACTCCAGACATTGTTTGTTTGTATTGCATACTCTCTATCAATTTATCACCCTTTAACGCTTTCCTCTGCTTTTCTCCAATTGCTCTCTTCTAGGCAGCTAATGAGATTGTTTCCATGTCATTCAAGATAATGCCTGCTTGCTTTCTGTTACAAAATTTGCATGCACATAACTCTTCAACTTGTATGTTTTGCTTCCGTACAGATATAAATTTTAATTCACGCTCAAATAATAATTAAATAAAATAAGCATTTGTAAAGAAAAGATTTAGTCATTCGATGTTACATATTATCTAATGGAAAGATCCTAGACAATTCTTGGAGAAAGGAAACATCATTGATAATCATTTTTTGCAAATAACACTGAATCAAATAAATAATAAATGTTTTATGCAATTTTTAAAATAGAACTCGTTTAATGCTTTTATTCACCAATGGCAACTAGGGAAACATTCGATAAGGATGTTGTATGTCCGACATCACTTCCATGTTAGATGATCGTCGAGGATAAATCATAGCATCCATCAGAAATTAGATGGAAATCCATCGAGATTTGTGGCAAGGGGTGCAATATAGCCACCATTGGAGGAGTTCATAACATCGTCAGACGACTGACACAAATGGCATCTTCGGGAAGCCCGATGACGAGTTTTCGATGGTAAAGTTGGTTGGAAGTCCGACGTTTGGTCATCGTAAATCCGACAATTAGCCATCGAAAATTAGGCCCAAATGTACTAGTGTGCCTAAATCTTCCAATGTGTAGTGAATATAGGCCCTGACATCTTCCACATAAACTATGCCATTGGGAACCCTTGAAAATGTGCCAGTAGAGTCTTCCTTCATTGTAATTTGAGGAACTTCCTTGAAAACAGGTCTAAGCCTATCCTTAACCTCAAAAATAGTGGGATTCGCAATGAAAGTAGGACCAGATGATGATCTAGATGCCATTTCAAAGAAATACCTGGATAACACTCATTGGTTGAAAGATCTTGATTACTTCTTAGATAACTGTTGGAAATCCTTTGGAATGCCTTTTATCACTCTTGATCGCCTATGATTCACCTTTTCTTCACTATGGTTTTCTTGAGTGTTGGGTGAGTGAAAATGAGTTCATTTTCCCTTTTTATTAGCAAATAAACCCTAATTCATCACTATCATAAATTCTTAGCGGTGTGCCCTATTGGATGTCACTTACATAGTTTTGTACCAGATAAACCTTTGTGAATGATCAATACCACTCTTCATATCTCTTTCTCGATCTCTTCCAGGTAATATGCAAGATTTGCAATGAACTTTCCAACCCCTAAGGTGTATGCCTCAGTTACCAGTTGAATTTCCTGCCAATGTAGGAATGCTCTGGTCTACCGGTGGAGTTAATGGTGCAGTTACCGGTGTAGTTGCATATCCACTTGGCTCTTCAGATTTTCTAACCCATCTCTTGGTCTGATCTTGTTGTATTTCATCTACCTTATGCTTTCCTTTCTCATTTGCTTTGTCATTGCTAACAGGTTTATTCTTGCTTCTGGAGTATTTAGCAATATGACCTATTTTGTTGCATGCATAACATGTAACATTGTTCTTTTGAATTTCTTTGACATATCCAGTGTCATTCCTTGACCTATATTGATTAACCAAATGTCCAAACTTTCCACATGCATGACACTTAACATTCATTCTACAATCAAGTCTGACTTATGACCATATTTCTTGCAATTTGTGCATTGATCGGGATCTGAATTGTAGTTTTTGCTCTATTTCTACATTGTTTAGCCATATGCCCAAATTTATTGCAAACAAAACATCTACCATTCAATTTGTAAGCATTAGATTGCCTTACCGATTTCCTCTAGTCTAATGAGTTCTGCATACTAGTTGTCTAATCTTCATTTGCAATACTGGAGGTTTCACCTTGTACAAATCCAAGTCATCTATAATTTTCACTCTGACTTTGTCTTTTCAATAAATCTTCCAATTGTGCAGCACTAACCCTGAAATTTTCTTTATACTCACTTGCAGTAGTTAGATCATCTCTCAGAGTCATTATTTGCCTTTCAAGGTCTTGTTCATTATTTTGGATTTCTACCAAATCAATTCTCAATAGATTATTCTCATGAGCCAATCTACCACATTCTTCAAATTTGTTCTTCAGAGATATAGGAAGAATTTTGTCCTTCTTCTTTCCGTCCTCAATATCTTTTGACATCCTCATACTTAGGTCTTGCATTTCATTTTTGATGAGCATGTTTGCTTGACTCAGATTCTGACATTGTTCCTTAAGTGCATTTTTCTCTTCATCATCCTGGTTTTGCAAAAGTTCCTTCCTCCTAGCTTGAGCTGATGATAATATTTCTTGCAGAATAAGAATGAATTCATTAGCACAATTCAATTCATCTTGCAGTTTTAAGTTCTTCATCCTTTCAGCATCATAATCCTCAAGTGCCATATCAAGTTGCTTCTCTATAGTCATGTTCAATGATTCTGGTTTCAAGATCTTCCTCAAGCTATTAAACTTCCTCTGAGGGACCAAGATCTGATACCAATTGTTGGAATACAATGAATCCAAGAACACTGAGAGGGGGGGAGGGGGGGTGAATCATTGTTCCGCCGATAATACAAGATTTTAACTTTTTATAACATACACATATAAACCGGTAAATGAAGAAACATATAACATGAAGGAAATAAACCAGCCACATGAATGAACACCATAACACACTGAATTTATACATGGAAAACCTCAAAGAGGAAAAACCACGGTGGGATTTGTGACCCACAATATCAATTCACTGGCCATATGAAAGATATTACATAGCATGGGGGCCTGCACATGCAGGAAGGCACACTGCCTAGAGCACACTACTCAACACAAAAGAGTCTCACTGACTACAAGCTTTTCCTGAGATAAAACAGTAATGGTGAACTCACAAAATGCATTTGTAATGCCAAAAAGAGTTTCGGTTATATCTTTGTTCTGTATTGGTTCATAAACCCTTAACCCTTCTATCGGTATCTCCTTTCCTCAAAGAATGATTTACAAATCATCTACTGATCATAGCATGATATTACTTTCGCATACAAATGATCTACATACATATCCTTCACATAATTTTTTTCTTCTACCTTATCATATGTCAAAATGACCTAACAAACTTTCTTATATACCCTCTACAAACAATATTCCTTATGTCGGCTTACAATACATTACAAAAGATATTCAATGTCGAGCCTATACAAAATGATTTTACAAATAAAACCTTTTGAATCCTAGACTGATGTTGACTTCACTGAAGTGTTGGATGCTGGTGTCGATGCCGGTGTCGATGATGACCCTAAATACTCTAATTTCGGTATCTGTTGGTATACACCTTCAATAGAATCTTGTTGCCATCAATGACAACATATGAATCTAGTGAGTGTCAATTGCCAACACAACCTCCAAGCCTAATTCAATGCTTTTCACTTGTAGGAGACTAGGAAGGATCTAAGATGGTTTATCAACTCCCTCCACGTGGTTTTGAATTTTACTTCCCTTCATTTCCCTATCCCTTTCATGGTTTTATAGTTTAGGCTTTGTAGCCTATGCGCCCCTTTTAGCCTTCCTTTCATGGTTTTTGCTCCTTTTCTCTAAAACCTTCCAAAGGACCCTCTAGAAGCCTTGGTGATATGGATACCCATTTGGACACTCTTCAAGATTTTGGAGATTAGATGGTCTAAAATGACAATACATGTACGGTCCCCAAAATGGCTCTTTTGAAGGGTTTAAGGCTTGTGTGCTTTGACCAATGGGTTTTATAGGACTCCACACCCTATCAAACATCCACACTCACATTGAGGCTCTGCATAAAAACCATCCTCCATCCCAATCACTTGGCTCTATCAAATTTGATCACCCCTGCAAGGAATAAGAAAAATAACAGTCATGTTCCCTAGCTGGGCTAAGACAGAGCTCGCCTAGGGCATGATGGAAAAGTGATCCAATGCAACTTACAGGACACAAAATTGAATATTTTCATTTTACATAGCCTCCATTTATTTAATCCTAAAGGCCATTGAGAAACCACAATGGGATTTCAAGTTGGAGCCATTTTTAGGGCCTTAACCCCCTTACTCTGACCGAGAGAAGTGCAAACAAGAAAGAATTTTAGTTCACCAACTAAACTTACAATATGAAGGGACAAAAATATTGTTTGAGAACCACAACAACAAGTTCTAGAATTTTATGAAATAAAAGTACATAAATCAATTCATTTAGTACGAACTGCAATAAGCAATTTGACAATTTTAGTGAAAATTTTGGAAATTGCCTCAAGTTGCTATTCAAAATTCAATCTTTGGAGATTCTAACTCTTCTATAATGTTTTGAGTGGCCTTATATATTAACACTCACTCAGATCCAACTACCAATTGGACCTCTAACTACTGATTTGAGCATTTTGTCAAAATTGATCACATTTTTGCAAAATGTTGTCAAGCCACCATGACAACTTTTACACTACAACGCATTTTGACAAATATTGCAAATCTTCACACTCTTGATCCCCTAGGATGATTTACTAACACCAAATAAACATATTCAAAATCCTTATGAGGCCTTACAAGGAGCTTTACCAATTTTTTCTATGTGATGCTATTTAAGGCTTACCAAGGCGCATAGGCCCAAAACAGAGTAAACAAGCTAAGATTAATGACAAGAAAACTCAAGCACACTCTTGGACTCTTCAATATTACTTTATTCAATCATTGACGGAATGAGGATCATTCACACCAAAAAGTTGAAGTTCACTAAGAAACCTCAAGTGCTCGTGCACCAATCCTCTTGTTTATAAATCTACTATTCACATTTGTTTCATGGCTATGAGTAGATGTTAGTTGCATTTTTTTCTTTGCAGTTAAAAGCATATCCAGAAAATACATATTTTATCCAACAAAGGGAATTGTACCTTCATATCAAAATTCAGAGAGCACTTGCAATTTCCATTACAAGTGACTCAACTATTGGCAGAAGGTCATGAGGTCCATTCTAGATTGTAGAAGACATTGTTGTTGAGGATAAGGGTTGTCTATGTCTTGTAGACCTTTGAACAAGATGAGTTGGAAGTTCTTCCTCCTCTTCTGAAGATTCAAAGCTAGACTAGCTCTCCTCAACTTATTGCCTATCTAGGGGTCTCGATTCAACTCTTTCAGGTGTATAAGGAAATTGAATCGCATCTTCCTTTTTAGTCTATTTTGGCTACAATGTAATGGAAGGAGACTTAATTGCAACTCCTTTTTTGAGAAGTGAGCTTCATTGCACAATGATCCCGAACAAATTGTAATATTTTTTATATAGTGTGAGCTAACTTTCATATGTTTTTTTACATCTTATTTTTTCTACAAAAATCTATTTCTCTCTCATGCATGTGTGTTCGTTTCTTATCTTTGTTTTTTGTTTACCCGATTAAGGTTTAAAGTTAAACTTTCTTTGTGCTATAAAGTGTTAAAATTTATTTTAGTAACTACTTAGAGAGAAATTTTAAGAGAGTTAGTGTAAACCTTAGAGAAAATTTTTAAGAGAGTTATTTTTCTCTCATGCACGTATAGTCATCTTCATGTGCTATGTAATATTTATTTCAGTAGTTACTTAGAGAGAAATTTTAAGAGAGTTAATATAATACTCACAATTAGGTATATAATTAACCATCTAGCATGAACATATTGGGTTAGCTTAATTATGTAGAGATTTATCATCTACCCTTTCTTCAAACATGAGGATGTCGAGATTAATTTATATTGTGTATGTCATTTAATAATCACAAACTAGCTACTATAAAAAAATGTCAAGATTTCAATATTAATTTAAAATCTTCTGAAAAATAATTCATAATACTCAAATCCTTTCATGTACAATTAATTATTGTAATTTTTCCATCATCTTTGTAAATAATACTTTATCATCTTGTAGAACATCTTTAGTACTAGAATTGTTAATATTTTCTATTTACTAATACTGTGAAGAAAGGTATTGTGAAGTGCCATGAATTTTGAGGTATAACTTAAGATATTCAAACCTCTTGTTAATGGGTATACAAAAGAGATGTTATCAAATCAAAATTAATTTGATATCAATTATCTATATCCTAAAGGTAAATATTACAAATAATCCAATCGAATATAATAAATCAAGTTTAATAGAATATGCAAAGAATAATACAAGTCAAATAACTAATACCTTTCTTAGAACTATAACAAAATATTTATGTTATATTGATATTGTACAAAGTTTACGAGAATAGATATATGATAATTATATCATCTAACTATCATGTAGTAATTATCCTACAAAAAGTTAAATATATATTATTATGCAAAGGTAGCAATATGAGGCATCATTGGGGAAATGATAGTTCATATATATCTAGTACAACTGTCACAACCACTTACAAGAGCAATAATAGGTCAAGCTTTTTAATAACATTAACATTTAGTTATGGCATGAGGTTTCATACAAAAAAATTAATTAAGATGAGATGAGTTACTAAGAAAAATGTGAAGGTTGTCATTTAACATCCAAGATTTGTAGTATGTTTTAATTTCTTATCTTATATTGTGCTTGTAAATAATAAGATCAAGTTTAGAAATTTCTATTTATTTTAAATTTGTCGTCAAATCTTGTCATTTGAAGTTGATATGCTATGCAAAATAGACTATTAATCAAGTGATGACACAATGCCGAAATGTTTATTAGAGCTAGATATTAGTTTATTTTTTCTTTAAAATATGTTATCAACAATTCCATATTTCTATCATGGTGCTTTATTGTATGGACTCATCATTTGCCATTTTTTAGTTTGTGAGACCTACTCACCAATTCTTTTATACCTATTTATGAGTTTGGAGTTGTGTTAAAATAAAACTCAATCTTGGTAGTCTTAATGATGAATTGAGGTTCTAATCTAATATATAAACTGAATAACACAATATATGTAGTTATAATGATGTATGAAAAAATTCTAAATGATTAGACCTTTTAGTTATTTTTCCCAATGAATATGATTTAAATATTTCTCAATATAATACTAATTATAAGATGTCACTCCTCATAGTTACCTAGGAAATTCCTACAAATAAAAGTAATTAATCACTTATTCAAGGTATTTAGCATGCAAGTAGGCGTGGCAATAATTAGATTTTTTAAGTGATTAGCTCAAAATATTATAATTCAAGCTTTTAAAAAGACAGATTAGGTTGTAGGTGAACCTAGCCTAAGGATAAATCCACACTTATAACACAGTGCGTAGAATTAAATTGCTACATGTTGTGGATGGTACGGGTTATGGAGATATAATGTTATGGTTGACTAATATAAATCAAGGTAAGAGCCATTTAGTGTATCAAATAAATTGAATTGTATATAAATTAATATGAAAAGATTTTAATTTACAAGATAACAAAAGTGATATGGATTGAAGGTGTAAAAGTATAATAGTCATTTCTAAATAAATCAAATTGAATATTGTAATATACCTATGGAATTTAAAAAAGTGACATGATCAAAGATGTAAAAGTACAAGATACCCACCATTATCCTTTTATAATAATTTATTTCATTATAACAATTAAGTGAAAGGAATTTAAAGCTTTTTAGGTTTAATATATTGTTTTTTAAATCAATTTTATGATCTTATTTCTCAAATTTTTATTCCTTAAAATTTTAATCATTATAATTTCATTATAATTTGTGATCATTAACATTAAATTTTAAATTAATGTAAAATGAAAATAGACTCTATTTTTTCAATAATACCACAAATCTAATAAGTCATTATTATATTAACTACAAAATAACTCTTTTTTTGCATTGGCATGGTTTGATGGTTAAGTTGTGCCATTATTTTTCTTATAATTAAAGTTCAAACCCCATTACAAAGCTATACATCCATTTGAAAACAGAAATACACAAACATTTAACTATATAATATTGTTAATGAAAAACTAAATTAATAAATAGATCAATATGAATTCGTTATATCATCTCACTCATAAGAAATAAAAAATTATCAAAAATAAAATCTCTCCTTACATTGATATGATCAATAGGACTTCATACACCACATTTTCTTCATGCCCACTCACTCATAAGAAACAAAACCCATTGATATGATCAGTCGAACTCCACGCACCACATGTTTTTCCTTTCTGTGAGAAGTTGCTTTGTACCTTTCATTGCCCGCCTATTGATGACAATTTAGCTTTTTGTACGTTGCATCTTTAAAATTGAAAGCGCCACCTGTAAATGGTCGGTGGAACTATGTTGTCAGGCAATGCAATACACCCCACAAACTTACACTCAATAACTATTGTTTGTAACTTTTCAGCTGTCGATTACACTACTTGTTTATTGCTACCCATAATCTGATGACATTGGTTTTGATTTTCACTATTATTCATATTCAAAATTGAAGAAAACACGATCCACACAAACTTGAATTGAAAATGAGATATCAACTTATGTGCTGAGTGAAGCTGTACAATGTAATCATATTCTGCAACATATCTTTTTATACTTTTCGTACAGAGAATTATAGTGGAGGGTTCCCTAGTTTGTCTCGCTGTTACGCCACATTTCTTTTCAGATCTGATTGATTGTGGAGCTCATGTTTCTCTTAAGGTAGTCACTTCATTGCCTTATACCTTCCAATTGTACAATTTAGATCACTCCTTTTCTGTGGAGATGGGGCTGTTTCAATAGTCAAAATTGTTTTTACATCTTATCTAACAATTAGATTGATCAATGTTTATTGTTGAGAAATTCTCTGGGAAACAATAGATTGGGATTTAGATGATGGTTATGAATTAGTTTCGAAGATAGGGTGTTCTCATCACATTGATTATGCATGATTTGTTGACCACCCTCTAATACCTCCCAAAATTGAAATTGTCTTGGTTTCTTTTGAGATAGTGTTTTGAGCAAGAGTGATATGTTATTCCATTTATGCCAACTAACCACCTTTCTATTGTAATCCTTATAATTTTGAATTATTTCACTACTTTTAGCCTCTGGTAAAGTTTTTATTTTATTAAAATCTTTTGAAGTATTAGTGTATTATTTATCATTTGTTATGGTTTCCTTACAGTGAGGCAAGTTGTTTAAAAGGATATATTATTATAAGGCTAGCATACTAATTATTATTTTTCATAAGAATTATCTCTGTTTGATTAATGGTTAAGAAGCTTTTATCTTTTTATAGTCTATAAGTAGAGGATTTTTCTCATTTTTGAAGATGTTTTAACTTGAAATGAATTTCAGTGTATTTTTTATTTTTTTTCAAGCAATCTTTGATGTGTTTTAATGATTATGTTTATTTTTGTTTATATATGTTTTGAATGATTATGATATATTAATACTTGTTTCAAATTTGTTTATCATCAATATTAGTTGAAGAAGTTCTATATACGAATAGGTTTTTCTAATATAAATTATGATATTTCTATGATGAATTTTATCATTCATGACTGAATCTATTAGTTGTGTGCATAAGGGAGAGCTAACTAATTACTATTTCTTGACACACTACCTGAACCTTCTTTATTTGTCTACAACTCTTTTAACTCTCCTTCTTAGCCTATATTGAATTCCTTTTCTGTTTTATATAAAAATTAGTTTATGTGTCTGTGAAAATTATAATGTAGATTTGACCTCTTAATTTTTTCTTTTTTTTATGCCTTTTATATCTAGGTGTATTGATTTAGAATAATGCACATAATTTTTATATGATATGACAATAGAGTTTCAATAAAAGTGTTGAAAATATAAATCGTTGTATTTTTAAAAATATACTAAAAGAATGTTATATTTTCTATTATTTCATTTTTATATTTGTCAGTTTTCAAGTATATTTAGTTAAATTTGTGGTATAATAATCACCTAAGGTTTAATAGACAATTATTGAATGGCACACAAAGCACACACGTGACAATGACATGAAATAAAATATAGGAGAGTAAGAAAAGGTTCTATGTATTTAAATAAGGAAAGAAATACACCATGAACATCATTAATTTGATACTCATTGCTTTATACTACCCAACCTTATAATAAGTGAGAAATTTAGACAAAGATTCCTTCCATTGTAATTACCCAATTCTAGAATTGATATGCATTCTCCAAGATCTCAACATAACCTCTTATCATATCAAATTGAAGCAATTTTTTTGGAGAATCTCAAAAGATTTTGTGAAATATAAAATAAACTAGTGACCAAAATCAAACAAAATCTATCACACTTGATCTCCAAAAGTAATAGATTTCATATTATAGTTAATGTGCACATAAGAAAAAATATAATATAAGATATATAAAATACATTATTGATAAATTCAACCCATTCCTCTTTAACTCTATTCGTTAACATCTATCTAACATTCCATAGTTAAATTGATATTTGAAAATGGATATTAACTTATCACATATACTAATAACCTTTTTTCACATATGTACTTACCTTTTATGGATGCAATATACATCACCAAATGTTTAATATCATGTAAACATAAGGTAAGTATGAAAATATAAAATACAATTTTCAAGAAACACTCACAAACAAATAAAAATTAAAAATATAACAAGCATGTATATTTTTCATTATCCATTTCTATCCACTATTTTAATTAATATCATATATAATTCAATTAATTATAGATTAAATGGAACACTTACAATGTGTTATAAACCCTTCTCCCTTTCAATAAAAACCATACAACTTAGAAATTTGTCTCACTTTAGTTGCAATTATAGAATGAACATGAAAATGAAGCTGAAATGAAGAAACAATAAAACAATAGTTCAAACTTCCTTCTTATAATTTTTAAATGTTTTCTTGTCTTTGCATGTTTTCAAACGAAAGAAAAAATGCAAGGAGAAATTATTCAAGAGACAAGGGCCTATCTAGTTGTACTTAGAATTGTTTTAATGCATTTCAAGATCAACATTTTTTATTGTATGGAATTGTATGGAATTATTATGATTATTGCATAATGAAGATAATTCATATGTGTCAGCCCAAAATTTAGAAAGGACAATTTAATTTGATGTTTTTCATAGGATATTAAGAATCATAAAATATTTCCCACACTTGTTTCTATATTCCCTCTTATGTGATATATTTTTGTAATCTTGTTATTGAAGCAAAGTGTCCCATCTTTTATGGTGGTATATGGAATAATCATATAACTTAGTTGTTAGTAAAAAAATAGATTCACATGGTTCTATTTATTCTTTTTTTTTTTTAAATTATTTAAGTATACATAAGGTGTTTTATTATCTATATATATTTGATCTAATTTTGTAAATGTAAATAAATATATATCTAATAGGTAATATATCTTAAATTGAATTTTCTCGCAATAACTCATGTTGTTATTTCTTTTTATGGAAACAAATTGTTGTCTAATTTAACATTTTCCAATGTAAATGAATTGTATGACACAAACTTGAAAAATTTCTTCATGTCTCTTCAATTAATTTAAACTACACAAACTAATTTGAGTGACACACTAATTATGGGGAGTGTAATATCATTGGTAATCTTATGCGTCAGTGATTAAAAGACTAAAAATGACATGTTGTCAATTGAATTTAATAAATGAGAATGCAATGAAATAGACTAATACACATTAAGATTGATGACAAATTGTAACCATATACACTTTCATTTAATGAAAAATTGTAATATACTCACTTTACATATACATATTATATAATCTTGTATTATATATTGTAACTATTTAGTAGATAATCTAACCAATGACAAAGAGAGATATATTTAACCACAATGCTTTGTGATATGCTTTCTCTCACTCTTCAACCTCTAGCTTAGAAGGTTGGATTTTCTGACCTATGAGTCACCGTTAGATTATTTCACAAATACTTGTGCTCTAGACTATCTCATTATGTTCAACCACCTGCCTTTTCACTGTAAATCTCATCTACATAGAAACTTTTTCAAATAAGTATGATAAACAATTCTGGATCAGGTAATCCAAAATCCATTTGGCATTTATCCTGGCTAGCCTTGGAACTCCAGCTGGCTCCATCTCATTCATCTAGCATACACCTCTCTTTGGAAAAACTACTACAAATAATTGAATTGAATACGTTTCTATCTAATCATTTGTGCACCAATTATAAGGACTGCCAACTATAAAGGTCTGAAGAAAGCTGTGGACTATATTATTGTGGGTATATTGTCAGTATGTTTTTATTTTTTCTTTGGCTGCTAATGAGGAGAGATGTAACCACTAAAAGTTAGTGGACATAATAGTATTTTTCCTGCCAACTAATAAAGTTCTCCACAAAGATCTGGACTATATTATTGTGGGTTTATTGTCAGTATGTTTTGATTTTTCCTTTGGCTGCTGCTGAGGAGAGATATGACCACTAAAAAGTTAGTGGACATAATAGTATTTTTCATGATCACCCTTTCACGATATTTTTTTCATTGCCTTCCTGATTATGGACATCTGATTGTTCGTGCAGACATGGCAGATGCATTCACACTGATTGCTTCACCAAACTCAATAATGAATATAGTTTAACTTTAAGATAAACATGGACCAAAAGGTAATAGGAAGAAAAATCAATATCACACTAAAACATTTACCATGTAAATTGAGAAGAGAATTTTTTTATGTACGGCTTTGTTTTTGGTAGGCATAAGGTCATGAGGTCCAGTCTAGATGGCGTGTCCAACCAGACTCACATGTCAAAAGTTTTCCAGGTGTACTGTATTCTAATTATAAATTGTCTCACGCTCTCCTCAGCAAAACCTTCAGTGAGTCCGTTTTGTTCTGCCGTCAGAAAACTCACACCTTGGACAATTTTTTTAAGAGCTTGACTTTTCAAGAAATGCAATTAGCAAGTGTGGAAGCATACTCAAAAGACCACCACCACCGTTGTCTTCGCTTGTGCCAAGTTGGCAGCTCTTCTTTTCTGAGAATTTTGTGATTGACAACTATTGCTTTTATCTTTGTCTAATCATAATAAATATTTATTTAAATATTAATTCTTATTCTATATTTATATTTAATTTATATTTATCTATGATTTAATTATATTCGTACATTTACATTATAATCAAATAATTAATATGTCTCACAAACTTTATATTTTCATTTTTACATTCTAACATAAACTAGGGGAGATGACCCAATAGTTGTGCACCCTAACTTCGTGCTTCTCAAAATCCTACGTGGAAATTTCAAATCACTCTGAATTTTGTACAACAGCTTACTTGGCAAGTCCCCTGCATATAACTAAGGTTTCAGGGCCACATCATCAAATATGATGCCACATCAGCATGCTTTTTGCCAAGGTGTCCAAAACAGCCCCCCAAAAAAGTGAGACCAATAGGTGTGCAAAAGAGCCCCAATACTTGTGCAGCTGATGTGGCATCACATGATTGGTTACTTTTCACAATAAATGGTATATTTCATTCAATTATTGGTATTTATCATACAACTATTGGTGCAATGTTGTACAAAAGGTGGACATTAAATCAGCAGTTATGGAGTATCAAATCAACAACTTCCATCACAAGAATTGGAACACGCTCAACTACTGGATCCTTTCCTATACATATCTTTTGCTTATTTTAGCATATGTCCAACTTGCAAGGAAAAATCATCTACATGAGCATCAAAATTAAAAAGATCCATATCTTTTAAACAACCAAAAATGTATTAAATGTACCCAACTTGAAGAACATAATGAGTCACATCTTATATTGCAGAAATATCTTATGCTATATTTAAGAGTGCCAAACTTTTACCATATATTACTATTAGCATTATCATTGCACCTCTATTTGGTGCAAGCGCTAGTAATAATATATCTTGTTGCTGCTTTTGATTTTGATTGTGTGCGCTTTTTCCAGATTTTTGAAAACTAGAAGCAAAAAGAAGAACTATTATGAATTGCAGAAAACTAATATCTTCAACAATAATATAGGTTTATCAATTACAAGACTTGTAAAACATAGTTTTTATACTGACCTAAATATGGGGTATTGATCATATGTAGATATAAAGAGGTTTGAATGATATATTTTCTCCTGTCTATTCTGGTTTGAAAACTTAAACCCTTACCAGAATACCCTCTTACATAAATGTCCTCACATACATGACCTCTCTCATATATTTCGCATCTCCACTACATTCCATAACCTTACACATAGATATACATCTTTCAAAATGATCTAATCAACAAACCTATATACCCTTACAATCCATCATGCCTTATGTCAGCTTACAAAGATAATTACAAAATGAATATACATGTTGGCTCAATAATAACATATATACATAAATATCAAAATCAATTACCGATGCCAGATCTCCCAAGTGATGTCGGCCTCGAATATCGATAACCTGATGAAGTCATGTCGGCCTGCAATAGCGGTAACCAAAGATTTCCCTTCCAACCAGTGAAGATACCTGTCGGAGCCGGTGAAGTGTCTGTCGGTAAATAGCCAAACCATAATATGAAAGCTGGAACATGTTGCCACCAATGACAACATATAGAAACTAAGAAAATGAGTGACAATTGCCAACATGGAAAACCCACGGTGGGATTTGTGACCCACAATATCACTTCACTAGCCATATGAAGAGATATTACACATAATAGGAGCTTGCACATGTAGAAAGGCACACTGCCTAGAGCACACTACTCATCCCTAAGAGTCTCACTGACTACAATCACTTTCTCATACAAAAATACCAAAATGAACTCATTTAATGCATCTGTTATTCGTGATCGAGCTCCGGTTAAAGCTCTCACTATTCCGGTTCTTAAACCCTAAACCCTTGCCATAATAACATACACTTTATGAGCACTTCAAAAATCATCCACAGATCATTACAAAATATTTATTTCGCATATAAATGATCTTACATATATAATATTTTCATCTTTGATCTTATCTAATATGTTACTTCTCAAAATGACCTAATAGATTGACTTACGTACCCTTACAAACCTTCATGACTTGTGTCAGCTTACCTTCATAATATAAAAATAATAATGCATGTCGTCTCCTCACAAATATATGAATTATAAAATGATTTTTTGGTTACTACCCTTTGTCGGATCTCCAAATGATGTCAGCTTCCAATACTAGTACCTAGTTTGTCCGTTACCTTTGAAATCCTCAATGTCAATGAAGTGTCTATCAGATATGAATTCAAACTAAAATATGTTGTCATCAATGACAACATAAGAAACCAAATGAGTGTTAATTGCCAACAATCTCCCCCTTTGGCATTGATGGCAACACTCATGTGAAAAATGGTTTCAATCTGCCCTGCTAAACCTAAAATGTGATTCTGCTCCCCCTAAGCTATATATGTCATCTGAAATTTGGTCCATACACATTCCTGCTTTCTATTTTTCACATACATCTCTCCCCCTTTGGCATCAATGCCAAATACTGGTACAAAGAATGAATAAATCAATAAAATTATGTACAAGAGAATGTCTCTCAAAATTCTTACCCTAGTCAAATGAGATTTTAAATTTCCGGGTAAGCATTCTCCAAAAACTCCAAATATGTGTCCCAACCAGATTTGAATGTCCCTAAAATTGACACAAGTCCATTTAGGACATGTGCATGAGATTCTTTTTCTTTGAGATCTACTATTGTGGGATTTCCCATCATATCTATACACTCCTTATGTACATGCAGTATGTCCAACCAGGGACTCACTAACCCTCTAAGCTATTTATCTCTTTATATGATTTTATCTCTATCTCTTTCAAGACCTAAAATCTAGACTTCTAATAACAAAATTTGACCATCTATAGACGTGGTCAGAGAATTTACAACCATATAAATGAACAACATAACACAAACAACTTGTATGTGGAAAACCTCAATAAGGAAAAACCATGGTGGGATTTGTGATGCACAATATCAATTCACTAGCCATATGAAGAGATATTACACATTATAGGAGCCTGCACATGCAAGAAGGCACACTGTCTAGAGAACACTACTCATTACTAAGTGTTTCACTGACTACAATCACTTTTTGATACATAAATACAAAATTAAACTCATTTAATGTATCTGCTATACCCGATGAGTTTCGGTTAAAGCTCTCCCTATTCTGATTCTTAAACCCTAAACCCTTGCCAGAATAACATACACTTTATGAGCATGTGCAATTCTGGGTATGAACCTTTCAGACTCAAACCAGAGCTCAAAAATAGCTAATAGTGATTCAAATGCTTCCAGAACCCCTAACTAGGGTAACAAAGAAGAAATCTCCAAAATCGTCAGCAGCTCGGAAGCGGCTCCTGAGATAGATGCTGAGTGGAAAATACCAAAACACATGAATAAGAAAGGAACTACTTCCTTGACTTCTCTCCTAAGGAAATCCAGCATAATAGTTCAAGTTGATGTTGGGTATATCTCCTCTTCCGCAGGTTGACCCTCTAACCATAAAGTCAGAGACAAGGAGGCTAGTAAGAACATTGCAAATGGGACCCAAAAGACTCTTAAGGAGCTAGGAATTGGTAAGTAACTATGAAGATTATCTCTTGGAATATAAGGGGACTCAATAATCCCCATAAACATGACATCATTAGGAATATGATAAGGGACAGTAAACCTGATATTTTTCTAATTCAAGAAACCAAAATGAGTAGAGAAAAAGTTGAATCTTTGAAGTTTTTCAAAAATGGTAATGTTAGTGGTGGTTGTTCAGAAGGTGCTTCTGGAGGCATAGCTACCATCTGGAACCTTAATACTATCAAAGGACATGTTATTATTCAGGAAAATAATTTCTCTTGTATCAAATTTGAGCATTTAAAAGATGGTACTTCATGGGTTCTGACTAACATTTATGCTCCCAATACTTTGAAGGCTAGAAATTCCTTCTGGAAAAAAATTATACAAGCCAGGGATAGCTTCAGAAATCTTAGCTGGTTGGTTATGGGAGACTTCAATACTCCTTTGAAAGAGGAGCAAAAATTTGGAGGGAGTCCCCCTCAGCTGGAAAGTAGGTTGGCCCTTATGGATTTCATTAATTCTCAAGCTCTCAATGATTTGGAAATACATGGATGCAATTACACTTGGACTAACAGGAGAACTAGTAATGATCTTATCCAAGTTTTCCTTGATAGGACTCTCATATGTGATGATTGGTACAACCATTATTTCTATTCTCTGTCGGCCCACATTCGGGTTGGATCTGATCACTTTCCTATCACCTTCATTTCTGACTCAATTAATAGAAGGAGACACTTCCCCTTTAGATTTGAAAAAATGTGGACCCTTCATTCAGATATCAAAAGTAACATTTAGAACTGGTGGAGCATACAAGTTGAGGGAACTGCTATGTATAGAGTTGTTAAGAATCTCAAAAGAGTAAAGGATAATATAAGACTTTGGAATAAATCTAGCTTTGGGAATATTTTTGAGGCCAAAGGTAAAGTGCAAGAAGACCTTAAAAAAAATACAGGTTCAAATCCAGAAGGATGGTTTCAGTACTGTGTCCTTTGCTGATGAAAATGAGACTCTCAAAAAATACCATGATATCATTGCTAAAGAGGAAACCTTCTGGAAGCAGAGATCTAGATGCATTTGGCTTAAGGAAGGAGATAGGAACACAAGATTCTTTCATATGTTGACGATCAAGCATAAAGTTGTTAATAGGGTAACCAAACTAATGGTGGATAATGGGGAGTTGGTCAAGTAGGATGAAATAAGGAACAAAGCTAAAAGCTATTTTTCGGAACTGCTCAAGAGGGATCATAGATTGGATGCTGAAGCTCAATCTTCTTTTCTTCATAACATCCCTTGTCTCATTGATGATCAAATGAATGTCTCCCTCTCCTCTATTCCTTCAAAATTGGAAATTAAAAATGCTATTTTTTCCTTTGATGGTAACAAAGTGCCTGGCCCAGATGGCTTCCCCATGTTCTTTTTTCAAGATTTTTGGGAAATTGTTGGGAAAGATGTCTCCAATGGGGTCAATGAATTTTTTGGGGCTAGAAAACTTTTGAAAGAAATCAATGGTACATTTATTGCTCTCATCACCCAAACCCAAGGTGTTGACTTAATGGACAAATTTAGACCTATCAGTCTATGCAATTATTTTTATAAGATTATCTCCAAGGATCTTACTTCTAGAATTTCTTTTGTCCTTCCTGCTTTAATTAATCACCAGCAAAATGGTTTTGTCCCTGGAAGACAAATTCTTGACTCTATTATAACTATCCATGAGAACATTCATTCTCTTGTTAGAGCAAAGAAGCAAGGTCTCATTCTCAAGCTTGATCTCTCCAAAGCCTATGGCAGGGTTGACTGGCCTTTTCTTGAGAAGATTCTTATGTCTTTTGGTTTCTCCTCTAGAGTTATTGACCTCCTCAACCAACTTATCAACTCTGCCTCTTTTGTTGTTCTTGTAAATGGTTCACCTTCACCTTCTTTCAAGCTTCTAGAGGTCTAAGGGAAGGGGATCCTATTTCCCCCATCCTCTTAATAATTATGGCAGAATGTTTTGGAAGGACTATGGAAAATATGATTTTGCAAGGCTCCTTTAAGGGTCTCCAACCTTCCTCTGTTTACCTTATCTGTTCCCACCAACAGTTTGTCGATGATACTATTATCAAGGGGGAATCTAGTATATTTGAAGCTAAAATCTTGAAGAGTACTCTTTGTAAGTTTACCTCTACTTCTGGGCAGCTTATAAACTAGGTCAAAAGTGAAGTTTTTTTCATCAATGCTCCTAAGAGAAGACAATAGAGAATCAACAGAATCCTGTATTATAGGATTACTGATCTTCCTGCGACCTATCTTGGTCTCCCCATGGGCACTGCACCTCCTGATCCCTTCTGGAGTTCTCTAGTAAATAAATTTCATAAAAAACTACCTAGTTGGAAAGAAGCCCTTTTAAGTCAGGTTGGCAAGCTCCAATTACTTAAAGCTTCTCTTCAAAGTATTCTGATTTATGCTCTAAGTCTTTTCAAAATTCCAGTTAAGTATGCTGATGCAATCGAGAAAATTCAAAGAAGATTCCTATGGTCCAGGGTTGAGGACAAGAAAAGAATGTCTCTGGTGGCTTGGGACCAGGTTTGCAGACCAAAAAGTAAAGAAGGTCTGGCCTGAGGAGAATTCGAACCTTAAATGAAGCTCTTCTATCAAAATAGGTCTGGAGAATGTTTCATTCAGACACTGAATGGTGTAAAACCAGGTGAAGTAAATATTCTCTTATGTCCTCCTCTCTTTCTTCTTTCATCAATTCGGATCTTAGTATTAATGGATCCCACATATGGAATCATGCCTCTAAATGCAAAGAAAACATAGCCAAAGGAGTGATCTCGAAAGTAGGAAATGGTAGGAAAGTTAAATTCTGGGAGGATCCCAGGCTTTTTGATAAACCCTTGACTGAAATCAATGAATGGGCCCTCCATGCTCCCTACCATATTATAAATTTTGGCTCCTTAGTTGCTCAGTATTGGTTTGGTAACAAATGGCAGAACATTGAAAGCATTCACCCTAGCCTTTCTAAGCTCAAGATCCATCTGTCTTCGGTCTGGTTGAAAAAAGAGGAAGACTCCCTGATTTGGAAACATGAACCTAAAGGTACTTTAACTATTTCCTCTATGTATTGTATCCTTTCCCCCACCCCTTCTGGTAAACCTTACTAGTCTAAAGCCTAGATTAAGGGTCTTACCCCCAAGATTAATTTTTTCTTCTAGACCATCCTCCAAAATAAGATCCTGACCCTAGACAACCTAAAGGGTAGAGGCTTTGCCTTCCCTAATAGATGTGCTTTGTGCCTTCAGGAGGAAGAGTCTATGGACCACCTTGCCATCCACTGTTCCTATTCAACCTCAGTCTGGGAAAGATTTCTTAAAAGTTTTTGTATTGATTGGGTGTTTCCTAACACTATCAGTGATCTGTTTTCTTCCTGGAACTTATATTGGACTAACTCTTTTTTGAGTTCTTTGTGGCAGTTATCTCTTCCTCACATCTTGTGGGGACTATGGAACGAAAGAAATAATCGTATCTTCCAGGATGTCTCCCTCAATTAGGATATTGTGTTCCACAAAATTCATAGGGCGATTGTGGAAAATATTGGGATCATTGAGGGTCCTTGTTTCTCGAACAACTCTCTGGATTCAAATATCTTAAGTGCATGGAATTTGAAGATTGTCGATGGTTCTGACCCCAATCACAATAAAAGACTTGAAGCTAGATGGCAAACCCCCCCTTATGGTTGGTTCAAAGTTAATTTTGATGGTGCTGCAAAAGGTAACCCAAGTCCTTCAGGTTGTGGAGCTATTCTTAGAGATGACAAAGGAATTTGCAAGGAAATGGTTGTTGTCTCTATTGGAACCCAAACAAGTCATAAAGTTGAAGCAATGGCAGCTCTCCAAGGTATTCTTCTTGCTAAAAAATGGAATTGCCCCTACCTATGGATTGAAGGGGACTCAAACAATATCATGAAATGTCTAAGGGGATCTAAAAGCCCTCATGGTCGATCAACAACATCATCAATACTATGATAGACCTTATTAGCACTTGTAAAAAATGTTACATATCCCACATTTACCGGGAGGCCAATGGCTCTGCTGACTAGGCTTCCAACACCGCGGTTAACAAAGAGGAAATGTTTACGTGGATGGTAGAACAAGGAATCCCCACAAATGTTAGGCAAATCATTTTTAATGATTGATATAGAAGCACTCCAAATATTTTTGATGGATAGGATAATAATGAAAAGGACTGATTGGAGTACTTTGAGTCATTATAATAATGAGAGCCTCATTTATTATAATACCTATTTCATTAGTTCCCATGCTTT
This sequence comes from Cryptomeria japonica, assembly GCF_030272615.1. Classification (NCBI taxonomy): domain Eukaryota; kingdom Viridiplantae; phylum Streptophyta; class Pinopsida; order Cupressales; family Cupressaceae; genus Cryptomeria; species Cryptomeria japonica. The sequence continues at coordinate 59,910,680 of NC_081411.1, read as the reverse complement.
CTGGGTAACTTTGATAGCTCTGACAAGCTTTCTGGTTAATTTGCTCTACAAGTTTCAAAATTTGGCTTTGAATAGCGAGAACATGGGTGGTAAAAGGCGGCGATATGAACCAAGCAGCTACAAAGAATAGAAATAGAAGGAGGAGGTCTGAAGCATCCTACAGAAGGGTGGTTTTTCGAAATTCATGGAGAGACTCCACGATCGGGATGGCACGATCACCAGTTTTTTCTAGAAAAACTGGAGAAAGGGTATGCTGAAAATGGGAGATCAAACTACTGAAATGATGAAGATCTTATTGCCCAAGCCACGGGCCTTAGAAGAGAAGGTTGCAACTTCTACAGAGATAGGAAAGTCAACAAGGAGGCTATTGAGAGATATCCAAATACCGAGAAGGAGAAAAAATGACTGGTAAAGCTAAGCAAAACCTACTACCCCCCTTAGGCTTTTGTCAAACCTTGGCGGGAGGTCCTCTTTGTTTTAATGCACTACATTACATTAGATGGTAGGTTTACAAAAGTTTATGGTTACCATTTCGTCTTGCTGAATCATTTTAGGCATGATGAAAAGGTTAATTTTCCTTATTTTCTGCTATGCTCGATGAATGCCACTATTAAAGCCTAAAAAGATAACCCAATGGGGGATACTGCCATGCATCAGGGCCTAATGGTCCTTATTTATGATCATCTCAAGGCCAATCAAATAGCCTGTATGCAGCCCTCTGTAGAGACTGAGGAGGAAGGGTCTGACTCTGCCTTCTCACTAGAGGAGTCTGACAGTGACCCCTCGAGTGATTTTGACGAGACCATGGATGTTTTAGATTATGAAAGTAGAAATAAGAGGAAACACAACAAAATAATACCTTCTTCCTCTAAGGGTAAAAAGCCTAAAGGCAGAATCCCCCATATTAGCCTTTCCTTGGAGGAGGAGGTCTCGAAAGACTCAAAGGAGGAGAACCCTTAAGGGTTGTTGAAAAAGAAGACAAAAGTCCACACCCAAACCATAAATAAGAACAAATGGAAGGACGAGAATGTTAAAGAGCTGGAGGTCTATAAGTAGGAAAGGACCTTGGAAGCCGAACAGAATCTGGAGAAGGTGACCATTGACAAGGTTCTTAGGGTTACAACTACTTTTCAAGACACCCCAAAAAAGGAACAGGATATTCCTGATAAGGTTGATCCCCCCCGTAACCCTCCTCTAGAGGGTATGCAAGGTTTCATGGATACTATGGAGTGGCTTATAACTAGTTACAAGAAAGCTGTGGATGACAACAAAAAACTCTACAACAAAATTATGATTTTGGAAACCATCAACACTAGTGAAGGGAAGACCATGGCTAATTACATAGAGGACCTGAAAAATACCATTGCTAAAGCTGAAAACATAAGAGATGCCTTCAACCCCAGGTTTGAGAAAATAGAGAAAGATTTGCTGGAAAGGAAAAATCTTACTAACGCTAATGACCAAACTATCTCAGATACTATCAGTAAAGTTGGCAAAATTGAGGAGTGTCTGAAGAGCATTACTGAATAGAGTTTAAGCATCCTGAAGGTTTCTACTAGCAACACTAATACTCTCATCAACAAACTGGATGAAGAAAAGGAAATACTGGATATTGACCCGGACACTGAAGGAACAAGGGAAGCTCAAGGTCCCAGAACCTGTACCAGAGGCAAAAAGAAAGAAAAGAAACCTAACAAGGACCTGGAAGATCTCAAAGTTGTTGGGACCACCTATGACTAGCTGGTGAAAAAGGCGGAGGACCTGTTGAAGACTATAGCTGTGTAGCGCCTTCCTTGTTTCTTTGTTGTTGTTTTTCATAGCTGTCTTTTTGGTTTGTTGTCTTTTTTGCTAGCCATTTTGTATGTGGTTCTTAAGCACTAGAATTTTTGGTGTCTTATTTTAATCTCCTTTGTTAAAGGTTTCGGGTCCTGGAAACCTGTTTTTCTAATTAATCAAAACATACACTTTATGAGCTCCTCAAAAATCATCCACATATCATTACAAAATATTGCTTTTGCATACAAATGATCTTACATACATAATCTTCGCATCTATGATCTTATTTAATATGTTACTTCTTAAAATGACCTAATAGACTGACTTATATACCTGTAGACATATAAAAATGACCATATTCCTAAATGACTATTTTATGTTCATTTCTCTATTTAATTAAATCCAATTTAATTAAATTATCCACATTCCTCTATTTAATTAAGAAAATTACTCAATTAAATTCACTATACCCATTTAATGAATAAATCATTTTATTCAATTAAATCCCCCCTATCCACTTTTAATTAAATTCAAATTTAATTAAATAGTTATCCTAAATTAAATAAATCTAATTTATTTAATTGCAACCAAATTGAATGAAATTCATTAAATTCAATTAAATCCTATTATCCCTCCACCCACTTGCATTCTCCTACATCTCCCACTTGCCTTCCTAAACCTATTCCTAACCCCCCTTCTAGACTCTTCTAATCACTTCTAATTAGCCTAACCCATCTCCTAAACTTTGTCACATCCCTAAGCAAGGGGAGGTCACTTCTCAAAACCTTAAAGTCTTTGATAACCATTAAAGGCTTCAAATATTCAACCACTTAATATCCCCAAAGTCTCCCAAACCATTAATGGTTAATTCAACCCTCTTACATGGTTAGAGACTTTTTGCCTAACTTAACCTTCATCCAACCCAAGGGTCTCATCAAGCCTTTAATGCTTTGACGATGATTATCTCTTAATCATTTGCACAAGAGTTTATCCTTGGATTAACTCTTAATCCAATGGGTAGGCCTAACTTAAGCTTAACCCTTATCTCTAGATGACCATGAGGTCTTCTCAGGCATTTAATGCCTCCAACCCCTTCTCTCAACCCAACCCTATGTTGACACTTGTCACCATTTCATTGGTGCTAATTGCAAACATGGATTCCCAACTTTCAAACTTAGCCCTTGATTAACTTTTTCAATCTTGACCATCCATTGCCCTATTTTTGCTATAAATAGATCTCTCATCCCTCCATTCTGAGAATCCAAGTTTGTAGTATCATACTTATGCTCAAATACATTCAAGCTTTCACATTTTATATATGCTCATCATTTAGCCTCTCTTTTAAAATAGGAATTAGTCTAAATATGCATGTTTAGAATACTTTCTTTATCATTTAGCTCAATCATAGACTAATATATCATGTTAGGATAGTATTCATACTAACCTTGTCATCTTATAATCTACTTTATTGCATTTTAAGATCATGCATAGCTTAGGATGCATTTCATTCTAAAATCACCAAAAAGCATCCCTCGTTCTTGCATTTGCCATCCCTAAACTATTTTGCTCAGTGATCTGAGAGAAAAAACATTGGTTTGAGGGATCGTGTAAGATAGAGAACCATGGGACCCACCTTAGGAAGCTGAGTGATACTTCATTACTCCATAGCTTGCACCAAGAAGTCCTATGGGTGTATGAGCAAGGGTCCATAGAGCTCCATTTTTCACATATTGAGTTCTATCGACCCGCTTTTCCCGCATACAATACCCTTACACACCTTCATGTCTTGTGTCGGCTTACATTGATAATATAAAAAATGATAATACATATCGGCTCATTACAAACATATGAATTACAAAAGGATTTGCCGGTTACTACCCTTTGTCGGATGTCCAAATGATGTCGGTTTCCAATATCGATACCTAGTTTGCTAGTTACCTTTGAAATCCGTGATGTTGATGAAGTGTCTACCGGATATGAATTCAAACTAAAATATGTTGCCATCCATGATAACATAAGAAACCAAATGAGTGTCAGTTGCCAACATCAACCAAGTGATAAAACAATGACAAAATGTTTAATAGAGCTAGATAATGATATTTATTTTCTTTGAAATATTCTATCTACAATTCAATATTTATATCATGGTTATTTATTGTATGGATTCATTATTTGTCATTTTTTTTTTTGTAAGGCCTACTCACCAATACTTTTATACCTATTTATGAATTTGGAGTTGTGTTAAAAGTAAATTCAAAATTGCGAGTCTTAATGATGAATTGAGATTCTAATCTAATATAAAAACCGAATAAAACAATGTATGTAGTGTTAATGATGTATCAAAAAATTGTAATTGATTAGACCTTTTAGTTATTTTTCCTAATGATTATGATTTTAAATATTACCTAATATTAATACTAATTATGTGAAACCTCATAGTTACATAGGAAATTCCTACAAATAAAAGCCCTTAATCACTTAAAGGTTTCTAACATGCAACTAGATGTGGTAATAAATAGATTTTTGAAATGATTAGCTCAAAAGATTATAATTCAAACTTTTAAAAAGATAAATTAGGTTGTACGTGAACCTAGTCTAAGGATAATTCCATATTTATAACAAAGTGCATCTAGAAATAAATGGGTACATGTTGTGGATGATAAGGGTTATGGAGATATAATGTTGTGGTTGTCTAATATAAATTAGACTACGAGTCACTTAGTGTATCAGATAAATTGAATTGTATATAAAGTGATATCAAAAGGTTTAAAAATACAAGATAATAAAAGTGATATGAAGTGAAGGTGTAAAAGTATAATAGTCGTTTTCAAATAAATCAAATTAAATGTTGTAAAATATCTATGAAATCTAAAAAGTGACATGAAGCAAAGATGTAAAAGTAAAGATACCCACCTTTATCCTTTGATAATAATTTATTTCATTGAAACAATTAAGTGAAAGGAATTAAAACTTTTTAGGTTTAATGTATTAATTTTTAAATCAATATTATGATCTTATTTCTCAAATTTTTTTTACTTCACATTTTAACCATTATAATTTTTGTCCATTAACATTATATTTTAAATTAATATAAAATGAAAATAGACTCTTTTTTCAATCACACAACAAATCTAATAAATCATTATTATATTAACTACAAAAGAACTTTTGTTAGCGTTTGCATGGTTTTATGGATAAGTTGCACTATTGTTCTTCTTGCAATCAAAATTCAAACCCTATTAAAAAGCTATTGTTGAACGTGGGGATGCCATCCCCTTTATAACCTCAGCTATTCATAGCAAACTAACTTCTTAATTCAAATTTCTACATAATCTAATTTTATAACATACACAAACACTTAACTATATAATATTGTTAATTAAAAATCAAGTTAATAAATACCTAAATTTAAATTCATTATATTATCCCACTTATATGAAATAAAAATCCATCAAAAATAAAATCTCTCCTTACATTGATATGACCAATATGACTCCATCCACCACATTTTCCTCATATGAGAATTCATTTCATACTTTCCACTCACTCATAAAAAAACAAAACCCATTGATATGATCAGTCGAACTCCATGCACCACATTTTTTTCCTTCCTGTGAGAACTTGCTTTGTACCTTTCATTGCCTATCTATTGACAATATAGCTTTTTGTACGTTTCATCTTTCAAATTTAAAGCGCCACCTGTAAATAGTTGGTGTAACTATGTTGTCAGGCAATGCAATACACCCCACAAACTTACACTCAATAACTATTGTTTGTAACTTTTCAGCTGTCGATTACACTACTTGTTTATTGCTACCCATAATCTGATGACATTGGTTTTGATTTTCACTATTATTCATATTCAAAATTGAAGAAAACACGATCCACACAAACTTACTTTGAAAATGAGATATCAACTTGTGTGCTCAGTGAAGTTGTACAATGTAATCATATTCTGCAACATATCTTCTTTATACTTTTCGTACAGAGAATTATAGAGTGGAGGGTTCCCTAGTTTGTCTCGCTGTTACGCCACATTTCTTTTCAGATCTGATTGATTGTTCATGTTTCTCTTCAGATCTGATTGATTGTGGAACTCATATTCTCTTAAGGTAGTCACTTCATTGCCTTATGCCTTCCAATTGTACAATTTAGATCACTCCTTTTCTGTGGAGATGCGGTTGTTTCAATAGTCAAAATTGTTTTTATATCTTATCTAAAAATTAGATTGATCAATGTTTATTGTTTTTATATCTTATGTAACAATTAGATTGATCAATGTTCATTGTTGAGAAATTCTCTGGGAAACAACACAATGGGACTTAGATGATGGTGATGAATTAGTTTCGAAGATAGGGTGTTCTCATCACATCGATTATGCATGATTTATTGGCCATTCTCTAATACCTCCCAAAATTGAAATTGTTGTATGTGCTTTGAGGTTTCTTGGTCTTTTCTTTTGAGAGTATGTTTTGAGCAAGACTGATATGTTGTTCCATTTATGCTAACTAACCACCTATCTATTGCAATCCTTATAATTTTATCTTATGGTGAATTATTTCACTACTTTTAGTCTATGGTAAAGTTTTTATTTTATTAAAATCTCTTGAAGTATTAGTGTATTATTTATCATTTGTTATGTCTAAAATGATATATTATTATAAGGCTAGCATATTAATTATTATTTTTCATTTGAACTATTTCTATTTGATTAATGGTTAAGAATCTTTTATCTTTTTATAGTCTATAAGTAGAGGATTTTCCTCATTTTTTAAGATCTTTTGACTTGAAATGAATTTCAGTGTTATTTTTTTATTTTGATGTGTTTTAATGATTATGTTTATTTTTGTTTATATATGTTTTGAATGATTATGAAATATCAACACTTATTTCAAATTTGTTTATCATCAATATTAGTTGAAGAAGTTCTATACACGAGTAGGTTTTTCTAAAATAAATTGTGATATTTTTATGATGAAATTTATCATTCGTGGCTGAATCTATTAGTTATGTGCATAAGGGAGAGCTAACTAATTACTATTTCTTGACACACTACCTGAATCTTCTTTATTTTTCTACAACTCTTTTAACTCTCCTTCTTAGCCTATATCGAATTATTTTCCTCTTTTCTATAAACATTAGTTTAGATATTTATATTAGATAGGAAGCTAACCTTTTCCAAAGATTGTCAAAACGTTTAAATTTTTTGTTTGTGAAAATTATAATGTAGATTTGACCTCTTATATATTTCTTTTTTTTTATGCCTTTTATATCTAGGTGTATTGATTTAGAATAATGAACATAATTTTTATATGATATGATCACAGAGTTTCAATAAAAGTGTTGAAAATATAAATCATTGTATTTTAAAAAATATACTGAAAGAATGTTATATTTTCTTTGTGGTTGGTGATTTTCTATTATTTCATATTTATATTTGTGAGTTTTCAAGTATATTTAGTTTAAGTTGTGGTATAATAATCACTTAAGGTTTAATAGACAACTATTGAATGGCACACAAAGCACACAAATGACAATGACATGAAAGAAAATATAGGAGAGTAGGAAAAGGTTTTGTGTATATGAATAATGAAAGAAATACACCATGAACATCATTAATTTGATACTCATCGCTTTATACTACCCAACCTTATAATAAATGAGAAATTTAGATAAAGATTCCTTGCATTGTAATTACTCAATTCTAGAATTGATATGCATACTCCAAGATCTCAACAAAACCTCTTATCATATAAAATTGAAGCATTTTTTTAGGAGAATCTCAAAAGAATTTGTGAAATATAAAATAAACTAGTGACCAAAATCAAACAAAATCTATCACACTTGATCTCCAAAAGTAATAGATTTCGTATTATCGTTAATGCGGACATAAGAAAAAATATAATATAAGATATATAAAATACATTATTGATAAATTCAACCCATTCCTCTTTAACTTTATTCTTTAACATCTACCTAACATTCCATAGTTAAATTGATATTTGAAAATGGATATTAACTTATCACATTTACTAATAACCTTTTTCCACATATGTATTCTCCTTTTATGAATGCAATATACATCACCAAATGTTTAATATCATGTAAACATAAGGTAAGTATGAAAATATAAAATACTATTTTCAAGAAACACTCACAAACATGAAATGGTAACAATACTTGATAACTTAGAAATAAAATAAAGATTAAAAATTCAACAAGCATGTATATTTTTCATTATCAATTTCTATCTACTATTATAATTAATATCATATATAATTCAATTAATTATATATTAAATGGAGCACTTACAATGTATTAAAAACCCTTCTCACTTTCAATAAAAACCATACATACTTGAAATTTATCTCACTTTACTTGCAATTATAAAATGAACATGAAAATGAAGTTGAAATGAAAAAACAATAAAACAATAGTTCAAACTTCATTCTTATAATTTTTATATGTTTCCAAACGAAAGAAAAAATGCAAGGAGAAATTATTCAAGAGACAAGGGCCTATCTAGTTGTACTTCAAGGGCCTATCTAGTTGTACTTACAATTGTTTTAATGCATTTCAAGATCAACATTTTTTATTGTATGGAATTATTATGATTATTGCATAATGAAGATAATTCATATGTGTCAGCAAAAATTTAGGAAAGACTATTTTATGTAATTTTTTTCATAAGATATTAAGAATTATAATATAATTCCCACACTTGTTTCTATATTCCCTCTTATGTGATATATTTTCTGATCTCGTTATTGCAGCAAAGTGTCCCATCTTTTATTGTGGTATATGGAAGAATCATACAACTTAGTTGTTAGTAAAAGAATAGATTCACATGGTTCTATTTATTCTAATTTTCTTTTTTTAATTATTCAGTATACATAAGGTGTTTTATTATCTATATATATTTGATCTAATTTTGTACATGTAAATAAATATATATCTAATAGGTAATATATCTTAAATTGAATTTTCTCGCAATAACTCATGTTGTTATTTCTTTTTATGGAAACAAATTGTTGTCTAATTTAACATTTTCCAATGTAAATGAATTGTATGACACAAACTTGAAAATTTTCTTCATGTCTCTTCAATTAATTTAAACTACACAAACTAATTTGAGTGACACACTAACTATGGGGAGTGTAATATCATTGGTAATCTTATGCGTCAGTGATTAAAAAGCTAAAAATGACATGTTGTCAATTCAATTTGATAAATGAGAATGCAATGAAATAGACAAATACACATTAAGATTGATGACAAATTGTAACAATATACACTTTCATTTAGTGAAAAATTGTAATATACATACATATTATATTATCTTGTATTATATATTGTAACTATTTACTAGATAATCTAACCAATGACAAAGAGAGATATATTTAACCAAAAAAAAGATTTCAGTCTTACAAAGAAAATTTGTGCTTTGTGATATGCTTTCTCTAACTCTTCAACCTCTAGCTTAGAAGGTTGGATTTTCTGACCTTTGAGACGCCGTTAGATTATTTCAAAAATACTTGTGCTCTAGACTATCTCATAATGTTCAACCACCTGCCTTTTCACTGTAAATCTCATCTACATGCAAACTTTTTCAAATAAGTATGATCAACAATTCTAGATCAGGTAATCCAAAATCCATTTGGCATTTATCCTGGCTAGCCTTCGAGCTCCAGCTGGCTCCATCTCATTCATCCAACGTACAGCTATCTCTGGAAAAACTACTACAAATAATTGAATTGAATACGTTACTATCTAATCATTTGTGCACCAATTATAAGGACAGCCAACTATAAAGGTCTGAAGAAAGCTCTGGACTATATTATTGTGGGTCTATTGTCAGCAAGTTTTGATTTTTTCTTTGGCGGCTAATGAGGAGAGATGTAACCACTAAAAATTAGTGGGCATAATAGTATTTTTCACGATATTTTCTTCATTGCCTTCCTGATCATGAACATCTTATTGTTCGTGCAGATATGGCAGATCCATTCAGTCTAGATGGCGTGTCCAATCAAATTCACAGGTCAAAAGTTTCCAAGTGTACTGTAGTCTAATAATAATATATCTTGTTGCTGCTTCTGATTTTGATTGTGTGTGCTCTTTTAAGATTTTTGAAAACTAGAAATAAAAGAAGAATTACTATGAATTGCAGAAAACTAATATCTTCAACAATAATATAGGTTTATCAATTATAAGACTTGTAAAATGTAGTTATTATACTGGCCTAATTATTGGGCATTGCTCATATGTAGATATAAAGGGGTTTGAATGATATATTTTGTCAAAATTGGCTACCATTTCATTCTTATATTTTTTAGGGTGAGGAAAATTAGGCTTTCACCAATCAAGATAATAAAACCACTAATCTTACCTAGTAGACCAATTAGATCTAGCCACATTTCAATTAGAGAAAGGGTTGAAATTATGATTAGGTTCACATGGATGTTTGTCTCTCCCTTTTGAGTTGAAAATTAGATGTAAATTGTGAAGTTTACGATAAAATAATGTACAATTGAAATGAACCTATAATAAGAGACTACTACAAATATCAAACAAATCCACAGATAGGGATCTAAGGAAAAGATTAAGATCAAAACCTATTGCTAAAAAATTGGGCTGAATTGGTGGGACCAGGATGGTAGGTCGCCTAGTTCTTGTAACTTGAAGATTGGCAAGTGGTATTTTTTTCTGGATTAGAGAGATGCGTTGGATTCAATTATAAAAGCCTAGGAAAAATTCTCAAGATTGGGATGGTAGGTCACCCCATTCCTCTCCTTCTTGCTCCATCAAAATCTGAACATGTTCGTCATCATCAACTCTACCATAATCTTTAGTCACAACTCTTGAGTCAATTGCTTGCATATAGAAAAAGAAGAAAAGGGGTTGTGGATAAGGGCAATCCCATGTTTGCCCAAAACTTAGGCACATACAAAATATGTCGCAGGCCCATCGCCTCAATCGCTGCTCTATCCTCAAATGCCAGCTCTGGTCGTAACCTCTGAGTCGACAGGAATCTCTCCCGTGACTCCAGCATAGGTAGGTACTCCCGCAGTCAAGCAAATCAACTATGTTAATCATAGTGGCATTCCCTGTTCATCACAAAATGCTGCTTTTTATCCTAGTGCGTATGGTACTCTATCCTAGTGGTACTCCCTGTTCATCACAAAGTGCTACTCATATTTGCACTCACTGTTCATCACAAAGTGCTACTCTTTTTTTTAGTACTCCCTGTTCATCACAAAGTACTTTGTCTTGGTACTCCCTGTTCATCACAAAGTGTCTTGATCTATCTTATCCTAGGGCCTCTTCTTGAGTGTATCCTCTTAAGTAGTTTCCTAATTGGCAACGTATATTCTATCACATAATTGTCAATCCTGACCTATTTGCTATTTTAGTCTTCCCTAGAGGACCTGCTTGAGTGTATCCTCTCAGCAGCTTATCTAATCAACAACGTATATTCATCACAGAACTGCCGATTCAGCCTTGAAGACATATTACCCTACCTAGCATGCATTAATGACAACATTTATTGCGACAAAATACAAGGAGGTTTTGCGGTACTCACCGGCTCTCCTGCATCTACTGGCCTCTGATATCGGCGAACGTGATCGAATCTATGCACCAATGCCATCGCCTCTGACTGCTGCTACTCTATTCTCACTCTGTACTTTGATCTCTTGGTGTGTGGATGATAATGAGGATGTATTCCCCTCATGGTCTATCTTATAGACTACCCTAGACCTAGTCCTAGCCCTCGTCTCCCGAGTCAGTCTTCATTATCCTGTGACTCTGTCACACTATCCTATCTGGTCAGTCAATTCTAGCCTTTCTTTCTTGTCGAGAGATTGTCTGCGATCTTTCTAGACATTTTCATCCAATCTCTCGAGGGAGCATACCATTCCCATCTTGGGGCAACTTTGTATCAGTTCATATTATCTTCTTTGAAACAACGCGACAAGCTGCATTGTCTCAAAGAGGGGCAAAATGTAGACACCTAAAATTGTCATGTCTAATTAAATAAATATTTTTATTTATTTAATTATTTTAAGCCTAATTCTTCTAGTAATTAAATAAATCTTTATTTATTTAATTAATTAATTTATCCTCTTCTAGCCTTATTTCTCATTTAAATAAACTCATTTATTTATTTAAATTATCCTTTTCTTAAATTAAATAAATATCTTATTCATTTAATTGATCCCACTTCCTCTATTAATTAAATGAATCTTTATTTATTTAATTAATTCATTAACCTTTTCTACCCATGACACATGTCATTCATCTCTTAATTCATACACTACCTACCCCTCTCATTATTTTATTATTTCCTCTACCTACCCTCTAATCATAGCCGACCATTTATCTTTTACATCTCTCAATCTTATCCCTCCATTTCATATAGTGTCTTCTATATAAGGAGATGCTTTCTTCATTATCAACCCTAATCAATCTATGCATCCTAATCAATTGATTACACTCACTATGCATTCAGCCCCGACTATGCTTTTGAACTTTCATATGCAATCAAGCCTACTTGCAACCACATTTTTGTTCTTTGTTGAGCTCTTGTGCACATATAAAATCTGAGAACAAATATATCAAGCAATATCAATGGAGATAGGAAGAATGAGATCCAAACCCTATTGGACATGTGATGGTATAATCTTTATGATTTCATTTGATTTGCATTGTCTTAGGTAATCTTCATATGTTATGGTGGATCTTTGTTGTTGTTAGGCTAAGTTTTTGTGGTTGAATCTATTTAGTCTTTCAATATTGTTGTTTATCCATTTTCACCATAAACATTTTGGCACGCCCGGTGGGACATGGATTTTTGTTAGATCTGCGTTTTTTGCAAATTTTTCTAACCCTATATTGCTGTTTTGTGAAATAATTTGGAGAATAACCTTGTGTAACTAGGGTTTTGGACACAAAATCAAGATCTTGGAGAGATTTGATCATATCTCACAAACGGCTTAGAAATTTTGCACCAAATGTTTCTTGCAAGTTGAAGACAACGTTAAGAGATTTCAGTCCAAAATGCAAAATTTTTGGAGCACATTTACATTTTTCATGACTTTTTTATGATTTTCTTAAAAAATTAATTTTGAGAGGAAATGAGCAAATTTTTTGGAAATTCTTACATTTTTGGAAATCTCTCATAATTATACATAGGATCTATTCTTTGTGATTTTAATTTTGATGCAAAATATTTCCCTAAAAATTGGATCTTTAAAAATTAGGGTTTTTCCTTATTTTGATCAGATCTCACAAAGGACTTCGAATTGTGGCATCAAATTTTTTGTACAAGTTAGGAAAATTATCAGAAGGATTTAATAACAATTTTATATTTTTTGGATCAAATTGTCATTTTATACGAATTTTTTATTAGTTTTCATAAAAAATTAATTTTGAGAGTAAATTAGCAAATTTTTCAGATTTTCTTACATTTTTGGTAATCTCTTAGAATTATACATAGGATCTGTTCTTTTTAATTTTAAATTTGATGCAAAATCATTCCTCAAAAATCGGATCTTTGAAAATTAGGGTTTTACATTATTTTACTCATATCTCACAAACTGCTTGGATTTGTTGCAGAAATTTTTTTATGCAAGTTTTGAAGACAATCAAGACTCTCCAATAAAAATTTTAGATTTTTTGGATCAAGTTTTCATTTTATATGAATTTTCTATGATTTTTCATAAAAAATTAATTTTTGGAGCAAATTAGCAAATTTTTTGGATTTTCTTACATTTCTGGAAATCTTTTGAAATTTAATAGGTGTTCTTTTTTGATGATGAGTCAGATATTTTAATTGGTCAACAAAATTCATTGTAAAAGGCCCCTATTTCACAAAGTCTTTTGGATCTAAAATTTACCTAACTTGTGTGCTTGCAAGAAGGGGTGATCATTTGAAACAATCCAAACTACTAACAAATATTTGTTGCAGGACCTTGGCAAGGGTTTTTGATCTTTATTGTGTGCCTTGTTCTCATAGACTAGCAAACACTTCAATTGGTGCACTAAAATTGAACCAGTGTCCTTTGTGTCTTGGGCAATAGACTCTTTTTGTTTAATCTTTAGAGGACCTGTCTCCCCATGTAGTCATTAGGACTACTAGTGAGGAGAGAACAACCCAAGTGGTAGCGAGGAAAACCCACCTCTTCTGAACCACTATAAACAATTGTATTCATGGTGAAAACTATGGATAACATGTGCTAATTAGTTCATACCGACACTATGTCTCCCCATAAACCCGTTTGATCAAATTTATTTGATCATTTGTAGGGCGTAACCCCTACCGGCTGGGAGCCTTCTGTATTTACAGAGCTGAAAGTGCCACATGTATGGCCACACGAGCAGATGCCCTTACTAGCACCTTTTTGTTTTAGAAGCCAAAATCCTTCTAGTTGTTGGGGCAGGAGGTCGGACTTCTGGTAGCGGCCCACACAAATATGATTCTTAGTAGAGATACAAAGTTCGCCACGAGGAGTTTTCATGGGGACTGATGCTTGGCTGCCCCGAGAAGTGAGTGCCAAGGGTGGAGCCAGTGGGGTCAAGCATCTAAGTATCCGCTCTGAATAGCGTAGCCTCGGAGGAAACTCCATGTAGGATCAACAACTATTATCCTAGCCAACCATAAGAATTGTGCTTGTCTTATTTTAAACAATCAAACATTCAAGACCAAACAGCAAAACATTGTGTCTTTTGTGTCTTCAAGTGTATGCAAAACAATTTTACATCAAACATCACACTTTTCTTTGAGTCATTTTGAGTCTAAACACTTGCGAACATTGAGTCCTCATCAACATTGTGTCCTTTTGTCATGACAATACAGTCAAAATTTCAGATTGGGTCACAACAAACAACTTCACAAATTGGAAAAATTTATAGTCCAACAAATAAGAACAGTCAGTTTTAGACTTATTGAGCTTCCTAGGTTATTTCTCTAGATTTTCATCTAGCATTCAACCTATCTTTGGGTCTCACAAAGTCCATCATTGCTTCACACCTTACATTACATTCACATTTTTCTAAACCTGAGTCAAAAGGTCACTTGCTTGTCCTCATCATACTTTGTCAACACATTACATACAACAACATTTTTCTAAGTGGTCCCTCATCAAGGTCTATCACCTTTGGGTCTCATTTGGTCTTACTTAGAGTCAAGGTCAACTTACCTCATCAAGAGAAACTTTCATCTCTTTGGAAGCCACACCTACTCTACTACATACATACTTGGTCTTACACTTTGGACATTGCAAGTAAACCTCATATTTATTTACATTCCATTCAACTCTTGGTCTTCCATACTCTTTTCCATTTCATCTAGTCTCGCACATCTTGATCAATACCTAGTTCATGGTTGAAACCTGTTTCCAAAAATCTAGGAGACAAGCTAAAGAGGCTCAAGAGTCCGCAAACATGAGTTCCTATGCATATGACAATGATGTCTTTTTCAATTCTGATCATACTACATTACCTGACATGGATGCCTATGGAAAGATTCCAAATGTTGAAAACATGGACACTACAAACAACAATGATACACACAATGACAATATGGACAACTTTTCCATACATTCAACAGAAGTGGAAGACTCCATTATGGATCCCCATTTCAATCGATTGGTTGAGGAAATAATGAGGAGAGATAGACAATACTTCTTACAAGTGATGGCACAAAGTGGAGTCAAGATCCCTCATGATTTTGACATGTCTCAAATAATGGAAAATAGACCTTTGCAACAAACTCACTCCAACATGGATCAAAGGAGGCCTAATAGTGGAGGCAATAGAGGACCACATATGGTGCCGGAATCACCATCATCTTTGTTTCAAAAACTCGAGGTCCCATACACACATGGTCAAGCATATGATACTCACCTTCGCAGACCATTATAGAAGTCTTATGCAGAGAAATATGCTCAACCACATACCAATGCTAAGGACCAACCACCAAGGCAATTGGATATTCAAAGGCATTCTCAAAATTTGGACACAAGGAAACCCTATGTCAAATTTGGGGGCAACACACTAGAAAAAACTCATGACATGCCTATAGAGTATGGTATACATAGACAAAACAGATATGTCATTCCTCAACATGACTCTATACCAAGTGGTCCATATACACAACATCACTATAGACCTCCTCCATATGAACATGTGTATGATCAATATCATCCATATATGCAACATGCTCCTCCTCCACCTGGTGGCTCAGGCATGGGGTATCGGTCTCCACCTAAGAACAATTTGGAGCAACAAATCAGGGACTTACAAAAGAAAATGGAGGACATAAAACACCAAAGCCAACATACACAATGAGAGACATATGTCCTTATCCATTTGACAAGAGCATTCCAATGCCTCATTTTCCTACACACTTTGTGACACCTAAGTTTGATAAGTATAGAGGAAAAGGGGATCCTAAGGCACACATAAGACATTTTTTCACAGCTTGCATTGAGGTAGCTTCAGAAGAAACATATTTGATGAGATTATTCCCACAAAGCCTAGGTGATCAAGCTATGGAATGGTTCTCCCAACTTCCACCTGGTATTAAGTCATGGGGTGACTTAGCAGAGGCATTTATTCAACATTTCTCCTACAACATAGAGACAGACATATCAGTCACTACTTTGTGCAACACCAAGCAAAGGGATGGAGAATCTTTTTCATCATTTTTACAAAGATGGAGGAATCTAGCCAGCAGATGCTCTTGTGAAATTCCACAAAAACAAATGGTAAAAATGTTCACTCAGAATGTTAACAAAGACATTGGCTATGATCTAAGGAAATCTTGTTTGTCCACCTTCAAGGACGTTATTGAAACAGGCTTAGCAAAAGAGAAGGTCCTAATTGAACAAGGAGTCATTAAGATATTCAAGGAAAACAAAGATGACTTTAAAGGAAAAGATAAGCCAAGATTTTGGAACAAAAACAAGAACACAGTCAATGATGGTGTTGTTGATGCCAATACAATATGACCAAAAATCATTTTTTTTGGATCAAGCTCTACAAACAATCAAGTGAATACTCAAACAACTTCAAAGTCACGAAGGAAGTACACTCCATTGGGAGAACCACTTGAGTCAGTTTTCAAGAAACTAGTGGCAAACAAAGTAATCACTATTCCAGATTTTCCTCCATATGAACCAAAGGTTAAACCAAATCGGTGGAATGATGATGAATATTGTGAATTTCATAAGAGCAAGGGTCATAAGACAAGAAATTGTCATCAACTGAAAAACATCATACAGAATCTCATTGATAGAGGTGACATTGAAATTGAACGACACTCATCCAACCAAGAACATGAAATGTTTAAGGAACCATTCCTAAAGCATGACAAGGGAAAGTCTAAAGCCACAGATGACCAAACCAACTATACCAGAGCATCTTATAACTATGATTCAACTATCAATCACATCTTGATGGATAATTATGTCTCTACCATTATCATCAAGGACAAAACACCTAAGAATTCTACCCAAAGACCCAAGATTGTCCTAAACAGCATTAGATCTTCTTTTGAACCTACCTCTAGATGTCATGTTACAACTCATCGAGGTAAATTCACTTTTCAAGGTGCTCCAACTAAAAATACTGCTTCTTCATCGACCAAACCTGAGTATGACCTTGTAGAATAGTTAGGGATGACACCCGCGCTTATCTCCATCCTTGAGCTCTTATGCATATCTCCTGCACATAAAGCCATTCTAGATAAAATCTTGAGAGAAACTGTTGTCCCCACTGATCTGAATGTGGACTAGTTTCAAACCATGGTGGGATACCTTTCCATTCCACACTCCCTTACATTCACAGAAGTCGATGATGCCTCTATAAGTCAGCCACATAATGCACCTTTACACATTGAAGCCTTCCTACACAAACATCGAATAAAATGAGTTCTGATAGATGGAGGAGAAAGTCTAAACATTTGTACATTGAGCACTATTAAACAATTGGGATGTTCCGATAAAGCTGTGAATTCTACAAACAAAATTACCATCAAGGCATATGATGACGAAGAGCGTTTATCTAAAGGTACAGTCACCTTGCCTCTCAGATTTGGGCCAGTTACAAAGGATGTGGTTTGTCAAGTCCTAGATCTTGATCTCACATACAACATATTGCTAGGACATCCATGGATTCATGAGATGAGTGCAGTCCCATCTACATATCATCAATGTATCAAGTTTCCTCACAATGGAGCTGAAGTGACTGTCAAAGATGACCCAAATCCATTCATATATTGCAACAATCTGCGACCTAGATCAGAAATAACAATTCTAGCCAATTGAGAGGCTATTCATTCATCAACATATGTTGATCTTGAATCATTAAAAGCTTCTACATCAAATCAAGCAGAGCTAAAAGAAAAATTCAAGATTAAAGACATGGGATGTGGTGAGTATATCTTTCATGTTGACCAACTCCCATTATCTCCTAAGGTATGAAGTCAACAGGAACAACCTACAAACATTTTGCAATGCCAAGGAATTGAGTGTGAACCACCTAGTGTTGTGGCTACTAAGTCTGAATGCAAATCTCCTCTAGTGGTGCAAGCATCTCTTGATATCAATAGTCCTAAGAGTGATTCCAACAAAGAATCTATTGTGTATCACCGGCCCTCTTGATAACTCAGATAGCTCTACCATTTCATCTACTCATTCCATTTCCACTCCACTTCCAGAATTGGATCAACAAGAATCACAAAAGCCCTTACTCATTGGGGATCAAAAAATCAAGCTATGAACAGAAAAAACTAAAAGTCAAAACTAAAGAAAAGTCCTTTCATCCAAATCAAAATCAAAAGCTATTGGACTCTGCAAAAATCAAAGTCAAAGATAAAATTCCTATGAAAGAAAAAGAGAAAGAGATGATCTCCCCTAATATCAAAATAACTGAGAGCAAAAGTTCTAAAATTTCAATTCAAAAATCATACTTGTTGATCCTAAGTCTCCATCATTCCATCCTACTTTCACTTCTTTTCGCAATCATAAGATTTCATCCCTCATCCACTTGTTCCACACATCCTTTCCCTTCTAGCGATACATCATGGACCTTTAATGGAGCTTCCTTGAAAGACTTTGTTATCAGGGATGCGCAAACTTCTTTAGGTGACACGCATACGGGCCTATGTTGTCCATACTCTACTAATTCTACCTCAGTTCCTTTATCAAGGAAGATAGTCACTAGAGCTACACATTATTCAGTCAAGGAAAAACACAGTTACAATCATAAGGTAAAGCCTCACACATTTGAGGTGGGTGACTTAGTTCTAAGAGAAAATCCTAAAATCATGGACCTTTAATGGAGCTTCCTTGAAAGACTTTGTTATCAAGGATGCACAAACTTCTTTAGGTGACACGCATGTGGGCCTATGTTGTCCATAATCTACTAATTCTACCTCAGTTCCTTTATCAACGAAGATAGTCACTCGAGCTACACATTATTCAGTCAAGGAAAAACACAGTTACAATCATAAGGTAAAGCCTCACACATTTGAGGTGGGTGACTTAGTTCTAAGAGAAAATCCTAAAAATCAACAAGATAGAAAGAAGAAGGGCAAGTTCGAACCAAACTAGCTTGGTCCCTACATTATCACAGTAGCCTATAGATCTAGTACATATCAGCTCTCAACCACAGAGGGTGAACCTTTGGAGGATCCTATCAATAGCATGCACCTTCGCAAGTTTTACACATAGCTCTTCAGAGTATCCTAATTCAAAAATGCAAAATAAATAAATAAATTGAAAAAAAAAAAAAAAAAAAAAAAAGTTCGTCCAACGATGAAAACCACTTCGGTGGTGCCCTGGGCAAGTACCATGGTGAAAACCAGGTCACCGGCACCATGTGTAGGGACATTACTCCTCCCTCCTTCAGGATTCCATCTCATCCTTTCACTTTGCACACACTCACAACCTCTTCATCCATAATAAACTTACCTATTCCCATCATGGCTTATTATTAATCTACCTAAGATTGGTTAGCCATTCATAATAAACCTTCCTTTTCACCCCTTTCCATCCATAATAAATCAGCTCCTATCTGTGGCTAAGGCAAATCCTATGTCTAGTGATGGGTGTGGAACTGAGAGCATCGCATGTTCTGAGGAGTACAGTTTCTTCTAGTTTTCTTCAGTCTATCCGCACACAATCCGCAATAAAGAAACACTTGCATCGCCGATCCACAATAAAGTTCCATGTTCTTTGCAATAAAGTATCAGTTTCATGGATTCAGTCAGTTTCAAATGAGACACAGCAGCAACAATGGGCTTCAACAAATCAAATATTTCAACAGACTCAGACAACATTATGGTTCAGTGCTATCTATCCTTTTTGTGAAAGTAAACATTGTGATCACAATCAAATAAGATTTATACAAGTGACAAGAGACACTAAACTTGAGAACTACAGTGGATGTTGGTGTCGAGTCTTGGTTTTATTTTGATTTTATCTTTTGGTGACATGTCTTTTAGCTTTTCTAGGATGTCTCTGACTAGAGATTCTATCTCCAGGATGTCTTTGACTAGAAAGGCGGGGATGGGGTATCGTCACCTATTTTTCTTTGCTATCTGTGGATTGTCTCTTAGTAATGCTATGACTTGTCCAAGGATATGAGGACATTGTGAGTCTAGTGTGAACTAGGGCATTCCTTGTTTGCGATTGTCTTATCTCCATGCAAACAGGTACAATGACTTTCTGGGTTGAACATATGTCTCAATTGTCATTACCTATTTTTCCATAATAAAGCTCAATGATGATAATGCACAAGAAGCTATTTCACTTTCATATCTTCTATCTTCCATCCCCATTTCTTGATTGACCTCCATCATCCTTCTCGAGTCCGTGTAGCCTGCTATCACATGACTGAGTATAATGACACATCAAAAATATTTGCATTTCATGTAGTTGCACCTGCATTATCACATATTAAGCATTTCATACATACATATAGGTATCACAATTGCATCACATCTTGCACACAACACATGTTAGCACATTTTACATCTTCATCATGTAAATAATCATTTGCATTATCATATTCATCTGCATTTCATACATTCACATTTGCATTAGCATAACATATTCAAAACATAAAAGAACAAAAAAAAATATTGCATTTCATCATGTACATATTTGCATCCATATCATAAGCATCACATAAGAACATACATCACATAGGTACACATGCATATAGCTGCCGCAAAGATGAATCATCTCATATATATAATCATAAGTGTCATGATACAATGATGTCAAAATACATATGGCTACAAAATCACCCGAAGGTGTCTACATCATCATACAAAATGGTACAAAACTGATACATAAGAACCCACTGATCACTCCTCCTAGCACTGCTGGTAGTGCCAGTCCTATCACTGTCATCATGTCCCATGCCATGTGTCCAGCCCTCATCTCCAGTCCATGATCCTGGAACACTCGTCTCAGTGCATCCCTATCTCAATCTCGATAATAGGAACTAACTCCCCATCAATCGATTTCCTCAGAATCCTATATACATCCTCCAAGGTGACTGTCATCTCACCCATCGACAAATGGAAAGTGCAAGTCTCTAAGTGACATCTCTCAGCCAATGCAGTCAACAATCCCATGTTCACCCGAAACTCAGGCACATACAAAATAAGTCGTAGGCCCATCGCTTGAATCGCTGCTCTGTCCTCAAATGTCAGCTCTGGTCATAACCTCTGAGTCAGCGGGAATCTCTCCCGTGACTCTAGCATATGTAGGTACTCCTACAGTCAAGTAAATCAATTGTGTCAATCATAGTGGCATTCCCTGTTCATCACAAAATGTTGCTTTTTATCCTAGTGCATATGGTACTCCCTGTTCATCATAAAGTGCTACTCATATTTGCACTCACTGTTCATCACAAAGTGCTGCTCTTTTTTTTAGTACTCCGTGTTCATCACAAAGTACTTTGTCTTGGTACTCCATGTTCATCACAAAGTGCCTTGATCTATCTTATCGTAGGGCCTCTTCTTGAGTGTATCCTCTTAAGTAGTTTCCTAATTGGCAACGTATGTTCTATCACAGAATTGTCAATCCTGGCCCTATCTTCTATTTTAGTCTTCCCTAGAGGACCTGCTTGAGTGTATCCTCTCAGCAACTTATCTAATCGACAGCTTATGTTCATCACAGAACTGTCAATTCAGCCTTGAAGACATATTACCCTACCTAGCATGCATTAATGACAACATTTATTGCGACAAAGTACAAGGAGGTTTTGTGGTACTCACCGGCTCTCCTACATCTACTGGCCTTTAATATCAGTGAACGCAATCAAATCTATGCACCAATGCCATTGTTGATGACTGCTACTTCTCTATACTCACTCTGCACTCTGATCTCTTCGATGCGTGGATGACAATGAGTATGTATTCTCCTCGTGGTCTATCTTATAGACTACCCTAGACCTAGTCCTAGCCCTCATCTCCTGAGTCAGTCTTCATTATCCTGTGACTCTGTCACTCTATCCTATCCGGTCAGTCAATTCTAGCCTTTCTTTCTTATCTAGAGATTGTCTGTGATCTTTCCAAATATTTTCATCCAATCTCTCGAGGGGGCATACCATTCCCATCTTGGGGCAACTTTGTATCAGTTCATATTATCTTCTTTGAAACAGCGTGACAAGCTGCATTGTCTCAAAGAGGGGCAAAATGTAGACACCTAAAATTGTCATGTCTAATTAAATAAATATTTTTATTTATTTAATTAATTAATTTATCCTCTTCTAGCCTTATTTCTCATTTAAATAAACTCATTTATTTATTTAAATTATCCTTTTCTTAAATTAAATAAATATCTTATTTATTTAATTGATCCCACTTCCTCTATTAATTAAATGAATCTTTATTTATTTAATTAATTCATTAACCTTTTCTACCCATGACACATGTCATTCATCTCTTAATTCATACACTACCTACCCCTCTCATTATTTTATTATTTCCTCTACCTACCCTCTAATCATAGCCGACCATTTATCTTTTACATCTCTCAATCTTATCCCTCCATTTTATATATTGTCTTCTATATAAGGAGATGCTTCCTTCATTATCAACCCTAATCAATCTATGCATCCTAATAAATTGATTACACTCACTATGCATTCAGCCCCAACTATGCTTTTGAACTTTCATATGCAATTGAGCCTACTTGCAACCACATTTCCATTCTTTGTTGAGCTCTTGTGCACATATAAAATCTGAGAGCAAATATATCAAGCAAGATCAATGGAGATAGGAATAATGGAGATCCAAACCCTATTGGACATGTGATGGTATAATCTTTATGATTTCATTTGATTTGCATTGTCTTAGGTAATCTTCGTATGTTATGGTGGATCTTTGTTGTTGTTAGGCTAGGGTTTTATGGTTGAATCTATTTAGTCTTTCAATATTGTTCTTTTCCACTTTCACCATAAACACCTAGCTATCCAAATAATATTTGAATTTTTGGAGTAGGCCGATACAAGATCTGAATTCACACTCACTTGATGTGACCCTTGCGAAGACCAAATTCGGGTCCTGATTGATAGGACCAAGGTGTTGTGACACTGTTCTCCTAAGCTAAAACCAAGGCACCCTAGTGCCCTTGTCATAAGAATTAAGAGTCATCTTTGGAGAAAAGATAAGAGAGAAGGTCAAAATTTATGTTTATGAATGGTGTGAGTAGAATCAAAGCAAGCATCAAGCATCAAAAGATATAATGCCAAGGTGAGGTCTAGGTGAGGATAAAATTGTATATGGATATAATTTGTGATGCTACACTTAGAACTAACTTTAGTGAGAGTATGAGACTAAAGCCATACTCACAATAAAATACAAAGTCACATTGAAAAACTTTCACCAAGACATCAAAGAGAAAAGACACACCAAGTCTTAAGGGACTTTAGGATTTTACTACTCTAATATAAAGATAAAAAGGGACAACACATGTAAGGGAAAGAGAAAGCATGACTATAGTGGTCTAGTAATATTTAGTGCTTCCTATGAGTTAGGAAAAAGATAATACCAAATTACAAAGCAAAAGACTCAGTTTGCAAAGTAACTTGCATATTGAAAACACGTAGTGGTGGTTGCATAAAGTGTATGCCTCCATGTTAAAGTGATTATTTACACTTTATTGGGAGCAATAGATTTAGGGTAGCATGCATCCAAAATATAAGCACATTACCATAATGACATGTCCCAAAGAAAAAATAGATAAATTGATAATGATCACAAAACATACAAAAAAAAACACATAAGGGATGAACTAACTCTGGGGTTACTATGCATTTTCGATAAATAATTTATATCAAGAATAACTATATTGAATTGACCTCATCCCCAAAATGTAGTGGAACTATTAAAGCAATGAAAGAAGAGCACAAGATATAACCAACAAATAAATTTTGGAGTCAAAATGGAGGAGGCCAAAAAGGAGATCTTGATGTTTTGGATCATCCCTATGTAGACAACACAAGAGCATATTTAGGAATAGAAGGACACATACAACATAAAATAGTTATGGAATATAATTGAGATACAAATAAAGGAATGTCATAATGGATTCAACCTCTTTATTACCTTGTACCAATGGAGTAACAAGGGTCATCCAAAGAGAACCTAACACAAGACAAAAATATGTCAAACAAAAAATCACAGGGCAAGAGCATTACAAACAAGGAAGCATACAAAAGAGAATTTATGACAAAAATGAAGCTAATGAAGCAAATAATCTGCCTCCCAATCTTTCTTAACATTATTTAGGGATAGTGGACAAGATGGAAGAGGAGCCACATTGAGCATGGTAGATGGAGTTACAACAAGTTCCAAACAAGGATCATGCTCTAATGATGAATCACTTCATTTGTCACTAGGATCTAGGGTCAATGCTTTTGAAAAATGTAAAGATAACTGATGATTAATCTCAACATGCTCATACATATCATCAAAATTAGTATGATGAAAATAATTAACATGAACAACATTATTATCATCATCTATACCATCATCTAAATTAACCAAAATAGGGACTTTAACATGAAAAGAAGCTCAACCTTTATTTTTCTTGAGTACTTTTAACTTAGGTTATTTGAGTTGAACTTCCTCCCAAGGGTCAGGCAAAGGCTGGACAAATGGGACCAAGTCAACATTTGGCTTTTTTAGGGAGGAAATGGTTTGAGAATCAAGCTCACAAGCCTTAGGGAGATGTTTTCATTGACATTCTTTCACACAAATATTCTTTTTAGTTTTAGTCGAGACTTGTGAAGGTTAAGGATCGATTGACATAGGATTTTTTTTCCCTAATAAGGGGAGTAATGGAAGAAACCCCAATAAATTGAGCGACACATGATGATGTCAAATGCTTTCCTTTGTAAGATGTAGGAGGTGGGATTGTGGCATATATAGAAGGAATAGGACTAGGAAAAATACCAAGTCCATAATGAGGAGGAATATCCATGGGTGTAGGGTCTCTAGGTTTACTCGGGGCTATTATCATCTCACTTTTCTAGTTTTAATAAGATAAGAAAAGGATGTCTTTTCAAGGCTCTAAGTGCTCAAGTTGTCTAGGCCAAAAGTAATCAAGAGTGAAATTTCCATGCTTCAAATTGTGGGTTGGTAAAGGATATGATTAATCATGATAATAGTGCTATTATGAGGCAATTTCAAACATTTATGAATTGTAGAAGGGATAGCTTTCATGGAAGAGAGCCAAGGATGCCCCAACTTCACATGAAATTGATCTGATGTAGGAATAATAGCAAAGGTGACATCTAAGCACTTAGTACCAACCTCAATGGGAAGAGAAATAGAACCATTAGCAGGGCAAGAAAATCATCATACACCTTAACCATAACATCCAATTTATCATATGATACTTAATGCAATTGTTGAGTAAAAACAAGTTCTTCATTAATCACATTCATCGAACATACTAGATCATTGAGAACCCGTTGTGAGAGTTTATCTTTGATCTTCATAGTAATATATAATGGTCCATCAAGTGCAACAATAGTTTCACTAGGATAAAAATTAATGTATGTCTTTTCTAAATTTAGAATTTTCAATGAGGTTTACAACATTATTAACTCTACACCAATGTCATTAGGAGAGAAAGAAAGTGGCTTGAACTTATCAACATTGGTACAATGGAAAGGAAACAAATTAGTGATGATTTGGAGGTTCTAGTTAGGAGGAGCTATAGACTTATTCTCTTTGTCATTCACACAATATATGGGTATAGTATTGTTATCAATAAAGTATTGAATCTTGTTTTTCAACTAGTAACATTTCTCAATATCATGACTAGGTTGACAGTGATATTGACAATAATCTTTAGGATCGTGGGAATCTAGTAATGGTTTACGATGATCAATTGTTTTGATAGGAGGAAGATGCAATACATTAGCACTCATCAATCTCAACATATAGTATGAGAAGATTTAGAAAGAGTTAAATATTTCCTAAATTATTTGGATAAAGAGGCCCCACTTGATGTCATGGATTCCACTTGAGTGTTGATGTTGTCATTTATCTTGATAAAACCTTTAAGTTGCTTCAACATCATAAACTATTATTGAGCACTCTCATTCTTATCAACTGAGGTCATTGAAGAGGATAACTCGAATTGACTCACTTGAGATTGATAATTATGAAGCACTATGGACAATTTTGTAAAAGAAGTAAAATAAAAAAATAGAAACTTGTCTCTAATATCCTTTTGTAAATTAGCAATAAAAATTCTCTATAATTTGTGAATGCAAACATTTATATGTACCAATAAAATCAATCAATTTTTCTTTAACTCCTTGCTTACAATGAATCAAGTCAGTCAAAGTAATCTTAGGGCTAATGTTATTTTAAAATTATTTAATGAAAACATTATCCAATTGCTAAAGAGAACTAATAGAATAAGGGCACAAAGGACAATACCATTGCAAGATTTTATCTCTAAAGGTTAGAGTAAATAATTTTTCCATAAGACTTGATCATAAGAAAAATCACTACACAAAGTTTGAAATGTCTTCACATGGAATAAGTTATTCAACCGAGGCTCCATACCCTAAGTATTTAAACCTTGGGAAGCCCTAAGTCTACAACTTCTTCTTACTAGAATATTGTATGTAGGACTAAGGGTAACAAAACTCATGCACAAAGGAGTAAAATTGAAGGAAAATATTGGAACCTTTGATTAAAAAATGCAATTTCTATGTAAAATGATTGATTCAACAATTAATTAATAAAGGTGAACTATAAATTTGACCACTAGATTCCTCTATATTTTAACATAACATAACGATCACATCTCAAATATAATTGAATAATTATGCAACCCACAAGCCAATTTTAGTATAATAGATTGGGGTTTTTATAAATTTAACCTCTAAATTTATGTTATTCAATAGAAAATATGATTTATGAGTGCAAATATAAATATTTAAGTGCATACAAATAAAATATGAGATAATAAATCAAAAGTAAGCATGAAGCAAGTCTAGCTCACCAAAATGTAAGGTATGGTGAACTAGTTATCAAATAAATATAACTATGAGTGTATAAGTGGTGCATGACACCCAGGACATATCTCATACCCTTTTAGATCACTAGGTTGTAGTAAGAGGTTCAAAGGGTGTAATCATGGTGTTGATCCTTTAGATCCACCTAATAATGTTTTTGGTCCAACTGGTAAGGCTAAGAGTCCCAAAGGTACCTTAAGACAACCTTGGGTCTCATTAGACCAATAGGACCTTAGATTAGGATGTCATAGGTGTTTTGATGTTATTTTAGTAAATAAATGACTTTATAATAGATCCTAAAACATGTTTGAATCTTGGAGGATGCAAATTACCAAAAGTTGCAAAATTGTCAAAATGTTGTCAACAACTTTTTGCAATATTGCTCTAAGAAGTTGCATTTTGGTTCCAATGGTCATAACCATTCAAAAAGGTGGTTAGATTCATTGGAAATGGTCTATTTAAGCATGTGAAGCCTTTCATATGAAGGTTAGAGAGATTCGATGACATTTTTGGTGGAAAATTGAATGAAAAGCATTGAATTTCGTGAGCAATTTTCTCTTTTCTGAGATAGTACGGTCCAATACGGGTTACTAAACGAAAACCCTAGGCATGGAATGTTAGTAAATTGAATTACCTCTTATTTTCCTATGGTTAGAGTTCACTTGGTGCTCGGAGTAGATATTTTGTCTTCATTCTGTTCAGACTGGTCTAGAGACCCTTAATTTCAAGGTTAGTGCAAAGATGGAACCCTAACTTGTCTTTTCTGCAGTGGAATCTCATGGCCACTTGGAAAATGAAATTTAGGAGAGTTTATAGTAATACCCTAAAGGCTCAAGGCTGGAGTATTTTTTTTATTTCCTCAACCACCAAGTCCTAGGCTAAATATCTCTATGTATTTAGCCTAAGCGATGAGTCCATTATGTGGACAGTCAGCCAAACAAGCAAGGTGACCAGTTTCATAGTGGATTATATTCATTTGGAGGTATTATAACATAACCAAAGTTATACATTGGTTCTATGCACCCATTCCTTGATACTTACTTTGTTAACCAAGCCTAATTAGGCCTATTAGGTATGTGAACATAGTAAGGGTTCGGGTATGATGGAGTAGGTTCACTTCCTGAAACTTTGGGATAATTTATAATTACAATAAGGGTATCCAAAAAAGTGATTTTTTTCTCTAGTCCTTTGGGAGTCTTCCAAGTTTTTGTCCATAAATCGGCTAAAGAGACCTATTAGGATCCTCTAGCCCTATAAAGGTTCTTAGCTTTGTGGAGGTCCCAAAACCCAATTTGTGGTTGGCTGTTCTTATATTAGACATAAATAAACTATCCCAATCATCAGACTAAGGATTTGTAGACCAAAGGCCAGATTTCCATATTTTGGTCAAATTTAGGGAAAGTGTCCCTAAAACCCAATTTTGGTTGGAATTATGTAAGGTCCCTAGAACCTATGGAAGAAGTTTCGGGTGTGAAACACAATTAGGGGATCATTCCTTCCATATAGGAATCCATTGGATCACCTAGGAGTGAGAAATCAACCTTTGGGTGTATAAACCAAGGAGTGGCCCATTGAGTACATTTCTTGCTGTGTACTTTGCATCAAGTGGTATCAGAGCATCAGAAGAACCTTGGGAAAGATAAAGGAATTGAAGATGCAATAGAGAATAGTGAGGAGATCCCCACTAGACCTATGACAAACATGGAGTTGGCCAAGATAGTGAGGGAGCAGGCGGCCAAGAATAAAAAGATGGAGGAAGAGGTAGGGAAGTTAAAGAAAGAACAAGCAGGAAAAGAAGTTGCATCAACCTTTGATGGAGAAGGAGAAGAGGAAGTAGAGAGACAAGAGATGCATTCAGAATTTGTTGAAGCCCCTAAGAGGGTGGGAAGAAGAGACAATACAATAGAACTACCTACATTCTCTAGGAAAATGAATCCAAAAGAATGTATGGATTTGATAGAAGCAATGGTGAATTATTTTGAATGTGAGGAGGTACCCGATAATCAAAGGGTGAAGTTAGCTAAATCCAAAATGAATGGTCCAACTCTTAGCTGGTGGAACTTCCTACAAAATGAAAGAGATGAAGAAGGAAAGAAGCCTATAACTTCATGGAAAAAGATGGTGGTAGAGATCAAAAGACAAGTTGTGCCTGAGGACTATGAGATCATCTTACATAAGAGATTACAAAACCTAAGGAAAAGGGATTTGGATTTCAGTACCTACACTAAGGAGTTCCACCAGATGTCATTCAAGGCAAAGATGCCAGAAAGCGAGACACAAAAGCTAGCAAGGTACATGAATGGCCTTAAGTTCAACATTCAAAATGAACTAAGTTTGTTTAATCCTGAACCTGTGCACAAGTATTATCAAATGGCACTTAGAATTGAGGAGAACACAATAATAGAGGAAGGGGTGCAAATTTTAGAGGTAAGGGCATATTCAATGGTAGGGGACCATCTCCTAAAACCTAAGGAGAGTCCAATCATCAGGAATATGAAGGAGAATCAAGGAACAAAAGTAACTTTAGAGGAAGAAGGGGGAATGCTAGAGAAAGATTTGGTGGAAGAGGACCTAGTGTCTTCACCGGTAGGTCTTTTTCATGCAACCAAGATGGGAATGGGTCATTTAGGTGTATAGAGAAGCTAAGCAATAGTATCCAAGGAGGTGATAGAAGAGAACATCTTATACAAGAAGAAGATAGTCAAATTATGACCTCCTATCACACATCAACCTCAAAGTTTTTAGATCCATAGCAAGGAGAACTCTTGATGATTAATAGGACCCTCTTGAAGATACCAACCACCAAAGAACCCCCTCAGAGGAAGTCTCTTTTTACAACCTCTTGCAAGGTAGAAGGCAAGGTATCTAAAGTAATTGTGGATTCAGGGTCCACAAATAATATGGATTCTATTGAAATGGTTACTAAGCTTAACTGGCAAAGATTACCTCATCCCCATCCCTATAAGGTGTCTTGGTTGAACAAAGGTCAATGAGCCTTGATTGTTGAACAAGTTTGGATAGAGTTTTCAATAGGTGAATACAAGGATAGAGTGTTGTGTGATGTGGTAGAAATGGATGCTTGTCATTTGTTACTTGGTAGACCATGGCAACATGATGTGGATTCTAGACATGAAGGTAGGAATAATGTCTATACCATCACCAAAAATGGAGAGAACTTCACCACGACCCCTCTCCCGGATGACAGTAAGGATAAGCATATTGTGACTAGTGTCATGCTAGTAGATGAGAAGGAGTTCATGAAGGTCTTGAAGGAGGAAGATACCCCTTGCTTTGCAATAGTTATCAAGCCTAAGGATGAACCTAAGATTTAGCCTATGAGTCAAGAGGAAAAGAGGAAAGTAGGCCCTAAGGAGGCTCAAGATCTACTAGATAACTATAAGGGAATAGTTGCAAACAATACCTCAGATACTTTACCTCCTCAAAGGGAAATCATTCATTGCATTGAACTTATATCAGGTGCTACATTGCCTAATAAGGCAGCCTACAAATTGACCCCTGAGCAAAATGCAGAAGTTGCAAGACAGATCCAAGAATTGCTAGAGAAAGGGTTCATTAGGAATCTGAGTATAAGTCCATGTGCAGTCCCGATAGTGCTAGCTCCTAAGAAAGAAGGAACATGGAGGTTGTGTACATATTCTAGGGCTATTAATGGGATAACAATAAGATATATATTCCCAATGTCGAGAATATAGGATTTGATGGATTGCCTAGGAGGGGCCAAGTACTATTCCAAGATAGACTTGAAATGTGGTTATCACCAAATTTGGATTAGAGATGGATACCAATGGAAGATAACATTTAAAATGAATGAAGGCTTATTTGAGTGGATGGTAATGCCATTTGGGCTTTCTAATGCCCCTAGCACATTTATGAGGTTAATGAATGAGGCTCTTAAGCCCCTTCTCAATCATTTTGTGGTAGTATACTTGGATGATATACTGATTTTCAGTAAATATAAAAAATGAACATCTAATGCACTTGGATTTGGTGTTGAAGATGTTGCATGAGGAGCAGCTGAAAATCAACTTGGACAAATGTGTTTTCTTGCAAGAAGAACTAGTGTTTCTTGGATTTTTTATTTTCAAAGGTAATCTGAGAATGGATCCATCTAAGGTGGAGGTCATCCTCAATTGGCCAACACCTAGGTCTGCAAGTGAGGTCAAAAGTTTTCATGGCTTAGGAAGCTTTTATAGAAAGTTTATTAAGAATTTCAGTGGGGTTAGTGCACCAATTATAGATACCATCAAAGGAGGAAGGAAGTGTCAATTTGCTTGGAATAATGAAGCTAATGAGTCTTTTGAGTTCTTGAAGACAAAAATTGCAGACCAGGCCATCTTAATCCTCCCTAATTTTCATAAAGTTTTCACTATTAAGTGTGGTGCATCTAAGAAGGTTATAGGAGGAGTCTTGAGTCAGGAGGGTAGACCTGTGGCCTTTTCCAATGAAAAGTTAAATGAGGAAAAACAAAAATATTCAACCTATGATCTAGAGATGTATGCTTTGGTACAATCTCTTGGGAAGTGAAGACATTATTTATTGCTTATGGAATTTGTTGTATATATTGACAATCATGCTCTAAGCACTTTGAATAGGCAAGAGAAACTAAATCAGAGGCACATGAAGTGGATGGAGTACTTTCAAGCTTTCACATTCACTATCAAGCATAAGAAAGGAGTGACAAATAAAGTGTAGATGCTCTTAGTAGGAGAAACTTGATCATCCAAGAAGTTCAATTGGATAGCATGGGGATTCATTCCATGAAGGACATGTATGATGGTGATGAAGATTTCAAAGAGGCATATCAAGTTTTTAGGGAAATGGGAAACATGTATCACATTGAGTTTTTTGATTGTATTTTCCAAGAAGGTTTGTTATTTAAAGGGAGTCAACTTTGTGTTCCAAAGGGATCTATAAGGGAAAACATCATAAAGGAAAAGCATTGTGGAAGTTTGGTTGGGCACTTTGGGGTTGATAAGACCCTTGAACTAGTTAGGAGATTCTACTTTTGGCCAAGGATGCAAACATATGTAAGGAGGTATGTAGAGGGTTGTTTGAATTGTGAAAAGGATAAAGGCAAAACATCTAATGCAAGATTGTATACACCTCTCCCAATACCTACTAAATCATGGGATTTGGTGAGCATGGATTTTGTAATGGGACTCCCAAAGACTAAAGAAGGATATGATAGTATATATGCTGTTGTAGACAGATTTTCCAAAATGGCACATTTTTTGCCTTGAAAAACCACAAATTATGCATCTCACATTGCAGGTATATTCTTTAAGGAGATTTTTAGACTTCATAGGCTACCATTGTCCATTATTTTAGACACGGATTCTAAATTCATAGGGAATTTTTGGTGAACTCTGTGGAAAAGGCTAGGTACAAACCTGTCATTCTCATCTGCCTACCATCCTCAGTCAAATGGTCAAACAGAGGTAGTTAATAGGTCCATTATTAATCTTTTGAGATTCTTGACAAAAGATCATAGAGCCACCTAGGATGTCATCTTGCCTCAAGCAAAGTTTACATATAATGACTCAGTCAACAGGAGCACTGGTCTAACTCCTTTTCAGATTTCCTATGGAACACACCCAAGGGGTGTCTTGGAATTAAGAGATGTTAGAGATATGGATAAGAGGAGTGCCCAAGCAGCAGGATTTGCAGAGGTCATGAGAGATATCCATCAGCATGTGAGAGACAAATTGAAACATACCTCTAAGAAGCAAAAAATAAATGCAGATAGGAAAAGAAGAGAGTTGTAATATCAAGTAGGAGATATGGTCATGATTCATCTTTAAAAAAGAGAGATTTCCTAAGGAGAAGTATACTAAACTGATGATGAAAAAAGTTGGTCCTTTAAATATCCTCAAGAAATGTGGCAACAATGCCTTCAAATTAACTCACCCTCTGATATAGGTTTATCTCCTATCTTTAATGTTGTTGACATATATGCCTACAAGAAACTTGTGAATGATGTTGGTGATGCAGGTCATGTTGATCCACCCCATCCTGATATGATAGCAAATGTCCTTTCTTAGCCTCCACCTGAGATTGAATACATTGCAGATAGAAGAGTTAGCAAACAAACAAGGAGATAGACATATTATGAGTTCCTTGTCAAATGGAGGGAAAACCTCTGGAAGATGTCACATGGATGACCGAGGAGGCCATTAAGATGAATGGAGCTACACTTTCTGACATACCAACTCAAGGGACTTGAGTTTTTTTCTTAACATGGGGAGTATGGTAAAAGGCACCCAAGACATATCTCAAACTCATGTAGATTACTAGGTTTTAGTAAGAGGTTAAAAGGGTGTATTCATGGTGTTGATCCTTTCAATCCACCTAATAATGTTTTTGGTCCAACTTGTAAGGCTACGAATCCCAAAGGTACCTTAAGACAACCTTGGGTCTCACTAGACCAATAGGACCTTAGAATAGGATGTCATAGTGGTGTAGGAGCACCCTTCCAAGCTCTCCCTCCTTCTTTTTTTGTTGGTGTTATGCTTCTTTTGAAGCCTTTGTATATAAAATAATGAGTCATGTGCTCATAGGTCCTAGTTAGGGTCCTAATTGAGGTCTTAAGGGTTATAAGTCAAGATTGAGGATTTCTTGCAAATTGAGCATATGTGTGCCTTGGAGGTGTTTAGGGGTCCTTTATAGCATGGTGATGTCCTTAGGTTGGCCCAATGTGGGTGTAGGAGTCAAGAAAAGCAACATTGGGAAAGTTGCTCAAAAGTTGAAAAAGTTGCATGACAACTTTTAAAAGTTGTCAAGCAACTTTTCCACCAGGAGGCCAAAATCCTTAGGTTGGCGTGGACAACCCTAATATTGGCACATAGACCGAGGTATGGGTAGTATAAGATGTTACAAACCCTAAGTTACTGGGTTGGATGTCAAACATTGTATGGCCAAGCAAACTGACCTGACTGAGACTGAAAATTGGTTACCAATCAGTTTGAATGAAGCTACCGAGCAAGTTAATGGATTGAATTGCATGCAAAAATATGTGGAGTGACTTCTAAGGTGTAAATAATTTCATTGTGAGAAATTATATTAGGTTTTTATTTTCCGGTTGAGTGTGTTTGTAAATAGTTTGTAAATTGTCTTCTCACTATCCAGTTTTGGAATGGTTTGTGCAATGAAGTCATAACTCCATTCCCCATTGTGGAATCATCATGAAACCATGGGGAATGGAAGTGAAGACCTTGTACCATAGTATAATGCAAGTAGGGCCCTTGAAAATGCAAGGAGGCCAAACAAAGACCCACTCCTAGGTGAGACTGAGGTCTTGGAGAGCAAGGTTGGTCAGAGGTGAGTGCACCCTTTGGAGGAGGTGCAGAGGAGTGAGTGAAGCATCATTGGTGTGAAGGACGAACCTCCACCAATCCAAAAAAGGTGGCTAAAACACAAAACCTTCACTGTGACCCAGGAAGACCCTATAAACCCTCACAAAACCCTTAAAAACCCCAAAATTGGCCCAAGGCACTGTACGACCACGTGGAGGCCTAAAACTAGAGAAATCCTTGATCCCTTGCCAAATGAATGGTAGTCCATTTTGGGAGTTTGGTTTGTTTGTACATCATTTGTGAGAGGGAGCCCTAAAAGTCCGGGTAGGAGGCCTAATTGGTCCTAATCCTTGTAGCCCTATGTGAAGGGAAAAACACAAAATAGTGAAATCGGTAAGGGGTTGGAATCTTGAAACCTCTTGGGGGCACATGTATGGGTGGAAAAACCATGAAAAAGACCTGACCTATCTTTTCTAAGACCTTGGAAGGTGTGGAATAAGCCTAGCCCTTATTAGCCATAGTAAGGGTTTTTTGAGTCTCATGAGTAGGTGAGACCTTATGAGCAGTATTGCAACTCATTGGTGGGTGGAATGGGCAAGGTCAAGGGATTCCTCAAGCAAAGGAAGTCCTAGAGACCCTAGGGTGTGAAAAGAACACCAAGTGATCCATGGGAAGGATCCAAGAGCATAGACTAGGCTAGTCTATCCCAAACCCCATCCCATCAGATTGGTATCAGAGCAAGTTAAAGATTTGTTGGATTGTGTATGTCTCTATATACTGGTGAGTCAGTAGGGGAGAGCAGAATGGTCACTAATGCAGAGCTAGCTAGAGAGGTAGAAGAGCAGAAGGAGAAGAATAGACTCCTTGAAGAAGCTATGAGTGAGATAAGGGATAAACTGCAAGGTGGTGGATCAGAGGACACAAGGACCTTGGGATGAAGACACCAAGGGTAAAGGGAAGAAAACTATAGACATAGATGACATTATCCCTGAACCAGATCCTTTTTTTAATGAAGAACCATTTGTAAAGCCTATCAAGGCTTTGAACAACAAAGCTTTTGAAGGATTGCCACATTTCAGTGGAAGAATGGACATTGACACTGTTATGGAATGGATTGAGGGTATGGAAAACCACTTTGAGTGTGAGGGAGTGACAGAGGCTCAAAAGGTTAAGGTTGCCAAATCAAGATTAAGGGGAGCAGCTTTGACATGGTGGAAGTACATACAAGAAGAGAGAGTTAGCATGGGGAAGCTACCTATTGCCAATTGGAAGGCCATGGTGAGTAAGATCAAGGAGAACTATTTACCAGAAGATTATGAAGTCTAAATTCATAAGAAGAGACAAGGATTGAAGCAGAAGGATCTTGATGTGACATCCTACACTAAAGAGTTTCAAAAGCTATGTCTTAGGTCCAAAGTCCAAGAAGATGAATCTATTAAGGTGGCTAGGTATCTAAGCGGCCTAAAGTGGAACATTCAAGAGGAGATAAGCCTATGGATTCCTACTACTGTTCAAAAATGTCATCAACTTGTTGTCAAGGTAGAAGAGAGGAACAAAAGGAAAGGAGACTCTAATAATAGGGGTAGAGGTAGAGGTAGACATCAAATGAATCACCGAGGTGGTTACCAAAGCAAGGCAAATGAGTAGAGGAACCAAGGAGAAGCCAAGTTGACTGAGCATGGCAATGAAGCCAATCACAGAGGAGGACATTCTAGAGGAAGAGGAGAACAAGGTCATCCAAGTAGGGGTAGAGGTACCGGTAGAGGTAACTCCTACTTTGCAACTATGAAGTGTTACAGTTGTGGACAACTGGGACATCCGACATATAGATGCCCTGACAAGCCTACATCATCAAATAGTGGAAAGAGGGTTGCTTATGCACATGAAGACTCTTCAAGCAGCAAGACATCTGAGGTGGACCATATTGAATCAGAGATTGGAGAAAATATGATGTTCAATAGGGTCTTCATAAGATAGCCAGTCAAGAATGAACCTAAGCATAAGAGAGCATTATTTAGGGTGAGATGCAAGATTCTTGGTAAAGTTTGCAAGGTGATAGTTGATTCAGGGTCAACTGATAATATAATATCAGAGGAGGCAGTTAAGAAGTTGAAACTCACAAGGATACCCCACACTAACCCATACAAGGTGACATGGTTGAATCATGAACAGAGTGTGCTAGTCAATGAACAAACTTGGGTAGAGTTTTCAATTGGAGGATACAAGGATAAGATCCTTTGTGATGTGTTACCCATGGATGCTTGTCACTTATTTCTAGGAAGACCCTGGCAATTTGATAGGAAGGTGATCTATGATGGAGAGGAGAACTCCATTTCTTTTAAGAAGGACAGCAAGACCTTCAAGATTCAGTCCTTGACAAAGAATGAAGAAGGAACTTCAAGAACACCTAGTGTCTTATTGGCTACTAGTAAAGAGTTTTTAAACTTGCTACATGAGAGGAGATAGTGAAGTGTGCCATCTTTGTGAAGCCAAAGGAGGAAGAAGACAAGTTGCAGGCAGAAGTACCCAAGGAGGTGAAGCACATGTTGCAAGAGTATAAGGACATAGTGAGTGATGGAGCACCTGCAACATTCCCACCAAGAAGGTCTATAAGTCATCAAATAGACTTTGTTCCCAGAGCATCCCTACCTAGTAAAGCTGCATATAAGCTCACACCTGATCAAAATAAGGAGGTAGCAAGGCAAGTGCAGGAGTTATTAGAACAAGGACCGATTAAGAAGAGCATTAGCCCATGTGCAGTCCTGGTAGTGCTAGCATCAAAGAAGGGAGGCAAGTGGAGACTTTGCACTAACTCAAGAGAAATCAATAGGATCACCATAAGGTATAGGTTTCCTATTCCTAGAATAGAGGATTTGATGGACTGTTTAGGAGGGGCTATGTATTTTACCAAGCTAGACCTTAAAAGTGGTTATCACCAGATAAGAATTAAGGAGGGTGATGAGTGGAAGATTGCTTTCAAGACCACAGAAGGGTCGTATGAATGGCTTGTGCTGCCATTTGGACTCACCAATGCTCCGAGCACCTTCATGAGGTTGATGAATGAAGTGTTGAAGGATTTCACAGGCAGATTTGTGGTGGTGTACCTAGATGACATTCTCATCTATAGCAGAAC
Source organism: Cryptomeria japonica (assembly GCF_030272615.1). Taxonomy (NCBI): domain Eukaryota; kingdom Viridiplantae; phylum Streptophyta; class Pinopsida; order Cupressales; family Cupressaceae; genus Cryptomeria; species Cryptomeria japonica. Next base: position 59,872,901 of record NC_081411.1, on the reverse strand, counting down.
CAAAGACGAGCACCTTGAGCATTTGAGGTTAGTCTTAGAGAGGTTACATGAGGAGAAGTTATCCATCAACCTAGAGAAGTGTGACTTCTTAAAAAAAGAGCTAGTCTACTTAGGATTTATGGTGTCTAAGGGAACCTTGAAGATGGATCCAAGAAAAGTGGAGGCAATCTTGAATTAGCATGCACCTAAAACAGGGACTGAAGTTAGAAGTTTCCATGGATTAGCTCAATTCTATAGGAAGTTTGTGAGGAACTTCAGTGGCATATGTGCACCAATCCTTGACACCATCAAAGGAGGCCTTAAAACTAAGTTTAAATGGACTGACCAGGCTAACAAAGAAGTAGCCACAAAACCTATCCTTCTCCTACCTACGTTTGATAAGCTATTCATTTTGGAGTGTGATGCAAGTGGAATTGTAGTAGGGGGTGTATTGAGTCAAGAGGGAAGACCTGTGGTATTTTTCAGTGAGAAGCTTAATGAAGCAAAGAAGAAGTACTCAGCCTATGACCTAGAGTTATATGCATTAGTGCAGTCTCTAAAGAAATGGAGGCATTACCTACTTCCAAAGGAATATGTGGTGTTCACAGATAACTAGGCAATGAGTTACATTAACACTCAAGAGAAGCTTAGCAATAGACATCTGAAATGGATGGAATACCTCCAATCCTTCACCTTCACCATCAAGCATAAGAAGGGGCAACTTAATAAGGTGGCAGATGTGTTAAGTAGGATGTTGTTAATAGTTCAAGAGTTACAATTGTAGAGCATAGGAATAGAAGGTTTCAAGGACCTCTATGAAGGAAATGAAGACTTATCATCAGCTTACAAGGTTTGCAAGGAGTTTGAGAACCATTTCCATGGTGAGTATGTAGATTACACTCTCCAAAATGGTCTCTTGTTCAAAGGTAACCAATTGTGTGTACCAAGAGGATCCATGAGGGAGAACCTCATCCAAGAGAAACATAATGGAAGTTTAAGTGGACACTTTGGAGTCAACAAAACCTTAGATTTAGTGTAGAGGTACTACTATTGGTCTAAGTTGCCAAGAGATGTAAAGAGGTATGTAGAGCAATGTGGTGTGTGTCAAAGAGAAAAAGGAGGATCAAGCAATGCTGCTCTCTATCAACCATTGCCGGTCCCTAATAGGCCTTGGGAATGTATAAGCATGGAATTTGTAGTAGGACTTCCCAAGACAAAGACAGGTATGGACAACATCTATGTGGTAGTAGATAGATTTTCCAAGATGAGCCATTTCATTCCATGTAAGACTACACATGATGCTAGCTATGTTGCATATCTCTTCTTCAAAGAGATTGTTAGGATTCATGGACTCCCTTTAAGCATTCTTTTAGATAGGGAGAGCAAGTTTATGGGTCATTTTTGGCAAACATTGTGGAGGAGACTAGGAACTAACTTTTCATTTAGCTCAGCTTACCATCCACAAACAGATAGTCAAACTGAAGTCATTAATAGGGTGTTAGGCAATTTGTTGAGGTGTCTAGCTAAGGAGTATGGATAGACATGAGACCTAATCATTCCTCAAGCAAAGTATGCATATAATGATAGTGTGAATAGGACCATGGGAAGAAGTCCTTTTGAGGTGGTGTATGGCAGACATCCAAGCGGAGTATGTGAGTTAAGAGACCTTGGTACTTTGGAGATGAAGAGTGGGAAAGCAGAGGAATTCACTCAAACCATCAAGGAAGTCCAAGAGAAAGTTAAGAAGGCCATCCTTGAATCCACTCAAAAGTTAAAAGCCCAAATGGATGAGAAAAGGAGAGAAGTACAGTTCAAGGTGGGTGACTATGTGATGGTCCATTTGAGCAAAGCTAGGATGCAAAGTGGTAAGCCTACCAAACTATAGATGAAGAGGGTAGGACCTTGTAAAATTCTGGCAAAATATGGTGAGAATGCCTATAAGGTTGATTTACCTTCAGACATAGCCATTTCACCTATCTTTAATGTAGTTGACCTGATCATGTACAAGGGTGAAATAGCAGGGCAAAAGGAGAACCAAACCAAGGTGCTATAGGACCTAGATGTTAATGTCTTACCACAAGTGAAGAAGCTTATGGTAGAGGAGATCTTGGAGTCAAGGGTGAAGAAGTCTACTAGACACTAGGTCTACATGGAGCACTTAGTGAAATGGGTAGACCAACCAGTATCTGAAGCTACTTGGGTGGAGGAGAGCAAGTTCAAGACACTTGGCATAGACCCGGCTCTCATCTCTTATTCTATTTCTTAGTTGTGTGCAGAGGGGGAGTATGGTGTAGGAGCACCCTTCCAAGCTCTCCCTCCTTATTTTTTGGTGTTATGCTTCTTTTCAAGCCTTTGTATATAAAATAATGAGCCATGTGCTCATAGGTCCTAGTTAGGGTCCTAATTGAGGTCTTAAGGGTTATAAGTCAAGATTGAGGATTTCTTGCAAATTGAGGGTATGTGTGCCTTGGAGGTGTTTAGGGGTCCTTTATAGCATGGTGGTGTCCTTAGGTTGTCCCAATGTGGGTCTAGGAGTCAAGAAAAGCAACATTGGGAAAGTTGCTCAAAAGTTGAAAAAGTTGCATGACAACTTTTAAAAGTTGTCAAGCAACTTTTCCACCAGGAGGCCAAAATCCTTAGGTTGGCATGGAAAACCCTAATATGGGCACACAGACTGAGGTATGGGTAGTATAATATGTTACAAACCCTAAGTTAATGTGTTGGATGTCAGAAATTGTACGACCAAGCAAAGTGACCTAACTGAGACTGAAAATTGGTTACCAGTCAGTTTGAATGAAGCTACCGAGCAATTTAATGGATTGAATTGCGTGTAAAAATATGTAGAGTGACTTCTATGGTGTAAATACTTTCATTGTGGGAAATTAGATTAGGTTTTTATTTTCCAGTTGAGTGTGTTTGTAAATAGTTTGTAAATTGTCTTCTCACTATCCAGTTTTGGACTGGTTTGTGCAAATGAAGTCATAACTCCATTCCCCTTTGTGGAATCACCATGAAACCATGGGGAATGGAAGTGAAGACCTTGTACCATAGTAAAATTCAAGCAAGGCCCTTGAAAATGTAAGGAGGCCAAACAAAGACCCACTCCTAAGTGAGACTAAACAGTGCCCGGCTAGGAGAGGTCAAGTTTCAGAGGTGAGTGCACCCTTTGGAGGAGGTGTAGAGGAGTGAGTTAAGCATCATTGGTGTGAAGGAGGAACCTCCACCAATCCAAACAAGGTGGCTAAAACACAAAACCTTCACTGTGACCCAGGAAGACCCTATAAACCCTCACAAAACCCTTAAAAACCCCAAAATTCACCCAAGGCACTATACGGCCACTTGGAGGCCTAAAACTAGAGAAATCCTTGAGCCCTTGCCAAATGAATGGTAGTCCATTTTGGGAGTTTGGGTTTTTTGTACATTGTTTGTGAGAGGGAGCCCTAAAAGTCCGGGTAGGAGGCCTAATTGGTCCTAATCCTTGTAGCCCTATGTGAAGGCAAAAACACAAAATAGTGAAATCGGTAAGGGGTTGGAATCTTGAAACCTCTTTGGGGCACATGTATGGGTGGAAAAACCATGAAAAAGACCTGACCTATCTTTGCTAAGACCTTGGAAGGTGTGGAACAAGCCTAGCCCTTATTAGCCATAGTAAGGGTTTTTTGAGTCTCATGAGTAGGTGAGACCTTATGAGAAGTATTGCAACTTATTGGTGGGTGGATTGGGTAAGGTCGATGGATTCCTCAAGCAAAGGAAGTCCTAGAGACCCTAGGGTGTGAAGAGATCACCAGGTGATCCATGGGAAGGATCCAAGAGCATAAACTAGGCTAGTCTATCCCAAACCCCGTCCCATCACATAGGTTTTTTTATTTTATTTTAGTAAATAAATGACTTTAGAATAGATCCTAAAACATGTTTCAATCTTGGAGGATGTAAATTGCCAAAAGTTGCAAAATTGTCAAAATGTTGTCAACAACTTTTGGTAATATTGCTCTGAGAAGTTGCATTTTGGTTCCAATGATCACAACCATTTGAAAATGTGGTTATATTCATTGGAAAGGGTCTATGTAATCATATTAAGCCTTTGATGTGAAGGTTAGAGAGAATGGATGACACTTTTGGTGGAAAATTGAATGAAAAGCACTGAATTTCCTGAGCAATTTTCTCTTTTCTGAGATAGTACGGTCCAGTATGGGTTACCAAACCAAAACTCTGGGCATGGAATGTTAGTAAATTGAATTACCTATTATTTTCATATGGCTGGAGTTCACTTGGTGCCTAGAGTAGAGATTTTGTCTTCATTCTGTTCAGACTGGTCTAGAGACCCTTAATTTCAAGGTTAGTGTAGAGATGGAACCCTAACTTGTGTTTTTTGCAGTGGAATCTCACAACCACTTGGAAAATACATGTTAGGGGAGTTTATAGTAAGACCCTAAAGGCTTGAGACTGAAGGATATTATCTGTTGCCTCAACTACCAAGACCTAGGCTAAATATCTCTATATATTTAACCTAAGCGATGAGTCCATTATGTGGACAGTCAGCCAAACAAGCAAGGTGACTGATTTGAGAGTGGATTCTATTGATTTGGAGGTAGTAGAAAACAACCAAAGTTCTACATTGGTTCTATGCACCCATTCCTTGATACTTACTTTGTTAACCAAGCCTAATTAGGCCTATTAGGTTTGTGAACATAGTAAGGGTTAGGGTATGCTGGAGTAGGCTCAGTTCCTGCAACTTTGGGATCTTTTGTAAGTCCAAAAAGGGTATCCAAAACAATGATTTTTTGGTCTATTCCTTTGGGAGTTTTGCAAGTTTTTGTCCATAAATCGACTAAAGAGACTTATTAGGATCCTCTGTCCCTATAAGGGTTCTTAGCTTTGTGGAGGTCCCAGAACCTAATTTCTGGATGATTGTCCTTATATTAGACATAAATAAACTATTTCAATCATCAGATTGAGGATTTGTAGACCGGAGGCTAGATTTCCATATTTTGGTCAAATTTAAGGAAAGTGTCCCTAAAACCCAATTTTGGTTGGAGTTGTGTAAGGTCCCTAGAACCTAAGGAAGAAGTGTGGAGTTTGAAACACACTTAGGGGATCATTCCTTCCATCTAGGAAGCCATTGGACCACCTAGGAGTGAGAAATCAACCTTTGGGTTTATAAACCAAGGAGTGGCCCATTGAGTACATTTCTTGTTGTGTACTCTGCATCGATAAGCTACATGCTTTAAAAATGATTATAAATATGAATCAATTAAGTGCATATGAATAAAATTTTAAAATAAAAATTAGAAGTAATGCAAGCATGAGAGTGCAATTCACCAAAATGTAAAGTTGGGAAATTAGGGTTTCACCAATTAAGATAAGTAAACCACAAATCTTACCCAATGTATCAATACACCAAAAAGGGAAAGTGAATCTAATTAGATATAGCCATAATTCAATTAGCAAAAGGGAAGAAATGTTTATTATATTCACTTGGATGTTTGTCTCTCCCTTCTGAGTTGAAATTTGGATGTAAATTATGAAGTGGAGGGTAGAATAGTGGACGATTGAATTGAAATGGTAATAATAGTCTGCTATAGATATTTAACAAAGCCATAAACATAGGTCTAAGAAAGAGAATAAGATCAAAACTTTTTCTTGAAAGTTTGGGTTGAATTGTCATGATAAGGATGGCAAGTTGCCCTAGTCATATAACTCAGAGAAAGGTAAGTGGGATATTTTATGGATTAGGGTGACACACTGGATTCACTATTAGAAGCTCAAGCAAAATTCTCGAGACTAGGATGGTAGGTCACCCTCATCCTCCACATTTCACTCCGTCAAAATACGAGCCTATTAATCATTGTCAACTCTGATAGAACCTTCAACGAAATCTTCTGAGTGAACTGTGTACACACAAAAAGAGAAGAAAAAGGTTTATAGATTGGGGTTTTTCTTAGGCCAAACCTTGGTTTAGTAATTAACTTTGAAATTGAAATGATAATTGTAATGGAAATAGAATTAAATTGTAGTAAAATGCTTTCATTTTGAGGGAAAGACCAAATCTGAAATTTAATGCTTGTAATTAAAATATATACCTTGATGAAGCTTGCTTGAATCCCCACACAATGGTTTTAGGATGTTACGGTGAACTCACAATACTGGTTCCCACTTTTTGACCAACTTTGACACTTAGATGAAACCTTCACTTTCCGACACCTAGAATTTTTAAACTATTAGGAATTTGGAGATGATGTAAACTAATAATTTGTAACATCTTGTTTGTAGATTCTAAATATATATATTTTTTAATTTTTTTTAATAAAATTTTATTGATTTTTCTATCTCACTCAAAAAGTAGTTTTTCACAGCAAACAACTTTTTTTAAGAGTGATATGCATCTCGAAATGCATAACTTTTTTTATATAAATGATTAAAGCTTAATTATTTTAAATTTTAGTTTTTAACATCAATAACTAGGGCATGCAGTTGGTTTGATAGTGAGATGTTGAATATTTTTCATTTTATTAAGTTTTGAAGTCTGACTAACTATAATTTAGATATAGGTGTACATTTGAACACATAACTTGTTCTATATATATCAAATTTTAATTTTTTCTTTTTTGATAGAAAGAAGACATCAATACCTAGGGCATAGATATTTTCTACAATTTTTTTTAATTAGTTTACTATTTTTCCCAATGCATTGAACAAAGAAGTTCATGTTCGGTGAAAAACCTACATTCATAAGAATAAAAATAAAAATATATTAATGAAATTAAATATATTAAAAATTATACTATTTGGAAAGATTATAATAAGGAACAAATACTTGAAAAAATAAAACTTCTAAATGAATTCATTTGACCTCCCAAAAGCTAATGTAAAATTATTTTTTTATCAGCATTTGATAGATGCAAAGGAGACTCCATTGCAAGTATGATTTAGAAGTAGAGAGGTTCTATCATCATTATATTTTCTAAAAAATGTATGATTTCAACAAAAATCAGGATGTACCAAAAAGTGGGAACCAACATTGTAAGACATATTCATAGAAGGTTGATCATGGATGCCATCTTGAATGCTTGAATTTGACTTCACTTCTTCTCCAATGCTTTATGAATGCTTGGTCACTTTCTCACTTCAATTTAAAGAGAGATTATAAATCTCATAGATGTCCTAGACTTGAAATGAGAGGGGTAGTCCTCCTTTTATACCTAATTGTCTAAAAACTATTTGATTTTTTAGAGTGCATTGGCATGGGATCTATATTCTGATCCACTTGAAGTCACCATTGTGAGGACTAAATTTGGGTTTTGATTGAGGGGACTAGGGCACTATGGCACCATGGTCCTAAGCTAGGATTAGGGTACCCTAGCACCCTGGTCTTGAGAATCACAACTCAACTTTGGGGAAAATACATGAGTGAAGGTGAAAATGTAGGTTTATGAAGGGTGTGAGTAGAATCAAAGGAGGCATTTGACATCAAAAGACAAAACACCAACCTTAGCTCAAAGTGAGGATGGAATTGTATGTAGATATAATTTATGAAACTACACTTTTAATAAATATTTTATCTTAATAATTAATAATAATTTTACATCTTATTTCTACTAAAATATTAATGTCTTGGTTATAGTAATTTGACGATTCATGGAAAAATAAGATTCATATTTTTATTATTCAAAATTATATATGATTATTAGCTAAATGATGTATAAAGAATACATTTGTTTAAATTATGGATTTGATTTCAATTGATGTTAACTTATACGTGAGTATTAAATCATTTTTTAAAGATGAAAAAGGGAATTTACGTTAACTATAAAAGCCTTTTTAAACACACTATATTATAGAAGAGGTTGGATTCAGATAGTTACATCTCAAGTTTGAGAAAGACAAAGCCTCCTTAAACATCCTATTCAAAAAGAAAATAAAGCTATTTAATTCAAAGAGTTAATCCACTAGTAACATGAGACAAGTCATGCTCGTTTGATTTTCACACATTTGGATTATATTGATTATTATCAATATGCTCCCAACTAGTGAGAACATTCTAAGCACGATGCTTAGTAAGACATTTTATAGTACAAAAATAAAAAATATTTGTATTCTTGTAGTTTAACTAAATTTATAAACTAAATAACTTCTTTCATGTATTTTGAATATTTTTAGAAATAATGCCAAGACAAAATAAATTTGTAATTAATTTTACAAGAAAAACATTGCAATCTATTTGATTTTCATTTATTATCATTTCAAGATAATAAGAAAATAAATGATGTCTCAACGTTTAAAAATCCTAGCATTGATTATTGTAATATTTGATATTTTATTGAACGAATTCCTTACAAATGTGTAGTCATCAATTGAGACCCATAAGTTTGGTGGCACCCTACTTGACGATGATTGTATGACACATATGTTGCACATGTGGAATATGGCATCCCAATTTGAGGATCTTGTATTTATTATATGTAGTTTATAAGTGTCATGTTATGAAAAAATTATGATAAAATCTATAGTGGTTATTAAGACACAATACATATGAAAACCTATGACAAATTCTATGACAAAGTAGACCAGTGACAAGAGATAACATTGCATGAAGAAGGTAGGCACCCAAGTTGGAATATAAAAATTGGAATGAGAATGTTCTATTTATGGTCAGTTATGGAAGATTCCCTTACAACCATAAGTGTTGTAAGCATGTTCTTATGATATTTGTAAGATGTGTAAGAAAATATGTCATACCTCAAGATAGTAAATTTTGGGCTCCCAACTTAAGAGGATTGAATTGGGAGTCATTTGGAGATATACATGTGCAATTGCATGCTTTTAGGTTGCTAGAATATTGTGCCAATTATTTTGGACAACCCCATCTTCTTTCTTCATCTAGAATCTTCCTTCTTTGTTGTTTTTCTCTATATAAAGTAGCCATGGAGAGTATTAGTTATGTTATGTTTTGTAGGTGAAGTGATATGCTTTCAAAATTGATTTAGTATTGTTGGATTGATTGTGTTTCCTAATGAAGGTAGTAATATGACACTAGAACAAGAGCCAATTCAACTTATAGAATTGTCAAAGAACAAATCCCATTTCTCTGCATTAGAAGGGGGGGAAATATCATCAAGAAATGATTCTTGGTTTGGAAGAGTAAATAGTGAAGGAGCATCAACTAAGTGGTCAATCAAGGATTGGTCTTTAGTTTCTTTTTAATAGGATAATTGAAAGTAAAGTTTCATTAACAACATAACCTAATTACTGAGTTATCCTAGAATATTCATTTTAGAGAAAATATGCTTAAATATATCAATTTTTTTAATGAAATGTGTTTCAGCATTAATGATATTTTGTCTGAATCTTTGTGTTGTGATTAAAAGAGCAAGTCATTGTCTTTCAATTGAGCAAGTGTATCTTATATAATACATAGCATATTTTTTACCATTGACATCATGTTGTGCTAGCAATAATACAAGAGCATCAAATGAAGGAGAAGTGTAAAGAAGAAAAGGATGATTAGAAACTATTGTTTGTAAGATGGGAGCATTAGCCAAGCAACATTTTAATTATTCAATACCCTTTTGGCAATCTACATTCCATTTGAAAATACTAACCTTCTTAAGTAGTTTAGCGAAAGGAAAAGCACGATCCACTAGTTGTGAAACAAATCTATAAATGGCTTGAATTCATCCTTGAAAGCTACAAAGTTGAGAAATGTTTCTAGGAGGTGGCATGTTAACCTTATCACCAATTATTTTTGGTATCTGCTTCAATGCCATAATGTGAAACAATAAATACTAATATTTCTCCACTAGCAACACCAAAGACTCATTTACGAGGATTCATTTGCATGTTATATTTATGAGTGTATTAAAATATCTGATGAAGGATCTTGGCATGATCCTTGCATAAAATAGATTTGTCCAAGATATCATTGATATAGTCTTCCAATTATTTATGGATGTAATCATGAAAGATAAGAGTCATAACACATTGATATGCCGCACTAAAGTTCTTTAATCCGAAAGGAATGACTACCCAACAAAATGTTCTCCATCATGTTATAAAAGCTATTTTGAATTAATCTTGAGAATAAATAAAGATTTGATTGTGTAATGGGTGAAAATAAGGCTCACAAATTATGGAAAATAAGAATTAAACCTATTTCCAACAATTACATTACATTAAGGATAATGAAACTCAATAGATTCAGTCTCAAGCCTATGGGGAAAAGGTTAAATGTAATTTTTTATTGAAATGAAATGATTAAGTATAAGAACTAAGGAAATTGATAATAATCAGTATGCATAGACGATCAGATATACAGACATAAAATATACATCTAAAAATGGGAAGTAGAGAGAAACTTATGTCTGTAATCTGCAAATGCGGATCAATGATGGAAATCAACTTTTTAGCTGTGAATTGCCGTATTTGTTTATTGCTGCCCATTAGCTGATTACGGTTGTTTTCATTTTCAGTATTATTTATATTGAGAAGTGAAGAAAAATGATCCACACAAACTTGCTTTTAAAATTTTCAGTATTATTTTTATTCTTTTCATACAAAGAATTATAGAATGGTGGGTTACCTAGTTTGTCTCGCTGTTACGCTGCATTTCTTTTCAGATCTGATTGATTGTGGAAATCATATTCTGGTGTATGTTTCTCTTAGGCAACTCTTAATTCCCCTTGACAGATAGGGTGTTCCCATCCGCTTGACAATGCTATAATTCTTATGCATATTCCAAGATCTTCTTAAAACATATTATTATATAAAATTTAACCAATTTTTAATGAGAATTCCTAAAATTTATGAAATAGCAAATATATAAAATAAATAAGTGTCAAAAATCAAACACGATCTATATATACTAGATCCCCAAACAAATAGATCTTATATTACCATTAATTTGGGTATAAGAGGAAAAATAATATTAAGAATAAACAATCAATTGCGAATAAATTCAACCACCCATTACTCTTTAACTCTTTTTTTCCTATCCACCTAACTTTCCATAGTTAATTGAGATTTGACAATGGATATTGTCTCATCACATATACCAATAGGCTTATCCACACATGTATATACCTTTTATGAATGCAATATATATCACTAAATTCTACATCATAAATATATCACCAAGTTGCATATCACAAATGAGGAAAGTAAGTTGATTATAAATGGGTTACAATCTTTGAATTGATAAAAGGCCAACTTATCACGGTCATATCCCAATTTTGAGACTAGATTTGGAAATGTTAAGGTTGACACATTACTCTTCTAGGATTTTAACCAAAAAGAATAAAACTATGGGGCTAGGCTACATAGCTAAAAACAAAAAGCCAAATTTTAAGAGAAGTGAGATAATAGGGCCTTAATATGAGATCTTCAATTTATATTAAGATTCATGACATTTAAGTGGGGAAAAGTTCTTTAAAATCTAAAATAGGGTAGAACCCCAAATGAAGTGAAAATGATATATAAGAAAGGAAACACTTAAAATAAGGGCTCAAATATGAATGTTTTGAGGTTTAAAAATAATATAGGATTCATATTCTTAAGTTGAGTATTAATTTAAGGCAAGAAATGCTCCTATAATGCTTAGGGAAATGAAAAACTAAAATGAGCACTAGGAAAGTGTGATATTGAGCTCAATAATTAAAGGAATATAAGTTATGACACTACAAAAACATTAATGTGTAGTTTTGGCATAAGGTTTGAGATGTATAGTTTAACTAGGATGAAGATACTACTATGAAACCTATGAAGGTTGTCATACAACACCCAAGATTTTTAGCATGTCTTAGTTTCCTAGATTATCTTATAATAATTAATAATAAAATCAAATGAGCAGTTTCCTATTTATTTTACATTTGTTGTCAAATCTTATCTTTTGAAGTTGATATGCTAGGATGCTAAAATATATCTAGAAAAGACTATCAAGCAATGTTAATACAATGATAAAATGTTTAATATAGGTATATATTAATATTTTTTTTCTCTTCAAAATATTCTACCTATAGATTAATCTTTCTAGCATGGTTCTTTCTTTCATGGATTTATCATTTGCGATTTTCAAATTTTAAGACCTACGATTCTATTCTTGTGTGCCTATTTATGAGTTTGGAGTTGTGTTAAAAGAACATTCAAGCTTGTTTGAAGTTAGAAGGTTGAATGAATTAATTTGTCAAGTAATTATTAAGATTCTAATCTAACATATAAATTGAACAACAACATGAATGTAGTGATAATGATGTATGAATAAATTGTAATTGACAAGAATTTTTACTAATTTTTCCTAATGCTTATGATTTATAATTTTTCTTTATTTTAGTACTTTAATCATAATAGATTATGTCTCAGAATTCCCTAGGAAATTCCTACAAATACAAGCCCTTGGTCACTTGTCAAAGGTATTTACATGAAAGTAGATCTAATAACAAATAGATTTTTGAAATGGTTAGTTCAAAATATTATAATTCAAACTTTTATATATAGACAAACGAAGTTGTAGGTGAACCTAATTTAAGGGAAATTCCACGCTTATAACATAATCAAAAGAATTGAATTGCTACATGTTGCGGATGGTAAGGATCAAAAAGATATAAAGTTATAGTTGGATAGTATAAGTTAGGGTAAAAGTTATTTAGTGTATCAAATAAGTTGAATTGTATATAAAATGATATGAAGGAATGATCTAAGTACAAGATAACCAAAATGATATGAAATAAAGGTGTAAAAGTGTAAGTTATTGAATGTGCTAAATTAATCAAATTGAATGTTATAATATATCTATTGAATATGAAGAAAAGATGTAAATGTACAAGATGCCCATCTTTATCATTTGATAATAATTTATTTCATTAAACAATTAATTGAAAGTAATTTCAAGGGTTTTTTTGTTTGTTTAGTATATAAATTTTTAAATCAATATTATTATAGTAATTTACTATTTTTTATTACTTAAAATTCTAAATATTATTATTCATGACCATTGACATAAATTCAAAATGTAAAATGAAAATAGACTCTTATTGTTCAATAGTGCAATAAATTTAATTAATCAACATTATATTAACTACAAAATTATTTTCCCTTCTTATCTTTATCTAATAAAAACTACAAACAAACTTTTCAATATGAACTTTCACATAATCAAATCTTATGACTTCCATGTGATAAAGGAAACTAATGAGCTCTTAACGATATCTTAACTATATTTAAACATGTCACTAAAATTTAATAAGACACTTACATTTAAAATATTTCTCTTGTGAACTATTATTATTTGTACTTATATAATCATATCTTTTAGATTATCCTCAAATGTTATCAAATGCAATGATTAAAGTGAATTTTTTTATCAATAACAATATAATAATTATTTATATTTTTTTTAATAAAAATAAATAGATTTCTTATTAGTTATTTGACAATATGAATAAAAATTATATTCATTCTATCATCTCACTCCCAAAAACAAAATCCATCTAAAATAAAATCACTTCTTACATTGACATGATCAATAGGACTCCCTACACCTCATTTTCTTCCTGTGAGAACTCATTTCATGCCTACCACTCACTCATAACAAAAAAAACCCATTGATATGATCAGTCGAACATGATACACAACATTTTCTTCCTGTGAGAACTCCTTTTGTACCTTCCATTGTCTATCTATTGATATAATACAATTTTGTACCTTTCATAAGTAAAATTGAAAACGCCACCTATAAATGGTGGGTGGGAGTATGTTGTCAGGCAATGCAACGCTCCCCACAAACTTCCAATCAATAACTATTGCAAGTAACTTCTTAGCTATGGATTGCAGTACTTGTTTATCGCTTCCCATTATTTGATGACCCGTGGTTTGAAAAAATGATCCACACAAACTTGCATTGAAAATGGGATATCAACTTATGTACTCAGTGCACTTGTATAGTGTAATCATATTCTGCAACATAATGTTTTTATTCATTTCATACAAGGATTATGCAATGATGGGTTTGCCTCTGTTGGTGTAAATAATTATTCATCATGGATATTATTACACCTTACTTAAGTTTACTTAGGATATGCATTTCATAGTAGTTTGGGTATGAAACACTTGGGTGTTTGTGCCACATTGGGATAGTGTGTGTAGGATAATTTCCACCTTTTGTGGACTTATCTTGTTGTTACATTCCACATTCAGTGGGTGATCCACCTCATGTGGAATATTATATTGTTTCTCCTACCTACCCTTGTTTCTTATTGAGCCGCATGTCATGTTTGTGTGCTCACATATCCATATAGCCTTGCCTATATAAGAAGGATCATATTCATTGTATGTAACGATTGATGATCTAGTTGATCAGTATTTTCATCTTGATAGAATACAGTTTATTCTTATCAATATTTTGTCTCTCCATTGTATTTTTTATTGAGCTCTAGATCTTGGAAAAATCTCATAGCCTCGCTGCTACGCCACATTTCTTTTCAGATCTGATTGATTGTCGAAATCATATTCTTGTTTATGTCTCTCTTAGCATAATCACTTAATTACATCCTACCTTTGATAGACCTTTGTATCTCACACACTTTATTCTAAGCAACTCTATATCATGCGCTCAACAACCAGAGGTCAGTACAATTCAACAACACTTACCAACGAAACCAACATGAAGTTAACAAAATGAAATACCTACAATAACCACTGAAGGAAGTGAACTATCTTGGATTTAGTAGTTGTAAAATTTGTAGGTTCCTTGTTTTTTTGAACTTTTATTAAGAATTGTCCTCTTGGGAGACATAATAGAGTATATTAGATTGAATTAGATCTTAATATGAAAGTGAAAGTAATTTCATTTATGTATTTATATATTCAAATTCAGAACTTTATTTTTAAATTTTAAAGTTTATACAATTTGTTATAACATTAAGGGAGTGTCTTGGGCACCATGAGTTAAGTTGCTCCCAACTACACAATTTAGGTAACTCCTCCTTTGTGGAGATGGAGTTGTTCTAATAGCTAGCCACTTTAATTTTTTTAATCATATGTAACAATAAGATTGATCAATGTTTATATGTGAGAAGTTCTTTGTGAAACAACACAGAATGGTATTGCAACCATGGTTATGGATTACTTGCCGAGATATGGTGTTTTCATATGTTTGGCCTATATCCTTGGCTATACATGCTTTATAGACTATGTGTGATGGGTTACAAGATTTAAAACTACTAAATGAAAACTTTTATTAGATAGTATTGTGATGTGATGAACTCCCTCTGCCTCTACCCAATATTGGCAGTGTTTATGTGCTTCTAAGATTTGGTCCTTTCTTTTAAGATCTCGTTGTAAGAAATCATAATGTTTTGAGTCATCTATACCAACTAATACCCTTTCTGATATAAATCTTATAAATTCACCTTTAGAGTGAATTATTTCATCACTTATAGGATTTGATTAAAAAAATTAAATATTAAAATTCCATAAAGTATTAGTGTGTTATTTAGTTATTTATTATGACTTTCTTTAATAGTAAATGTATGTTGAGAATAAGAAAGTCATTAAAAATGATGCCAAATTATAGGGTTAACATGCTAACTATGTTGGTGCCTTGAATTATCTCTATTTGCTTAATGTTTAAGAATGCTTTCTCTTTTTGGTAGTCTATAGTAGAGCATTATCCTCATTTCTAAAGATCTGTTAGACTTATTGAATATAAGTGTTATTTTTTGCTTTGTTCAAGTGTCCTTTAGTGTGTTTTTATTAAGAGTTTTATGTATGTTTGAATATGTCTTAAATAAATATAAAATATTATACTTCTTTAGAAATTATTAATCATCGATATTCATTAAGGGAGTTCTAGTATTTTATGTGATGGGTTTTATATGATTTTGAGTGTTAGTATATCTTTTCACACTTGTTTCTATATTTATTCCTATGTGATATTTTTGTGACCTTGTGAATTATATATTTTTTCTTATGTGACATTTTTCTGTATATGTAGTTCTATACTTGATAGTATGTAGGATCTTAGAAGTTTTTCTTCATATTTATTTGAGATAGCATGTGTACATTTCTAAGATAGTCATGGAAAGGATATAATTTATTAGTTTAAAATATTTCTACAATAATAAGCCTTGTGATTATTTATCACATAGAAATATGCATTTTGATAACATAACATATTCATCTAATTCATAATTAAAATGTTATTTTATCAATTCAATTGCAATAATTAATTGTGATAACATGATCTAGATTAGTATAACATGACAACATAAAAAATATATAGTTTATTTGAGTTGAAATATAATAAAAAGTCTTACTACTAGCTTGAGTTGATTTATGAATTTATGTAATGAAAAATCTAGCTTATATTCATTGTACATTAATTTTTCAACATGTGTTCCTAAAATAGGAATGGGAGAAATTAAAAGGAACATGCAAGAATAAAACAAATTATTCTTATCAATAATTTTGAGGAAAAGGTGATGAAGTTTTATAATTCTCTTTGATAGACTTCTGAATATTACTAATAGGACAATGAAGAAACACTTTATGGAACTAATTTTTGGAAATAATTGTCTAAGTTTTCATTGATGTCAAACCTAGTGATCCGGATTGATTAGGATATGTTGCAGAATAGTGGAAGATAGGTTGTTCAGATATGTTGCATAGAAATGAAAGAAATGTATGTATGATATGTTGAAAAATAGTGGAAGATAGGTATGTATGTTGTAGATGGTAGATCCTAATTATTGTTGAAATATTGTAGACATGTTGATTACTCCATAAATATGTATTGTTAGTATGAGGATAGATTTATCTAGATATGAGATATTTGGTGTTGGTTGTGGCAATTGATTTAGTGCTCTTGATAATACTTAGTTGATTTATTTTAGAAGTGTAGTCCTTTATCTTTGTGACTTGATGTAGATATGGTAGTGTAGTTTGATTATTCTTATTGTCATCATATGAGATTGTTCTATTCTTGGTTTTGATGGTCCAAAATTCATGCTCTAAATGTTGTTCTCTAGTAGTGTATTCAGTTATGCAGCGTTGAGCAGATATTTGTGCTCTAGTTTCCTCTAGTTTCTTCATTTTTTATGAGTTGTTGATTAATAGTTGTTCATGTTTTTAACCATGTAATGTTGAGTTTGATCATGATCATTGTGCTCTGGTAGCATGTTACTGTAGAATTTCAAAGACATGCTCTTTCTGGGTCCGAATGACCTTGAAATATTATGCTAACATTTAGCTCCCGTGTTTGTAGTGTGTGATTTGACCATTTATTATTTGGGAAATTTTTATTCAGGCCAACTTGATGAATATTCTTATTATTACACCCACATATATGTATGATCATGTTATGCTTGATGTATTGTAGGAAAGGAGATGTATGAGATGAATAAACGAAAATGAAGTGAGTGAAGAATAAGGTGGTAAGTGGCAGAGAAAACAAGTCTATGTTGATCTATTGTGGAACTATTTTGGAGAAAGTTGATAGTGAAGTGATTTGCAGAGTTTCTTAACCAGATCTACTACAAACAATTGGTGTGTTGTCTGAGCTTAATAGGAACCGGTCCCATGCATCTGTAGATGCAATTTTCTCAGTTCATTTCTGTATTTCTTTGTAGTGAGCCTTTCTAGTAGCAAGATGTTGTATTCCAAGTAGTGAGCCCTTTGATAGTGAGCCTCCTTTGTAATCCCATATAACTATTTATTGAGAGTTAACCCTCTTTGTGGTTTTTTCCATTTGGGTTTTCCATGTATAAAAATCTAGTGTCTCTCTTATGGATGTGTATGATATGCATTTTGCGTACATTTTTTATTTCATTTCATGCTAAGGATATCTAAGGTAAAGATAAGTTTTAGATTATCAAAGAGTGTTTTATTTTTGGCAATACTGATTCAACGCCCCCCACCAGCCTTCTCAGTATTTAGGTCTATTCAACACCAATGCTAGGCAATAAAAATTTAAAAAACAAAAGAAAAAGTAGGTTTGTCTGAATGATATACAAGATTTTGACAAAACTCAAAAGAAGAATAAAATTCTACAGATTTGAAAACTTTGGAGGAGTCCTTGGACTCTTTGGATAAAGATTGGAAGTATATGCGCTATTATTATATTAGTTTTTTCTAATTTGCATACATTTTAAGCTTTTTTTGGTATTTTTCTTTATAGTATTGTTTCTTGTAGGTAGTTGTGGTACTATTCAAGGTGTCATTCTTTCTATTCTTTTTGTTTCACTTGTATATTATATTAAACCTATTGTATGGAAACTTCACAACCCTTCTATACTTATCTAATACATTACTTGTATACAAATGTCCCTAAAATATTCTATATAGTATTTTACCACTAAGAAGCACATATTAATTACACTCATTGAGATTTTCCACTTCATCTCACATTTATTCCAAATAAGCCAAGTCATGCAAGCAATGAAATTTTACAACTATGAATACCTTATGGTTAGATTTCTAGAAATACAATTTATGTTATATTAAAAAAATAATCAACATCACTAGGCTAAAAAAATGTGACCTATATTGTATACAATAGGAATAACAAAATTAAAAATCAATAAAATTTACTATACTTTATCTTAATATCATTTTAAAAAAAAAAACTTTATATTACTAATTAATTTGCATATGTGCAAGGACAAATATTTTATTGAAAATTATAGGTCTAAATTTCATTTATTATTTTAAGTACTAAAACATATTCAAGTCAAATTACTAAATAATATGCAGTAGATATTGTTGTAATGATTTGTGTCCCAGAAATCACGAAGAAGTTTTATTTTTAGTTTAAATTATACATCACAAGAAAATGGTATAGAATAAAAAAGATATAAATATGATAGATATAACCTTTTACAAAATTTACAATAAAATTCTAAATTGAATCTACATATAAAATCCAACAAGTTGTTAGTCGTCATCATCCTTAAATTCTTGATAAAATGTTCATTATAATTTGTAATGTATGATAAATAATAAGAAATTTATTTCAATGGACCAAAATATAAAAAAGATTTGACAAAATTTTAGGTTTTCACCAATACATGATTACCCAATATATCTTTTAATAAAGTGTTAAATGGAAAGAACTAAATTGTAGGTCTCATAAGCATGTGAAAAATACATTTATAATACATTATAATATATTGTCTATACGTCATAATGTTGAACGCTAAAAAATCATATACTCTACATGTTATGAAGACAACACTTTAAGTGGATGATTTACAAAATTATGTGAACTATTAGCAAACTGGATTGAAATCATTTTGTTATGATATATTTCTAAGTATATGAGCATGAGACATAAAAGTTGTATGCAAATGTAAAGCGGGGGTGAAAAGTGACCACTTTTATTCTTGTGATCAATTAGACTTAAAAATTCAATGAGTAATTTGAGATACTTACACTCAACATTTGAAAATGTGATAATTATAAGAATTTTAAAACTTTGAATTTTATTTTTAAACCACTTAATATTTTTAAAATATTAAGATTTAAAGGGTGAAATGCTTAGGGAACACAAAGGGTAAAATAGAACTTTAATTATTAATGTTGAAAATTTAACCTTTAAATATTTGAAGTGTCATGTAGGAAATGTGCTTATTTTATAATACATATATGCTATGTAAAGAATTGACTTAAGATTAAAACTATTGTTTTACATAAACATGTGTATTATTATACTTATAATACTCATAATTCATATGCACATCTAGTGCATATGTAATATGATTCATGCTCATAAATTATGTATGCATTTCATTAAGCATCTCTATTTTGACCATTATTTTTTCTCTCTATATTCATAAACTATTGAAAGGGCATTGAATCTCACTTAGGAATCTATTTTCCAAAATTGAAAGATTAAGATATAGATGGTATTCAAGAGATGATTATATATGCTATTAAACAAGATTTTGTTAGTCTCGCATATAATCTACAATATAAACCCATTAGGTACCCTTCTCTATAGGATGCAATTCATACAAAGTATGGTCCTCCCTCCCTTTGATGTATTGATGATGGGAAATAATGATGGGAAATAGTCTCATGCTTTCTCTTACTCTTCACCATTCAGTTTAAATGGCTGGATTTTGCAACCTTTGAGACTCCATTATACTTTTTAAAGAATAATTGTGCTTAAGCTAGCTCATAATGTTCAACAAGCTGCCTTTCCACAATAAATCTCATCCACATACAAACTTTTTGAAATAACCGTGATAAATAATTCTGGATCAGGCAACCCAAACTTTATTATGACAAGCTCATCCAAAATCCATTTGACATTTGTCCTCGCTAGCCTTTGTTCTCATTCATTCAACATACACCTATCTTTGGAAACTCTACTACAAATAATTGAAGTGAATACGTAACTATCTAATCATTTGTGCGCCAATTGTAAGGACTGCCAACTACAAAGTTCTGCAGAAAGATCTGGACTATATTATTGTGGTTCTATTGTCAGCATGTTTTGATTTTTCCTGCCAACTAATAAAGTTCTGCAGAAAGATCTGGACTATACTATTGTGGGTCTATCGTCAGTATGTTTTGATTTTTTCTTTGGCTGCTACTGAGGAGAGATATGACCACTAAAAGTTAATCATTCATCAAATAAAAAGACTATTACATTGACTCCTCTCCCCTTTTCTCTCCATGGGCACTAAACTCTAAAAAATAATGCATAATGGTTTTATTTGATGCCCTCAATATATATAGACTCAAGAAGGTCCAATATTACATCATATATTCTCAAGAAGGTCCAATATTACATCATATATTCTCAAGAAGGTCCAATATTACATCATATATTCTTACCTAGGATTGAAGTGTGTTAATCTACCCCTTTCTCTTGATAGAGCACTAAAATTTGAAAAACTATATCATAAATATTGATTATTCTTGAATAATGCATTTAGTGTGTTATAGATGTTAAAAGCTTTTTTCTACAAATATTTTTAAAATATAATTTTAATTCTATTATCGTTTTTCTCATTATTTATTCTCTATTTTTTTCGTGTGAACATATTGCTAATATGTATAGAGTAGTTACTATGATATTCTCATCAAAAGATTAACGTGGATATATAACCATGCTTATTAATTTAGGACTATTTTGAATTTTATTATTAAGGAGTGTGTAGTCATATTCTCTTACATTTAGTATTAAATTAAAGGTAGTTTCATGGGTTGTGTTGGATCTCAAATCAACAGATTAGAAAGTTTCTAAGGAAGTGCCAATTCCTATCTCCAAAATCTCCCAATTGATTTGGCCAACTTGTAGAGAGCACCAATGAGGTTGCTAACTCTCTCACTTTAGGCTCTGCACGACCTAGGCGGGTGTATGGGTATGTTTGTTGCAGATTCAATGAGCTTCCTAATTAGTTTTCCTACTACTTGAATGGCACTGTCTTTCAAGGTAAGATTGCAGATGAGTTCAAGATTGCTGCTGTGGAAGCTACGTTATTTCTTCTACTCAATCTTCTAGATCCTAATTTCCTACTATGATTGAACAACAAATGAAAAGGGTAATTGGATAGTGTTTTAAGAGTATTCTAAATAGTTGATCAGTGCCTTCCCTAATTGGGCCACAGAGTCAATTGCTTAAGGGGATTCATGTATAACTCCAGCGAGATACTTTTTAAACTCTCAATTCGTAGAAAGCCTGTCAGTTGTCCTATCCCTGACTGCTTGTGTGCAAATTTAACCAATCTCAATTTGCTTAACTGGGTTTAACTTTTATTCACAAAAGACCAATTAAAAAATTATGAAAGGTGTGAGACATGGACCAGCTCTGATACCATGTGAGATTTTGCCAAGATCAAGAAAAAATGGAAAGAAAAAATAAGAGAGACAAAATATATGATAGGAATAAACGGTATTCTATCAAGATGCAAAATATGATCAACTGGATCATTACAAGATATTCAATGAATGCCCATACAAACAATGTAGATGAGCTACTTATATAGGAAAGGCTAGGGATATGTGAGCACACAAACATGAGATGTGGCTCAATAAGAAACAAGGGTAGGTAGGAAATAGGTGTGGGTAGGTAGGAGAAATAATATAATAGTCCACATGAGGTGGATCAGCCACTGAATGTGGAGTGTAACAACAAGATCAACACCATAAAAGGTGAAAATTCTCCTACACACGCTATCCCAATGTTGGCACAAGCACCCAAGTGTCTCATACCCAAAGTACTATGTAATGCATTTCCTAAGTAAACTTAAGTAAAGTGTAATAATATCCATGATGAATAATTATTTACACCAACACCCCCCCTTAAGTGCAACTTAGGGGAATGCATTAAAGTCTACAATGCAACTAAGCAATGCAAGATGGGTCCCAGCTATGAGGCCATGTTAGGTACCCATGTACAAATGCAAATGCATGCAAACCAATGCAATGAAATCTCTCCCAAAGCGGGGAAAGAAAGAAAAACCCAATGGGAAAAAACCTTCCCCCAAAAGAGAGATGACGAAAGCACACAATGCTCTCAATGATGAATGAGAAGAACAAAACTATGTCCCCCCCATAAGAGAGAAGAAGAGACCATGAAGCCCCCCCCTCAATGTCGAATCTTTTGCAAAGATGGTCCAAGGATGTTGACCAGAATACCTCCCCATAAGGAGAAAGAGGGTCAATGCTGCACCAATAATGTCAAAGTGTGCCAAAACTAGGTACCAAGTCGAGGACGATGAATCACTCGCTGCAACAAAATGAAGATTAGGCATGGAGACAACCTGATGTGAGCATCATTTGGATACTCAGAAATAGCAGAAATACTAGTACAATCCAAGTCTCGCGGGAGCCATGCACAAATGTGTACAATCTAAGTCTCAATTGGAGCCATACACCAAGTCTCACAAGATATTCCTAATCTACGTGTACAAGAGGATTACATCAAATAGTCAATAATGACAAGATACAAAGATGTGTGTCACTTTATGATAGTGTGAGTACAACATTTCTCAAGAAAGAGCATACATCATGATAAAATATTCAAATGTGTAAACATGAAAATGATGCCACCAACAAAGAAGCCCTATACAATACTACAAATGAAGATGCCTCCGAATGAAATTTCACCAGGAGATATAAGTGAATAACTAACCCCCCATAAAAAGATCATGTTGGCACTTGCAAATAATTACAAAGTGGAATTTTAATTTCAATGATTACAACTTCTCAAAAATGAGATATAAGAGACTTCAACAAATACTGCTAGTGATCTAAATTGAGATCCAAGCAAAATACAAGTACCACATATGCCAAAAATGGCCAAATACTAAAAGTAAAATTTCTACTTAAAATCACTACAAACAGATGGCATATTATGAAAGTAGATGAAAAAATATGCACTTTCAAAAAAAAATGACACCTGAAAAGGAGTCCATATGAGCCCAAACGAAGCTTCGAAAGTTGTGAAAATTGGGATTTCATGATTTTAGAAAAATGTGTATCCAAAAATTAGAAAAATCCTGCACCATTGTATAGATCACGAAATTCTACCCCAAAACAAAAAAAATTGCTTGAAAAAAGGAGTCTGGATGAGTGGGATATCATTATTTGAGAATTGTCTGCAAAATTATAACTTCTGGAAATTTTCTGCCGCAGCTTAAAACTTCAAATGCCTCTAGATTTGGCCTCCGAAGTTCGATTTGGATGAAACAAAAGGAAAAACTTACTTTCTTGGACCTCCTCAATCCAATGGTGACCTCAGATTTGACCCATCAAGCTTCAATAATAACTTGTAATAGAAAGATCCAAAATGCAAACTCCAAATAACATCAAATTTCTCTCAATTGGCAAACCAATGACACTCTAATGGCTCTGATACCATGTGATATTTTTCCAAGATCAAGAGGAAATGGAAAGAACAAATAAGAGAGACAAAATATATGATAGGAATAAACTGTATTTTATCAAGATGCAAAATATGATCAATTGGATCATTACAATATATTCAATGAATGCTCGTACAAACAATGTAGGTGAGCCTACTTATATAGGAAAGATTAGGGATATGTGAGCACAGAAACATGAGATGTGGCTCAATAAGAAACAAGGGTAGGTAGGAAATAAGTGTCTCATACCCAAACTACTATGTAATGCATTTCCTAAGTAAACTTAAGTAAAGTGTAATAATATCCATGATGAATAATTATTTACACCAACAAAAGGAAATTATCAACTTCACATCAATATTGCTTTTTCAAACTCAAATTGATTTTATCCACATCCACACCAAAGATTTAAAGTAACTCTGCTAATCTAGCAATATCACAAAGAACTGATACCCAAAGCAATCTTCATCCACAACTCATGTAAATGAAGGAAAACTTATATATATATATATATATATATATATATATATATATATATATATATATATATATATATATTGATTCATAAAATATTCGAACAAATATGATTTCTTGAACTTCTGAGAATGCTGAAACTATTATCAAGTCCTCTGTGTCTCTTCTCATTCCATATTTCTGATAAAGTCATCAAGCATCATGGGCACATGATCAATACCTTTCAGCTTCTGTGACTTTCAACCTGTGTGCATATATCCTTCTAGATCAAAATTTGGTCGAGGATCATCTTTTACCAAACAAAAATATTCCAATTTTTGTTGTAACAAGCCATAGCTTTTGGAACTTTTAATGAGGAAGATTGAAAAGGATAATGAAGTAAGCATAATTGACTGTTTCCTGTGATTAGTGAGGTTCCTAGCACTAACTATCGAGAGTTGTATTACAATTCCCAGGTATGCTAACCTATCTGGAACTGTTATTGGTAATAAATAGGGTTCTCCTTCGAACCCGTATACCCTAATCTGAGTATAATCTAGAAAGAAATACCAATCTCCCCAATTATGGGAAATCCCCTGCTCTTCATCGAGTTCTTGTGGCCTAAGAAATTTCTTGATTTGCAGAGATAGTGAGAAATCACATGGACATCCAAGCAATCTATACACAGGTTTCACAAAATGCTCTTCGAAATTCATATACTGATTATTTACATAGTGTTGGTTCCAGGAAGATAACCATAATTGGACTGGCTTCCAAATAACTGATCTATCATACTCCCTAATGGACAAATCTTCGTTCCATAGCCCTATTTCTTGTCCTACGTAGAGTAACATGTGCATAATGTGGGAATAGAACCTGAAACTTACATGTATTATGTTGGTTTTAAATTTCTCTAATCCATGATTGAAGGCATGGGAAAGATAGGTGGCAAAGTCAAAGGTCCTGGGATCCTTCGATTGGATATCAACATAGATAACCATAGCTACAATGTCCATTATTGGAGAGGCTTCTACATCGAGAATTTGTGCAACACAATATTAAGTGAGCTTGAAAATTGACATCGAACGGGGCCTTATTGGTGTCGGTGAATGGAGTCACATGTCCATCATTTTTTGGCTTATGTGGAGGGAGTCTCCATCGCTTATACGTTCGCTCCATATTTAGATATTCTTGCACCAATTTCTCTATGTTAATTTTCTCTTCATATCCCCATTCCAACCTGGAAAGATGCTTAATGTAATCCTTTGTAATTGGTAGTAGCCTGGAGTTGCCCTTATGATCTCGGATGGTTTGTGTCTGAGGATCATACCAGTTTTCCACCGTCGTCATTAGCTCGACATTTACGAAGACATTGGGTACTACCAATCTTTCTAAATTCTTTCTCCAGATGTTGCAGACTAGTTCTATGGTGAACCTCCTAGCATAGCAGAAGACGAAAAATTCATGTCCTCTAACCTCTGTCCATATATCCCCTAGGTTCTGAAACCGGTCTTCTAATCCATCGTCTTCTCCTTTGATCTTTCGGGATCATTGGCTGGAAAGTGAAAATTGGTCGAGGATGTCCTGGCTTAGATTTTGTCCCTCCTTCTACCATTTAGGTTTTTCTACCTCAAAGGATTCTGACCCTTCTTAGTTTTTCCCTTTCTATAGGAAGAGCTTTCGATATCCATATCTCCTTTGAATTCAAATAGCAGAAAGGGCTTCCGGCAAACCACTTATAGTTCTCCTTATTCTTCTCAGAATGCTTGTACCTCTACTACACTAATTCCTTGATCTCTCAACCTCCTTTATCCACCTGAATAATTCTGGTGTGCTAGCAAGTTTGCAATTTTTGTTGCTACAACGGTCATTAAGGCGGATGATTTAAATTTATGGTGATGTGACTTTCTCAGATTCGCGCGAGATCTCATGACAGTCCAATGCCAACTTGAGTTTTAATGCATTAGTTCACCGCATCCTCCAATGGATTTTTCTTCACTGGATCTTTCAAAATTTCTATCAATTCCTTTTAGACATGTCATATTCTGATGAAATAGGCCTTGTTGATAACATCATTTTTATGCCCCTCGATACTCAAGTTTCATCGACATTTATCCTTATCAATGACTCATCCTTTCGATGAAAATCTAGCTTCACTCGGATATTTACAGCTTTCACCGATGCTCCCCTTTTATCAATACCTATTCTTTCGGCAAAACCCTCTCTTCGTTGTAACCTTTATCTTTCCCTTCGATGATTCCTTGTCATTGAAATGTTATATCATGTCGATGGGACTTCCTTTGCTTCCGTTGATATGTTACTTTGTTTAGGATAGTACCTTTTTTCGGTGAAATATGCCTCTTCGGTCTATCATTTCAGGGTTCCATCGATGTCACATTTTCATCGAAAAAGAATTTTCGATGAAATTGGCTTTCTTTTCTTCGAGTTGTGGGCATCGATAAAATTATCCCTTCAATAAATGCTTTACTTTGTTCATAGAAATCCTTATTTTCATCAACAATTTCTTATCGATGGATTCCAATGTGACTTCATCGACACATATATATCGATAAGGGTTTGGGTTCGCTAAAAGTTCATTAAGATTGTTCGATGTCACTCTTTTGTCAAAACACTTGTTTCGATGGAGTTATTGCTTCTTTCATTGTATCCTTGGTCTTCTCTTTATTCTGTGTGATATGTTTGTTTTATCGAAAGTCTCTTAAGCGCATCTTCTGTCGATGCTTTGTATGCCAATGGGATCTAATGGATTTTCTCTGAAACTTTGGGTTGTCTTTGAAAATGTCACTACATGGGGTCGGATAAATATCATGTTTTTATTACAAGAACATGGGCTTCAGTGGAATATGGGGATTTCCTTAGACACTCTCCATGCTATAATTTGGGTAAGAAAACTTTTGTAGCTTCACCTCAGAGATGGTATGAATGTCAAGTGGTGACAATTTTTGTTGATGAGAGTTTTTGTTATAACAGGTTGCATGTTCTTGCACTCAACATGTTCTACATCTCCTTGTACATGGATTGTATATGTTATGAAAATGGTGTATCATCTTTGAAATTACTTATAGTAAGTAAATCATATTTTATGAGGGAATTATATTACAATCGTGTATTATATTGGTCTTGAACGTATTATTATCATTGATATTAAATGATACCAAAGTTTTTCAAAGCATCATGTTGAGGTTTCTAAAAATATTATTATTGATGTCAAGATGAAATAGCAATTGCAGATGTTAATTATATACGATGGAATTGGAATTCAAAATATTGTATAACCAAACAAAGATCCAACCACATAAACCCTAGTTCTACAATGAAATCCACCATGTACACCAATGAAGAACCTAAAAATATGAAAAACATAAATATGAAAGATTATACCATTCACATGCTCATTAGGGTTTGATCTCCATTTATATTGCTTGATGTAGTTGCTCTCAGATTTTGTGTTGTGCACAAGAGCTCAACAAAGAACAGATTGTGGTTGTGTAGATGCTTGAGTGATTGATCGCTATGAAGGGTCGTATAAGCATTGATTGATTAAGTGATTTGGATTTGAAGGGATCCTCTTATATAGAGAGTACCTTAATTAGATTGGAATTGTCTCTTGCATGACCCCCATTGATTCAATGCAACGGGACATTATTCTTCCAGATACAAATTTTTGGGATTTATATCTTACAAACATATCATCCTTGTCTATGGAGTCTCATATTGCATATTTGGAGGATTATTTTGAGGACTTTCATCTCCTCTTTATTGATCTAGCCACATCAGTGTTGTCAACATATCTTCAGTGCCCATGGAGCTTGTTCTTTATCAGTTTTTGTAGTCATGATTTGTCGGTACCTCCTACATTGATTGGGCATGTACCTAATTGGTTTTTGGCATCATCATCTATCATGGACATAGCAACATTTGAGAAATTTTCAAAGGTACACAAAGTTTGGATTTACATTCCTACATCTTCCTATTTATAAAAGTGTTTTTTCATATCTCCGATGAATTTTTTCTTGTTAAGGGGAGAAATATTGTTTGTATGTAGTGTATCATGTTCTATCTTCAAGAATTCATCATTGGCATAGGAGTTGCTTCTTCATTATGGGGTGGATACATCATCTCTTCCTTTCTCTCCTATGGGGGGAATCTTGATTGTACTATTGTAATAGATTTAGTACTTGGGGAGACATTTTGAGTCCTTCATGCTTTGGGGAGACATTTTGAGTCCTTCATGCTTGTCACATGTACGTTTTTTTCTCATTTTTGTTGGTCTCTTTTGGAGAGGGGTTTTTTTCCCACTGGGTTTTTCTCTTTTTTCTCTATTTCTGAGAGTTGCATTTCTTAGCATTGGTTTGTACATGAGTACCTAATCAGGGCTTTGTTGTTGCGACTCATTCATGCATACATTTATATTATCTTTTTAGCTACTCCCTAAGTTAATCTTAAGGGGGAGTGTTGGAGTAATTAGGACAATTATCTAATTATGAATTAATTAGGTCCCTCTTACTACTCTATTCACTAAGAGCTAAACTTAGGTACATTTTAGATTTTATTTAATCAACATAAGCACATCATTATGCATTGTAATTTCATCTTATAATCTTTTCTTTTGAGCAATATGGCATATTTTTCTTGCTACTCTCAGTTGTGAAAGGTGTTGACATCAAATAAATTTTGATAAAAGAGTGGAGAAAATGGCTTGTATTTAAATTAAAAAATCTAAAATTGCACTATAGGGTTTCCAATAGTGCTTTAGAGACTTGCGGGGGACAATTGGGAGAGATTTCCCAAAAAGTTGATTGGTATAGAATTACGTTCCAAATCTGGTCATATTGATTTAAAGTTTAATCGTTCACACTAAGGACAAATACAAGACCCGCCGTCTGTGGGAATCGAACCCACGACCACGTGGTTAAAAGCCACGCGCTCTACCAGCTGAGCTAAGACGGCTTCTTCCGTTAGAGCCAAATTATATTTTATAATGTTTTTTTCTTTATCAATCAAAAAACGTTCATGTAAGATTCCCAACTGCTACTCGCAAGTGATGAACAGTCTTAAAAAAAAAGGTGGCACGAAGAGAACTGTCGTTAACTGGAGGAGGGCCATATGAAAGTTGAAAAGGGCATTAGAGTCTTATCATCCATCCCCATTTGGAGTTAACTGAATTTCAAAGTGTTATTAAATGCCTAATAAGCATAAATATTTATCATTCTGTTGTAATGTATTGTATGTTTATGTTTCTAACAATTATTTGTGTAGTATACAATTTATAGAACTAAAAATTGTTTATATCTATTAATCATTGGATAGTATCGTTAAATGTTGCTATTGTTTTTAAATCATGTAGTTTCCACATTCTATGAAGATATGATATAGATTTGCACATTACATTGTCTTCAAATTTTTTTCAAATGTTTATAATTTTGTACAATTATTTTGGTAGTATATGTTCAACAAAACTAAAAATGTGTATATTTATCAACCATTAGATATTATTATTAGTTAAAGTTATGTAGTTTTCACAGTTCATGGAGATGCGACATAGATTTGTGGACTACATTGTGTTCAATTTTTTTCCATCAACATTTTGGATCATACTACATGACCCATGATCAAGATAAAAAGAAAGAGAGCAAAGTGTTCATATATTATGATCCAAAACATTGATGAAAAAAATTGAACATAGTGTAATCCAAAAATCCATATCATATTTTATATTAGTTTTTATCATTTTTTCGCTTATTTTGTTTGGATTTGATAATGTATATTTTATTGCCAATGTTTTGGATCAAGCTCCATGATCTATTATCAATGTATGAAAGAAAAAAATGAGAGAAGTGATGATTGATCACAGAGTTTGATCTAAAATATAGGAAATTGGTGTAGTCACTGGTTAGGAGGGACCTCAAAGAGATCTATCCAAATGGGGCAACAAGAGTAAACACAATGAAAACAAGAGGATATGATGGAGGCAATTCAGAACTGAATGAATTAAATCATAAAAGATGATTATAAGTAACCGATAACATCTAAGTTATAAGATTCGACTCGCTAGCCTACCACATATATGCTCTACTATAGAATTGGTCAACTTCAGACCTCTAAATCTTAAGATCCACCTTCTAACTTCTCTGGCATGAATTCTAATGCTCAATTACAATGATTTATATGATCTAGGGAGATCCAGTTGGTCCAAAAGGGATCAAATGCTGAAGAACAAGATCAAACGTGTAAAATAGGTTCACCTCTGCCAAAGAGATTCCTCCAAAAAATCCAAAGGATGAACTGCAAATCAAAGAGAAGGTCAGCCACACGCTAAGAAACATTGGAATCAATGAGTTGGGGCTTTGCAAGCTACGAAAATGATCCGCAAGATTCACCCATAGCAAATAGGTCCAAACGGCTCCAAGGTTCTAATCCAGAAAATTGTCTCAAAATCTAGAAGCAATAGCTTGCCGGAAAATGATCCAAACGTCCTGCAGTTTAGGAATAAGGAAGATGATTATGTCCTTAAGAAAAATCCAACTCCGCAAAATCCGGTGAGCCAATGCAAGAAAATGTAGAAAGAAATATTGAAACTGCAAAAGAGAAAACAAACTAGAAAGGAAATGGTTTTGGTTGATGCAAGATTGCCATGAACTGAGGATGCTCCTTCATCAGAAATACAAATCAACATGATCAAATCCAAAAAATATATGAGCTAAAATTTCTATGATTTAATTAGTTTATAAGAATTTCATGAGTGTCAATTTAAGAGAATTTTGATGATTCTACAAGAAAAAAGTGACATCAAAGATAATTATATCTATTAACATTGACAATCACTTCCAAAAACACTCAAGAATAATACATTTTTTGAGAGAATTTGAATGTTCAATGTAACTCATTTATTAATAAATTTTCATTTGTTTATATAATTATAATAGATGATGATTAATATAAATAGTTACTATGAAAATATTGCCCAAGACATTCAAATAACAAGCATTACATATTATAACAACATAGAAACATAGAAATCACATACACATAGATCAACACAATGTCTGGTAGGTGAGATGGGAGTTGCGATGGGTGCGAGCTAGTGTGTGAGAGTATCAGCGAGGGTTGTAGGGGATATGGATGAGGGAGAACCAGACAACAATGGATTTGGGAGGGCTTATTTTTATGTGCTTTCTTAGTTCTGTGGTTTGGTCCCCTTTTTTGTGCATTTTCTTTGCTTTGAGTTCCTCTCAAGTTTCTTCCCCCTGCTTTCCATTTCACTTTCGTGCTTCCAAGATTTTCTTCTTTTTCAATTGTTTGGGCTAGTTTTGAGTGTTAGTTTCCTACATCTAGGCTTTTGGGAGGCTTTGATGGGTGTGTCATGGAAGGGGCCTTTGGGATTTTTCGTTGGATGTAGACATTATTGTAGTTTCTGTGGAAGGAATAGTGGTCGATGATTTTATATCTGCGAGGGATGTTTTTTCTTGGGTTGTTTTCTTCTGGTATGTCCTCACCTTTGTCTTTTCTTTGGAGCTAGATCCTATTGTTTTGGCAGTGTCACCTGGACTAGTTTTTGTTGTGGATGTTGGTTTCCTAATTTAATCATGGGTTGGTTTTGCTACTTTGTGGGTCATTTCGGTTTGGCCTTGCTTGGTTGTGGTGGGCTTCTCTTCTAAGGACTTTGTTAGGTTTATTGCTGTGTGGCTTTTTGTGGGTGCTTTTTGCATTAAGGCTCTGACCATGTCTTTTGACAATGTTCTACATGCTTTTCTTGAATCTTTCCTCTGTATAGACTCTTTTTGCAGTCTGTTTGGATCGCTATTCTTTTAATGGGGTTCTAATCTTTGTTGTTATTTTGGCTGGTCATTCCCTCTATTATTTTGAGAGGGAATCTTGTGAAAATTTTGGCCTTAAGAGAATGATAAAAGTTACTCTCAATCTAGTGCTTTGGAGGCTTTATGTTGTTTCATGATCAACAGTTTTGATGTTGTGGGCATGTCCTTTATTTTGCTATCCTTAGTGATACCCGTGTTGTGTTTCAAGTTTCTTTGTTTTTGTTGGTTGGGTAGTGTGCCCTGTAGTTGAAGAGCATATGTGAGGGAGGTGCGTTGGTTTCCCCTAAAGTCTCTGCTTGGTGTCCCTATGTTTCTAGGGGTAGTTTTTGTTATTTTATGTTTTTGGATGGGGTGTCTTCCTCCATTTCAGGGGAGAAGATTTCTCTTGTAGGTATTAAAAGGTCTTTATTTGTACTTATCATGGGGGGAGAAGATTTCTCTGGAAGGTATTGAAAGGGCTATATTTGTACTTATCACAGTGTATTTGATGAGGGCCTATTTTCATTTTACCCTAGATTCTCATCATGTTTCTCCTATTGAGGTGAAATGGTCTCTTATGGGGGTGGATATCCTTCTTGTCGGTAAGACTAAGGGTTTATTTATGCTCCAACTAGTCCCTTCTCATGCCTTTCTTATTGAGGTGGTGTTGTTTCCTATTGAGGTGGAGTGTGGTTGTGTGAGAGAGGTTTGGATCTACTGCAAGGGGGTTGATGCTACTCTTCCTCTTGTTCTTGGCTACAAGAGAGATGTTTCTACCCTCTTTTTAAACTTCTTTCCTTTCTCTCCTATTGAGGTGGAGACTCTGAAAGATAAGAAGAGCTTATTATTGTATCATCTCAAAGTTATGGGAGCCTTTTCAAAACTCATCATTTTAGATTATATGAGTTGATTTGTGTGGTGACTTTGTCTTGTTCTTTTTGTAGATGGTTTTCTAATATTTTGATCTTTATGGTTTGGTGCTATTAGGTTATTGTTTGCCTATTTTTATCTATTGGTAACATTACATAAGTGGGTTCTAGATCCTAGCAAAATTTGTTCGTGAAGGATTTTGGGTTTGATCAAAACTTGTTTTACCCTTAATAAAAAAAAATATAGGCATACATGAACACTATGTGTTCATTTCTCACCCTAGTCAAAAATTGAAACTTTAGGTTCTAGTTCCAATTTCTACTTCACTCTTGACCCTTGTATTACTAGGTGGACTTTGGTCTCTATTTGAGATCAAGAACTTTATGTTCCAATTAGACTTACTATGTCTCAAGGCCTAACACTTATTAGTCTTGTGTGTGTATCTAAGGTTCTAGTTTCCTATTCTCTCTAAAATCATGAGCTTGACTAATAGAAATACAAAGTTCCCATTTTTTCCCAAAACATGGAACATCCAAGGAAAAGGAAATTTCCTTGGAGCATTGTGTGTTTTGTGTTGGAACTTTGTTGTGGCTTTGGGACTATGCCCTAGTTCTCAACAAGCATCAAGTTCTTGATGAGAATCATGTTCCATATATAGTCTCAGTCCCTAATAAAATACTTATTTCAAAAGGGTCTTTGTCTCCATGCCAATGTCAAACCTAATATCTTGAGTATTCAAGGAATTGGGAGCCAATACTAAAGTTTTGAGTTTAGAGTGAGAAATGGAAAAATCAAAGTCAGTTGCATATGTATTATTGTCAAAACTTGGTGGTGGCTTTAGAACCACATTAAGTTCCTAACAAAGAAATTAGTGTTGACAACTTTTTAAAAGATGATGTCTAAGAAAATGGGTTAACAATGTGCCTAGTCTATAAATGTGAGATTGATTTTGACAAGGCCATATAAGGTCTTAAGAAAAATTTAAGCGGTTTTTAATTGTTAAATATAATCAAATTTTATTCACTTACCCATCTACCCACCATCAACTTACTCCACCTACATTGTGACCTTCCATAGAATTTGTTAATGACCTAGACTATTGTATTTATGGAAGTGATATGGATCTCCATATGTCATGGATACTACTGATGACATCTTAGTTTCTATTGTTGAATAGAAAGCTTCCAATTTATCCCAGAATTGGACAAGCCTTCCTCCTAGGTCAAGAGGTTTTCAAAAAGTTTTTCAAGAATAATCCTACCTTCATTCTTGATGTTCTATTTATTAGTAGAACTCACTCTATGGACCAAATGTTCAAATGGATCTTCCCTATCTCATAGTGAATCTGATATGGCTTCTAGGACTAGTACATATCTTTCTTCTTCCTTCCTTTCTAGTAGTCATGGGGCTGAGAAAAGATCTTCATGTACCTCTCACTTTCTTGTTCATGAGACTAGTTTGATTTCTAGATGACTAGTTTATCTTTGAAAAGAAAGATAGTATTGGGAAAAGGCATTTGTGGAGGAAAGATCCTTTTCAAGCAAGACAAGGAAAATTGATTTCCTTAAGTTGGTGCAAGTTCTGAAGTTGGACTCTTTTATTCATCTACAAATATTTGTTGATTTTTTATAGTGGCTTCGATATTGGTCTGTTCACCTTGTCCCCTTCCTTGTTCTTCCAATTGTTGTTATTGCACGAAGGCATGATAAGCTATCTAGTTTTGATATTTCAGCTCTTCCTCTTCAATTGACCTTAATTGGCCTTAAAAATCTTCCATAATCCCTTTGGTGCTAACATTAGTGGAACTCTTTTCATTAGGGTAATAGGTAACACAATGGGTTGATTAATGAAAAGATTGGGGATACATGGGTGATACTCTTTCATTCTCAATAAAAAGTGGGAAAAAATGCTCCCTAATCAAGATATTCTCCCATAGCTGAGTGGAAACATGAACAAAAGATTTCTAGAGATTATCCCATTAAGGTAAAGTGGTACACACTCTTTGACTCATGTTCATGCTAGAATGTTAAAAATTGATGAAAAGATTCTTCTAGAGTAATACCCAAAAAATACACCAAGCCTTCCATATAATAAAAATCTAATGTCCCAATAGGTGTGCCAGGAAATCCTATTGATCCCTAAGAAGGATTGTGCCTTAAATAAGGGCGGTTTGGAAATTTTACATCTATCTCACTATTTCTCTCTATATCTCTCACTACTCTCTATTTATTTATATTAATATCTCCCAACATCTCTCTCCCTATTCCTCTCTATCTCACTACATCTCCCTCTATTTATATCACTCCCCCTCTCCCCCCCTCTCTCTCCTCTCTCTATCTCGTATCCATATTTTTCTTTACCTCTATTGTCTTATCTCTCTATCTCTTCCCCTATCCCTCTCTCTCTTTATGTCGTCATATATCTATATCTCTTCCTCTTCCTTTTTATTTTCTATTTTCTCTCTCTGTCTCTCTCTCTCTAGATATCTTTCTCTTTCTGTATAACATAATGCCTCTCTCTTTTTCTTTCTATACATCTCTCGCTCCCTCTCTTCTCCCTATTTCTATCTCTCTCTCCCCAACTCTATTTGTGTATCTCTCTATTCCTTGTTCTTCTATCTCTCTTCCTCTCCTCATCTATATCTCCTTATATCGCCATCTCCTCATCACTAGATATAGCACCATCTCTCTCTTTATCTCTCTATCTATTTGTCTCCCTCTTCCTCTCTTTCTCTATCTTCATATCTACCTCTCTCTTCCTTTCTCACCCTCTATCTTTAGACATGATTCCCTCTCTTTATCAATCCATCTCTTCCCAAGCATCTCTTCCTCGCCCTCTTCTTAGAATTATACATCTATATCTCTTTATCTCTCTATCTCTTCATATTTTTTACTCAGTATATTTTAAATCGCCACGTAGAAGATGTACTATAACTTACGAGTTGTCTTGTTACTTGACTAATACATACCACATTAACTAGAAAGATTGAATATTACTCACATACTTTGGCGAAATCAGCTAGTGACTTTTTTCCATTTAGTTGTTTAGCCATGTAATAATGAATATATTCTTGATGTCTGAACTTCTTAAATATGGGAGGGTGTTCCTCATCTACAAGGTTGCTTACAGGAGCCACTTCTTCATCCAAACCTGGATGGTAAAACATAGCAATAGACAATCTTTCTTTCTCCTTGTTTGTCATTGTTCGATGTTCTATACTCTTATATCTCCAATTTGTCATAACCTATAATTGAATTGAAATGTCACATATTATATTTTTAATATTATATATATTTCAAAAAAATTTATCAATAACCAAACATACACAACATTTACTTCCATTAGGTCACCAATGTTTACAACATATGCATAAGGAATCGGTTGAATAGGAATCCATTCATTGTTCTTGTGAACATGAAGACCTTCTTGTTGACAATTGACACTCTACTGGTTCGGTTTCATTATGTTGTCATTGATGGCAACATGTTTTGGGGTTCAGGCTTCATATGGTGTACCGACAGGCACTTCACAGACTCTACACCGACACCAAAAATTCTTGGTATGGTAAAGGATATCGGTATTGGAGGCCAACACATCTTGGATCTGACATCGGCAAATTGTTTTAATGCTTATTCATTTATGTAATAAGGCCGACATGTAATATGATATTTTATATATCCTTGTAAGTTGACATAAGGCATAAATTTGTATAGGGTATATAGGGGAGATTGATTAGATCACTTTTGATATGGATGAATAGAAAGATGGATGTAATGTAATGTGAAATATATTAGAGAGACTATGTATGTGAGGAATTCATGGTAAGGGTTATTCCAGTACTGAGGTTTAGGGTTTTAACTGGAACAGACATAACTTAAAATGAAACTGTATTTTGGCATAGGAGATTCTATAATAAGAAGTTCACTATTCTCCAGATTGTTGTCTGGATTGTTATGTAGTTAGTGAGGCTCCTTTTGTGATGAGCAGTGTACTCTAGGTTGTAAGCCTTCCTGCAAGTGCAAGCCCATCATATATTGTAATATCTCTTCATATAGCCAGTGAATTGATATTGTGGGTCACAAATCCCATTGTGGTTTTTCCTCATTGAGGCTTTCCACGTATAAATCTGTGTGTTATGGTTCTCATTTATGTGTTTGTCTTATTAGTTGCATTACTTCTTTCAATTCTATTTATATTGGTATACCGATTGGTGTATGTATGTTTTGTTAAGGCTAAAATATTTTATTCTGGTATAACACTGATTCACCCCCCCCCTCTTAGTGTTATTGGTTTCCAAGAATTCGTATCAGAGCCTTGTGTCTCAGAGGAAGTTTAACAGTTTGAGGAAGATCCTGAAATCAGAATCATTGAATATGGCTTCAAAGAAGCAGCTTGAGATGGCACTTGAAGATTATTATGCTGAAAGATTAAAGAACTTAAAGATACAAGATGAGTTGAATTCTGCTAAAGAATTTATTCTTGTCCTACATTAAAGATTATCATCGGTTCAAGCTACAAGGAAGGAACTTTTGCAAAATCAGGATGACGAAGATGCACTTAAGGAACAATGTCAAAAAATGAGTCAGGAGAACATGGTTAGAAAGAATCAAATGCAAATAATGACTATGAGATTATCTAAGGATATTGAGGACAGAGAGAAAAAGGAAGAAAATCTTGTTGTATCCCTGAAGAACGAATTTGAAGAATGTGGTAGGTTGACTCATGAAATTGAGATATTAAGGTCTAATTTGGTACAATCTCGGAGCAATGAGCAAGATCCTGAGAAGCAAATGACAATACTAAGAGATGATTTAACTGTTGCAAGTGAGTACAAAGAAAAATTCAAGATCAACTCAGCACAGATTGGAGATTTAAGTGGACTTGGAATTGAGCAAGGATAGAGTTCTCGTACTGCTAATAAAGATCAAAACCATAAGGCACTAGAAAGGCAATTCAATTCTTATAAATTCAATGGTAGATGTTTTGTTTGCAATATATTTGGTCACATGGCTAGGCAATGTATAAACAGAGCAAATCAAAACCCTGATTCTGCTCCCGGTAAATGTTCTAAATGCAATAAAATTGGTCATGAGACAATTGATTACAAAATGAATGTAAAATGCTATGCTTGTGGAAAATTTGGACACATGGCTAATCAGTGCAGGTCAAGCAATTTCACCGTTTTTAGCAAGGCAATTTAAAAGAACAATGTTACATCTTATGCATGTAATGAAGTTGGACATATTGCTAAGTTTTGTAGAAGCAAAAATCCATTGGCTGGCAATGGAGGATTAAATGATAAAGGAAAAGACAAGGTAAATGAAATTCGACAAGATCATACTCAAAGATGGGTTAGAAAGACTGAAGAGCAATCATCAAATGGGAATGTCCTATTTACCTATCCGGCAAAACAGGCTACTCCTGCACCGACAGTGAGATCATCCGGTAACTAAGGAAGATGCCTCAGGGGTAGGCAAATTTCATGAAAGATGATGCATATGTCCCTGGAGGAGATTCTGGAAGATGTTCCAGATATTGGAGAGGATTATCCGGCATTGATATATTCAGAGTGAGATCCGGTATCATTCACCGGTAGTCATTTATGTCAACAAAAAATTAGGGATTTCTTGATGGATAAAAGGTCGATTACATTTCATTATTATTGACCCAGCATTCAAAGCAATTTCAGAGCGATTCAGAGCAAATTAGTGTAATTAGAAGCTATTCAGAGGCGATCAGATTTTATCTCAAACGATCACATCGATGTCTGAAATATTTGAAGAGGTTTTCACTAGCAACGTTCTAAAGGTATTTTTCTTGAATCATGGAATCGGGATCATTTTATGCTCCTATTTTCATTGCAAATCCAACTATAGTAGACGTTAACGACCACCGCAGGCCAATTTTCAAATGATATCCACATGTGGCTACCAAGGAAGATTCAGTTGGAGTGTTTTATCGCATCTCGGAGGGAGTGGTATATGTAGAAGATGTTAGGGCCTATATTCATTATCATAAAGAGGACTTAGGCACTTACGAGATCAAAGGGATGTATATAAATGAACTCATGGGAGAATCTAGTAAAATCAAACTGAAATATAAACACATCGAAGATCTAGGGTTCACTAATATTCAGGATATTTCAGAATTCGAGGATGAGATTGTCAGATATGTACTGAGAAGAGTACATGGGGAATTCATATGGCTAGATCGACCCTACAAAATCACTAATGAATCCATCAGGGAAATTGCTAGTTCGCCATCAATAGGGCAACATCCAAATAAGAAAGTATCAAATGACTTCATAAGGAAGATCACCGACACTACATATGACAAGAGATCGATGAAGGTGAGCACTATCATCGACACTGACATCAAATTTGGTAGCATGATCATAGGCTACAAGGTAACTCAGTCTAAACGACTGAATTCAATTTCCAGTTCATGTATTTTGGCCACATATACAATGATGAGAGAAATATCAAGTTAGATCTTTGTGACTAGATGCTTGGGGCATTATTGATCAATTTAGGAAAGATTAAAGGTGAGAAGATCATCTTCTGGTATGGAAATATGTTAGTATGCTTAATATTATACTTTTTGAATGATACCCCCGGTTCTGGAAGGAAGCAATGGGCTTTTAACATCCTGATAGGAAGACAACTTAAGCAATCAATTGCTGCATTGGGAAGTCTTAGAGATGATAAGGTATGGGGTTACTTCAAGGATTTTCAGAAATCTATGAGTTCTAGAATAAGGATACCTGAGCAAATAGTAGAGAAATACTCTACCTACATTTGTTTCATGGTTAAGAAGGATGTGACTCTCATGGAGGCAGTCAAGCCGCAAAAGATTTGGATAGAGGAAATGGGATATGAGGTGGATGCATTAATTCTGGATGCATATGCAAAAATTCTACTTGATGCATAGATAGATGAAACATAAAAACCTTGTGGAACAACACATCAAAAGACTTTTGAGGTTGAAACTAAGTTCAATTAGAAAAAGAGGGAAAACCAAGAAGGTAAGGCAAGAAAGTTTGTGTAGGAAGTTTCTAAGGATATTAAGGCACTCATTGATATTGTCCTGAAGAAAGGGAGAAAGAGGAAGGATCCAATAGTTCACATTGAACCTATGGCTGTAGATTCTGAGACTGATGATGAGACACCATTAGCTTTCAAAAGGGTTGTGAGGAAGAAACTAGAAGAATCTAAAGTGGAACCAAACAAACAACCAGTTAGAAAGGTTACCATGAAAATACCGACACATAAGCAGGAACCCAAGGCTACACCATCAGCTACATCTGGTACTATCAGAAGGAGGAAGAAGAGTAACACTGATTTGGCACTAGAGACTGGTAATGTGACTAAGACTTGTGTTGAAATTGTAGATGAAATAACTAAGAATGGGATGCTGAATAATGTTAAGTCTTATTATGATACATTTGAAGATGATGAACAGAGAGAGATAGAGGAAGCAATTCTTCTATATTTACACATCTATAAGAAAGCATTAATTGAAATAGAAAATTAAATATCAACAGAGCTATACAACATGCTAGATGCTAGAAGTTTATATGCAATGGTAGAACACAAACACATTAATATGCAAGAAATGTTAGCTATATGTGTTGATATAACTCCAGATGAAATGGAGAAGACAATGTAGGCTGTATATAGGAAGGTTTTTAACAACAAACATAGAATAACTAGCCTGATGTTAGGAAGGATGAATGAGATAGTAAAGGAAACATAGAAGGGTTGGATAAAAATTTTGTGAGAGAATAGAGGTGTAGCGTCCTAAAATTGTGACACTTGCAATTTCGACCGCATTTGGGTCTTCACGATGGTGACGCAACACTGAACCTGAATGGAGACCCCGAAACTTGCTCATGACACCAAAAACTGCATTTTTCAAGCACCCTGGCCTGATCCTCCTTGCACCCTGTTGTCCTGGGAGGTGGGAGCAGAGCGCCCAGCACCCTGGTCCTTCAGGACTAGGGCGCCCAGCGCCCTGGTCCCCCAGGACCATGGCGCCCAGCGCCCTGGTCCCTGGCCCTATTTTTGGGCCCGGTCTCCTATGGGACTTCGGGTCTTTTTGTTTGCAAATTGGAAAATAACATTTCCTAGTCGGCCTAAGGTCGGGAAAATCAGTCTATCAACCCTAATTGGCAAGTATATAAACTACATTTCCTCTCCCATTTGAGGAGGTCGGAAAAGAGGAAGGACATATGTGTACAAGACGTGGAAACTCTATTCAAACATTCAAGCATTCAAGCATTCAAGCATTCCTTCAAGCAATTGATCATTCTAAGTCTCCATTCAAGGCTAGGTGTTGCATTCAAGACAAGGATTCAACCATTGAAGAGGAGATCACATACTACAACATACAACATACAACAAACAACAACATCTATACCTTCGCATATAAGGATGCAAACATCCTTACAACAAGGTACTAGTACTTGTTTTACATTACAGTCATTTACATTTACAGCATTTCTCATTTCTTGGTTAATTCCAAAACTGGGGTTTGACCTAAGGGCAAACCCCTAATCCCTAACCCCCCAATCGTCTTCGCTTTTCTATGTGTAGGTTGCAGGTATGCGGCTGAAATTGAAGATCTGGAATCCTTGTGCAGAGACGAACAGATCCCCCTTCGTTTCGCGGATTTTTCGGAGGACCGTGTGCATGCCGGGCGCCATCGTCCCATCAACTTTCGCTCAAATTTGCAGAACAGCACCGTCTCGACATTTTACTGCTAATTCCAGGTCCGCAGCTTCATATCATATCCCTATCTCTGTTTATAAGCGAATCTTTCTCACTTTCTATGTATTCCTAGCTTAATCATTCTATCTACATTCTTTACAAAAGAGGGTATCCTTGCTATCACAACCCTTGAAACTCATTTAGAATCCAATCTTGCATTGCGTGGGATTTGATCTTGTGGGTTTCAACCCCTCTTTTGAATGTAAAGTCTCCCCTAAGTGAAAACCATCAACCCTAGCGACTCTCCCTTCTCTCTCCTCGGAGTTGGGGAGGGGAGAACGACTAGGGTTCGATTTCTGCTTTACATTTTGGTGAACCCGACGTGAACATCCTTTCTGATTATTCATAGTTAGATCTGAAAATTGGATTCCTTGATTACATTTCCATGTTTGATCTTTTGCAAAATTTTAGAGGTTAATTGCATAAAAACCCTAAATTTTCTTTTTAAGTAATTAAACTTGAGAAATGTTTAATTGTTAATGCTTGTTTCAGATCTACCCTTCTATTGCAAATTGTTAATTCATATTTGTGCTTTAATTCTGAAAATTAAGTGGTTAAGTGTCAAAACCCTAATTTTTGAAACCCTCTTGATTCAACCTTTGTCCGACA
This sequence comes from Cryptomeria japonica, assembly GCF_030272615.1. NCBI lineage: Eukaryota > Viridiplantae > Streptophyta > Pinopsida > Cupressales > Cupressaceae > Cryptomeria > Cryptomeria japonica. Next base: position 59,830,544 of record NC_081411.1, on the reverse strand, counting down.
ATTTCACTGATCAAAACATCTCCAAATCAGCTGTAACTTTGGATTCCGCAATAAAATCATAGTATCTTTCATCCCTGAAAATTTGGAAAAAAGTTGCGAGGACCGTGTGCACTCCGAGCACCATCGTCCCCGACATTTTTTCTGAAATTTCGAGAGCTAGATCTTACTGTATTTTTCTGCTAAAATCCAGAATTTTGGCTGATTTTATCAACTTTAACACTTTCAAAATTACAGTCAAAGTTGGTCTAGCGATTGCTTGGATTGAGGCTTCTAATCATTCAAAAATTGTTGAAATTGAAATTTGTGTCAAAATTGTGTTTCTTACAGTCCTAAATTTGAAAAGTGTGTTATCATTCATTCGAAATTTCAGTGATTTATTCAAAATTTTGCAATTTGTGACTTTTGAAATTAAGTGCTTAATTACAACAACTTTGATTTCCGCTTTCAAAATTGAATTTTGCGTGAAATTGAGTCAACTTTCAAATTTCAAAACTTGCATTGCTTTTGGTATTCCCTCTAAAATCATAAAATTCAAAATTTCCGTTTCCCTCTCTTTTTCAAAATTCAAATTTTGCATTTTTCGACAATCTTGGTAGGGTTCAATTTTGAGATTGTAACTTTAATTTGGCCTATCTACAGATCGTGAAATCACTCAATTTTTTCAGGTTAGCTGTAAAATCATCATAACTTTCATCCCTGCAAATTTTGAAAAAAGTTGCGAGGACCGTGTGCACCCCGAGCGCCACGGTCCCGGACATTTTTTCCGAAATTTCGGGAGATTGTCCTGATTGTATTTAAGAACTTAAATCTAGAAGATTGGCTAGTTTTACTGAAATTTGCTACCTCTAAAATTCAAAATCTTCTCTCTTTCTTTAGTGCATGAGTTTTACAACAATAAGCCCTACTTACACTATTCCCGTTAGACGAAGCCTTAGAATTAAGTCTTTCCAAGGTTTAATTACTGAGGAGATGGAACCTAATTTGAATGGTCTTTTTAACGAGGACATGGGTAATTCCTCTAATCCTCTTAATGATGAAGAAGCTCTCCATGAGGTTTCTGTAGAACAACTTTCAAAATTGGATAACCAATTTGATGATTTTAGACAATGGATGTCTCAAGAATACCCTGATAGTCAAGCTCTTCCTTTAATTGAGGGTCTAAAACGTATGCTTCAAAGTGATAAGAATGGAATTGATATTTTGCGTGGTATTGCACACATTGTGGATTCAAATGTGATGCCTATGAAGAGTTGTGCCGAAACCTTAGGTTATACACAACCTCCTACTCAAGACAATCATTCTATTCCTTTGACGACTCCTATTGCTAGTATACCTACTTTTACATCAAACATAATGACTACTTCAATACAAGACATTCCTCCTATGATCACTAGTCATGGGGGCAATCCTTCTTCTTCAATCAACCCTCTTCCTTCATTCAATCCAACTTCTTCATTCATTCCTTCAGTGAGTGTTCCTCTTATATCTCCACAAATGAACATGACGCAAGGGGGCAATTCATTTAACCATTCCATTCCTCCTTGTAGTGTTCCTCCTTTCCAATCATCTCCTATGACTAACTATCATAGTGTCCCACCACCTTACTCTTTACCTTCTTTCAATAACATAACACCTCCATCACAATCTAACACGTCTAATATGAACTCTTCGACTGAAGCGACCATTAACAATCTTGCACAAACTGTCTCTTCTTTACAGCAACAAATTGCCTCTATGAGTCAATCTAAGTTTAGTGTGCCCACATTTGACGTTGCGAGCCCACTTTCTCTTGATATTGTTCGAGCTATCCCCCCTAAACATGTTGAAATTCCGCATTTGGAGCTTTATAATGGTAAGGGTGATCCTCTAACACATGTTAAGACCTTTCAAACAATATGTACTGGTTTTGCTTATGACCAAAGGTTGCTTGCAAAACTGTTTACTAGAACATTAAGAGACAAAGCCCTACAATGGTATTGCTCGTTGCCTTCTTATTCTATTACTTCTTTCGAACAACTTGCAAATGCTTTCATTCAACAATTTCAAAACAATATAAGTCCTAAAGTTACTTTGATTGATTTAATGCATTGTAAACAAGGTGTTAAAGAAAAAGTGACTGATTTCATTGGTAGATATAAGCATTTGTATGCTCAAATTTCTTTTCCAGTTCCTGACAATGATATTCAAAGAATCTTTATTTCTAATTTACAAAAAGACATTAGAGAAAAACTCCTATTTTCTGAGTTTACTTCTTTCCAACAGTTGTGCGCAACTCTTCACAATTATCAACTGACTATGAGTCAAATGGAACAATCACATCCTATGGCTCCGATTGATAAGGGTGATAGTAGTCAACAACCATTTGGGAAGTTTAAACCGAACAGAGAGTCCATTAAATTCAATGAAAACATCATCAACAACAATGTGAATGCAGCATCAGGTGTGTCTCCTATTTCTAAGTTTTTCAAGAAAGAAAGAAAGTTTACTCCTTTGAATGAATCATTGCATAGTATTATGAATAAGTTATTGGAACAAAATGTGCTTACACTTCCTCCTATAAGGCAAATTGATCCTGCAAAGATTAATTCACCTTATTTTGATAACAAAGCTTTTTGTCAATTTCATCGTCAACCTAGGCATGATACTGAAAAATGTTTTGCTTTAAAGGGTAAAATTCAAGATTTGATTGATAATAATACTATCTCTATTTCTGGAGTGAATGATAAAGGCAATACATCTGTAGCTCCTCCTAACCAAAATCTTCAGATTTTCACTGATCCATTGCCTTCTTATACCTCTAATGCAATTGATACTACTGATTCCTCTATCTCACCCGATGATCTTGTGTCTGTGACTCCGAATGTGATTAACTTTGTGCAGCAACAGAAAATCCCTAAAGAACTTTCCATCACATTTGATTCTAGTGAAACTATCAGGGCACCTGACGGTCCTTTATATATAGTTGCAAAAGTAAAAAATACACCTTGCCGTGGAGTGCTTATTGATCCTTCTTGCATGGTTAATATCATTACTGAAGAATTTCTTTTTACTTTGCAATTGAATCAAGTGATCTATGATGAAACAAATGTGGTTGTGAAATTATTTGATGCATTTTATTCTCCTGCAATTAGTTCTATTACATTACCTATCGAGGTCCATAACAAATCCCTTGATGTGGACTTTTCTATTATTCCATCATCCGAACAATTTTGTGTGAAGCTAGGCTATCCTTGGCTATCTTCCATGAAAGCTATTGCTTCTCCTATTCATAAGTGCTTGAAATTTCCCCATAATGGTGAAGTTGTTACTATCAATCATAGTCTCTTTAAACCAGCTGAAAGAACTTCTAGCATTCCTATTGATTATTTTTGGCCTAAACAATTCCAATCTCTTCCACCGCGAAGTGATCATCTTTTCAAATCTTATCAAAAGTGGAAAAAAGATATGATCCTATCTCTAAGTGAACCTAGAACACCCAAACTTGACATTCCTATCCTTCTTGAGAAGGAAGTTCTTCCTTTGAAAGATAAAACCAATGTCTTTCCTCAAGAAGAATCCCAACCCATTCCTATGGATGTGACTATGTCTATGTCTAATAAACCTTCTAAAGGTAGACCTATACCTCCTCATCATGATGGACTTGGTCTCCTTCCTAAACCAAATATTCCTCCCTTATATGGAGCAGTTCCTCCTCCTTCCTCTTATGGAGAGAAGAGACCTTCCTCTTCTCCTATTATTCAACCTAAGAGACCACAACCTAAACACCCAAGTGATAAGGATGAGAACATTCCTCCTCCTCAATCTTCTCAACTTCCTACTAAGACTAGACGAAATCATTTTGCACGTGAACGCTGACGAAAGCGTCATCTTAGAGCTCAGGCAGCTGCCTCTCAAACTTTGCAATACCCAAAAACACCTTCAACAAGCATTATTCCATTTTCTCCTCAGCCGACGATTGAGCCGAAATCTCCTAAACATAAGATGCATGATGGTCTTGATCCTGTGCGAGTTAAAGATCCTATTTTTATAAATCTTGATGATGATGAAAATGTTATTCATGATAAAAATGTTACTCCTGTTCATTCTGATAGTGAATATGAATATGTTGATAACCATTTATCTAACGCATTTTCTAAAGCACTTATCCTAGCTCCTAGACAAGAACACCATGGCTTGGGATATGAACATAGCCCTTGTTTGGATCTTGTGATAGCTCCATCTGTTGTGTTGGATGTTCCTCCTCTAGCGTGTTCCCTACCTTCCCGAAACATTGATCAGCAAGATCGGGGGGTAGATGACATGCTAGACTAGTTTCATTAGCATAGCAGATTCTCTCCTCCTCTATTTCTTTTGTTACTTCTTCTATATGTTATTCTCATTCTTCTATTTGTTGTCCTTAGTGTTGTCTACTTGAGGACGATGCAAAACATTGAGATCTCTTTTGGTCTCTCTCATGTTGACTCAAAAGACACATGTGTTCCCTTCTTCTAGGTGACCTTCCTTGATTGGGGAGTGAAGAACAATTATGCATACATACATATGATATACATGAATTATCATACAGCATACTAACCCCGAGGAAAGCGAAGTCACCTTGTGCTTTGTGTTTTGTGTCTATTATCCTTGGGCTTATCTCACACTTGGGGGCTAAATCCTTGCGATAACGTGCTCCTTTCTCATTTCTTATATGTATCACTACCTTAAAGCAATCACCCCCGGTGAGGCATGTGCAATCGCTTTAACGTAGGGGGGCATACATCCCGTTCATATCTTTTCAAGATACTTGAAAATTTCTTGGCAAATTTAGCTTTGCCTTGAAAATTTTTGATATCTTTCTTGCATGACTCATAGTGAGGGAACCTTACTACTGACAGTCATGGTTCTCCCTTGTGATCTTCCCTTTTACTTTGTCAATCGAAGTTGTAAGATCCTTAGTCCACTGGGGGCTTGGTGTATCTTGCCTCCTTGACGTGGTGAAAGTTTTTCAATGTTGTTTCCTTGTACTTTACCGGAAGTATGAGCATACGCTTATACTCCCGCTAAAGTGGGGGCTAAATGTAGCGTCCTAAAATTGCGACACTTGCAATTTCGACCACATTTGGGTCTTCACGATGGCGACGCAACACTGACCCTGAATGGAGACCCCGAAACTTGCTCATGACACCAAAAACTGCATTTTTCAAGCACCCTGGCCTGATCCTCCTTGCACCCTGCTGTCCCGGGAGGTGGGACCAGAGCGCCCAGCGCCCTAGTCCTTCAGGACTAGGGCGCCCAGTGCCCTGGTCCCCCAGGACCATGGCGCCCAGCGCCCTGGTCCCTGGCCCTATTTTTGGGCCCGGTCTCCTATGGGACTTCGAGTCTTTTTGTTTGCAAATTGGAAAATAACATTTCCTGGTCGACCTAAGGTCGGGAAAATCAGTCTATCAACCCTAATTGGCAAGTATATAAACTACATTTCCTCTCCCAATTGAGGAGGTCGGAAAAGAGGAAGGACATATATGTACAAGACGTGGAAACTCTATTCAAACATTCAAGCATTCAAGCATTCAAGCATTCCTTCAAGCAATTGATCATTCTAAGTCTCCATTCAAGGCTAGGTGTTGCATTCAAGACAAGGATTCAACCATTGAAGAGGAGATCACATACTACAACATACAACATACAACAAACAACAACATCTATACCTTCACATATAAGGATACAAACATCCTTACAACAAGGTACTAGTACTTGTTTTACATTACAGTCATTTACATTTATAGCATTTCTCATTTCTTGGTTAATTCCAAAACTGGGGTTTGACCTAAGGGCAAACCCCTAATCCCTAACCCCCCAATCGTCTTCGCTTTTCTGTGTGTAGGTTGCAGGTACGTGGCTGAAATTGAAGATCTGGAATCCTTGTGCAGAGACGAACAGATCCCCCTTCGTTTCGCGGATTTTTCGGAGGACCATGTGCACGCCGGGCGCCATCGTCTTGTCAACTTTCACTCAAATTTGCAGAACAGCACCGTCTCAACATTTTACTGCTAATTCCAGGTCCACAGCTTCATATCATATCCCTATCTCTGTTTATAAGCGAATCTTTCTCACTTTCTATGTATTCCTAGCTTAATCATTCTATCTACATTCTTTACAAAAGAGGGTATCCTTGCTATCACAACCCTTGAAACTCATTTAGAATCCAATCTTGCATTGCGTGGGATTGGATCTTGTGGGTTTCAACCCCTCTTTGGAATGTAAAGTCTCCCCTAAGTGAAAACCATCAACCCTAGCGACTCTCCCTTTTCTCTCCTCGGAGTTGGGGAGGGGAGAACGACTAGGGTTCAATTTTTCCGCTTTACAAGAGGATTCTTCAATTCACTGGAGACAAATACAGACATTGTAGATACACCGGTTGAAGGGAAAGGTAAAGGAATTATGGGTACTCCACCCTCATTTTTGAAGAATATCAAAATAGTGGAAATTGAGCCACTGGTTAATGCAAATGCACAGACAAATACAAAGACACTGGTTAATAATGAGAATATTGTACAAGATACTAACATTGAGTACACTTGTCCTCTGGATACTAATGTACAAGTTGAGGATATTGTTCCTAGATAGGAACTGATAGTTTCACAGACTGAACCAAGTGGCGAAGCCACCGGTGCAAGCGAGGAGGTAATAAAGGATAAATCACTAGAGAAAACAGAGGAATCCAATAGGGAACCAGTTGCTAGCACATCCTTATTGACAATTGACACTTCTCTAGTGGAAAATAAAAACATCACAAAGATGAGTCCCACAAAACTGATGATGATGGCTACTCAAAAATTGACAGAGGGTACCATAGACAAAGGGATTATAAATCAATCCATAAGTGTTTTGCATAGATTGGTCCCAGATTGTAAGATTGAGAATGAAGCGAGCCCTTCCGACAAGCTTAAGGTAATAACAAAACACATCTCTAAATATTTTTAATCATTACAATAGATCTCTAACTGGCTAGCACTTGAAAAATTCACTTTGGCTAAGAGAGCCACATTTGATCAGATCATTGACAGAGAGAAGAAAACGATTGAGGATAAGTTAATTTTGATAAAAAAAAATCTTTGAAACAAGGTACTAATATATACAAGGTATGTCGCCATACAAAGATTCTTACAACACAAGTGGATGAAAAGATAAAAGAGGTATAGGACACAATTTTCTAGTATCGCTAACTCTTTTGATGGACTAAATTCACTGACCACATCTATTGATGGAAAAATTTTGACTTAAGAGAATCAAATTTCTTCTCTTGAAAAAGAAAGAGATAAGATCATTTGGAGAGACAAAAGTCTCAGAGGTTCAGTGAGTCCAAGATCGGATTCACTTGGTGTACATAAGAGGGAATTCATGGATATGCTTGGTAAGCCCACACCAACAGAGGTTAATGAGAAAGAATCACTTGCATTTTCACTGAGTGGACTTGTATCTATCTCTGGTACATTCAAAACCGACTGGGATACTTATGTGGAGTTATTAGAGAAAGCTTACCCAGAAATCTTGAAATTGGTCAAGCTCCAGTAAGACATTTGTTTTTGGTACTCAGTGTATAGTTATCATTCTTTGACATTATTTTTACAATTTTTGGGCATTGATGTCAAAGGGGGAGTATTATACATTTGAAAAAGAATGAAGGGTTGCATACATTAGGGGGAGTTATAGATTTTTTAGAATTTTGGAGTGTTGGAGCATTTTGCATTTTCAGCTCAAGGGGAGTAAGGCGGGATGAAACCGACAATTGAAACCATGACCATTTTTTACATGAGTGTTGCAATCAATGCCAAAGGGGGAGATTGTTGGAAATTGACACTCTACTAGTTAGGTTTCATTATGTTGTCATTGATGGAAACATGTTTTTGGGTTCAGGTTTCATATGGTGTACCGACAGGCACTTCACAAACTCTACACCGGAATCGACACCGACGCCGACACCGACACCGGCAGGATAGAAGATTTCTTTGGTCACTAGAAATGCAGGCCGACATGGTATCGTAAAGGATATCGATATTGGAGGCTGACACATCTTGGATATGGCATCGGCAACTTGTTTTAATTCTTAATCATTTATGTTATAAGGCCGACATGTAATATGATATTTTATATATCCTTGTAAGTCGACATAAGGCATAGATTTGTATAGGGTATATATGGGAGATTGATTAGATCACTTTTGATATGGATGAATAGAAAGATGGATGTAATGTAACACAAAATATATCAGAGAGACTATTTATGTGAGGAATTCATTGTAAGGGTTATTCAGGTACTAAGGTTTAGGGTTTTAACCGGAACAGACGGAGCTTAAAACGGAACTGTATTTTGGCATAGGAGATGCTATACTAAGCAGTTCACTATTCTCTGGATTGTTGTCTAGATTCTTATGTAGTCAGTGAGGGTCCTTTTGTGATGAACGGTGTGCTCTAGGCTATAAGCCTTCCTACTAGTGCAGACCCATCATATATTGTAATATCTCTTCATATGGCCAGTGAATTGATATTGTGGGTCACAAATCCCACCATGGTTTTTCCACTTATAAATCTATGTGTTATGGTTCTCATTTATGTGTTTGGCTTATTGGTTGCGTTACTTCTTTCAATTCTGTTTATACTGGTATACTGGTTGGTGTATGTATGTTTTGTTAAGGCTAAAATCTTTTATTCTGGTATAACACTGATTCACCCCCCCCCCCCCCCCCCCACTCAGTGTTATTGGTTTCCAACACTTCTATTTGATCATCTTGAAGAAAAAGTGTTATGGTATCTCCATCTAAATGAGGGCTTAACCCCAACACTAAATCAGGCCTAGGACAAGGTGGATACAAATTTGTTCTCATAGTCATAAGTGGATCTTCTCCAAATTTGTCTTTGAAATAATCACTCTCCAATTGTAAGTTTTCAGCAAATAGACCCAAGATTGCTTGTGTGACCCTTTCTACCTCACTGGTGTACCTCACGACAGTATTTCTACAATTCCATATTAAAAACTACATTAGGAAGTCATGAAAATATTAAATAAATAATTTATGGTAAATGGGTATGAACTGAATACCTAAAATTCGATGGTGTGGTTGGCCACATAGCTAAGTTCTTAAGCTTTTTAGACATAACTGCTAAACTCACCAAATCGCCCCAATCCAACTTTTGACCTTCATCAACCACAAAAATATTACCATAGCCTTGAACATCTCCTCCTTTCTTTGCATACCTTTGCTTCTCATCTAATGGAAGACTGAAGAATTCATTAACCAGTTATCTTATGTGATCTATCAAAGAATGTGAAATTCCATGGTTCACAACCTGAGGATCACGGCAACATCAACACAAATACAAACCCAAATACCCAAAAATCCTTTTGGATTCTAACTATATATTCTTAAATAATTTCATGATACCTGAAAGAATCACCACTCTACACAGGCCTTAGAAAGAATACCCATCTCTTTTTTTCTTTCATGGTTTTTAGAGTGCAAGAGTAGCTTTTCCATGTCAACTATAGGAATTGTCAAGAGAGAAGGGACTGATGTTGAAGATGGCCTCTCATCTTTTCATCTGATGTATCTCTGGGGAATGTCATTGGGTTTCTTTAGTGCAAGCTCTTGCATAGTCTCCACAGGAACAAAATCATTCTGGAATGGATTATTGAAAGATTCAACGGCGTACTCCCCTAATCTCTCTCTCTCTCTCTCTCTCTCTCTCTCTCTCTCTCTCTCTCTCTCTCTCTCTCTCTCTCTCTCTCTCTCTCTCTCTCTCTCTCTCTCTCTCTCCCCCTGCCCTAATCTCTCTCTCTCTCTAAATATGAGTACTGAAATCGGATATTAGATTTCATCGAATATCTGATTTCTGCCACTACCATTAATGTGGCAACAATTAAAAAAAGGCGGCAATAGGAATAATTTTTGGGACCACAAATTTATACATTAAAATCGGATATTCGATATAATCTGATATCCAATTTTATTAGATATCCGATTTTTGTAAATAAAAAGGAGTCTTGTGGACCATTTTGTGGATTCCAATGGCCCACATTCTTCACATTCTATTTTATGTCGATAATCACATGTTTTTTGATAGGTTGAGACAAATCTGTTCTTTTGAGAGATTCTTAAAGTCAAATCTTACATTGTTAATCATTTAGGAGCATCTTTGTGGAGGTAAATGGGGAGTAGTTGTCGTCAGAAGTCTAAACACAAAAGAAAACTTTCAAATGACCAAATTGAAGTGTATAGAGAAAGAGATAGAGAAGGTCATAGGAGGAGAAGACAAGGTATGTTAAATATTTCTAATGTTACTTCAAGTGAAGAGGAAATTGAATTTAAAAATGTTGAACAAGATATTGAAAATGAAAATGTAGATTTTGAAAGTGAAAATTTTGAACATGCTGAAAATGTTGAAAGTGATAATGAAAATGCTCAACATGACGTGAGAATGGAAAGTGAAAATTTGGGAGTTGACAATGAAGGTGTCCATAATTTTGGTGTAAATATGATTTTTTTGACATTGGAGGTGAAAATGTATAAAGTTTTGACATAGGAGGTGAACATGTGGAAAATTTGACATTGGAGGTGAAAATGTGGAAAAATTTGACATTGAAGGTGGAATTTCTCAACCAAGTGAACAATATGTAACACCTAATTACTTTAGTACTACAATTCAATCCATATAGCTATTTTTGTTCACATTACATATAGACATGCTCCTGATAGTACATAAGAGGATGGGAAGATAATCAGGGAGTATCATTTTTATATGAGTGATGATAGATCACACTCCTCTAAGTATGTGCAACATTATTTCGAGAATTTTTTTGAGTTCTTGCATGAGAAAGATATTTCAATTGATCAAAATATCATATGGTCAGATAATTGTATGGGTCAATTCAAGAATGCCCGTATGTTTTATTAGTTGAGTATAATGCATGTAGAGAGGCGTATACCTCATATTTGGTATTCTTTTGAGGTCGTGCATGGGAAGGGGGAGCATGATGGAGCAGGTGCATGTTTGAAGAGAGCTCTAGTTAAGGAGCAATTGAAGATTTTAGGTGAAAATTTCTCAGGTATACATGCTATTGTTGATTGGTGTAGTTCACCATTGTCACATGGAGGTACTCTTGATTCAGCAGTGACCAGATTCTTTAGGTTGGTTCAGGAGGGCACAGTGGGATACAGATTGGATTGTTACACAATTAAATATTCTTCAAAGATGCATTCATTTCTCAGCTCAGATGCAAGTACATGGACCATTTGGACACGAGCGTTGGCTTTTTTTTGTCAGAGTTGTGTTCAGTGTGATTGGGATCAGTGCGAGTCAAGTGAGTGGGTTGATATGTGGGTTCCCCAATATCTAACTCCTTTATCTCAAACAATATCCTTGTCAAATGATGACATGGAAAGTTCACTTGAGTATGACAGTCTATCAAATCTTGTACAACCAGGACATGTTTTTGCAGTTGTTACACCACAAGGGAATGAAGAGAGATCATAATATTGGTTGGCACGATGTGTACAGGGAAAACAAAAGCTAACACAACCAGTGATAGATGATGATGGGTTCACATATCCTATAGGTTCAGTTGTTGTTGTGCGAAATTGGTTGAGAACATAAATGATTAGAAAGAATGACATACCTGCATTTGAAGACTTTGAGAGACACAAAACCATTCTCATGTATTCACACCTTATTATAGCTACAAATGACCTATGGATAGTGACTACTACTTATCATGAAGCAATACTGGATACTCTTACGTAAAGAGATGACCCTTCAGGCATACTTCAGTAGTAGGTCTTTAATGGTGCCTTATTTTTTTTATCATGCATTTCATTTCAAACAATGATCATTAAAAGTTAAAGTTCAAGTTTGTTACATGTATATTAAGGATGTGTTCAAAATGCAGGTCTATTGATGAACGTTTTTTTTTGGCTACACGGTTTTTGCATGCACATAGCGGGTACACTCGATATAATTCAAAAGGATGTATTTTTGCAACATGGCTTATTATCATGCATTTGATGAGCTTTACAATTTCTGTTATTAGACACCACTATGTGACAATTTTTGATGATATAATTATCACAAAACCTTTATGCTCATGTAGGTCTTTTTGATGATATATAACACTATCGCATTATGATTTTTGCATCAACATAGTGGGTTCTCTTGATATAATTCGAAGGGATGTATTTTACTAGTCTATAATCCCACCTTTTCATTTATTATCATGCATTTCAGTCGAAGTGAATATCATAAAGCCTTTATGTTCATGCATGCATTTTATGTGTAGACTAACAATTCTTAAAAATATAGGTTCATGCTAGATCATTCGTCATTGGCTAGTTTACTCTTGGTGATGGTACATATTCCTTTGTGCATTAACGAGATTAAATTTTGTGCATATACACTAAGTCAAGTGAATGTATTGCCATTTAGAAATGACAATATCTACCATCGTCTTCAACCATGCAGAGAAATGCAGTGAGAAGGGCTTTAATCAACATACGTCTTTCTTCAAAGTTATGCTTGTAGACTTTGCAGAGAAACTGGTAAGTTTCGTAATTATGGATGTGAATTTGTATATGGATGTGAATTGATGTAACTTTGTTATGATCATATATGATGTCCATGAGCAAATTGGTTTAGTTATATTGATGATATACAATGTATTTGTACATGAGTACATTAGTATAGTTGTATTGATATTGATGAAAAATCATGTTTGCATATTCGTTCATGGATGTCACATGCAAGTGTAATGGTAATTATGTGTATAAAATACATGGAAATATTGATGATCATTATGTGTCTACAGTGTAATGCTTGTTTATCTATATTTTCTCATTGAATGAGACTGACGGATTTTCTGCCAACTAAAAAAATGTTACCCTAATAAAACTGTAAGGAAAATTGAAAAACTGAGATAGGCTTTTGTAGTGACCCCTCTTGTCACCTCGTAGGTTCAAACAGATTTTTTCGCAGGTGCCATGGATTCTGAGTTAGGGCCCATCAAAGTTTGACAATTTTTAGCACTTAGGGTGCTCAAGGGATGACGCCGGTAGGGTATGACCCCGAGTGTTCGACAAAGTGGGGGGGGGGGAAATAGGAGCATGCATAGGGTAATAATACCTAACTAGACATGTCAGAACCGATGGTTCGTTATCACGATAAGAATAATGAGAAATTGGCCACGCGACAACATTCGATTGAATGAGACTGACGATTTTTTCGCCAATTGAAAAAATGTTGCCCTAATAAAACCGTAGGAAAACTTGAAAAACCAAGATAGGATTTTTTAGGGACCCCTCTCATGGCCCTATAGGTTCAAATAGATTGTTTGTAGGTGCCATGGTTTTTGAGTTAGGGCCCATCAAAGTTTGACAATTTTTAGCACTTAGGGTGCTCAAGGGACGACGCCGATAGGGTATGACCCCGAGCGTTCGACTGAGTTGGGGGGGAATAGGAGCATTGATAGAGTAATAATGCCTAACTAGACATGTCAAAACCAATGGTTTGTTATCACGATGAGAAGAATGAGAAATTGGCCACGCGACAACATTCGATTAAATGAGATTGATGATTGTTTTGCCAACTGAAAAAATGTTGCCCTAATAAAACTGTAGGGAAAATTAAAAAACTGAGATAGGATTTTGTAGGGACCCCTCTCATGGCCCTATAGGTATAAACAGATCATTCATAGGTGCCACAGATTCTGAGTTAGGTCCTATCAAAGTTTGACAATTTTTAGCACTTAGGGTGCTCAAGGGATGACGCTGACAGGGTATGACCCCGAGTGTTCGATCGAGTGGGGGGCAGAAAATAGGAACATGCATAGGGTAATAATTCCTAACTGGACATTTCAGAACTGACGGTTCGTTATCACGACGAGCAAAACGAGAAATTGGCCATGCGACAACATTCGATTGAATGAGACTGATGATTGTTTTGCCAACTAAAAAAATGCTGCCCTAATAAAACCATAGGGAAAGTTGAAAAACCAAGATAGGATTTTATAGGGACCCCTCTCACGGTCTCGTAGGTTCAAATGGATCATTCGTTGGTGCCATAGATTCTAAGTTAGGGCCCGTCAAAGTTTGACAATTTTTGGCACTTAGGGTGCTCAATGGATGACGTCGGTAGGGTATGACCCTGAGCGTTCGACTGAGTGCGCGGGGGGGGGGGGGGGGGGGGGGGAGAATAGGAGCATGCATAGGGTAATAATGCCTAACTGGACATGTCATAACCAATGATTCATTATCATGATGAGTAGAGCAATAAATTGGCAATGCGACAACATTCGATTAAATGAGACTGACGATTTTTTTGTCAACTGAATAAAGGCTACCCTAATAAAACCATAGGGAAACTTGAAAAATCAAGATAGGATTTTGTAGGTACCGCTCTCGTGGCCTTGTAGATTTAATGGATTATTCTCAGGTGACATGGATTCTGAGTTAGGGCCCATCAAAGTTTGATAATTTTTAGCACTTAGGGTGCTCAAGGGACGATGTCGGTAGGGTATGACCCCTAGAGTTCGACCGAGTTGGGGGGGGGGGGGAGAATAGGAGGATACATAGAGTAATAATTCCTAACTGGACATGTCAAAACCAATGGTTCGTTATCATGACGAGCAGAACAAGAAATTGGCCATGCGACAACATTTCATTGAATGAGACTGACGAAATTTTTGCCAACTGAAAAAATGGTTCCCTAATAAAACCATAGGGAAACTTCAAAAACCAAGATAGGATTTTGTAGGGACCCCTCTCATGGCCCCATAGGTTCAAATAGATCATTTGCAGGTGCCACGGATTCTGAGTTAGGGCCCATCAAAGTTTGATAATTTTTAGCACTTAGGGTGCTCAAGGGGCCACACCGGTACGGTATGACCCTGAGCGTTCAACCAAGTGGGGGTGGAAAAATAGGAGCATGCATAGGGTAATAATTAATTATATTATTCATGAATTGTATTGTTCATTAAATTAATTATACTATATTGTTCATTAAACGAATTGTATTGTGATTATACAAACAACACTTACGATGAAATGAAATGAATTTTATTGTTCATTAAATAACCAGTAATGGATTAAAGATTAAAGTTTTCCATGATAGTACCATGCACACATGAGCAACAATTTGTATGATCAAATATCAACTTTTGTATATATGAAAATGTCAAATGATTACAAGTGTATGTCCATACATAAATATGGCATAAACGCTAACTCAAAAAAAATGTATGTCTATATACATGAATGTATGTCCATATACAAAGTATACATTCCAACTAGACATGTAAGCATCCCAAAACTATCTATAACATCCTAAGCTACTGATGGATCATCAAAATCAATCCTCTTCACTGCACTACTTGGCTCTGAAGGATCCTACACAAGAAAAAACAAACCACGATTAAGATTAGTTATATTATATAACTCACATTTGAAAAGTTAACATAAAAATGAACTATAATTGAACTATTCTTGTTTACTTCATCTCCACGTTTTCTCTTCAGTTTTGGAGGACTCTTGATGTATGTCTTTAGTAGAGGAGGTATGTTTTCAATATTTTCATACACAACCTACATATGTTCACAAACATGACATTGATACAAGTTAGCATATATTTGTCACTGATAATAACGAATTATATCTACTAAACACAAAATAAAATAAACACACATGTACTCGAGGCATCTCTTCTTCTTCTTCTTCTTCTTCTTCAGGTATAGTGGGTGTAGTCAACAAGGATGTGAATCCAAGAATTTTTTGTACATATACACAACAAGTATACGAGACTATCAATCTATGTCTAGACATGTATAATCAGTATAAGTTATTTCAACTATTCATTCAATCATATTTGCATTCAATTACCTTTCCCTTGTCTCCAAATGCACTACCAGATCTTCAATCACACAACCGCACACTCGTGCTACTTGTGCCCTATAAGAGTAAAATAAGTATACATGCAAGTTACTACATAATCTAATTAATACCAATATAAATGATGAGCATGTATGTACAATAAAATACAAATGACTAGGTGCAATAATATATGTACTGTAAAGCTATCAAGGCCAAATGAAATGGCTGTCAAGGTGCCCTCCTGCATCTGTATCAACTCCTCCTTTGTCATCAACTATTAAATAGACCATGTAAATAAAAATTAGTACTTAATATTATCTAGATTATAAATATTCATTTAAAATATAGAATGAACTGTGAAAATACAAATCTTACCACTACATCATCAATGTATGATGAAGGTGCCTCCTCGCCTCTAGCATGCGAGGACTCTCCAAGGTATCCTCTAGTCTATGTCATAACATCTGGTGCATCATGCATCTCATGCATCTCATAATCTGCAGTGTGCTCAGGTGGATCAACAGGTTGTCCAACTGGACCCAAGCATATGTGCCCACACATGACACAACTATGGGGCACACAAATGTGTGGAGCCGAGGAGGATGTGTCAGTGCCACCGGATGCATCGCTACCATCAAAAGTAGGCTGAGCTACTGCCCCAGACTGAGAAACCAAAAGGCTACTCAAAGAGTGAATAGCCGATATGGTCTGTGATGCCGCCTCATAGATGATATCTAGATGCTACACTGGAGGTGGGGGATCAACAGGAGGAGGGGGGACATATGGGCCCTAGACTACTCTAACTGCCCCAAGTCTATTTTGGGGCATACCTAAACCCACACCCTATAAAGGTTGGATGTCAAAGTAGTTCACATGTTTTCCTAAAACAAACTTAGCATACAATTGTTTGATGAAGTAGAAGAGGACATCAATATTATTGTTGGGTGGTTTATCAAAAACCATCCAACAACTATCCCAAACATTTTTCACAATCCCATCATTTGTGTACCATTTAATAGAAAGTTTGTTTTTTGGGGGTCTATGGGTTGACCAGTGCGGGGATTCACAATCAATGCGGCGATAGCGGATTTGGATATCTCAAGATCCTTGATCTCCTTGTAGGACAAGCCATCTGCATATTGTTCCCTCATAGAATCTCACCAAAGAAGAGTGGCATTGTGCTCCTCAGTGATGGTTTCTATACTCTTTATGATCGACGTGAGGAGATCAAACATTGGGTTCAGGCGAGGGATCCTACGATGGACATCTGCAATCCCCCTCAATTGGTTCAAATTTTGTGCAATTAAATCCTGAATTGAGGGGGTGTTTGGTAAAGGAGGGTTTTGTGTAGGAGGGTTTGGTTGATCAATGTTTTCACTGTTATCCCCCATTTTTTACCTAATTGAATGTAAACAATTGAATTTAGTTAACAAATTTGAACAATTTTGTATTTGATTTAAAAAAACTAGCTTTCATGAAAAAACATATTTTGAATGAAAAAACAAATAAACATTAAAAAAAATACAAAATTTGAATGAAAATGATGAAAAATAATAAAAATCCTACCTTTTAATGGATTTTTTTGCAAATTTGGGTCACAAAATCGGATATCAGATTTTACAAAATCATGCAACCCATGGGTGAAAAATAACTCATGGGCTGTCACACTCCACTTATATTGTCTCAAAAAATTGGATATTCGATAAAAATCGGATATCGGATTTTTATAGTTAAATTATTTTAAAATACCATTATATTATATAATGAGATAATTATTGATGGCATGCGTCGGTGTAAGGGATGGGAGCGAGAACAAGGGAGGTATTTCCTCTGGGACGAGGGTTTCGCTTGCTGAAGGGGACGATGATCTGGGAGGCGATGATGAAGATGATAGAATTTTCTCCTTGGACCATTGGCTGTTTGTTCTTATTGGAGGCTAGAGCTTTTTTTCTGGGTCGGAGCTTTGCTGATATTACCTCCTTGGAGCTAGCGTTTGGGTCTCTGGTTTTCAGATCTGCCTTGCTATGTAAGTTGTTGGGATTCCTTTTGGTGGCTGATCTGGTTGTGGTGGGTCAAGTTCTTTTCCCATCTTCTGTTCCTATTCTTGATGTCTGTGGAGGGAGTGGGGGTCTTGGTTTCTTATCTGCTTGTGTGGTGTTGTGGCTAGCTCTGCCTCCGGGTGTCATTTCTACTTTGGGGGTCTGCGGTCCCTTGATTCTCTTGGCTTTTCTAGGTTCTTTTTTAGAAAAGGTTTTTTTCGAGGTAGATCACCTGGTTTTTTAGTGTTCTTTCAGTGATGGGTTTCTCTCCTATTGAGGTGGAGAGGCTTTTTCTGTGTAGAATGAAGAGAGGTGTTTTTTGGCTTTTGGTCTGCCTTCCTCCCAGTCTTATTGAGGTGACCTAGTTTCCTTTTGAGGTGGATATTTGGAGTGGAGGGGTGGTTTGGGTTCTTCTTGCAATGAATGAAATTATTGCTTCCTTCCTTATCCTTTTGGGGTGGATCTCTCTTCTATTGAGGCAAGGAGAAGGAGTGAAGGATTTTTCTGAATTTTGTCTACAGTGTTGCTAGTGGAGTTGGTCTTTTTTCTCTTTCTTTCATTCTCTCATAGATTGGTCTGGGTTTCTTGTCGGTTCCCAGTTTCCCTCTCTATTTTATGGGTTGTGGGAGCCCTTGAAAACTCTCATGCTCTCTTTTGGGAAAGGTTTTGGTTGCCTTTATTTTTTTGTTGTGCCCAGATGGTTCTTTTTAGTTGTCATTCTTTGATCTTGGTTGTTGTTGGGTGTGGAAACCTCTGGCTTTCCACTATTTCTGGTTGTGGAAGCTTGGTTTTTTCCACTGGTTGGCAGATGATCCTTGGCCCCAACCTATTCTTTAGTTTTTGGATAAGGGTTGTTTCGCCTGCTCTTGGTTGTGGGAGCTTTGTTAGTCACATTGGCATGCTAGATGCTAGAAATTTTCAAGGGCCCAGGATTGCGAGTTGCTATTTTTTATAAGGATAGGTTTTGTTGTGGGAAGCATGAAGACTTTGTTTCAGGTTAAGGGAGCCTGGGAAAACCCTTCTCTGCTGGTTCGGGGAGCCAATTTAAAACCCAACATGATGGTTAGGGGAGCCTTTCAAAACCCCAAGTCTAATGGTTAAGGGTGTTTGTCCCTTGAGTTTGTCTTAGGGATGATTTTTACAGTCCTGCTTTTGACTGGCTACTGGTTTTTTGATGATCAATCGTTTTAGCGGGGATGTATTGGGGATTCCAGATCCTGTCAAAATCTGAGGGTTTTGGGTCCCTTCAAAACCTGTGGGGTTTCAAGTCCCCTCAAAACCTATTTATCCTTATCAAAAACATTATATTATATAATATAATAATATATTATATAGTACGTATTATATAATAATATAATTATATATTATATAATACGTATTATATAACATATAATATTATATTATAATAATATATCATATAATACATATTATATAATATATAATATAATATTATATTATATATTATATATTATATATTATATAATATATAATGCAATATAATAATATATTATATATACATATTATATAATACATTATTATATTATATTATATATTATATAATATATAATTATATCATATCTTATATTATATATTATGTATTATATAATATATAATATAATATATAATATAATATAATAATATAATAATATATTATATATTATATAATATATAACATATAATGCAATATAATAATATATTATATATTACATATTATATATTATATAATATATAATTTATTTTTTTATTTAAAATTACCTATAAATATCGGATATCTGACATTCTCGGATATCCGATTTAATCAGATATTCAATTTTATTTGATATCCGATTTGCTTAGGTGCTTAACATTCCATGGTGTACTGACACCTAGGCCAAGCAAAAAGTCAACACGTATTTTTCACATTTTTAGGCAAGTGGAAAAGGCTTTTTTTTTTACATCGCAACTTTTTGGCCCACAATTAAGATAATAAAATGACAAATCTTACCTAGTGGATCGATACATAAAAAGGGAAGGTGAGTCAAATTAGATCTACTTGCAATTCAATTAGGAAAAGGGTTGAAATGTTGATTAGATTCACTTGGATGTTTGTCTCTCCCTTTTGAGTTGAAATTTGTATGTAAATTTTGAAGTTTAGGGTAAAATAATGGACAATTGAAGTGAAACAATAATAATAGACTGTTACAGATATTTGACAAAGCCATAAACAAATATTTGAGTGGGAGAATGAGATCAAAACTTGTTCTTGAAAGTTCACGCTAAATTGTCATGATCAGGATGCTAGGTTACCCTAGTCATATAAATCAAAGAAACGTAAGTGGGATATTTTTTGGATTAGGGAGACACACTGGATTCACTATCAGAAGGTTGGGCAAAATTCTCAAGACTGAGATGGTAGGTCACCCTCATCCTCCACTTTTCACTCCATCAAAATATGAGCCTATTCATCATTTTCAACTTTGTTAGAATCTTCAACAAAAGCTCCCGAGTCAACTACCTACACACAAAAAGTGAAGAAAATGGATTGTGGATAGGGGTTTTCGTTAGGCCAAACCTTGGTGTAGGAATTAACCTTTAAATTGAAATGATAATTTGTATGGAAACA
Source organism: Cryptomeria japonica (assembly GCF_030272615.1). Classification (NCBI taxonomy): domain Eukaryota; kingdom Viridiplantae; phylum Streptophyta; class Pinopsida; order Cupressales; family Cupressaceae; genus Cryptomeria; species Cryptomeria japonica. Next base: position 59,810,017 of record NC_081411.1, on the reverse strand, counting down.
TAATTGACTTATAGTAAAATGCTTTCATTTTGAGGGAAAGACTAAATCTGAAATTGAATACTTGTAATAAGAATATATACCTTGATGAAGCTTGCTTGAATCCTCACACAACAGTTTTAGGATGTCATGGAGAATTTATTCATAGTCTAAGGTTGATGATGGATCCCATCTTGAATGCTTGAATTTGACTTCACTTCTTTCTCACTTCAATTTAAAGAGAGATCATAAATCACATAGATGGCTTAGGCTTCAAATGAGAGGGATAGTCCTCCTTTTATACCTAATTGTCTAAAAACTATTTGATTGCATTGGATCTAAATTCCCATCCACTTGAAGTGATTGTTGTGAGGACTAAATTTGGGTTGTGACTGAAAGGACCAAAGCAATATGGCACCATGGTCTTGAACTAGGACCGGGCTGCCCTAACACCCTGGTCTTGAGAATCGCAACTCAAGTTTGGGCAAAAGACATGAGTGAAGGTGAAAATGTAGGTTTATGGAGGGCATGAGTAGAATCAAGGTAGGCATAAGACATCAAAAAGATAAAATACCAACATTAGCTTGAAGTGAGAATGAAGTTGTATGCAGATATAATTTATGATGCTACACTTTTAATAAATATTTTATCTAAATAATTAATAATAATTTTACATCTTACTTCTACTAGAATATTAATGTCTTGCTTATAGTAATTTTACAATTCATGGAAAAATAACATTCATATTTTAATTATTCAAAATTATATTTGATTATTAGCTAAATGATATTTAAAGATAACACTTGTTTAAATTATGAATTTGATTTCCATTGATGTTAACACAGGGACCTCACTTAATGAACTTGGGTTATAACACATGCGTTCATGCCGTACTAAAGAATCCCCCTATTTTCAAAAAATAAATTGTCCTTAACTCCCTTGTTGTCACCTACTCCCAATACACAACTTGAATTAAAAATGCCGCTATTTTCACCAAATATTGTATTTTTTCATAGCCCTAATTAAAAACCCCCTATTTTCACCAAATAGGCAATATATTGTTAAAGATTTTTGGGATATTAAACCCATCAATATGAATGCACGTGATATAATATTGCTTAGTGAGTGAAGCCCCTATGGATGTTAACTTATATGTGAGTATAAAATCATTTTTTTAAGATGAAAAGGGGAATTTATGTTAACTATAAAAGTCTTTTTAAACACACTATATTATAGAAGAGGTTGGATTGAGATAGTTACATCTAATTTTTGAGAAAGACAAAGCCTTAAACATCCTATTCAAAAGGAGAATTAAAGCTACTTAATTCGAAGAGTTAAACCACTGGCAACATGAGACAAGTCATGCTCATTTCATTTTCACACATTTGGATTATCTTGATTATTATCAATATGCTCCCAACTAGTGAGAACATCCTAAGTGTGATGCTCAGTAGGATATTTCATAGTACAAAAATAAAGAATACTTGTATTCTAGTATTTTAATTCAATTTATAAACTAAATAACTCATTTCTTGTATTTTGAATATTTTTAGAAGAATAATGCAGAGAAAAAATATTTTCGTAATTAATTTTAGAAGAAAAACATTGCAATCTATTTGATTTTCATTTATTGTCATTTCAAGATAATAAGAAAATAAATGATGCCTCAACCCTTGAAAATCTTAGTATCGATTATTGTAATTATATACAGTGAAAATGGATAGTGAAAACAATAATATTGAAAGACTAACAAGGATCCAACCACAAAACCCTAGACTAAAAATGAAAGCAATCCACCATACACAAACGAAGATACCTAAGACTATGCAAATAAACAAAATAAACCAAGATATACCATTCACATGTCTAGTAGGGTTTTAATCTCCATTTCTTCCTATCTCCATTGATCTTGTTTGATATATTTGCTCTTAGATTTTATGTGTGCACAAGAGCTCAATAAAGAATAGAAATGGGGTTGATAGCTTGATTGCATAAGATTGATTAGATGATTAGATGATTAGGGTTGATAATGAAGGAGAGTATCCTCTTATATAGAAGACACTATAAGAAATGGAGGGATAAGATTAAGAGGTGTAAAGATAAATAGTCGGCTAGGATTAAAGGGTAGGTAGAGAAAATAATTAAATGATAATGGGGGTAGGTAAGAGAAGAATTTAGAGATGAGTGGCATGTATCATGGGTAGAAAAGGCTAATGAATTAATTAAATAAATAAAGATTTATTTAATTAATAGAGAAAGTGGGATCAATTAAATAAATTAAATATTTATTTAATTTAGGAAAAGGGCAAATTAAAAAAATAATAAAAGTATTTATTTAAATGAGGAAAGGCTTAGAAGAGTATAAATCAATTAATTAAATAAATAAGAATCTATTTAATTAATAAAATACTTAGGATAAAATAATTAAATAAATAAAAATATTTATTTAATTAGACAGAACAATTTTAGGTGTCTACAATAATATTTGATATTTGGTTGGACGAATTCCTCACAAATATGTAGTCATCGATTGAGACCGATAAATTTGATGGCACCCTACTTGATGATGACTGTATGACACATATGCTGCACATGTGGAATAAGGCATCCCAATTTGAGGATCTTGTATTTAGTATATGTAGTTTAAAGTCTCATGCTATGAAAATTTTATGATATAATCTATGGTAGTTATTATGAAATAATTACATATGAAAACCTAAGACAAATTATATGACAAAATATACTACTGACAAGAGATAGCTTTGCATGAGCACCCAAGTTGGAATATAAAAATTTGAAAGAGAATGTTCTATTTATGGTCAATTATGACATATTCTCTTACATCCATAAGTGTTGTAAGATATGATAATAATTATGACATGTTCTTATGATAGTAGTAAGATGTGTAAGAAAATATCCTTAAGATAGTAAATTTTGGGCTCTCAACTTAGGGGGATTGAATTGGGAGTGATTTGGAGATGTACATGTGCAATTGCATGCTTTTAGGTTGCTAGAATATTGTGCGAAGCATTTTGCACAACCCCATTTTCTTTCTTCATCTAGAAGCTTCCTTCTTTGTTGTATTTCTCTAGATAAGGTAGCCTTGGAGAGTATAAGTTATATTATGTTTTGTAGGTGAAGTGGTATGCTTTCAAAATTGTTTTAGTATTGTTGGATTGATTAACTTTCCTATTGAAGGTACTAAAATCCCATTTGTCTACACTACAAGGGAGGAAAATATCATCAAGAAATGATTCTTGTTTTGGAAGAGTAAATAGTGAAGGAACATCAGCTAAGTGGTTAGTGAAGGATTGGTCTTTAGTTTCTTTCTAATAGGATAATTGAAGGTACAGTTCCATTAACAACATAACCTATTCAGTGAGGCATCCTAAAATATTCATTTTAGAGGATGCTTAAATGTGTCAATTTTTATAATGAAATGTGTTTCCATATTAAGGATATAATCTCTCAACCTTTGTGTTGTGAGTAAAAGAGCAAGTCATTGTCTTTTAATTGCAAAATTTTGGACTTTATTATTGAGCAAGTGTAGATTATATAATACATAACATATTTTTTACCATTGACATCATGTTGTGCTAGCAATGCTACAAGAGCATTAGATGAAGGAGAAGCGTAAAGAAGAAAAGGATGGTTAGAAACTATTGATTGTAAGATGGGAGCATTAGCCAAGCAACATTTTAATTCTTCAAAATCCTTTTGGCATTCTACATTCTATTTGAAAATACTAACCTTGTTAAGTAGTTTAGTGAAAGGAAAAGTATGATCCACTAGTTGTGAAACAAATCTACAAATGGCTTGAATTCATCCCTGAAAGCTACAAAGTTGAGAAATGTTTCTAGGAGGTGGCATGTTAACTATATCATCAAAAAAAAATTGTATCTACTTAAATTCCATAATGTGAAACAATAAATACTAATATTTTTCCACTAGCAACACCAAAGACTCATTTATGAGGATTCATTTGCATGTTATATTTATGGGTGCATTAAAATATCTGATGAAGAATCTTGACATGATCCTTGCAAGAAATAGATTTGGCAAGATATAATTGATATAGTCTTCCAATAATTTATAGATGTAAACATGAAAGATAAGAGTCATAACACATTGATATGCTGCACTAAGTTCTTTAATCTGAAGGGAATGACTACCCAACAATATGTTCCCCATCATGTTATAAAAGCTATTTTGAATTGACCTTGAGAATAAATAAAGATTTGACCATGTAATGGATGAAAATAGGTTTCACAAATTTATATTAGATTTGATTAACTCGATGAAAAAGTGAATGAAAATTTCATCTATGTACTTAGGTATTCAAACTTAAGTTGAAAAGTTTATTTTTAATCTATAGAGTTATAGAATTTGTTCAAATAGTAAGGGAGTGCCTTGGGCATCATAAGTTAGTTTCCTTTCAATTCTACAATATAGATCATTCTTACGTGGAGATGGAGTTATTTTAATAATCAAAATCGTTTTATATCGTATGTAGCAATGAGATTGAGGAATTCTTATCGGTGAGAAATTCTTTGAGAAAAAATAGAATGGCATTGAGACTGTGGTTATCGGTGACAGATATGGTGTTCTCATCCCCTTGGCATGCATGATTTGTAGACTATGTAGGATGGGTGGTAAGATTTAAATATACTTAATGAGTATATTGTGGGCTCTCTTTGGCATGTTTTCATATTAGGATCATTGTATGTTCTTGAGGCGTTTGTCTTATTTCTTTTCTTTTTTTTTTGTTAATAATGTTTTCAACAAGAGTGATATTTTTTCTTTCTATTGTAAACCTTATAAATTTACCGTGTAAATTATTTCACTATTTTTAGATTGTGCTATTTTTTTTTACTTTAGTAAAACCTAATTAATTATCATTTGTACATGTTAATTATTTTTTCATTGTGATTATTTTTATTTGATTAATAATTAAGAATACTTCTTCTTTTTGATAGTGTATTAAAGGAAGGTTTTTTTAATGCTACAATTCTTATGCATATTCCAAGATCTCCTTAAAACATATTATTATAAAAAATTTAACCAATTTTTAATGAGAATTCCTAAAACATTTATGAAATAGAAAATATAGAAGATAAATAAGTGTCAAAAATCAAAGAAGATCTATGTATACTAGATCCCAAAGAATAGATCTTATATTACTATTAATTTGGGTATAAGAAGAAATATAATATTAAGAATAAACAATCAATTGCAAATAAATTCAACCACCCATTCCTCTAACTCTTTTTTTTCCCATCCACCTAATATTCCATAGTTAATTGAGATTTCATAATGGATATTATCTTTTATTTTGTTATCGTTAGGGTATCCCCACGACCCCATCCCTATGCCCCAAGCTTACCCTAGTTCAGGCAAGGGGTGAGCTGGCTGTGAGACTAATCCCTATGGCCATAGTGCAATCAACATTGCCCCCGGTGTCCATGGCAGAATAATTCTGGGAGAGAGAGTCGAACTCAAGGCCCCAGGGAGAAAAATCGAGACATAGGACCAACTACTCTAACCCGTGGGGGCACAATGGATATTATCTTATGACATATAACAGTAGACTTATCCACACATGTATATACCTTTTATGAATGCAATATATATCACTAAATTCTACATCATAAATATATCACCAAGTTGCATATCATAAATGAGGAAAGTAAGTTGATTATATATGAGTTACAATCTTTAAATTGATAAAAGGCCAACTTATCATGGTCATATCCCAATTTTGAGACTAGATCTAGAAATGTTGAGGTTGAGACATTACTCTCCCAGAAATTTAACCAAAAAGAATAAAACTATGGGGCTAGGTCATATATTGAAAAAAAAGCCCAATTATAAGGGAAGTGAGATAATAGGGCCTTAATATCACATTTGAAATTTTTATTAGGATTGATGACATTTAAGTGGGACAAAAGTTCTTTAAAATCTAAAATAGGGCAGAACCCCAAATGAAGTGAAAATGATATATAAGAAAGGGAACACTTAAAATAAAGGCTCAAATATGAATGTTTTGATGTTTTAAAATAATATAGGATTCATATTATTAAGTTGAGTATCAATTTAAGGCTAGAAATGCTCCTATAATGCTTAGGGGAATGAAAAACTAAAATGACTACTAGGAAAGTGTGATATTGAACTCAATAATTAAAGAACTATAAGTTAGGGCACTAAAAAACCATTAATATTTAGTTTTGGCATTAGGTTTCAGATGTATAGTTTAACTAGGATAAAGATACTTCTATGAAACCTATGAAGGTTGTCATATGACACTCAAGATCTGTAGTATGTTCTAGTTTCCTAGATTATCTTATAATAATTAATGATAAAATCAACTGGAAAGGTTCCTATTTAATTTAGATTTGTTGTCAAATCTTATTTTTTGAAGTTGATATGCTAGCATGCTATAATATATCTAGAAAAGACTATCAACCAGTGTTAATATAATGATAAAATGTTTAATAGAGACATATATTAATACTTTTTTCTCTTCAAAATTGTCTACCTATAGATTAACCTTTCTAGCATGGTTCTTTCTTTCATGGATTTATCATTTGTCATTTTTAAATTTTAAGACCTACTTTCTTATTCTTATGTGCCTATTTATGAGTTTGGAGTTGTGTTAAATGAACATTCAAAGGTAGAAGATTGAATGAATTAACTTTTCAAGTAATTATTAAGGTTCTAATTTATCATATAAATTGAATAACAACATGAATATAGTGATAATGATGGATGGAAAAATTCTAATTGACAAGAACTTTTACTATTTTTTCCTAATGCTTATGATTTATAATTTTTCTTGATATTAGTACTTTAATTATAATAGATTATGTCTCAGAATTCCATAAGAAATTCCTACAAATACAAGCCCTTGGTCACTTGTCAAAGGTATTTGCATGAAAGTAGATCTAATAACAAATAGATTTTTAAAATCGTTAGTTCAAAATATTATAATTCAAACTTTTATATAAAGACAAACTAAGTATTAGGTGACCCTAATTTAAGGGAAATTCCACACTTATAACATAATCAAAAGAATTGTATTGCTACATGTTGCGGATGGTAAGGGTCAAAAAGATATAAAGTTATGGTTGGATAGTATAAGTTAGGGTAAAAGTCATTTATTATATCAAATAAGTTGAAATGTATATAAAATGATACGAAGTAGATATCTAGCTACAAGATAACCAAAATAATATGAAATAAAGGTGTAAAAGTGTAAGTCGTTGAATGTGCTAAATTGATCAAATTGAATGTTATAATATATCTATGGAATATTAAATAAAGTGACATGAAGAAAAAATGTAAATGTACAAGATGCCCACCTTTATCATTTGATAATAATTTATTTCATTAAAACAATTAATTGAAAGTATTTTGAAGGTTTTTTTTTTGTTTAGTATATAAATTTTGAAATCAATATTATTATAGTAATTTACTTGTTTTTATTACTTAAAATTATAACTTTTATTATTCATGACCATTGACATAAATTCAAAATGTAAAATGAAAACAGACTCTTATTGTTCAATAGTGCAATGGAAATACTATCAAATTGGTATCTCTGCGAATACTCGGTGATATCTTTGCATTGACGTGGACTTTGATGCTCACGTGGAGGCCAAATTTGCACTAACAGTTGTGGAGGAGAATCTCTCCTCCATGTGGTTCGTTCCCTTTCTCCTTATGCGATGTCAGTTTGGTTTTTCTTTTGCATTTAAGATTGTTTACCTTCGTGTGTGTGAGCTATCTTTCGGCTCCTAATGGAGTCGAAGGACTTTACTTCACCTGATCTGCCTTCTCTCCCCTCTCATTCATCACCCTCAAGCCAAAAGAAATCCTTCACCGAGACTATTGCAAATGCTAATGAGGGTGTTGCTTCCGACGCTAAGTTCGTGGCTGGAACTACACGACCCAATGGAGAAGGTAAGGCATCTACAGTCACCATTGACCTCACTTCCATTTCTCCTAATAATACTATGGTTCAGGATATCATCTTTGAAAAAAATAGGCTTAAGTACACTGTTATCTTCTTTGCGGTAGTTGATATTGAGAAATGCCCTCCCTGCAAGTTTTTAGATGATTAGTTTTATAACTACTAGAATATTAAATTAGGTTATAGATTCTCCTTTTGTAGGCAAATCTAACAAGGATTGTTTGTAATCTTTTTTAATTCTCAGGAAACATAAGTTGAGGTCCTCAAAAAGCAGTATTGGGTTGTGGGAAATTCTTCCTTTCGGGCCCTAGCCTGGTCACTCGAAGCCATTAATGAATAAATCATGGCTCTGCCGTGCCCTAGGTGGCTCCTTCTCAAAAATGTCCCTCCCTTCCTTTGGCAATTCCTTCCTCAAATCATCAAACCCATTGGTAAAGTAATAAGGATGGATGAATCGAATAGGTTAATCCCTCACCTTGACGCCAAAATACTGGTACTGATAAAACCAGGGATAGATATCCTTGAGATTCTTAGAATTAAGATAAAAAATGAAGAGTATTCATGCCCTATCAAAGTACTTGGAGGGCTGAATGCCTATTTTTTGTGCAAAAAAGAAGGGCACCAATGCAAAAACTACCCAATTATCAAACGAAGAAATACAGGGGGTGAAGCCCATCCCCCTAAGCCAGATCTTAGGAACCCTAAAATCCCTAACCCCACTCCAACCCAAACCAATGTGGAAAAAACTGACACTGCCTCCCCTATGGACTCCACCACCGTTAAACCTAATTTAGTGAATCCGATGGGAGGCGGAAGAAACTCTGATATCCATGTCTTAGACATGGTTTTTGGTATGCCTAATTTGGCTACCTCAGACCTATGCACATTTCAACCCCTGACTACCACTCCCATTTTTACTGTCATGGATACGGGCAATGTGCCTCATGATGACAATTTTTAGGCTGTTGTCAATAAGAAATGTTGAAGGAAAACTGCTCAACAAGTTTCAGCTGAAAAAATTAGGTCTGGCACCAAATTCACCACCCTGAAGACTACTAGCACCCCCAAGGTTTGTGGCTCTTCCCTAAGTCACTCAAAGGTTAAGTCGATGATTAAAAATTTTGAGGCTCATGGCTATAATAATACTACTATCAGGGATGGCTCTATTAAAATTATTTTTAAAGCTGGAGATCCTATGGTTTCTCTCACTACCAATCTTATTTTATCACAGCCTTCAGATATTGGTACCACTACTGACTTGAGTCTCCCCCCAAGGTTCTTCATGAGTTGGATGAATCGTGCACTATTGTCATCATTCCTGCTAACACCTCTGCTGATAATGAGATCCCTTCTAACATGTTACCCTCTTTTAGTACAACACATGAGTCTTTCACTGAGACAATAAATGCTACCTCCCACTTAGATCACGATTGGGTTGTAAACAATGATCTTCAATCTGGATTATCTCCTAATGAGGAAGAAGATAGTCTAGACTACAACACCAAGGCTAAAAAAAAGAAAGGCCTCTTGGGGCTAAGAATAAAAAGAAGGTGACGGCCATATCTGGTAGCCTTGACAATAACCCAAACCCTTGTAGCTCTAAGGCTGCCAGTAGCTCTTAATCTTGATTCTGTTACCTGTGAAATACATATCATGGAATGTAAGAGGGGTGGAGTCACTCGACAGGAAGTTTATCATTAGGATATTTCTTGATATGCACAAGGATGTTGATTTCCTACTATTGCAAAAGCTTAAGGCTACTGGTTTCACTCTTGACACCACCCTTGACTTTATCTGGAAGGATGCTATCAAAATTTGTTCTAGCCACCCTAAAGGAAGGGGTGGTGTGTGGCTCCTTGTTCATCCTAGATGGGATAACCTAATTACCTACAAGGGAGTTTCCCCCTCTAACAAAGTTGTCTGGATATCGATTAACCTGAAAGGATTTCATTTTGGACTTTGTACTATATATGCTGCCAATGATTATAGGGATAGAAGTATGCTATGGGAATGGCTTAAATGCCTTCAGGATATCCCCTGGATCCTTGTAGGGGACTTTAATATGATTGAAAATGATTCTGATAAGACTAGTGGATTACCTTTTGAATGGCACCAGTCTAAAAGAGTACATTGGAATAGGCTAAAATTTGTCGTGTCTTTGTTTGATCCAATGGAGGGTAGTAGGGGTCCCTCCCACACTCTTTGGCACACTTGGTGCAATTACCAAAAGGGTTCCAGTAGGATCTATTCTAGATTATATCACTTTTATGCCAATAAGGACTGTTTTTCTTTTCTCCCTAATGACCAAGGTAAATTGATCACTATTTGGCCTACATCACTCTCAGACCACCACCCCATCATTGCTCATATTAATATCAGGAATGTTGTGACCTTCCATGATACCAAAACCAACAAGTTTATACTCAACACCTCCCTACTTAAAGACCAAGATGTCTTGAATGTCATTAATCTTATTAGGATTATTAACTTGCAAAATAAGCTCCTCCCCTCACATGTTAATAGATGGATCTACAATGTTAAGTCTTGGCAGAAATTGCTGCAGACTATTGGCCAAAAAAATGCTAAAGAGTTTCGATTTACAGAAAAATCCCTTTCCAATCATTTGCATACCCTTGAGGAAGACATCCAAAATAACCCTAGCTGCACTCACCTTGCTACCCAAGTTGCACAAGCTAGGGAAGCCCTTAGGAATCACCAACAAGTTAGGATTCATGGGGCTATGATTAGAGCCTGCACTCATTGGCTCCAATTTGGGGAGAAAGGCTGGAAGTTCTTTTTCAACTTTCTGAAGCATAAACAGTCTAAGGAGAAGATTGATAGGCTAGTAATTGATAATAAAGAAATCATTGACTTTCCTAGTATTAGAGATGCTTTTGAATTGTTCTATAAAAACCTCTTCACCTCTCAGGATAATGACAGTGCTAAAGACACTAGAGAAAAATGCAGATCCCTTATCCCAACTAGGATATCTAATGAAGACTCCCTCCTCCTCAATCAAATGATTAATGTTCAAGAGATCACTACCGCTATTAATTCTTTAAAACCCGATAAAGCCCTAGGGCCAAATGGTCTCCCTGCCGAATTCTATATGGCCATTGTGGATTGGATTGATAAAGACCTTCATGATGTCTATACTGATGCATTTGAAAATGGTTCCCTTGGTGCTAACATTAATAAAGGGACCATCAAACTTATTCCCAAGGATGGGGATAAGGCCCTGATTAAAAATTGGAGACCCATTACTCTCCTTAATGTCTCCTATAAGATTCTTACCAAAACTATGGCCCTTCACCTTGTTAAGATCTTACCTAAGTTTATCTGCTCTCCACAGACTAGATTCATAAAGGGTAGATATATCCTCGAGAACCTCATCACAAGCTGGGAAACCATGGATTGGGCTAAGGTTTCTAACCAAGGATCTGCTATGTTTTTACTTGATTTTGAAAAAGCCTATGATCGTGTTGAATGGGAATTTATTATTATGATGCTGCAGGATTTTGGATTCACGGATAATTTTTGTAGATATGTTAAAGTCCTTCTTCAAGACGCCTTGGCTCAACTTGAGATCAATGACTCCCTCTCTAATAGTATTAAACTTAGTAGATCAATTAGACAAGGCTGTCTGCTTGCCCCTACCCTATTTGTCATTTCCTCAGATGCTCTATTCTACCTCCTTAGGGATGACTCTCTCTCCCCTAGTGTTAGAGGGGTTAGGCTCCTAGATGACTCCAGTCATCTTAACATCTAGTTTGCAGATGACACTACCCTATTTCTTGAACTCTCAGACCAGAATATCAACTCCCTTGTTCAAAAGCTTAAAATCTTTGGCTCTATGTTTGGTGCTAGAATTTCACATGCTAAATCTACTCTCCTAGGCTGGAAAGATGAACCCCCTGATTGGATTACTTCCTATGAGTTTCAGTGGGGAGGCTCAAATAACATTGTTCAATACCTTGGTATCCCCTTTTCTATTTCGCCCTCTATCAAAGAGATGTGGCAGTGGGTCAAGTGTAAAATTGATAAGAAACTGCATAAATGGAATAATAGATTCCTCTCTCTAGTGGGTAGAGTTCAAGTCTATCCGAAAATTCTCTCATCTTATAGTGTGTATTATTCTTCAGCTTGGATGTTTAATGATTATCAAATATTTGACATCCAGAAGACTATTAGGCAATACTTGTGGTCTTATGGTAGAGGTGGTAACAAGATGCATGCTGTTAATTGGAAATGGTGCCACATGGCCAAAAAGTTTGGTGGCCTTGAGCTAAAAGACCTCAAGAATCAAGGCATTACTCTCACCACAAAATGGATCTTCCATGCGCTGGATAGGATGGAACCTTGGAAGGTCTTGATTAGAAATAACATTGAAAGGGGTGTTCCTAAAAATGCTAAATCCTGGAAGTCCCTCCCTCTTATTGATTTTATCGCGGGCAGGTTTCCTATCTTCGTGCAAGGCTCATGTGTTTTTTAGATCCATCTGGAAAGCCTAGGAACATGTTATATGTCTTGTTGACAACCCTGGTGTTAGCAGTAATGATGTTCTTCATGGGGAAAGATCCATATGGTGGAATCTCTACCATGCTAATAAATGTCTTGCCCTTATCCAAGGTTGCTCGGCCAAACTATGGGCTAGAACTAGTAATAATTACTTCAAGGATTTGTTTGAAAATGATACTCTGGTCAGCTATGAAGAATTAAGCTGCTCCTTTAACCTACCACCTAACTAGAAAAGAACCTACCTCATGGTTAAAAGAGCATGGGAAACCCTTGCTCTACCCTCCACTACTGACCTGGATTCCCACAGATTTCTGACCTTCAAGTGGAAAGATAGCTCCCCCCTACCCAAGGTCAAGAGCCATAGTATTTATGATTTGATTTCTAAGGATGATTCTATTATTGAACATACTAATGTAATGTGGTACTTGGATCTATCTATTAAGCTTTGGTAAAAATGCTTTCTTCCGATCTGGAAAAGCCCGATCCCTCCTAAAATACAATTCTTTAAGTGACAACTTATTATTGATAGACTTCCCTTGAGAAAAGATCCATTTAATACTGACATGTGTTCCATTTGCAGACTTCCTGACACTTGTAGGCACATATTCTTTGATTGTTCTTTAGCCAAGGAGGTTTGGTTAATGTTTGGTTTTGTGGCTCCTATTCATGTGAATGTTTTTAACATTATTTCTGGTCATATTGCTGGGTTAAAAAATGATGCTAATCTGTTAAGGTTTATTTTATCCTCTTATATCCTCTGGTTTATATGGAAAGTTAGAAATGAAGATAGGTACAATGATGACACCGGATGTCTTACTGAGTTTTTTCGTAGACTCACCTTCTTTAAAATTGCTTCTTAGGTTTGTTTTCTTATGAACGTGGAAACACATAAGCTCCTTCGATTTCTCAGAGATGGGCAAGCCACCATGTCCATATATGAGATGAAGAATGGCTATGAATGGAGATAGCTCGCGAACAACCTATCTTCCTTCGAAGAAGCTTTGAAGAAGCTGCACACCGAGATTTGCAACAACAAGATACCTAATGCTGATCACACTGTCATGCTTGCTCCAATTTAGGACAGAAACAAGGTGATCTAGATGGAAGGGGCCCAAGGATGGACCACCTGGGTGGACTCCTTCGATGACATTTTGCACTAGATCACTATTTTCTTATGTTTTTTGTATACCGACTCTACTTGTATAGTCTCCATAGATAGATAGGATTTTCTATGTCTTGGTGATATCTTCCTTGGTGACTTTGGTGGTTGAGGCATTGCCTCTTTGTATTTTTTTGTAAACACTGTTACTCTCAATTTTTAATACAAAAAAAAAATAGTGCAATAAATTTAATAAATCAGCTTTATATTAACTACAAAATAACTTTCCCTTCTTATGTTTATCTAATCAAAACTACAAACAAACTTTTCAATTTGAGCTTTCACATAATCAAATCTTATGACTTCCATGTGTTAAAGGAAACTCATGAGCTCTTAACTATATTCAAAAATGTCGCTAAAATTTAATAGGTCACTTACATTCAAAATCTTTCTCATATGAACTATTATTATTTGTACTTATATAATCACATCTTTTAGATTATCCTCAATTGTTATCAAATCCAATGATTAAAGTGATTTTTTTTTTCAATAACAATATAATAATTGTTTATATTTTTTTTGATAAAAATAAATAGATTTCTTATTAGTTATTTGACAATATGAATAAAAATTATATTCATTCTATCATCTCACTCCCAAAAACAACTCCCAAAAAGAAAATCCATCTAAAATAAAATCACTTCTTACATTGACATGATCAATAGAACTCCCTACACCACATTTTCCCCCTGTGAGAACTCATTTCATGCCTGCCACTCACTCATAACAAACAAAACCCATTGATATGATCAGCCGAACACCATGCACCACATTTTATTCCTGTGAGAACTCCTTTTGTACCTTCAATTGTCTATCTATTGATAAAATACAGTTTTGTACATTTCATTAGTAAAAGTGAAAACGCCACCTGTAAATGGTGGGTGGGAGTATGTTGTCAGGCAATGCAACACTCACCACAAACATACAGTCAATAACTAGTGTAAGTAACTTTTCAGCTGTGGATTGCAGTACTTGTTTATTGCTGCCCATTATCTGATGCCGTTGGTTTAAAAAAAATTCCACACAAACTTGCTTTGAAAATGAGATATCAACTTATGTGCTCAGTGAAGTTGTACAATTTAATCATATTCTGCAACATAATCGTTTTATTCTTTTCGTACAAAGAATTATGCAATGGTGGGTTCCCTAGTTTGTCTCGCTGCTACGCAACATTTCCTTTCAGATCCGATTGATTGCGAAAATCATGTTCTATATCATGCGCTCATATCACACATTTTATCTTTAAAGCAGTTCTATATCATGCGCTCAACCACCAGAAGTTACTACAATTCAGCAATACTTACTAACTAAAACAAAATGAAGTTAATAAGATGAAATGCCACCGAAGGAAGTGAAGGATCCTGGATTCAGTAGGTGTAAAATTTGTAGCTTCCTTTTTTAAAAACTTCTATTAGGAATTGTTCTTTTGGATGATAAAATATTATATATTAGATTTGATTAAATCTTTATGAGAAAGAGAATGTAATTTCAACTATGTACTTATATATTCAGGTTTAGGTTTAGAACTTTTATTATAAATTTTAAAGTTTATAGATTTTGTTAAAACATTAAGGATGTGTCTTGGCCACCATGAGTGAAGTTTCTCCCAACTCTCTAAATTAGAGAACTCCTTCGTGGAGATGGAGCTGTTCTAATTGCTAAACTCTCTCTTTTAAAAAAAAATCATATGTAACAATGAGATTCATCAATGTTTATATGTGAGTTCTTTGGGAAACAGTACAATGGTATTGTAACCATGGTTATGGATTAGTTGCCAAGATATGGTGTTCACATATGCTTGGCTATACATGATAGGGTGTTGTCATGGACTTGGCTATACATGCTTTATAGACTATGTGGGATGGATGATAAGATCTAAAATTACTAAAGTAGTATTTTGATGTGATGAACCCCCTTGGCTTCTTCCCAACAATGGCATTGTTGATGTGCTTTGAAGTTTTGGTCTCTACTTTTAAGATAGTCTTTTAAGAGAGCACAACATTTTGGGCCATTTATACCACAACTAGAATCCTCTCTGATGTAAACTTTATAAATTTACCTTAAATTCAATTATTTCACTACTTTTAGATTTTGATTTTAAAAAAAATATTTTATTGAAATCTCAAGAAATAGTAGTGTGTTATTTAATTATCTCTTGTTATGACTTCTTTTTAATATTAAAGGTATATTGAGGATAATAAAGCCATTGAAAATGATTTTTAATTGTAGGGTAAACATGTTAAAAATTTTGATGCCTTGAATTATCTCTATTTGCTTAATGGTTAAGAATGCTTTCTCTTTTTGGTAGTCTATATATAGAGTGTTATCTTAATTTCTAAAGATCTTTTGACTTTCTTTTAAATATAAGTGTTATTTTGGTTCAAGTGTCCTTTAGTGTGGTTCTATGAATACTTTTATGATTGTGAATATGTATTAAATGAATATAAAATATCATACATTTGAAAATTATTAACCAACATTATTCTTTAAGGGAGTTTTATTATTTTATGTGATGGGTTTTATAAGGTGTTGAGTGTCGATATTGTTTTCACACTTGTTTCTATATTTGTTCTTATATTTATTCCTATGTGATATATTTTTGTTAGCTTGTTATTGATATATTTTTTCCTATGTGACATATTTTTGTATATATAGTTTTATAATTGATAGTATACATTATATATGTAAGTATAATACTACATAGTATTACTCTATCTTACTACATTTTGGATTAAAATTTAATAGGAACTTAGATAATTTTCTTCACATTAATTTGAGATAGCATGTGTACATTTACAAGATAGTCATGGGCAATACATAACTTATTAGTTTAATATACTATTATAATAAAAAGCCTTGTGACTATTTATCACATAGAAATATACGTTTTGATAACATGATGTGTTCATCTAACTTATAAATAATTAAGCAATTTAATTTTTTAATTTGAAAGATAAATTCCTCTATATCCTAGTATAACATATCATAAAGATCAGTTTTGAAAAATTATGCAACCCACAAGTAAATTTTAGAATTATAAATTAGGTTTTTTGCGAAAACAACCTCTAAATATATGTAATTTAATTGTAAATGAGATTTATGAGTGAAAATTTGAATTTATGTAATTCAATTGAAAATGAGATTTATGAGTGCAAATTTGAATTTTAAATTGCATAAAAATCAGATCTGAATTAATGAATCCAAATTAAACAAACCACAAGCTCAATTTTAGAATTGTAAATTAGGTTTTGTGTGAATTTAACCTCTAAATTTATGTAATTCAATCAGAAATCAAAATTGCAAGTGTAAATTTGAATTTGAAAATGCATGAACAATTAGATTTGAAATAATGAATCCAAACTAGGCAAACCACAAGTTCAATTTTAGAATTATAAATTAGGGTTTGTGTGAATTTAACCTCTAAATTTATGCAATTCAATTGGAAATCAAGCTTGCACATGTAAATTTGAATTTCAAAATGCATGAACAATCAGATCTGAGAACATAAGTCATAAATTAAGGTGTAAGATGTCAGGTTCACCAAAATGTTTTAGGTTAAAAATTAGGGTTTCACCACTACATGTAGTAAAACCATTAATTTTTGCTTAGGAATCAAAACATTAGGGAAAGATGGAATTTGATAGATCTGGCCTTGGTAATCTATATTTTGATCAAATTTTTATTTTTCTAAGAGGAGACTCTTCTTTGCCTTGAATTGAATTGAATTAATTGAAAATGCTAAAATTAAGGTAAATGTGTGGATATTGAAGCAATTATGCATAAACAGTGAGTTGCAGTCATCAAACTAAGTAAAAATCCTAGATCTAAGAAGTAGATGAGGGTTTGGATTTGTTCCCAGAAATTCAGCCTAGATTGTCAAGTTCATGGTGGTGGTCGTCATGATCCTTCAAAATTTTCATCATCCAAAGGGGAACGTATTCATCTTTGTTAATCTTGTCGATTCTTTAAAATGTAGCTCTATACCTATTCGTGCACACAGTAGAAAGGAGAAAATTGTTGGGAATAGGGGGTTACCTTAGGTCGAATCCCGATTTTGGAATTAACCATGAAATAGAATTGAAATGTAAATGAATTACTATAATGGAAATGCTTTCCTTTTAAGGGAAAGGCTGAAAATATTTGAAACGTTAATGATATACCTTTCAATGAAGTTTTGTTTGTCTTCACAAGAAATTATATTTTTATTTAGATAGTCTCAATAAAACATAGAACATGAATGCCATCTCCAATGCTTAAATATTGACTTTACTTCTACTTCAATGCTTGATAGAAGACTGATTCCTTGCTCACTTGAATGTAGATGTCATTTATTCTTGAAATGTGAATTCAAAATATGAACATGCTATATCAAAATGAGAGGGGTAGACCTTCTTTTATACATGCTAGTCGAAAAAAAATTAACATAGGATGACACAAGATCTAGGTTCCTAGGATCTTGTGAAGAGAAATGCAAGTGATGAAAATTTGACTTTTATGCAATGTGTGTGCAGAATCAAGGCTTCAATTAGGCCTTAGGGGATGAACGCCAAAGTGAGGACCCAAGTGAGGACAACTTTGTAAGGGAGTACAATTTAGCACACTAGAGGATGTGACAAGTTACTAAGAAACATGTACTGGGTGCCATGGTCGAGGATCTTGGGGAGAGAAATGTAGGTGATGAAAATTTGAGTTTTATGCATTATGTGAGCATAATCAAGGCTTCAATTAGGCCTTAGGGGATGCACATCAAAGTGAGGGCCCAAGTGAGGACAACCTTGTAAGGGGGTACAATTTACGACAATATAGGATCATTTGTCATTTTTTTTTGTTTGTATGACTTACTCACCTATGGTTTTGTACCTATTTATGAGTTTGGAGTTGTGCTAAAGAAAATCTAGACTTATTTTTTATTAAGGGAAAATAGGTTTTGTGGGGACCAGAAACCCCGTACACCAGGTTTTGAAGGGACCTAAAACCCACAAATTTGGTCAGGATCTAGAACCTACAGAGAGTCTTCTACCAATAAAGATAGGCACAAAAAATCAACAGACCAAATCCTCCAATCTGGTAAGTGCAAGATAAAAGATTGCGCTACCACCATCAAGAAAAGCCAGCCAAAGTAAAAGACAATCATTATAAAACTTGCTGGCAACACAGCCTAAGCCTATTAGTGAATTTGATGGACTCCCACATCTAGCCATCAGGGATTTTTTGAGTTCCCCTCCCCATATACATAAAAACCTTGTAGAAAAAGGCTAACCTGACCCTTAACCAAAACCCAACCCAAACTAAGTTGGGCCCTTCAAAACTGTCAGCATCCAGCCAAATATAAAAATAAAATAGGGGGTTTTGAAAGGATCCCCTAACCTTCCAAATGGGTTTTTAAATAGCTCCTAAAACCATCAAACTAAAGAAAGAAAACCACAAAAGATCCTTCAGAAACCCCACCTCAATAGGGGAAAGAGAATGAAAGGTAGCCAGCCTACCATCCTTGGTTCTCCTGCAAACACAAAACTGGGCATCGATAGCCCTGCACAAATCCAACCCACCCTCCATAGTACTGGCCAAAAGACCCAAAAGCCCCTTAACCACCTGATCACCTTACAGCCGCTCCACCTCCATAGGAGGGCTCATTACCTCAAGATGAAAACCATGGAAACGAACAACAAGAAAACAAGCCCTTAGAAAGATACTAGGAGGAGGAGCATCGAGGGTACACACCGAAGAATTAGATTTGTTGCAAGTGTTCAGCTCCATCACCAAAGGAACAAACCCCATCTCACAAGGGAAAAAGAAGTTCATCAGAAGGAGAAGCCACACCAACCACAACCTGAGATCCAACCAGCCTTTATTGGGAAAAAAAACCTCTGACAAGGAAACTCAAGCTCTAGCCCCAGAGAATATATCCACCTCAATAGGAGATAACACCACCATTACAGGCATAGAGAGCAAAAAAGGAAGCCAAAAAGACACTGTAACCTTTAAAAAATCCACCTAAGTCCAATCCACCTCCATAGGAAAGGAGAACACCTCATAAAGAGAAGTGGGGGTAAATATCTAGGAAAAGACAGCACTAGAGAGGCTGAACATAGGACCGACGAAAGGCCCAGACTGCACAAAACAAACCCCACTGAATAGAGGACCCACAAAAGGACCAAGCCACACAAAACAAGCCCCAACCAAATAGGCACTAGCAGGAGACAAAGCCTCCATCGCAAGGTCTCCAAAAGAAGAGCACAGACTAGAGAGGCCCTTGCAAGCACCCGAGACAATGACATGGAAGGGAAGAGGTGGCCCCGAGTGCCAAAGAACCTCTGGCAGCCATTCCCTTCTGCAGACAACCCTTCGTTTCCGCTCATCGCCATCCACATCTTCATTTTCCCCACCATCATTTGTTGTCTATGTAGAGCCACTATCCCCCAAAACCCTAGCAGAGCTTCCTAACACTCTCCCGCCCATACCCCTGATTGGTTGTGAAAAAATCCAGACTTGTTAGCCTTAATGATGAATCGGGTGTCTAATCTAATATAAAAATTGAATAACACAATGCATGTAGTGATACTAATGTATGAAGAAATTCTAATTAATAAGACCTTTTAGTGATTTTTACTAATTATTATAATTTTATTTATTTCTTGATATTAAGAATTATAATACATTATACCTCATAGTTTTAGAGGAAATATATACAAATAAAAGCCCTTAGTCAATTATTCAAGGTATTTAGAATGCAAGTAGATGTGGTAACAAATATATTTTTGAAATGGTTAGCTCAAAATATTATAATTCAAAGTTTTATTTAAAGACAAAGTAGGTTGTAGGTGAAACTAGTCTAAGGGCCGTTCCATACTTTGAAAAATAATCCATAGAACGAAATTGCTACCTGATGTGGATGGTAAGGCTTAATGAGATATAAAGTTCTAGTTGGGTAATATAAATTAGGGTAAGTCATTTAGTGTATGAAATAAATTGAATCGTATATAAAGGAAGATGAAAAGATTTAAAAGTACAAGATACCCATCTTTATTTTTAATAATAATTTATTTCATTGAAACAATTAACTAAAAAGAATTTAAAGCTTTTTGTGTTTAATATATTATTTTTAAAATCAATATTATTATCTAATTTATTAGATTCTTATTACTTAAAATGCTAGCCATTATAATTTGTGATCACTAATATTAAATTTTATTTTAATGTAAAATGAAAATAGATTCTTATTTTTCAATAACACAATAAATCTAATAAATCACCATTATATTAACTACAAACTAATTTTTGATACTATTGACATGCTTTGATGGTTAGGTTGTGCTATTGTTGTTATTACCATCAAGGTTCAAACTCTATTGGGATGCTATTGTTGAATGTGGAGATGTTGTCCCACATTTGTTACCTCATCGATTCATAACAAACCAATTTCTTAATTTGAATTTTCACATAATTAAATCTTATGACTTCCATTCAAAAAAGGGAACTTATAAGATCTTTACTCAAACTAACTTCTTAATTTGAATTTCCACATAATCAAATCTTATGACTTCCATTTAAAAAGAGATCGCATAAGCTGTTAACAGTACCTTATTGTTTATTAAAAGATAAATTAACTAATAGACAAACTTAAATTCATGATCTCACTCGTAAGAAACAAAATCCATAAAAGCAAAATCACTCACATTGATATGATCAGTGGGACTCCATACACCATATTTTCTTCCTGCGAGAACTCATTTCATACCTTCCACTTACCCATAAGAAACAAAACCCATTGATATGATCAGCTGAACACGATACACCACATTTTCTTCCTGTGACAACTACTTTTGTACCTTGCATTGTCTATCTATTGATATAATAAAGTTTTGTACCTTTCATAAGTAAAATTGAAAACGCCACCTGTAAATGGTGGGTGGGAGTATGTTGTCAGGCAATGCAACACTCCCCACAAACTTACAGTCAATAATTATTGTAGGTAACTTTTCAGCTATGGATTGCAGTGGTTTGAAAAAATGATCCACACAAACTTGCATTGAAAATGAGATATCAACTTATGTACTCAGTGAACTTGTACAGTGTAATCATATTCTGCAACATAATCTTTTTATTCGATTCGTACAAAGAATTATGCAATGGTGGGTTACCTTGTTTGCCTCGCTGCTACGCCACATTTCTTTTCAGATCTGATTGATTGTCAAAATCATATTCTTGTTTATGTCTATCTTAGCATAATCACTTAATTAATTACATCCTACCTTTGATAGACCTCTGTATCTCACACACTTTTTTCAAAGCAATTCTATATCATGCGCTCAACAACCAGAGGTCAGTACAATTCAACAACTCTTACCAACGAAACCAACATGAAGTTAACAAGATGAAATGCCTACAATAACCACCGAAGGAAGTGAACGACCTTGGATTCAGTAGTTGTAAAATTTGTCCTCTTGGGAGACATAATATAGTATATTAGATTGGATTAGATCTTAATGTGAAAGTGAATGAAAGTGAATGTAATTTCATCCATATATTTATATTTTCAAGTTCAGAACTTTATTTTTAAATTTTAAAGTTTATTCGATTTGTTCTAACATTAAGGGACTGTCTTGGGCACCATGAGTTAAGTTGCTGCCAACTGCACAATTTAGATAACTCCTCCTTTGTGGAGGTGGACCTGTTCTAATAGCCAAACACTTTTCTTTTTCTAATCATATGTAACAATGAGATTGATCAATGTTTATATGTGAGAAGTTCTTTGCAAAACAACACAGAATGGTATTGCAACCATGGTTATGGATTACTTGCCAAGATATGGTGTTCTCATATGTTTGGCCTATATTATTGGCTATACATGCTTTATAGACTATGTGATGAACTCCCTCCTCCTCTACACAACATTGGCATTGTTTATGTGCTTCTAAGTTTTGGTCTTTTTTTTAAAGATCCCGTTTTAACAAATCATAATATTTTGAGCCATCCATACCATCTTTAGAGTGAATTATTTCATTACTTAAAGATTTTGATTTAAAAAAATTATACATTAAAATCTCATAAAGTATTAGTGTGTTATTTAGTTATTTGTTATGACTTTCTTTAATATTAAATGTATGTTGAGAATAAGAAAGGCATTGAAAATGATGTCAAATTATAGGATTAACATGCTAACTATTTTGGTGCCTTGAGTTATTTCTATTTGCTTAATGCTTAAGAATGCTTTCTCTTTTTGTTAGTCCATAGTAGAGTGTTATCCTCATTTCTAAAGACTTTTTGACTTTTATTGAATATAAGTGTTATTTTTTTCTTTGTTCAAGTGTCCTTTAGTGTGTTTTTATTAAGAGTTTTATGTTTGTTTCAATATGTCTTAAATGAATATAAAATATTATACTTCTTTAGAAATTATTAATCATCGATGTTCATTAAAGGAGTTCTAGTATTTTATGTGATGGGTTTTATATGATATTGAGTGTTGGTATATCTTTTCACACTTGTTTCTATATTTGTTCTTATGTGATATTTTTATGACTATGTTATTGATATATTTTTTCTTATGTGACATATTTTTGTATATGTAGTTCTATACTTGATAGTATATAGGATCCTAGAAATCTTTCTTCATATTCATACTTGAGTGTTGTCTAGATTAGAGGCCCATGGTTTAGATGACCACTTTTAGGGTATTACACTAGTATTTTATGTTATGAGTTTTATATGATGTTGAGTGTTAGTATATCTTTTCACACTTGTTTCTATATTTGTTCCTATGTGATATTTTTGTGACCTTGTTATTGATATATTTTTTCTTATGTGACATAGTTTTGTATATGTAGTTCTATACTTGATAGTATGTAGGATCTTCGAGATTTTTCTTCATATTTATTTGAGATGGCATGTGTACATTTCTAATATAGTCATGGAAAGGATATAATTGATTATTTTAATATATTTCTACAATAATAAGCCTTGTGATTGTTTATCACATAAAAATATACATTTTTATAACATAACATGTTCAACTAAATCGTAATTAAAACTTTATTTTATCAACTCAATTGCAATAATTAATTGTGATAACTTGATCTAGATTAGTAAAATATGACAACATGTAAAAAACATATAGTTTATTTTAGTTGAAATATAATAGAAAGTCTCATTACTAGGTTGAGTTCATTTATGAATTTATGTAATGACAAAAAAAAAAATCATTGTACATTAATTTTTCAGCATGTGTTCTTGAAATCAGAGTGGGAGACATTAAAAGAAACATTCAAGAATAAAAAAAAATATTCTCATCAATAATTTTGAGGAAAGATGATGAAGTTTTATAATTCTCTTTGATAGACTTGTGAATATTACTAATAGGACAATGAAGAAAGACTTTATGGAACTAATTTTTAGAAATAATTGTCTAAGTTGTCATTGATGGCAAACCTAGTGATCTGGATTGATCTGGATATGTTGTAGAATAGTGAAAGATGGGTTTGTATGATATGTTCCATAGCAATAGAAGATAGGTATGTATGATATGTTGCAAAACAGTGGAAGATAGATATGTATGTTGCAGATTTGGTAGATCCTAATTGTTGTTGATATATTGTAGACATGTTGATTACTCCAAGAAAATGCATTGTTAGTATGAGGATAGGTTTATCTAGATATGAGAGATTTGGTGTTGATTGTGGCAATCGATTTAGTTCTCTTGATAATACATAGTTGATTTATTTTTGAACTATAGTCCTCTAGATACCATTGTGTCTTGATGTAGATATTGTAGTGTAGTTTGATTATGCTTATTGTCATCACATGAGATTGTTGTATTCATGGTTTTGGTGCTCCAAAATTCATGCTCTAAATGTTGTGCTCCAATAGTGTATTCAGTTATGCAGTGTTGAGAAGATATTTTTACTCCAATTTCCTCCAGTTTCTTCATTTTTGATGATAAGTTGTTGATGACTAGTTGTTCATGTCTTTAACCATGTAATGTTGAGTTTGATCATGATCGTTGTGCTCTTATAGCCTGTTATTGTAGAATTTTGAGGACATGCTCTTTATGGGTTCGAATGACCTTGAAAGATTATGCTAAAATTTAGCTTCGGTGTTTGTACTATGTGATTTGACTGTTGAAGATATTATTTGGAAAATTGTTATTAAGGCCAACTTGATGAATATTCTTATTGTTACACCCACATATATGTATGATCACATTATGTTTTAGGTATTGTAGGAAATGAGATGTATGAGTTAAATGAATGGCAATGAAGTGAGTGAAGAATAAGGTGGTAAGTGACCGACAAAACAAATTGATGTTGATATAGTGTGAAATTTTTTTGAGGAAAGTTGATAGCGAAGTGATTTGTAGAGTTTCTTAACTAGATCTACTACAAAGAATTGGTTTGTTGGCTGAGCTTAATAAGAACCGATCCCATGCATCTATTGATAGGGAGTTTGCTAAGTAAGTGCTCAATAAGGATGTTTAAGTCTAAAGGTTCAATTTGCTTCCCAAAGACTTGTTTGAGGCTTTTGTATGTGTTTACAAAATCAATCTTGTGGTTATAGTGCCAAGCACTTCATGTATCACTTTCCTAACAAACCTCCCTTTTTGGTGATAGCTCACACCCATGCTCAAACATACTCAAATTTCTCACTCCACCCATCTACACATCCTCAATCTCTATTCTTTTGGCATTCAACCCTCTATTATTGAGTGCATTAGGAGTCTTCAACATGGACATGTAGGGGCAGCAAGTTTTTGTTCAAGTTTGACAACCAAACTTAGTTCTAGGCCCATAGACTTGGCTTGCTCAATACACCAACCAAGGGTCAAAACCTCAAAAAGGGACTACACACTGTCCAAAGGCCTATATGTTGCTTATTTAATGGTTTTGGGAAGATCTCATGAAGTTTCTTAAGACCCCAAATCCTCCTTACAATCGGGTTCTAAAAATTGTCTGTTATGCAGTCAAAAGGCTACTAGCCCATGGAGGGGTAATTGACACTTTTTTGCTTATCCTTCTCTACGATGGGTATTTCCTCCCTCGAATTTGATTTGGATGGTGTCTTAGGGGTATATGCTCATAGATTTTTAGGTTTTATACCACTGTTAATGCAGATTTAGGACTGCCCATGTTTTGTGGCACCTTTGTAGGGTTTGGTAGGGTTTAGACCCAAACTCATTGGGAAATCATTCCATCTCCACCAATCAAGCCTTCAAACTGGCTTAGAACCTCTACCACATCAAAATGAAGCCTTCCCCTGCTTCTGCCCTGCAAACAAAATGCCAAAGACTTGGTAAACAACTGAAAATGTCATTGTCACTGTTAAAACCGCCCCTTTACCAATCAATCTACTGCTACATCTTTGGGCCTGCATCACAAGGTGTTTGAACTACAAATATACCTCAAGGAGGTCTAAAAAACACTAATCAACTTTCCTATTACATTTCCTTCTTAGTTCCAAGGCTTGGATGATGCTTTTGAAGCATTCCATGAGCATTTTGACATAGACAATACACAAAAATAGTGAACTCACTGTTTTGTTTACAAAACGAGAATGAATAAATGGAACAAGTTACTCTAACATATCAAGATGATTCTAAACCTCCTTGGTCACATTTCCAGACCTTTGCCTCATTCATTTGTTCACTCCAAATTACTTTTGGGTGCAAATCTTGAGTTTTTGTTCATGCTACTAGCCAAATAACCAATACTTACCTAGTATTCACTCAAGTCCTTCTTCCAACCACACTTTTGGCATAAAGAAAAGCATATGTATAGTATATACATGAATTACAACTTGAATAAATCCATTTTGTGGGATCCCAGACCTGGATTAGTCAAGTTGTGGCATTTTTCCACTCCAAACCCTTAACAAGGCAGTGAGCACACGAGAGTGAAAATAATTTTGTATAATCAAATTTTCAAGGAAACCAGAACAAAAATCAATTAGAGATAATTGTACAACTATTATGCACATTTCCCAAAGGTACAGTATGGGCTATGAGAGCTACAGTACGGACTGTTACTCAAAGGAAGGAAAAACTAGTCATAAAGCCAAAATTTCATTATTTTTATTAAGAAGCTCTTGCTCATACAATCACCAACCTTCTTATAGTCAAAGAGAGGTATTTATATAGTCCAAAAATTTATTTATCAAGCCCATTATGGACATGAGGCTTCCACAACTACATTTTGCAAGAAAAACCCAAAAATGACAACTTTGACAACTTTTCAAGCTAAATGACAACATTTCTTCCTCCAAGAGGCATTTTTGACAATCTAACCTTATCAACTTGTCTAAACAATTTTTATATGCCTAAAAACACTTATCAAACATGTTTCAATGCTTTGGAAAACATAAGAAGACCTTTTTGGCAATTTTGCACATTTTTGCCAAAAATTGTCAACTCAAAGCCTGAAAGGCAAAACTTGATCCCTTGAGCCCAAAATGAGATGAAAACCACTCAAAATGACACATAACAACCTAAAAAAACATTATCAACCTAACACAAGACATTACAAACATGAAAGCATTAAATACTCAAAAATGGGAGTTTTACTCAACTAGGTGCTCATGCACCATCTATAGATGTAATTTTCTCGGTTCATTTCTGTATTTGTTGGGAGTGAGCCTTTCTAGAAGTGAGACGTATTCCAAGTAGTGATCCCTCCGACAGTGAGCCTCCTTTGCAATCCCATATAACTAGTTATTGAGAGTTAACCCTCTCTGTGGTTTTTTCCATTTGGGTTTTTCATGTATAAATATTCGGTGTCTCTCTTATGGATGTGTGTGATATGCATTTTGCTTAAATTTCATATTTCATTTCATGCTAAAGATATCTAAGGTAAAGATAAGTTTTAGATTATCAAAGAGTGTTTTCATTTTGGCAATACCGATTTAAACCCCCCCAAGCCTTCCCAGTATCTGGATCTATTCAACACCAATACCAGGCAATAAAAATTTAAAAATCAAAAGAAAAAGTAAGGTTGTGTGAATGATATACAAGATTTTGACAAAAATTAAAAGAAGAATAAGAATTCTATGGATTTGAAAACTTTGGAGGATTCCTTGGACTCTTTGACTAAAGATTGGAAGTATATATGCTATTATTATATTAGTTTTTTCTATTTTGCATACATTTTATATTTTTTCGGCATTTTTCTCTATAGTATTGTTTCTTGTAGGTAGTTGTGGTGCTAGTCAAGGTGTCATTCTTTCTATTCTTTTTGTTTCACTTGTATATCATGCTAAACGTAATGTATGGAAACTTCACAACCCTTATATAGTTATCTAATACAAAACTTATATACAAATGTCCCTAATATATTCTATATAGTATTTTACCTCTAAGAAGCACATATTAATTACACTCATTGATATTTTCCACTTCATCTCACATTTATTCCAAATAAACCAAGTCATGCAAACGATGAAATTTTACAACTATGCATACCTTATTGTTAGCTTTTTAGAAATACAATTTATGTTATATTAAAAAAAAAATCAGCATCGTTAGGTTAAAAAAATGTGATCTATATTAAATACAATAGGAATAACTATATTAAAAATCAATAAAATGTACTATACTTTATTTTAATGTCATTTTCTAAAAAAAATCTTTTTATCACTAATTCATTTGGATATGTGTAAGGACAAATATGTTATAAAAAATTATAGGTCTAAATTTCATTTACGATCAATTAAAATTAAATACTAAAAATATTCAATTCAAATTAGTAAATAATATGCACTAGATATTATTGTAATGATTTGTGTCCTAGAAATCATGAAGCTGTTTTATTTTTAGTTTAAATTATACATCACAAAAAAATATTAAAGAAGAAAAAAAATATATATAAATATGATAGATATAACCTTTTACAAAATTTTAAATAAAATTCTAAATTGAATCTACATATAAAATCCAACAAGTTGTTAGTTATCATCGTCCATAAATTCCTGATAAAATGTTCATTATAATTTGTAATGTATGATAAATAATAAGTTTATTTCAATGGATGAAAATATAAAAAAGATTTGACCAAATTTTAGGTTTTCATCAATACATGATTACTCAATTTATCTTTTAATAAATTTTTAAATGCAAAGAACTAAATTGTAGGTCTCATAAGCACGTGAAAAATATACTTATAATATATTATAATATATCGTCTATACGTCATAATGTTCAATGCTAAAAAACCATATACTCTACATGTTATGAATACAACACTTTAAGTGGATGGTTTACAAAATTATGTGAACTATTAGCGAACTAGATTGAAATCATTTTGTTATAATATATTTCGAAGTATTTGAGCATGAGACATAAAATTTGTGTGCGGATGTAAAGGGGTGGGGTGAAAAGTGACCACTTTTATTCTTGTGATCAATCAGACTTAAAAATTCAATGACTAATTTGAGATGCTTACACTCAACATTTGAAAATGTAATAATTATAAGAATTTTAACGCTTCAAATTTTATTTTTAAACTACTTAATATTTTTTAAATATTAAGATTAAGAGGGTGAAATGCTTAGGGAACACAAAGTGTCTTTATTTTTATAAAACAAATGGAACATAGGATTTGGTTGTGATCACAGTTTTTGTTAGTTTAAGTATTTTTCCAAACTAATTAGTAGACATATCGATAAGATTGAATACTACAAGTTTTTCATTATTATCGTTTTATTTTTTAATATTTATTCAAAATTGACACATCATAGAAATATCATCTCTAAATGTCCACATCACATAAAATTTCTATAAACATAATAGAAAATATACTTTCAAATATATATAGAATGAAATATGCAACAATTTTATATTTATTTTTAATAAATTTAAATAAATATTTAATAATCTTTGAAAAATAAATATGCATGCATTTGAGAAATATGAGGACAACATTGAAAGAAATGTCTATTAATTTATTCAAAATAAAACAAAACTCTAGAATTAGAAATATGTTTGACATTTTCATGGTGGTTTGATAAAAATCCATCATCAAATATGTAAAGATAGCAAGGATGAAATTTAAGTGTGTTATTTTATATTAAAAATATAAAATTATTATTTAAAATAGAACTTCAATATTTTATATTAAAAATATTAAATTATTATTTAAAATAGAACTTTAATTATTAATGTTGAAAATTTAACCTTTAAATATTTGAAGTGTCATGTAGGAAATGTGCTTATTTTATAATACATATATGCTATGTAAAGAATTGACTTAAGATTAAAACTATTGTTTTACATAAACATGTGTATTATTATACTTATAATACTCATAATTCATATGCACATCTAGTGCATATGTAATATGATTCATGCTCATAAATTATGTATGCATTTCATTAAGCATCTCTATTTTGACCATTATTTTTTCTCTCTATATTCATAAACTATTGAAAGGGCATTGAATCTCACTTAGGAATCTATTTTCCAAAATTGAAAGATTAAGATATAGATGGTATTCAAGAGATGATTATATATGCTATTAAACAAGATTTTGTTAGTCTCGCATATAATCTACAATATAAACCCATTAGGTACCCTTCTCTATAGGATGCAATTCATACAAAGTATGGTCCTCCCTCCCTTTGATGTATTGATGATGGGAAATAGTCTCATGCTTTCTCTTACTCTTCACCATTCAGTTTAAACGGTTGGATTTTTCTACCTTTGAGAATCCATTATACGTTTTAAAGAATAATTGTGCTCAGGCTAGCTCATAATGTTCAACAAGCTGCCTTTTCACAATAATTCTCATTCACATACAAACTTTTTGAAATAACCGTGACAAATAATTCTGGATCAGGCAACATAAACTTTATTATGACAAGCTCATCCAAAATCCATTTGGCATTTGTCCTCGCTAGCCTTTGTTTGCATTCATTCAACATACACCTATCTTTGGAAACTCTACTACAAATAATAATTGAAGTGAATACGTAACTATCTAATCATTTATGCACCAATTGTAAGGACTGCCAACTATAAAGTTCTTTAGAAAGATCTGAACTATATTATTGTGGGTCTATTGTCAGCATATTTTGATTTTTCCTGCCAACTAATAAAGTCTCCACAAAGATCTGGACTATATTATTGTGGGTCTATTGTCAGTATGTTTTGATTTTTCCTTTGGCTGCTACTGAGGAGAAATATGACCACTAAAAGTTAGTGGACATAATAGTATTTTTCATGATCAGTCTTTTGCGATATAATATCTTCTTTGCCTTTCCGATTATGGAGATTTGATTGTTCGTGCAGACATGGCAGCTGCATTTCCACTAATTGCTTCACCAAACTCAATAATGAATATCGATTAACTTTAAGATAAACATGGACCAAACTGTAACAGAAAGAAAAATCAATATCAAACTAAAGTATACACAATGTAAACTGAGAAGAGAATTTTTTATGTATGCATTGAGACAGACCTTTTTCTCTTATTCATGGAAGCCATTTTCATAAAACAACTGTGAGTTTAAAATAGAATGATTAATTAATAATATAAGTTTTTTTTTTGGGTTGAGGGTTTAGTTTGATTGGTGAGAGTTTTTTGTGGTAGGCACAAGGTTGTGAAGTCCAGTCCTTCCCAACCAACCTCATACTAGATGATGGATGTGTCCCACCAAGGCCACCCACTTGTCTAATAATAATAATATAAGTTTATAGCTTATAAGATTTTAGAAATGTAGTTGTTATATGGACCTAATTATTAGGCATTGTTCATGCATAGATACAAAGGGGTTTGAATGATATATTTTCTCAAAATTGACTACCATTTCATTATTAATATAAGAAATTTTTTTATCTAAATATTTAGAATTTTTTATAATTAATAATAATTTTACATCTCATTTCTAGTAAAAATATAAGTTTCTCCATTATAAGGTTTGTGAAATGTAATTGTTATATGGATC
Source organism: Cryptomeria japonica (assembly GCF_030272615.1). Classification (NCBI taxonomy): domain Eukaryota; kingdom Viridiplantae; phylum Streptophyta; class Pinopsida; order Cupressales; family Cupressaceae; genus Cryptomeria; species Cryptomeria japonica. Next base: position 59,778,473 of record NC_081411.1, on the reverse strand, counting down.
TAATTGTTTGACATTGTTCATGCATAGATAGAAAGGGGTTCGAATGATATATTTTCTCAAAATTGACTACCATTTCATTCTTAGTTTAAATAAATATTTTATCTAAATATTTCAAAATTTTCATAATTAATAATAATTTTACATCTCATTTCTAGTAAAAATAATAATATAGATAATAATAATTTTACACTTCGTGAAAAAATAACTGTCATATTTTATTGTTCAAAATTACATTTGATCATTAGTTAAATGATATTTAAGGATAACCCTTGTTTAAAATATGAACTTCTTTTTCTATTGATGCTAACTTATATGTGAGTATTATGTCATTTATATAGATGAAAAGGGAATTAATGCTAACTATAAATGCCTTTTAAAACATGGTATACTATAAAAAAGGTTGGATGGAGATAGTTATAGAGAAAGACAAAGCCTTAAGAATCCTATATTTAAAAAGCAAATAAAGCTACTTAGTTGCAACATTTAAATAACTAGTATTATGAGATAAGTAGCGGTCAGTTGGTTTTCACACATTTGGACAAAGGTGCACAATAATATTAGGGTTTTTAGTTTCATTCTTATGAACAATGACATGTATCGTGTTAATTAGTCTTTGACAAGAATATAGTTTAAGATACATATAGGATGATTCAAATGAAATGAAGTCATTAATGCTTCATCTAAAATATGAATATTATCAATATTAAATGCCTCATCAAATGCATGAAAATATTGTAATAAGATATTCAACATGATTGTATGAGCCTATTTTCTCCAAGATATGAATGAATTTTGTTTTTAAGTTTTAATTTTCTAATCTAAGAAAAGAAAAACTTTCTTTAACCAATGTCTTCAAGTGGTGAAATATAATGAAATAGAGCACTTAGTCACTTAAGAAATTAACAAAACACCGTAGAAGAAATAAACAATACATGTAAATCAGATGTTATGCTTTTTAGAATCAAAAGGTATGTAAAAGATATTGGGTTCACCATTATGTTTGATATGAAAAAGAGATGGATAAATCTAGCTAGTAGTTTAGCTAGAACCAACCTCTTGTCCATAAAATATTGAAATACAAATGGACAAAAAGTGTTTAGTTGTAATAACTCTAATCAAAGAGAATCAAACAACTTGGGTTCTATTGCTCTGTTGCACAAAAGACTCATTAATTTACTTAGATGTTTCCTAATTAGGTCTAAAAGCATGCATAAGGGAAAGTACAAGTTGATAGAACAATGTTAGAGACAAATAGGAAGTTGCTACAAGTTACAAAAATAAAATAGAGACATAGAGGGGTACCTATAACTAAAGAAAATTCTGGAAATGCTACACATGGTGAGAGGGTACCCTAGTGCCCAGGTGTCTATGCCTATAGAAGGTTCCATATTTTTTATTAAGAGGTCATCTAGATCTCTCTCTAAAATTTAGTCAAAAAGTGTTAGACACATTTGGAAGGTGCCATATTCTATGTGTTTCTGACTTTTTGAAATCTTAGACTAAGTCTCACTATTTTCCCTTCATTCCTATAACACTTTATGTTGTTAGATTTGAACCCGCGTAAGTAAAAAGAGAGGAAAATGGTTTTGACTATATGAGAACTTGCCTTGAAGTCAAGCCCCTATTTTGGTATTTCTACATCCACAAATTGATGGATTGGATCTGAGAATAAAATGTGTGTATTTGTTGAACCTTATGTCTACCTAATTTTTTGGTGAGTAATGATGTGGATAAATATAAAAGAAAACCCTAATCAATTTTGTTAGAGTGAGCCCTACATGAGTTAATCAAAAGGTAGTGTATTAAACAAACTTAGGAGTCCATAAATGTGTAAATAACTATAGAATATCCAATTTGAAAACTAAAAATCAGAAATGTGAAAATGATATTGAATCATACCAAACCCTTGAGGAGAAGTACAAGTGGATCATCAATCAGCAATTCTCTATCATCCTCCAATATCTTGTGAAGCCTCAACCATCTCTGCAATAACAATGAATGAATAATGTTGATGACTTGATGATGCATATTTTGAAAACCTAAGTGATCATTTCGGTTGAGCTTCTTTGTCATAAATATTTTATATCCAAATGAGGAAATCTACTAGCTTTAATATGAGTCACAAGGTTCTTTTTGATTAAAAAAAATTAACATAAAATGATCAAAGACAACGTTCAAGACTAGATCCCATAATGTCAAGGCCGAGACTCAAAATATGTAAAATTTGAAAGATTTCAACAAAAGCCAGTTATTGGGTACATTTATCCTACCAAAATGAGCTATCTGAAAGGGGGATTAGAGAATCTAGACTTGTAATGTTATGTCTTCTCTTAATTTTAATTTTTGGTAATGATTAGATACAAAATAAAATAATTGAAGTTTAAAATAGGATAGGACACATCTCCTTAAGTTGGGGTGTAAAAGTCAATTCTAGAAATGGTCCTAAATTTGTGTAGGACAGTGGAAATTAAAGCAAGTGCCAAGGAGTGCAAAATTGGGCTCACAATAAAAGAGTAGAAATTACAACAATACAAGAACAAAGCCAAAAACCATTGTATTGATCAAAATAAAAAATATATTTAGAAATGAGATAAACCCTCTATGTAAAGACTATCAAAAGGACAAAGTAATCTAACCTTTGTTTAGATAGAGATAATTCAAGGGACAAAAATAATTTACGAGTTAATTGTATAATTGGACATCTTATTGATAACTTGCTCCAACCTCCACATACATTTAATATTTAAAAAATCATAAAAAATCATGATTAAATAACATACTAATGGTTCGCAAGGTTTTGATAAAATAAATAAATCGTTAAAATTTGAAAGTAGTGAAATAATTTGAACTACAAGGTACTTTTAGAAGGCTTAGAAAAGAAAGGTGGTTAGATGTCATATATGGCCCAAAATTTTACACTTGATCAAATACTATCTCAAAAGCAATGATAAAAACGTCAAACACATACTGCAAAATTAATGTTGGAAAGTAATAGGAGGCCATCACATTGGGTCATTGGCTATGGGACCACCACAATGTACCTGTTCATAATATGTTTTATTTATAACAATATGGACAAATACATTGTGATGGCCCCATTGATGAATAGATCAATATCATTGGTGAATAAGATGCAGACAAAAAATATTTCAGCCACTAAAGTGGTTCCATCTCCACAAGAAATGGATCTAAATCATACTATTAAACTACGTTTATTTTCTCTCTCACACACAAGCTTTAAAAATAAAATGATTGAGATACGGAGGTCCATCAAGGTAGAAGACAATTTAAGTGATTACCCCAAGAGAAACAAAAACCAGAATATGATTTCCAAAAGCAATCAAATCTGAAAAGAAATGTAGCGTAACAGCGGGACAAACTACATAACCCACCATTGTATAATACTCTGTACGAAAAGAATAAAGATATTATGCTGCACAATATCATTACATTGTACAACTTCGCTGAGCACATAAGCTGATATCCCATTTTCAAAGTGAGTTTGCGTGGATCGTTTTTTCAAAATAATACTAGAAATGAAAACCGCCGTCATCAGATAATGGGCAACAATAAACAAGTGCTATATATTCTGACAACATACTCCCACCGACCATTTACAGGTGGCGCTTTAATTTTTTAATAATGAAATGTACAAAATCCTATTTTATCAATAGACAGAGAATGCAAGGTACAAAACGAGTTCTCACAGGAAGGAAGAAAATGTGGTACATGGAGTTCGGTTGATCGGGGCGATTTTGCATTCAGTGGGTTTTGTTTCTTACGAGTGGAATGAGTTTTTACATGAAGAAAATGCGGTGTATGGAGTGTATGGAGTTTGACTGACCATATCAATATTAAGGAGCGATTTTATTTTCATTGGGTTTTGTTTCTTATGAATGAGTGGAAGGTACAGAATGAGTTTTTAGGAAGAAAATGTGGTGCATGGAGTTCGGCTGATCAAATCAATATTAAAGAGCGATTTTGTTTGTAAAGAGTGAGTAGAAGATATAAAATAAGTTTACATAAGAAAAAATGTGGTGCATAGAGTTCTATTGGTCATATCAATATAGGAAGTACATTAAATTTTAGAGGTTTTTGTTTCTTATGAACGATTAGAGGCTCTTTTGTTACTAGATAGATAAGATAAGATAGAAAACCAGATTTCATAAGAAGAAAATGTGGTGAATGGAGTTTGGTTGATCACATCAATATTAAGGAGCAATTTTGTTTCCAATGGATTTTGTTTGTTATGAGTAAGTGGTAGGTATGGAATGAGTTTTCACGTGAAGAAAATGTGGTATGTGGAGTTCTATTGATCATATCAATATAGGGAGTGCTTTGAATTTTAAAGGGTTTTGTTTCTTATGAACGATTAGAGACTCTTTTGTTACTAGATAGTTAACATAAGATAGAAAACCAGTTTTCATAACAAGAAAATGTGGTGAATGGAGTTTGGTTGATCACATCAATATTAAGGAGCAATTTTGTTTCCAATGGATTTTGTTTGTTATGAGTGAGTGAAAGGTATAAAATATGATTTCATAGGAAGCAAATGTGATGTATGGAGTTCTATTGATCATATCAATACAACGAGTGAATTAATTTTTAAAGGGTTTTGTTTCTTATGAACAACAAGAGGCTATTTTGTTAGTAGATAGACAACACAAGGTACAAAACACGTTCTCATAAGAAGAAAATGTCGTGCATGGAGATCAGCTGATCACATCAATACTAATGAGCAATTTTGTTTCCAATGGATTTTGTTTCTTATGAGTGAGTGGAATATATAAAATAAGTTTTCACGGGAAGAAAATGTGGTGTATAGAGTTCTACTGATCATATCAATATAGGGATTGAATTAATTTTTAAAGGAAAGGGTTTTGTTTCTTAAGAACAATAAGAGGCTATTTTATTACTAGATAGACAACATGAGGTATAGAACAAGTTATTGTAAGGAGAAAATGTGGTGCATGGCGTTTGGTTGATCACACTAATATTAAGGAGCAATTTTGTTTTCAATTGATTTCTTTTCTTATGAGAGGGTGGAAGGTAAAAAAAAAAAGTTTTCATTGGAAGAAAATGTAGTGCATCGAGTTTGATAATGATATCAATATAAGAAGTGATTTCATTTGTAATGGGTTTTGGTTATTATGAATGAGATGATAGAATGAATTTAAATGTGTTAAATGTGTCTATTTGATGATTTAGTTCTTAATTAACAATAATTTATTTAAAATTACATTTTCGATAGTATTAAATAAGTGATAAGAATTTCACATCTTATTTTTATCATAAAGTGATCTAATTACTTGTCTTATTATTGACAAAATTTATATTCGATTATCAAATCCATAATTTTGATAGCAATCATAGAGATATGATTATGTAACGACAAAGGTAATGATCTATATGAGAGATTTTAAGTAACAGCGATATAATTGATTTTCTCAACAAAATCGAAGTTGTAAAATATAATGATTATCTTATAAGTTTCCTTTCTACAATAGATGTAATAATATTTAATTATATTTAAAGCCAAATTAAGAATTTAGGTTTTAGTTAATATACTAATGATTTTTAAAAGCTATTACACTATTTAACAATAAGATGTAGTTTTCATTTTACAATATTAGAGACTTTCTCAACTTGCCTCATTCAAGGTTGGAGACTTTTCCCATCACCCTCCATATGTGCACACATTTATCATTCATAGTTGAGGGTTAGTCACAGTAGGCTTGCACCTTCTCACCCCACACCCATCTTGTATATATTTAGGTGAACTGTCATTTTTTATGTACTTCACTAGTCCAATTTATGTTAATTGATGTGTTGATTATTATTAGGCTCATTTCTAGTTGATATACCATGTGAGTAATTACTTGGATGTGACTTCCTGATATTGAATTCCTCGGCATACACTAATTTAAATTTTTTATGTCAATGGTCTTGAATAATAATCATAATTTTAGGTAATAAAATTGAGAGAAATAATATATATTATTGATTCAAAAAATAGTATATTAACCATTAAAAAAATTTAAATGCATTTAAGTTTATTGATTCAATGAAATAAAATAATGTGAAAGGATAAAGGTGGATAACTCAAGTACTTCTTTTTATCTTCACTTCATATCACTTTGTTTATATATTTCATAGATATATTACAATATTTAATTCAATTTATGTGATAGATTCAATGACACCATAAACTCAAGTCACTTTAGATATCTTGTTCTTACATCTTCACTTCATATAAATTTATATATATTACAACATTCAATTCATTTTATCAGTACACTAAACGACTCATCCCCAAAGTTACATTAGCAAACCATAACTTTATACCCTTTCCATAAAAAAACATGTAATAGATTCATTATTTGGACTATTTGTAAGTGTGACCTTCTCTTTTGAGCTAACCCTTTTAAAACTATATTTGTTAAGTTATATCTATTTGCATGCTAGATTTCTTAAATAAAAAAATAAGGACTTAAATTAATAGCAATATCCTAGGTAGTTATGAGGTGTAATTAATTGTAGTGAAAGTATTATGAACAATAAGAAATACAAGGCTTCATCATTAGGAAGAATAACTAAAAGGTCCTATGTTCAATTAGCATGTCACCATATATCATTTTTATTATATGCATGGTGTGGTTCAATTTCTATATTAGGTTAGAACCTTGACTCATCATTAAGAGATTAATTTATTCAACCTTCTAAATTATCAAAATGTCCCTTTATTCTTTGAGCATAACTTCTAACTCATAAATAGGTACAAAAACATAGATATAAAAATGATAATATTATCGTATATAAAAAATAGTGAGTATTTTGCATATTTTTGTAATAACATCAAAACGGGATAAAAATTTATAGTACCTATTTGATGACTATAAATTTAATAAAGGGTACAAGTTAATCTAGATATCCCCATGTCAGTAAGAGTGATATATGCAAATTCCCTATATTTCTAAACCAAATTTTTCCATGCTATGTGGTTAATCATTCATCAAATAAAAAGAATATTACATTGACTCCTCTCCCCTTTCCTCTCTATGGGCACTAAACTCTAAAAGATTATGCATAATGGCTTTATTTGATGCCCTCAATATATATAGACTCAAGAAGGCCCAATATTACATCGTATATTCTTGCCGAGGATTGAAGTGTGTTAATCTACCCCTATCTCTTGATAGAGCACTAAACTTTGAAAAACTATATCATAACTATTGATTATTGTTGAATAATGCATTTAGTGTGTTATAGATGCTAAAAGAATTTTTTCTAAAAATATTTTACAAATATAATTTTAATTCTATTATCCTTTTTCTCATTATTTATTCTCTATTTTTTGGTGCTAACATATTGCTAATATGTATAGAGTAGTTACTATGATAATCTCATCAAAAGATTAATCTAGATATATCAACATGCTTACTAATTTAGGACTATTTTGAATTTCATTAGTAAGGAGTGTGTAGTCATATTCTCTTACTTGTAGTATTAAATCAAAGGTAATTTGATGGGTTGCATGTTCTTGCACTCAACATGAGCTACATCTCCTTGTGCGTGGCTTGTATATGTTAGGAAAATGGTGTATCATCTTTGAAATTACTTATAGTAAGTTTACATTGAAGATCTAATTGTACGGATTCTATTAACCATTTTTCTATAAAAGTAAATCATATTTTATGAGGCAATTATATTACAATTGTGTATTATATTAGTCTTGAACATATTATTAAGATTGATATTAAATGACACCATTTTTTTTCAAAGTATCATGTTCAGGTTATTAGATTGTTGGCATTGGTAAAACCGGTCAATCCAGAGAACCAGTATATGTGCTAAGGTTTGTCATTGATGTTCAACACTTACTGGTGAAGACACTAACCGGTGAAGTGGTATAGGTAGAGTAGTGTTGTTTTTCAGTAAGAAAAATTAATAACTTACTATACATGGAAACAACACTGGTATTGAATGATCAAAGGTTTAATCAGCTCAAGGAAAGATAGATTAAGCCAACCGGTCTATCATTCAGGAAGATCGATCACTTTGATGATGGTGAAGTCACAAAAGGTGACTCAAGAAAGAACACTTGAAGTTGTATGCAAACTGGTAGCTCATTGGTACATAGGGGAAGAGACTTGGTGCTAGCACAACAAACCGATAGTCAAAGGATGAACTGGTAATATAGAAGTGTAGTGATATATCGATACATCGATACAACAAAAGGAAAATAGGTGATCACCATAAATCTCAGAGCGGTGATCAGTTATTTAGTTGTGATGGCAAAGGATGAGTTGGTGAGCTTGTGTCTACGCCAAATCATATCTTGGTAAGGCCAACTTTCAGTTATTATGCAGTCAAGCATGATTACATGCAGATTTTCTGGTTCGCATTTATTTGGCTGAACACGGCTCAGAAGTTTCTATCTTTGGGAGATGCAGTGGTAGAATTGGTTGAACACTTGGCAAAATTGTTGTAAGGAATGCAAAGAAAGAGTGGGAGATTTTGAAAATGAAATATTCTAAAATACATGATTGATTTGATTTAGGATATGCCTGAAGGTGTCGGCAGAAAATGTATAAAGAGTTCTTGAGCTCTTTCAGAAATTTTTGATCATGAAATTTGAAACAAGGAAATCTTGTTGAAGGCGATCCAAGGTGAAGAGTAGAGTGAAAGGAAGTGCTAAGAGGTGTTAGCACAATTGAATGTTTGTGAGGTAGATCAACTAAGTGCAAAGTCGATAGACAAAGAACCAGCTAAGTGCAAAGCCAAAGGACAGAGAACTAGTTGTGGGAAAAGCTGAATGATATAGGACTGGCAGAGTGCAGAGCTGAAGGTTAGAGGACCGGGAGAGTGCAGTGCCAAGGGATAGGTGACCGACTGAGTGAAGAGCCGAAGGTGCAAGAAGGAAACTGGTGCTATGCAGAGAAGACACAACCGATGTGTATTGAGTGTGATGCATATTGAGATCTAATCAACCTATCAGTAGCTAATTCAACAAATCATCCATCTATTGCTTTCTAACAACTGCAACATAAATCCCTTAACCAAGTGGACTTTAACAGGTCCCTATTGTAAAATTCCTTAACCGGGTGACATCTTAACTGATGTTCTAAGTCCTCTAACCAAGCTACCTTTAATAGGGTAAAGGCACTAACTAGCCTTAATCAAAATCCCTTAACCGGGTGGCACCTAACTGTGTCTTTGTAATCTCCCAACAGGGATGGCTCTTCACTGGGCATACTCTAGAAGAGTACAAATTTTGTGAGCTCCTACTCACATCGTGGTTTTCTCCCTTTTGGGTTTCCATGAGATAACTCCTTGGTGTCACTATCAACTTTTCATGCTTGCATATTTTACTTCAGTGATTAAGTATATTGTTGGATCTTAGATGAATGTAGATTTAAGATAAAAGTTAAATTGTGTAAATTTGATTAAGTGTTGATTCACCCCTCCCCTCTGAGCACTGTTTGGGACTAACAATTGGTATTAGAGCATCAGGTCCCTAGAATCAGAAGAAACTCAACTGGCTTAGGGAAAGATCAAAGATGATGCCTAAGGAGGGTCTGAAGTTATCTAAGGAGAACTACACCTTATGGTGTGGAAGAATGAAACTCTATCTAATATCTCTAGGTGAACACTACTGGAATCATGTGACCACAAAGTAAAATGAACCTACAAGGACTCTTACTCCAGAACAGATCAAGGAAACGCAAGATAATTCTGCTACTATGGATTTGATTGTTAGCACACTTTCAGATAATGAATTTGTTGTAGAAGATTTGAAAACAGCTTTTCAGATATGGAATAAGCTAAAGATAGTCTATGGGGGAGATCTCCATGTTCAAAAGGCCAAAGTAGACAGCCTGAGAAGAAAATATGATGAGATGAGAATGCAGGAAAGTGAAAACATAGAGAAGTACACTAAGAGGATAAAGGATGTAGTAAACTCTATTAAAAGTGCAGGAGGAAAGCTCGAGGAGGATGAGGTGGTTAGAAAAATCCTGAGAACTCTACTACCACAATATGCCATAAGGATCTTTGCTATCCAGATGCTTAGATCCTTGGGAAAAGTCAATGTAACTCTTGAGTCATTGATCGGTAATTTGATTGCTTTTGAATTGAGCAATTATGACAACAGCGTACCAAAGATTGATGCTTCTTTCAAAGCATCCATGATGCATGCACCCACAAGGAGAACAAAAGAAATCGGTAGTAGCTCTACTACTAGAACCAGTCATTACCATGAGAATGACAATATTCTCTCTAAGGAACAAGAGAAAGATGAAATTGAAGCTCTACTAGCAAGAAGATTGCCAAGAGGTAAAGGTAAATACAAGGGTAAACTACCCTTAAAGTGCTTCTCCTGTAATAAGATAGGTCATATTTGGTCAGGGGCAGCTCTTAAAAAATCCATTCATGGATCAGAGGATGAGGATTAGGATCATTTTGAATGTCATTGGTTTATGCATTTTCATGTTTTGAATAAGGACCCCACCTTGTAAACCAATGTCCCAAATTAGGCATCCTGATAAGCCAATTTGGACAATCTGGTAAATAGGGGTAGCATGATGTTTGGTTTGATGTTTTGAAGGATTTTAGGGTATGTAGGTGGTTTTTGGTTGATCCAAGTTATGTGGGTCCCAAACTTATTTTGGTTGACAGCTTTTTCCAAAAGTGCAACATTTGAAAAATGCAGCTTTTGTAAGCAAATATGCAACATTTTGAATTTCGGTTGATGTAAGCCTCTCAATGGCTCCAACCTCTTTAAATTAGGTTGGAAAAAAATTGGAGAAGGAATAGATACCTTGTGGACATGATTCCCAAGGTTAGATTTGTTGGTGATTGAAGTTTGGAAGCATAATAGGACATAAAACTGAGTTTTTCCCTAAAATTCTGATCTTGTTGTTGCTTGTGCGTCATTGTATGGATTGCTTCTGACAAATTTGTTCATGGAGCAGATAGAGGATTGAGTTGCATTTGTTTTGGTGGTGTTTTTAGGTCTTTATCCTCTATGAGGAGTGACAACCCTTTGATTTACTGACTGTAACCCAAAAAACCAGGGTTTGGCTAGGGTTTCGCCAAATAAAGGCCATATCTTGTACATCACCCATCTAGAAGTTCTTTCCTTTGGTGGAATGAAAGATTGGCTAGTTCATTTTAAGATTTACATGGTTTTTTGTAGGGGAAGCTTTGTTGTGAAGAGCATGAAGCAAACCTAGGTAGGCATCTCCATGTGGCTACCGTGGACAAAATTAGGACAATCACCCTAAAATCTTATAGCGGTGGATTCCAAGCATGAAACCCTAGAATTAGAGGTTATTTGTGATCCCCCACATTCTAATGAAGTTGGTTTAGTGGTTGTGAGTCTATAAATTGGATTTTCTTTGTAGTTTGAGGCCTATTAGCCCTAATCAGGCCTCTAGGCTTCTAAAGGGTTCAGACCCTTAGATTGCAGATCTTGTCAATCCCTTTTGGAGATAAGTGTAACTTCATAAAGGGTATCTGGAATGGTAAATATTTTTCCAATTTGTGTTCAATATTTTGGAGTTAAGGGCAAAATACTTGGCTCTAGGGGCTACTAGCAAAGGGGGTAGGTTTCCAAAGGAAGTATAGGGCATTGGTGCCAAAGCCTAAAACCAATGTTTGGAATAGTTCCTAGGTGTCATGAATTGACCAAATCCAAGGACCCCAAGAGAAGGAGTCATGGAGAGGCGTGTTGGATATTTTGAAGCCATTTACACATCTTGAGTAGGTGCTAGTCTCGTGGAGTTGAGAGTAGTTCAAACCTTTAAGGTGTGGAGTCCTTTTTTGTAGGATCCTTGCTATATTTTGAAGGATCTAAACCAAACCTTTTGGACCTATCCCTAGGTGTGAGAAGGTCTCTACCTCAATATTGCTTCAAGATGCCCTGACAATGATAGAGATGGGAAAGATAATTTTAGAAGCTACAGGGAGAAGAGCAAGAAGGAATGTTATCTTGTAGAAGAAGGAATCACTGATGAAGAATCAAAGAGATCTGATGAAGATGACATTGCTTTTTTGGTATTCAAAGAGGAAAACACAGAGGAAGGAGATATGGAATTGATCTCTAGCACAAATTGGTGTGGAGAATGGGTGATCGACAATGGCTGCACTCACTACATGACCGGTGATAGGAGCAAGTTCCTCAGCATGGAGGATTGCAATGGAGGAATAGTGAGGTTCGGAAATGATGCCCCATGTGCAGTAAGAGGTAAGGGGTCTATAGCCTTGAATGATAAGACAAACTGTGATGATGTCTATTGGGTAGAAGGATTAAGGTATAGTTTGTTAAGTGTTGCACAACTTAACAATAAGGGATATCAGTTAGAGTTCAATGAAGGGATATGTAAAATAAAT